>NC_052059.1:30269883-31469883 GCF_903992535.2 Arvicola amphibius
AGAGATACAGTTGCAGTTGTCTGTGAGTCATCCAATGTAGATCCTCAAAAATGAACTTGGGTCTTCTAGAAGAGCAGCAAGTACTCTTACCAACTGGGCTATCTCTCAAGCCCTGCTTTAGTGCTTTTACAAATAATACTCCTTCCAAATAGTAATCCAAAGATGGCTCTAGACTAAATGCTAGTATCATCCCAAATTTTATGCATTGATAACTCCCAAGACTGTTATAGTGGGAAGGAGGTCTCTGTTAGGTGATTGGATTACATGAGAGTGGAGCCATCATCATTGGGAGCCGAAAGGAAAATTATTTCTGCCTAGAGGAAGTTGTCCTTTATCAGAATCCAACAAACCTCAACTATGTTAGTGTGGCCATATAGCCCTCAAACTTTTAGCTTTAAGAACTGTGATGGTGTAGATGAGAATGGATCCCAAGGTTTATATATTTGAACGCTTTATTACTGTTGATTATTTGATAGATCCAGCACTGTTATTTGAGTTCATTTTCTTAGGTATTGGGTTAAAATATCAAAATAACTGGTTGAGAAAAAGATTGGACTAGACTTACACGGAGTACAAGCACATCTGCTCAGAGGTACTGCCTGTCTGAATGTTAACTGTCTGTTATGGTAATACATACAGATTAGCAAGAAAAAAAACCACTAAGAATGTATGTAAATCTTGTCTGCCTTGGTAGACAGGATAGCATCTTTGACATGAGTACATCAATTCATTGTTTTTAGAGGAAGACAAGTTGTTCCAGATACAGGAAATTTTGATTAATTAATACTGTTCATGACAGCATTTAAAAGAACATGCTTGTTTTAGAGTACATCTCAAAGACAAATGGAAATGATTATTTTTAATAATATGCCAACTTAAATTAAAGAACTATTACTACTTCCGTGACTATATTGTGAAGTTGATCATAATCCAGTTTTATTTCTACATGAAATTAGTGGAGTTGGAAGATTCTAAAATCACTTATGGCTTGCTGAACTGCTTTTTAACTATGCTTTAGGTGTGGTTTTTCATAATTTCTACTCTTCTCAGAGTGTGAAGTTGTACCTATGCAAGTTGGGTTGGCCAAAGTCAATGCCGCTTCTGCTAGATATAGTACTCACAAGGCAACATGGCAATTCTAGAATTTCAGTGATTATTTGTGAGATAGATTTTAAAGGGCTACACTTTTATCAAAAGATAGAGCTAATGATGTTTGAATAAATATGAAATGGCTATTTTTCTACCCACTTGTGTACTATGATCTCTGAACTAATAATTGAGAAAAATTATCACCTAGAAAATATTTCCAATGCCATATCCAGATTTCCTGGTAGAGGTAGCCTAGAAAGCTGTACTTTCAGGGTTTTTCCTCAACACATTCCCTTTCTCTCATATCCGTTCTTATTAAAAGAGATTGCAGGCAGGGATAGAATGGAAATTCAAAATGGGCTTCAGGGAAGTGCAATAAAAATGATGGGCAGGCTGGCTATATGATTATCAGGAAATGCTGAGAGAATCGGGACTTAGGTGAAAGGAGGAATGAGGAAAACTTAATACTTGTCTTCAAGGATATGAAAGGTTATAATGAGGAAGATGCTGACAGCTGGTCCTTACTGCCACCAAGGACAGCTACTAAAAAGAGGGCTGCGTTCTAGAGAAACACTACAACTCCACGGTGAAGCATACTACATACAAGCTTCTGTGTCCAAAATAGATGGGTAACAGATGAGATGGATGATGGCTAAGAGAGCATCAGCACTGCCCGGAACTTGTTAGAGATACAAGCCCTGCCCAGGGCCCAGACCTGAAACTGATGGTGGGACTCCACAAAGTGCTCTCTCTCCCTGTGACAAAATGGCTAAGAGAAATAACTTTGAGGAAGGAAGACTTATTTCGATTCGCTGGTTCTGAGGTATTATTAGCCGGCATGGTCTTTGAAAAGTTCTTTTTAGCCCCTGGCATTCCAGCGCATCATAACAGGGATGCAAGGCAAAGGATACTGTTCCCTACCAGGTAGGGGGGGGGAGTCTAGTCTTCCAAACTCCTCTTCAAGGGCACACCAGCAGACCCTACTTCCTTCCACTGGGCCCACCTCTTCTTATCACCAGAGGCAATAAAGCACATGGGCCTTGAGAAATTATTTCAGATTTAAACCATTGCAGTTTTAATACCCCCCACCTCAATCCAGGTAAGCGTGCCCACCATGTGTGTGTGTAAACGTGGGTGCACAAATTGTGATTCATTTGTGGGGTTCAGAGAATAACCTCAGTTGCTGATACTTGTTTGAGAAGTGGACTCCTGTTGCTCACTATTGTTTAGACCAGGTTTGTTGGCCTGAGAACTTCCAGGAATTTTCCTTCCACGACATCTCTCCTTGCCATAGGAACATTGGAGTTATAGACACACTACCCTGTCTAACAGTATGTGTGTTCTGGGAGTCCTAAGTGAGGGCCTCATGCTGATATGCCAAGTGCTGTACTTACTAAGCCATTTTTCCGACTCCTGTTTTGTTTTTGTTCGTTCTTTTGTTTGCTTGCTTGTCTGTTTTATAAGTCCTTAGGTGATTTCAATGAATTTGAGAACTGTTGGGTTGGGTCAACTCTTCCATACACATTCGTTCAGATTTTCACAAAAAGCAAGGGTCAAGGGGAGGTAAGACTGTAAGCCTCCTCAGACTTCATATTGTTGACTTTTGAGAGGTCCTCATTCAAGTCACTTAGATCCATCCATGCTGCCAAGTTCAAGGGAAGAAGCCCACCTACTACCATGGTGAAAACAGCTCCAAAGGAAAATCTTTTGCTCTGGAAATCATTGACAATATTATTCAGTGACAGACTCTATGGGGACACAAACCGCTTGGCTTACCTATGGCAAAAGATATGGACATACAGAGGCATGATTAGGCACATTCTTAGGAAGTTAATGAAGAAGCAGTTGTGGGACTCTGAGCCCTGAGACATATGCTGTTTAACCAGCCCGCTTGTGTGCTAATACATAGATTTGAAAGGCCATAACCACTTTCTACATGGGGAAAAAGTTGGCAATGTTCACTAAGAATCACAGAAATGCTCCACCTATTTTTGAAAGTTGACTTTTAGAAACTGTGTCTAAGGAGAGCTCTGGAGATGTGTGCTTCTCCTTCACTTGCAGTAGTGAAAACATTTAAGGCTGTTGGTCCTCCCCAGACATCTGAACACATCTGCTGCAAGACCAGTGCCTAAGAAAGGAACTGCAGACCATCTGGACTCCAACAATAATCCATCAGAATAAAAAATATGAAGTATTTGACATGGCAACCCAGCTCCTGAAAATAGACCCAAAGGAATGAACATGCCCAGGCATATTAAAGATATATACAAAAGATAAGTATTCATAGCTAGCTTGTCAAGCCTAGAAGTAATGTGAATGCCCATTGCCAAGGGAATGATTTAATAAACTCCAGTTATCTATAACACAGAACACTATGCTGACATTAGTAAGGATGGATGGAATTTAAACCATTAGCTCGAAGGGATTTCCATCATGCATTGTTAGGTGGGAAAGATGAAAGCTAGAATATATAACACACTTTCCTTAAAAATAAGTGACAATAACCTCAAATAATGTGTACATATGTCTGTTTATGATTCGATTAAAACATGTGCACATGGAAGGAAGCCAAAACGTGTTATAAAAAGAAATATGACTAGGATGGAAACAAGTGTGTATGTTATGATGCCATTTATGTAAAATTAAACAAAGGTGTGTCTATTTTTCTTTAGTAAGATATTTAAAAGTTAGCTTGCAAATAATGGTTTTCTTTTGATTTAGGTGACTTTTTTGCTTTCTTTTTTTTTTTTAAATGTCATTTGATTTCCTTGTATAATGATTATGCAGAACCAAACATTTAACTTCTTTTTTTTAAACAGTTGAAAAGGAAAAAGATATCACAAAACAAAGCCTAGCAGAAGCATGAAAAGAAATGGAATCAGTAGCTGTCATCACTCAGGATCTGAAATATGGATGACAGACTGTTGTCATGTACTGGAAGGCATGGACAACCAGGTGTTGCTTTCTAGAAAAGTGTTTTATATTATGTCATCTAAAGAGTGATCAGATGCCATGTTTCTGAAACTCTAATAATGTCTGAAAACGTCCAAGATCAGGCTGAGTGGTAAGGGAGGCAGTTGCTAATGAGGAATGGTAGAGGCAGTGGTTTTAATACGATTTAGAGTCAGTTGGTGGGAAATGGGCTTTTTATGTGTGTATGTGTAAAACTGACTTTGCTCTGGAAAGTGAATCCATAAGATAAGAACTCTTCTGGGGCTCGCACATAGTGACTGCCGGTGATCAGGGAAGTTACAAGTTGGGGTATTGGAAGGGAGCTTTCATGTTGGTCCTCAAGGCTAATGTCATCTATCCTCTCTGGCTCTCATGATTTCCTCTATGGAAATCTGAAAAGATGACAGTCTTCTGAACTGTGTCTGTTAGAGCTGATCCCTTGTGGGGAAATAGTAAAAGATGCTGTAGGAAGTGATGTCATGAGGGCAGAAGCCCTCAAGTATAGGATTAGTGATTTTGAGAAAGAATTTTATGGGGGCTGCCTACTTCTGTCATGTGAAGCCCTAACATCAAAATACCATCACTGAAGCAGCAAGGGAGTGTCAGTGGATACCAAATTTGTAGCCTCTAGACTTGTGAGAAAAGAAATTTTGTTGTTTATAGATTACCTGGTGTAGATGGAGGCTGCTCGTTTGTTTCCAAGCCACCCAGACCCCAAATAATCACACAGAAACTATATTAATTACAACTACCCGAGAGCACAGAACTCCCATTAAATCTGGATATTTCTTAATTTAGCTTATTTTGATTTGGCTTGATTGGGAATTCATGTCGGCAGAGAGCTCGAGTTAGGAAAATATTCCTAACACTATAGGTTGTGTAATTTAGGTTCTACAGTTACCTCTGGGTGAGTCTAGAAAGCATAATCAAGGAAGACGCAGCTGATCTTCCCATTGTAAAAGTGTAGCCAAGTGTCAGATAGTATTCTATCTTCAGGGGCAGCTATCACTGGCTCTACTGCCACTCACTTCTCCATCAACAGCAGATGCCTTAGTATACTAGTTGTCAGAAGCAGATTTCTGATGTATAAAATGTAGCCAGTTGCCTATTGTCAAAAGTATTAGGAATGAGCTGTCAGTTGTACAATCAGATATTAGTGCACATTGTTCATTGTATAAATAAAATGGGTATGATATAAAAATAAGGCAAGGGTTGTGGCTGTACCCTTGGAGAGCACACTAAAAGGGGTAGTTCCTGTCTTGACAGAATCCTGCAGTGGAATCTTGCCATAATGACCTTTTTGTGCATAGTTGATTGCCAGGGTGTTTGGACCTTAAAGAGACAAGAGGCCTTTTAGGGAACCATTTCTCTGCTATTTATCTGGATAACAATATTTCAGTTACTATGCATCTGATTCACTAATAAACAAATCCATGATCTGTTGTAAGAAAATAACTGGCCCTCTCTGCTTCAGTCTTCTTTGGTAAACTATCGTCCAAAGACCCTCAGGACTTTAGATCTGTTCAGAAAATCAGTTTGCATCATAGATATTTTTCTTCACTGTCTCCCACTCTCCTTGTCCTGTCAACACCTCATGGTGTTTATACCTTGGACCCTAGCACCAGGACAGCTACAGTGAATGTGTGGAAATTATCAGTGCATATTATTGACTGAGTGAGTGCTTCATGACCCCTTCCTTCTCTTTTCTAATTTGACGTCTGATAGTCACCCAAACAGCAAAACCCTTTGATCTTAAGCAGAGCAGAAACCCAGGCTTCAGTAGCTCTCATGGAAAAGAGGGGCAGTTTCCAGGCTGAGTTAGTTGTTTCATTCTCGGGCTTTTGAGAAAGTTTCCAAAACTCCCCGGAAGTACTTGAGGCCGATTGGGGACATGGGGAAGGGATAGGGGAAGGGATAGGGCAGCACTGAAGAGCTGTGCTCCTGGTGAACCCTTGGTCCTTGGTGCATGCTTCAGCTGCCATCGGTAGCTACTCATAGATGTGCTGTACTAGAGAACACCATGCTGGTAGAATGCTCAGAGAAGGGCTTGCTGGCCCGAGGTAAACGGTAGGTAGTAATTAGCATACCTTATTACTATCATTATTTATCCTGGGAAACACAGAGTAGTGAATAAACTATCTGGCTGTCAGGTGCTCATTTTTTAAGCTAAGTGTTTTCAAACTGCGAAAGCATTAGCATCTTCTGGAGTGCCCACAGACACGGTGTTCACATTTCTAGCCACCGGCCCTGGAGACGAGCAGAAAACGGGAGATCTGAAGGCAGAGATTCCCCTCCGGTAAGAGGAGGGGTTGCTGAAGTGTAGCTCTCAGCGAAAGAGGAAATACGTGCTCCTAAGTCTGCAATCAACTGGTTTAAACTGGCTTCTGATTAAAAAGCCTGCCTAGGGCAGCCTTTGGTGCCTCAGGGCACCTTTTGGTAGGGAGAGTTAATTTTATATCTTAAAGGAGCAGCTTAAAAGGATGTATTTTAGCCTCCAAAACATTTGGGCTTGAATCTGTTATTTGGATTGTTACCTGAGGGGCTTTTCTCGTTTCTTTTTCCCTGTGTGTGAATTGTAAACAATAGCAGTTCTGTTCCAGCGGGATTCCTGCTGGACGTACTGAGAAGATCTCTGAAAAGGCTCAGTTCCAGCTCAGAACAAAGACTCAGCCAGTGCCTGTAACTCACAATCAGGAATACTGGATTTTCCCTTCCAGCATATCTAGATAACTTCCGCCGAACCTCACCCACTTTGATATGAAAACTCTACTTCTGGTAAAACAAACAGACGGACAAACAGACCTAATGAAGTCAGTGGACTGACCTGGGGGGAGATGATTATTTACAGTAGATTCTGGACAAGGGTTGACACTTAGGAGTTTTTGTTTACGATGAGGGCAGATCAAAGTTGGCACCACATAGTCCTTACAACTCTGGAAGAAAAGCCCCATCTCTTTTCCTAGTCTAATAAACCAGAACTGAAGGCAACCACAGCCACAGGTCTTATTTTTATTATTAAATGAACTTTCTTGTGGTTGTGTACATGTTGCATGTGGGCACGTGTGCCATGGCATGTGTCAGCAGGCCAGAGAGCAGTGTTTCAGAGGGGAGTCTTTTGCTCCACCTTTCCATGTCTTCCAGATATCAAACTCAGCTTGCTAGGCCTGCATAAAATGCCTCTCTCCACGGCCCTTCTTCTTTAAGTTTTTGAAAATTTGAACTTGCTATGTTTTACTTAACCACAAATTAAATGTGCAGGGGAGACTCCAGGAAAAAGTAGGTAAACTGAGCTCAGCTTTAAAGGGTTTGCAGCTTGAGCACAGCTACATTATTGCTTGCAAAGGCAAGAAATGCACACTTGCCGGAGGAATATTCAAAAATTCAAAAAAGTTTTAGGGGAAACTTATACTCATAAATTCCAGGACATAATCCCCAAAGTACTAAAAAGTGTGACCTATTCTCAAGAGAGGAAAAAAAAATCCTTAAGGAAAGTTAGACGTTAGAGTTGCAGGAGGAAGGCTTTACAGCAACGGTTCTTGCTTGAGAACAGAAAGGAAAACATGTTTGCAGTGAATGCAAATAGAGGACAGCTCAACAGAGAAACAGAAGCCATGAGCTGTGTGGATAGTCTGGAACTGAAAAATGTAATAGCCGAAACTTAAAGCAATCACTCAATGGGCTGAGTGGGAGGGTATAGATAGCAGCAGAAGGTCAGTAAGTAGGTAGAATAATGGAAATGATTCAGCTTGGATAATTAAAGGAAAATGCATTGAAAAATTAAAGAGAGATGTCTTATGGAATTCTTTTTAATTAATTGTTTACTTGAGACAGGGTGTTACTATGTAGTCTAGGTTGGCCTTGAACTCCCAGCTCATCCTCGGCCTGCAGAGTGCTGGCATTATAGGCAACCATACAACCTCAGCTGGCTTAGAATAAGTCTAAAAGGCAAATCATGAATAAAGTTGGATGCATGTATCAGAAGCAAAGAGCATGATATATAAATTCCAGGATGCCTTTGTCTCTACTAGTACTTTATGATCACTGGTTGCCAGGAAGCACCTGATGGTGTTTTTTTCCATGTGGTCTTGGAGGGTTATTATCAGTGGAGGGATGGTAGAACAATTACAAGTCTTCATTGTCAACAAACAAAGCAAACCATTGATTTAAGGACAGGGCCGTGAGTCTTAATGATCTGAAAATATTTGGATGATAATCTATTCATAATGTTAAGAAATGCACTTGTAGAGAGATAGTACCAGAAACTGAAAAGAAAATATTAGGGAGATAAGTAAAATACTCTTTTAAGAAAACCTTAGAGGGCAGAAAAGACATAGATACAAACAACTCTGCCTACTGCGTTATATTAAAAAGAAAAATTCGAGATGTGATGAAGTTTCTGGAATATCTTAACCAATCAAGTTTAGTTATGGTCTCCTCTTAATCTACACACTATATCGGAAAAAGTTAACAGATTTAAAGTAATAATACGAAGCAGTAGTAAAGCCTTGCGGTACAGTTTATAGGAAGAATCTTTCTGAACGGTATGGAACTGACACCATACTTCATAATCTGCAGTGTCTTGGATTTGGTGAAACACAGAATCTAGTTTTCTGTACATTCTACTGTTTTACTTTTCCTCCAATAGTTTGTTAATTTTTTGAAAGATGATAATTGCAAGCTTCTTAAAATTCCAAGTGATATCCTATGCATACCCACCAGCACAAACATTAAAAATATTGAACTGTTATTTTTACTGTTTCTCAACAGCCAAAGTGGAAACAATTTCATATGCCAGAGGCCATAGGCATTTGACCAGCTTTCCAGGCCTCTAAACTCCAGTTGTTGGTTTGGACCTAGCCCCATGCAATTAGTCTGAGAAGGCCTATTCTCCCTCTTTACAGCCTTCTGGGAAGTTTAGTCAAACATTTGAAACATGGAACACAAACCAGGCAGCCAAGTCCTGCACTTAAGCAGGAAAAATGCAGAGATATGAGTTCATTCTGAAGCTCAATTTGGTAATCTTGATGACAATTTTTGAGCTGAATTAGTATGTCAATAAAGAAATTATGGGTTACATACTATAAAAATGGTTACTAGAACATCTAATTCACAATTAAAAGCCTTTATGCTAATATAGTTAATTTATCTCCTATAAAGGCAGGATAATCCAAATGTTAATTTCTTATCCTTAACTTGTATCTTTGCAGTGAAATAAGTATGTATACTGAATGTGATCAAGAAGCTAGAGACTTCATTTGGTAAATGTATATGCATGTATGAACTCAAGGGACACGTATTTAGCTTCTAGGTATAATTAGATACTCTTCATGTAAAGATCTAAGAAACAATGCCCCTGTTTTAGCACAACAATGAAATCAGCATTCTCTCAGTAAAAGATTTACTTCCATGTATGTTTGTGTGTTTGTGTATATGTGTACCCATGTATGTGTAGCTTCTGTGGGGGCCAGAAGAGGGCATGGATCCCTTGGGGCTGGAGTTAAAGGTATTCGTGAGCCACGCCCTGGTTGTCATGACTGAGCAGCAAGCAACCTTAATCACTGAGTTTCATCTTTCAGTCCTTGAAATTAATATTCCAGCAAAACAAAATTGAAACCTGTTCAAACTTCTATGAATCAACCTGGCATCTAAAACAATTTTGCACTTTATTTTGTTAGAAGGTATTAGAATAAATATTTCAGGATATAAGTAAATAGTTTTAACTGCCTTATTTAACAACACACTGAGTTAAACTTACTAAATATAAAATTTAGTGTATATACCAATTCTAAAAGAAATCATACAAAAGTTTATTTGTGGGTTTTAGCTGTTTTGAAAATTGTATTCTGAAAAACTATTCCAGTTACATTTAATTGATCTACACCAGTATCCCTGCAGCTTTAGCTGATGGACAGTGCCTTCCAGCTGATAACATGTCTTAAGTCTTATGTCTTATCGCTGAGAATGACTGAAAGAAGTGCTTACAATTAGATACATTGAAAGCGGCCATTTTTAGTGCTCAATATTCCCCACAAATGCTCCTTCTACCTTGCTCTCAACAGATTCTCCCTCATGAATAATGGATGCTTTGATAATAGTTAGGAGGCAGGCAGAGCTAAAGTCATTAAACAAAAAGGATTGTTATTCCCACTTACTCCATTTTTATTTTTATTACCATTAGCCCAACTTTATTCCATATCTACATTTATAACATCCTAACAGGGACAAGCATTGTTGTTTCCAGAGCCCAGCTTCCCCTGTATCAGAAACAAATGCAGAACAAGGAAGCACTGAAAATGTTGAGAACTTGCTTTGTCTCAAGTAGTCACAAAGGGTGATACCTCTACCCTTCCATTTTATGGCTTTGATGCCTGAAACTTTTACACTAGCAGAAGAGGGAAAATACTGTGTCATTTTTAGATAATGGAGAAGCATATCTATTTCTGAGCTTAGGTGAACTTATGCAAATCCTAAGAAAGAATGTGGATAAAATCTGGTTCTCTAAAAATTACCTCCTTGGAAAGTCTTTGTCTACTTCCGGGGCTGTAGTATCCCCAGTTAGATCCTCAGTGTCCACATCATTGATTGACATTTGTCCCTGAGCACAGAAGAGGGCCCCAAAGAGCACAGGGCCACACTGAAGATACCTGCTGAGTGATAACAGTAAGGCCTAACAGATGAAAGACCAGGTGTAAAGAGAGACAGTACTTTTGTTTCCTGGCTCCCAGACCCAAATAATCACACTGAAACTATATTAATTACAATACTGTTTGACCAATGGCTCGGGCATATTCTTAGCTATCTCTCACAACTTAAATTAACCCATTTCTGTTAATCTATGTATCTCCATGAGGTTGTGGCTTACTGGTAATGTTCTGGCATCTTTCTCCTTCAGGGGAGATACATAATGTCTCCTTGACTCCATCTACCCTCTCAGTCTCTGTTTAGATTTCCCACCTGGCTTAACTCTGCTAATTCATTAGCTGAAACAGCTTTATTTACCAATTAATAAAAGCAACACATATACAGAAGGACATCCCACATCAACCAGGATATTTGCTGAGAAGGAAGCCTCTATCTCCATTTTCCATGCTGGCACACTGTTTCTGGAATTATGAATCTCTTCAGTACAATTATATAAGAGTCAAGAAGTCTGCAGCTACAATTATATTAAAACAACCTCTAGTGTGAGATTGTACAAAGAGACAACTACAGAAAATTATGAGTCAAACATTTTAAAATCTAGAAGAAAGTATTTAAGAAATTTTTGCTACTGAGAAATAGTAAATACTTAAGAAAACAGATTGCAGACTGACAAAAACATGTATTTAAACAATGCATTATTTCATTAATATGTGTAACTTTATACTTTTATGTATCAGTTAAAATAAATTTAAAAAGAAAAAAAAACCAGGTTGCACGAACCTAATCATCCATCAATAGAAGGTTTTAAATCATCTGGCATGGTACAAGGGTTACCAACTGGATTAATTAAATCAAACAATGAAGTTCTCATAGAGCTAAAAATACCACAGTCAGTTCCGTTTTTCATGTGACCACTTCAACTTTGTTGGTCACATTGGCATTAGAGAAGAAAGGAGACAAAAGAGCTCAAGGTTTTCTTGTCCAGTCCTTAGAGGAATCCAATAAGGTTTCTGCAGCTGGAATGAAGATCTATTGCTTGGAGACTGCTACAATTCTAAAACTCTGGAAGCTGATGATGCATAACAACCCTGAATAGAAAAGACTGAAATGTTGCCCTCATTGTTTCTGAAAAAGCCAGAGCACAGATATTTCCCACAGCAGAGTGCCCATGGACTCAATTGCTTGGCCTTTTAGACCCCTAAATCTGATCTCCACTCATTGGCCTGGATCAGGCCAAGTGTGGTTAGTTTGTGAATTGCCACTTTACTCTTTTGCAAAGCTCATGTGAAAGGAAAGTTTTAACAAAGCCATCTGAAGAAGATGGAAAAAGGAAGTTAGAGAGCAAGTCAGGTAGCCAAAGCCTACCTATGGTCACCATTCCTAAAAATGGAGACTTCAACAGATGGAATTCCAGGCTTCCCCAAAGAAAAATAGGTAGAGGCTGTGTATGAGTCATGTGCTTTGGTAGCTTCTATGTACTTGCTATGCCTTGTATCCTCCCAAAGAAGGTCACTTAGGGGAGGGGCATTTGTCATCACCCTAGGTATCTTCTTTAGAGCAGAAAGTAGAACAGAGTACTTGATGCTATCGTTTAAGGCATGCCTGAATCTATAGTTATAATTTGTTAGGCTCTATATTAAAATTTTCTTTGAATAAACTATAATTAATTTATTCCAGAAGAACAAGCTAATAGAAATTATGCTTCTTTTCAGATCTTGTGGCCCAGAAAATTGATTCTAACAGTCTATTTGTACATTTGAATTTTGATTGTTCCTTTCTCTGTAAGTCATAGTAGTGATGAGTTTGGGGTGGAGGGTTTATGGTGTGTCTCTTAATGGGTTGAATGGAACACATTACGAAAGCATATAATAATTTGAACAGATAAAGAGGAGGCAGAGGCATAGAACAAAAGGAAGTTTCTCGGTGTTTTAGAGACCTTGAATTTATTGTTTCTTTTGCAAAGTCCTTTAGTTACTTTTAACAAGAACTGCACAACTTCAGCTATTTGTGGCTGCTGACTCTTCTGGGCTGCTCTCTGTGGGCCCTTTATGCTGCCTGGAGGCCGTAGCCATATTATATTCATTGCTTGATTAACAACTCAAAGAGTTGATTGAGAAGTTTTCCTGCTTTTTGACTGCAGGTTAGTAAAGGTAGCACTTGGCCCATTGGCATAGCTGTATTAATCAGAGTTGAAAATGAGGCCAGGTCTGTGGGCTCTATGAACACCCCATTTTACTACCTTTTTACTATAGCAGCCACTAGGGTAAATAAAGTGAGTACGGGCAGGTCTTTTTTTTTTAATTTATTAGATTTTAAAAAAATACCAATCCATGTTCCCACTCCCTTTCCTCCTCCCATTTCTTCCACACACCCTCCCAGCCCACTCCCATCTGATCCTCAGAGAGGGTAAGGCACATTGGCTTGAGGAAGAAAGCCTTCTGGATCATACTCTTCGAAATGCTGAGGCTTGAGTCTGATATGTTTCCCACAGTCTCATGGTTTGAACACTTTGTACTCAGATGTTGGTGCTGTCTAAAGACCTGGATGCTGTTAGAGTCTTCAGGAGGAGGGGCCTTGTTGGAAGATGAAGAACACCATCTCATGTGCATCGAAGGTTCTACCCACTTGCAGTCTGGAATTAACTTCTGTATGTAGTCCTGCCATGTAAGGTGCTCTGTTGCTACAGACTGATGTGTTCTTGCTGCTGGGTCTTCTGTGTGTGCTAGTTTTATATCAATTTGACACAAGCTAGAGAAATATATGGGAACAGGGCTCTCGAACTGAAAGAAGAAAAAGGCTTCTTCAATATTGACCTTTAAACAAATCTCTGGTACATTTTCTTGATTGGTGATTGATTTTGATGGGCCTATCCCTCTGTGAGCAGTACCACCCCTGGGCAGGTAGTTCTGAATTGTATAAGAAAGCAGGTCAAGCAATCATGAGGAGCAAGCCAGTAAGCAACATTCCTCTGTGTCAGTTCCTGTCTTGAATGCCTTCCCTGACTTCCCTGAGAGCTGTAATGTGAAATAAATCCTTTCTTGTTCAAATTGCTTTTTGATCATAATGTTTTATCACAGCAATAGAAACCTTAAGACATCTTCCCTTTTGGTCCCGCTTACTTCTTTTTCTCAATACCTAGCAAAAATCTTACGCAAAAATACTTGTTGAGCAAATCAAAACTGTTCATTAGCCTCCTAAGTGATTTTGGAAAGTTATGTGACTCTGACTCTTAGTTTCCCAGAGTGAAAAATGAAGTTTTCTGGAAGAATCTCTAAGACTCCTTCTGCTCTCTTATTATCTGCAAGGTACCTGGCTTCCTTGACATAATCTCTAGGAAACGTTTCAAGTTATTTCTGGAGAAGAAGAATGAACTTCATCTTAATCCTATTACTTTTGGGGCCCCTAAGTTTATGATCAGCGTCTGTCCAATTGCATGTGTGGACTTTTCGTGGTCATTATCATATGTGCAAAGACAACCATACCTAGTGTATTAGCATGATCGTATATGCCCCTGTAATAGGCAGAGTTCCTTATGTTCTTATGAGTTAAAGTCCAAGTGCTTTTTAGATGCCCCATTTAAAGATGATGGACAAAGACTCAAATCTACCAGGAGCAATAGAATCACACACCTTTAGTAACATCAAGCACTCTAGTGACATTCTGCAGCTGAGGACATTTAGGAATCCCTAGTAGTGGAGTGATTTTCCCAGAATCCCTAGGCAGGAAGTGGCAGAGCTAGAAACAGATACCCTGGCCTCTGACACTAGATCCATCTCATTCTTTATTCCCTATGTAGCTCCCAAAAACTTAGTCATCTTTACTCACGAAGCCCAGAATCATGAAATGCTATATCATTGAAGATACACACACAAAAAATTATCCTTTACTCCAATCCTAGAACCAAGACTTAAAGAATAATGATTGATCCATGTATTCCTCAATGATGTGGGACTTCCCTCTATATGCTGTGAATACCAATGGTTAATAAAGTAACTACCTTGGCCAGTTACTTTATTTACTAGGGCAGAACTTAGGTAGGCAAGAAAAACTAAACTGAATGCTGGGAGAAAGAAGGGGGAGTTAGGGAGAAGTCATGGAGCTGCCACTGGAGACAGACACACTGAAACTTTGCTGGTAGGCCACAACCTCATGGTGATGCACAGATTAATGGAGATGGGTTAAATTAAGATGTAAGAGTAAGCAAATAAGAAGCTAGAGCTAATGGGCCAATCAGTGTTTTGAATAATATGGTTTTTGTGTGATTATTTTGGGTCTGAGCTACTGAGCTGCCAGGAACCAACAAGTGGCCTCCTTCAACAAAATTGGCACCCATGTGGCTAAAATCCTCTTAAATCCGGAGAGAGCTTGAAAACCAAAAGAGTGGCTCCCTGCAACACCTCAATGTGACATCATCACAAAGGTAATATTGCAAAGGGGTCCCAGTCAGGATTCATAGTGCACCTATATTTGCTTAATATCCTCAAAATGTTGACTAGGAAGGAAGAATTCCCTGCTTTTTCTTCCGTTCTCTATTAGGAAGGGTTGTCTCGAGGAACAGAATGGATGAAATGCATACACATTATGAAAGGGGATCATTAGATTGGCTTACATGGTGGTGACTGAAGTTCAATAACAGCCATCTTTAGTCTGTCTGGAGAGAGAGAGGATCAAGTAGCCTCTCGGTTCATGCAGTTTGACACTTCAACAGACTCAACAGGCACCAAAGCTCTGCAAGATTTTAGGAGTTTCTGGTCTTCCATTCTACATCGGAAGCCTGAAGGTGCTGAAGCCTGATGTCAAAAGCAGAGGACGGTGGCAGCAGCAGTCAAAACACTCACCAGCAAGAAGCAAAGGCAGGCAGGGAGCACTGACTTGGTGCTCGTTAAATCTGGAACACTGCTGGAAAGGGATGCCCATTCTTGATGGTGGTGGGGCGTCTCTCTACCTCTGCCAATCCTTTCCAGAAATGCCCTCAAGAGACACGCCTCAAAGCTTTTCTCTTAGTTGATTCTAGATTCTGTAAACTTGACCATCAAAACTATCGTACTTCCTTCAAGTAATTAAATTACTATATCAACCAGAATATCCGAGTATTTTCACTTAAGCCTATCAGGTCCCCCAGGACAGTGACCATGGTACCCTCTTTGAAAATCCATGCCTATCATAATAACTGGCAAGCCTGAAGCAGCCTCTTGAGGATGTTGAATAAATAAATTAAAGGGTGTAGAAACCGAGGTGCTTCATCTCAATTGAATTAACAGTGATGGAAGTCAAACACATTCTCGTAGAAACAAACTAAAACTTAATTCTGCTAGGGACAGAGCCTGAAGTCCAGCCTCCACCCCTGGAAGAGGCTTCTGGCCAGGCTTGCTGAGTTCAGCTTCAGGAGATGGGAATTTTATTTGCAGCCATTTAGTGGATCCCATTTCTCCTGCTCCATTAACTGTCAAACTGTTTTCCTTTTTATGCAACATGACAAACTATTTTAATAAGGCATTTGTTTTACAAAAAGATTCTCTTAAGTCTAGTTCCAATAGTAGTTTAGGAGCACATTGTGTTTATCGTCTTCAAATATTACTGTGGAAGAAAACCTGAATCTGAATATTTCACTCTTCTTCTGATAAATTTCTATCACAGACCCTCATGTGAATAGTACAATTTAGCCAATGGCCTCTTATAGATAATGGTCCAATGTTTCAGAATTAAATAGAGCCGAGTCCATGCATCTTTGAAAATCATCAAGTACAAAGTCCTCCTGGTCACATAAATATAAATGAAAGCTTGATTGTATTGCAATCTGCAGGCATACAGTGCTTGTGATGATAGCCAGCATGCCAACGAAAGCTATTGATTATTAAAGACAGATATGAATTTTTTTTCCAAGAGTGTCTCCAGAGTTTGTAGTCTTTAGTTTTCTCTTGCTGGTCATATTTTATAAAATCTATACCTGCCACCATACACACTAGCCCTGCACAAAGGGAGAGATCTTTCTTAGAGGCCAGGGCAGTGCCTTGGATACCCACCCACTCAAGGTCAAACCGAGAGGCTTTCTGTTCTCCCTCATATGACCATGTGATGGCACTGTGTGCTCAGCACCCAAAAAGATGGTGACACTTTGTGGGGTGGCCCTGGAAGGTCAGATAGGGTGTTGCTTTTTTTTCTGACTCATAACAGAAAACACATAACAGATAGTAGTTTGGAAACACTATATGCTTATCGTCTTCAAATATCATGACTGAAGAAAATCTAAATCTGAGTATTTCTCTATCATTCTGATAAATTTCTCTCAGAAATCCTCAAATGAATAGCACAACTTACCCAATGACCTGTTACATAGAGTAGACCAATGTATTAGAAGTTAACAGAGCCAGGCCCATGTAAGACAGAAAGCATGCATTTATTTGGCCTTTTCTCCTCAAAACCCAGATTAAAATTTCCAGAAGTCCTTGTTTTTCCTCCACTGTGGTTCACAACTGTATCTGAGCAGAGCAAGAACTATCTTCATGAACAAGCTGTTCCTGCTTGCAAAAAAGTCACCGCAGCTGGGTTTGCTGAATGTTCATACTCTCTAATAGAAGGAGGGGGATATAGAGGGTCATGGATCCTAACCTGAGTATCAGTCAGTCCTCTCAGGTAGGAAGAAGCCATTCTAATTGCATGTGACCTTGAGGTTTGTGGGAGGGGCTAGTGAATATAGGCTGAAGAGGACCAGGAGAAAAGAACTCTATCTATGCAGTCACGGGGGAGTCACCATCCATGTTGGGTACAGAGATTTCAGTGCAGCTCTCTTTAGGGCCATCCATGCTCCTGCCCATACCCCTGCCCCATTCTCTGTAAGTAAGCCTAATAAACCCAGTGGTTGCCTTGGTGATACTTCGATGGGCTTGAACTTTGGTTTGGCATTGGAATCGTATAAGGAAGGGGTAGACATTGGTTAGTCCTCCCAGTGCTGGAAAGAAAATTCTGATAATGTGAGTCAATACAAAATTTACCGTGTGGAGATTCTTTAAGGTAGAGTTGGAAGAACTGAGGACCCGCAGAGGTATAGAACAAAGAGCATGGGCAGAAAACATGGCCTAAAACGATCCTCTTCCTAACAACCTCAGGGCTCTGTTCTACTCATTGGTGGCACTAGAAACTCTTCCTATTAAGTTTAACATGTGAAACTGATACAGCCGATTTGCAAGTATTCTTTAATGTGGTTCAACATAACAGAAGAGGTTTCAAGCTGCCACAGGTCTGGCCTTGAGAGGCTTGAAGTTGAGATTTAAAAGAAATTGCATGGTTTTACTTATATTTTTGTTGTATTTTTTTTCAGTTCCCTCATTTAATAAAGCATCTGATATTGAGTTCAGCCTTTCATTTTTTCCATGTTATTTATTTATTTATTAAAAATTTCCACCTCCTCCCATCCTCCCATTTCCATTCCACTCCCCCCACTCCCCCTTCCCCTCACTCTCCAGTCCTAAGAGAAGTCAGGGTGCCCTGCCCTGTGGGAAGTCCAAGGGCCCCCTTCCATCCAGGTCTAGGAAGGTGTGCATTCAAACAGAGTAGGCTCCCAAAAAGCCAGTACATGCACTAGAATCAAAATCCGGTGTCATTATCATTGGCTTCTCAGTCTGCCCTCATTGTCAGCCATATTCAGAGAGTCCAGTTTGATCACATGCTCGTTCAGTCCCAGTCCAGCTGGTCTTGATGAGCTCCCATTAGATCAGTCCCACCGTCTCCGTGGGTGGACACACCTCTCGTGGTCCTGACTTCCTTGCTCATGTTCTGTTGTATTTTTTTATATTGGTTACACAAAGGAAGTATTAGTGGAATTTAGGGGTGAGTCACTGCAACTCCCTCTGTAGTCAGCACTTGATAACAACGGCCTCTTCTGGGTTTGGTGGAGGCAGGCAAATGAGAGAATAACACCGAATAGCCATCCATAATGAACATCAGTTCAGCCTGCCTTCACACAAAGTCCCTTTTCTTTTCTCTGGGTCTTCCTGTCATTCATTTGTCTGTGACCTGAAGAAGACAGGAAGAGACAAGTTCCTCATCAATTAGAAAATAGCCCTCAAAATATACCAGATGTAAATATAGCACAAATTCAGCAAAGCAAAGTCAGGCGCATGACTCACACACTGTGATTTCACTAGTATAAGCACTTAGAGGAGACATTCTTCAATAAAAAAGAATGCATTTTGAAAGTCAAAGAAAATGTACTTTAGGCACTTGGTGGTGGTGGTGTGTGTTCTCTGTGCCACAAGCATCCTGAGGAAAAGGACTGGATGCACAGATTGGGCTTTATGACTTCCCTTAGTCTTTTTCAAGACATGGTTTCTTCTGCAGATGCACATGTGTGTATGTATGCATGCATGTATTTGTTTGTGTTGTGTGTGATGTTGTGTGTGTATATGGTCTGTATATGTGGCCTGTGAGTGTAGTCTCTCTGTGTATATATGGTCTCTCTGTGAATATGTCATCCCCCACCCCACCCCAGTCTCTCTGTGTGTGATGATATTCACTTAGACTATGAGGGAATTTAGTCACAGAATTCTCATTGAGAGTACTTAAAAAAAAAAACCCAACTTTCTCCCCAAGATCAGCTCTGAATGCCGATTCTAGCGATAGTCAGTTAGTAGAAGTGAAAGGCTTCCTCCTCACATGATAACATACACAGCACAAGATCACCCATGGCCCTTTGTCCAAAGGGGTACTGAGATGTTAAAAGAGATCATTCTACAATTTAAGTTCCCTATAAAGTGCAAGTACCCCTAGAAAGGGTGGTAGAGTTCCTTTTAAATTTTCTACCTTCAGCCTCTATTTTATCGTCAAATCCTGCTGATTTTCAAGGATTTTTTTCTCTTCTTGCTGTGCCCACATTCACTGTCTATTTCAGTCTAATGTCTTTTGTTCTAGCCTTCTGAAGCTGCCCCCTCATGGTGTTGATCACTCCAGAGCAGCCAGTCTGATCTCTAACCTTTAAAACTGACCAGCCACTCTACCGTCCTTATCCTGTTCTTTACAGTTGAGGAATCATTCTACTTGTAAATCTCTGCCCCACCCTATGGCTTGAGGCATCTTTTGTACTGTCTTTTACATTTACACAGTTGCAACAGATAGCAGGATATTTTCTACCTCTTTCTTTGGGTCAGAGTGTCTCTTCTTTCAAGAATGTTTTCTTCAAACCGGGAGCCATAAGAATTTTCACATCTTCCCACAGTGGTGAGCTGTGCCTGAGTCCATTCTTCCAGTCATCTGCCCTTTTGCCTATTGCCTTGTAATGAGAGTTACCTTGGACACACTTCAAGATGAAGACTAAGTTTCCACAAGCTGGGTTTGAACTGTGGATATAGAGTGTCAAGACTGGGCAACTGTCTAATAATATTCCTTAGACAGAAATGAATGCTTAACTGGGGGTACAGGGTATCCTGTCTGTCAGTTGGTTTCAGTCTGAGAAAGATCATTATTCAACCTCTCCAAATAATTAAAGAATACCAATCTAAAGGAAATTGTGTACATAGGTATTACAGCTGTATTTTTAAAAAGGAAATTTCCTTCCATCCTATTTCTATTTCTAATTGCATGGTATTTTCAACAAATTGCTTTTCTTTTGTACACTCACATTTATAACTCAAAAACTTCACTGAATTTGAAGCCATTCTTGATCTTTTAATGGAACCATGTTATTATCAAAAACAGACATTCAATAGTCCATTGAGAACATTTAAACCTAAGCTTCAAAGTTTTTGAGAGATGTCAGATTACAGAAATGATTGCTTTTATCATAGATCTATTACTAAAGAACAAAGTCAGACAATTTGTCAACATAAGTCAGAAAAGGATAAAACAACAATTGCAGCAACTAAAACAGGTATAACAAAATATCCAAAGGAATTATATGTAGATCACAATCAATTTTGAATATATATATATATATATATCTTAAAGTGTATATAGAGGTATGCAGGCAGATTAATGTCTTATCAAATGCTCGGGTGAGACTTACCCATCTAATAATAGGATGGCAGATGTGAAAGATTTTTATTTTACAGAAAAATGATCATAAGTAAGTTGAAACTGGGAAAATGGGTAAAGCATATATAAGGGACTAAGAAAATGCCCCTCCTGATGAATAAGCCTTTGTAGTGAAAGAACTAAAGCTAGCACTCCTAAAGATAAATGTGGAAGATGACGTTTTTCTAGAAGGAAGAATAATTTCACGCCCTATATTCTCCACCCCTCCTTTTCTCTTTAGTCTTCTCTCATACAATACAACCTGACCAAAACCTCTCTTCTGTGCCACCCCCCCCAGTCACCTCCTCCACCATCAGATCCATTGCTACTGTTTCTCTTCAGAGTAGGCCTCTCAGTGATGTCATCTGAACACGCAGAACGAGATGCTATAGGACTCAGCATACACCCTCATGTATCAAGGCTGGGCAGGGTAACCCAGTAGGAGGAAAAGGGTGCGTGTGCAGACAAAGGAGTCAGAGAAATCACTACTCCCACTATTAGGAGTCCCATGAGAACCCCGGGCTAAGAAACCACAGCATGTATGCAGAGGGCCTTGCGCGGACCCATGCTGGCTCTGTGTTTGATACTTCAGTCTCCATGAGTCCCTATGAGCCCTGCTTAGTTGATTCTGTAAGCTGTGAAGCTGTGTTCTCCTGGGGTCCTCAAGTCCTCTGGCTTCTACAATACTTTTTCCTTATCTTCTATGGAGTTCCCTGAGCTCTTTGTAACATTTGGCTATGGGCCATTGCATCTGTTCCCATCAGCAACTTTCATGTAGTATTTTCAAGCTTCTCTCTCTCTCTCTCTCTCTCTCTCTCTCTCTCTCTCTCTCTCTCTCTCTCCTTGGTTTTCTGTAACATGTTATACCCGAGGGTGAGTGGGTGAATGGTTGTTTTGGGCACCTTAGGTAGGTAGGAGTCAGACTTCACTCTACTTGGTTGAGGAAATAATGATTGAAGCTACAAGAACGAGAGCAGTGAAAATTGAAGAAGGAAAAGAAGGATCTAGAAGAGAAAGGAAAGTGGAAAGGGAGAGAAAGAAGGTAGAGAGCTACCTTGGTAAAGTGTACGCTATGCGAACAGCAGGACCCGAACTTGATCCCCAGAACTAGGACAGAAATGAATGGAAAAGGCAGCAGAGTTGGACTCTGAAATTGTTGCCTGGCCACGGAGCCTTCCTCTTGCAGGAAAACAGGGAAAATGAGATTTCTGTGTTTGCCTGAGTCATGGAGGCAAGAAAAAATTCTCCATGGAACCCATGGAATTGTAGTGATCCACCACACATTAGACTTTCAGAGGTGTATAGGTCTTGGAAATAGAAGTTGTGCTCTCCCACCAGGTAACACTAACCAGCAGAGATGCTACATGGTGTCAACTGGCACATAGAATTGGCAGAAATAAGAGAACATATATTTGTATCTAGTCCAGAGATAAAGACTCTTGTATTTTCTTTATTACTATTTCACACATATATTCACATTCTAACTTCTCCTTCTATTACATGCCTTTAGAGAATAATTATTCTTTGAGTGTGCTCTGGTATCATTCTGTGCCTGTGGATAAAGTATTCGGACCAAAAACAGCTTTGATGAGGAAGGGGTTTATGTAGCTTGCACTTCCAGGTCACAATCACTAAGGAAAGTCAGGCAGCAACTCAGGGACGGAATCTGGAGGCAGAAACCATGATGGTACTGCTTGCTGGCTTGCCGTCTGACTCTGTCATTGGCACACTAGCTAAGCCTTTTATACAGTATAGGCCCTCTTGCCCAGGGATGATGATGCCACGCAAAGTGGGCTGAGCCCCACTATATCAATTAATAATCAAGAAAACCCCCACAGATATGCTCACTGGCCAATCTGAGCTATGCAACTCCTCTATTGAGGCTCTCTCATCAGATGACTGTAGTCTGTGTCAAGCTGACAAACCTAACTAGGGCAGAAGGATCAGGAATGATGGATCAAAGGTCTCTTCTATATATTTTGTATAATATATAACTGGAATATTTTTTCCTTTTTCTTTCAAAGACTGGGAAGAATAATACTGGAAACAACCCACATCCTTCTCGATTGCAATATAGCCTTCTAGGTTTGGAAGCTGCTTTCAGTGTTGTTTCTCTCAAAGCTTCTAGGGAACGTAGTTGGTGCTCCTGCGTTCTGTATGTTAGCTCTTGACACTGTACTGTGTTTTCAAGTTCTTCATTTCTTGTCGAACAAGTGACAATGTGCTTATGAGCTGCGGAAAAGCAGGGGATTTTATTCAAAGGCAAGGTGAAGAAGGCGCATGCTAGACATGCTGCAGCGGACCTCAGCAAAGCTTACTCAAGAGTGCTGGGTGACTGCTGGAGGCTTTCTTTGATGGGTCCGTGAGGAGGAAGAGCTGGTTACTAAAGGACAAACCATGGGTGTTTTCCTGTTTTTATTGATAGACCTAGATTATGTGAGCCTTTGTTTATTGCACACATTTGATTCTAATTATATGCATGCTCAGTCATGCGTAGGTGTAAGAGGATAATATAATTTGCCTCGTTCCATATGCACCCTGGATTGTATCAACACACTGTGCCTAATTCCTAAATGTGTTGCAGGATGTATTTGACCCCAAAGGGGAAGTTACCAGGGGCTGTAGGGAGCTATAATCAGAGTGACCATCAGCTTTTGGAGAGGGGTCTATGTGTAGGTTTCACATCACTGAGTGCTTTGGTGGGAAAGAGATGTGTGTGTTAAGTCAAACCAAGCACAGCTGTTAGCTGTTAAGCAGTTCTTTGCTTGTCTACTTTCTCTGCCTCTTTGCTCATTGGCAGGTTGGCTAGTGCTTTCTCTTAAATCACTTTTATCCTTCTTACTGTTTTTCTTCTGTACATGGAGAGGAAAGATCTGGAAGAATGTTCTTTGAATCTACTGTTTAGATCTATACTTTTGTGAGTGGTAAGAAGTTTCCTTATATTTCCAAAATAAAGCCATACTTGGTTACATTATTTTGACCTAAGCCTTTCCCTAAGCTTGTGATTACTCTTTCTCACAGTGTTTGCACCTTTACAATAATTGCAGTTTTGTATTGAGTCTTGGAATTACAAACATTTCTTCCTATTAACCTTGGTGATTATCAGTATAGCTCTGTGCTCTGCTCTCACCTGCCCCAGGTGGAATACAGGGCTCCAAACTCGGTGTTCCATTCCCAATTCAATCCTATTAGAGATAGGAAGAAGGGGCATCTGGGTCTCTTCGTGAAGTCGATTTTTCATATTTACCTTAAAACAGAATTTTCTCTTTGGAAGATGTTGTAGCCTTCACGTAACATCTCACATTGTAAGTGCTGCTCGGTGTTATGTTCAGCTATTTTCTATATTTCCCTGTTTTGCCTTCTCTGTATTTTTAACTACCATGAGATTATTTATTACTATTTTACCATTTACTGATATTAGCAACAGCTCTGAGTTTGGCATCCTCTGCAGACTTCAGTAAAGGACATTTTCTGCCTCTGTCAGATAGAGACATCAGCTGTAGCATCTTGGAAAGTGGTTAGGCCACTGCTTCATCTTCAGAAACAAAGCAAAGATGGAAGAGAGTTCCCTGCTACTAAGCAATCCTCTCCTTGCTCGCTTGACTTCCTGGCCTGCCCGAGTGTCTGCTGAGAGGCAGCTCACCACGTTAGCAGAAACTTGACTGCATGCTGCTTCTTGTCATGTTTTCACTGTGTTAAAATGAGTTTTCCTAAATAAAAAATATATTACTGGATTGTGTTAAATTGACCTGAAAAATGTCAAATATTTCTAAAAAATTGAAGTGTTGATGTTTAAGGAGCCAGGTAGGCAAAGAACTGAGGAATAAAAGATTTTGTTATTGAAAAACTGATTTTGAGGGAGTGGTTTATGTTCTTGGAAGAAGTAGGCAGGCTGGTAGAGACAGAGGGGAGGGGGATTTGAGTGAATTTTCCCTTTTCTCTCTTCTGTCCTCTCAGGTCCCTATACTGTCTTGCACTTACTTGATGTCCTCAATTTGGGTGATAAACAAACACTCTCTAAGTTTCACCACACCCAGAATCTTCGTCTGAATCCAGTAGTAATCCTGAAGTATAGAAAATTAAATAAGGGAACATTTCTTCTTTATTGTTTTTCCCCCTGCTGCTCTATTTTCATCCCAGGAATAGTCAGTCACATAAGGAAATATCTAAAACCGTCACACTAAGGGGTTAGACTTAAAGGTGTGAATTTAGGGCAGATGCAAGTCAAACATTCCAATAGTCCATTTTATGACAGATTTGATTATCCATCACTGGCTAATGATGACTAGAGAATCAGAAAAGCATATTCTGAGTGTGTTTGAGAATGCTTCCAGGAACACTGGCTTGTGAGTTGGTTAACTGAATGGGGAATATGCACCCTGATTATGGGCAGCATAACCCTATAGGCTGCGACCCCAGATGAGATGCTTAAAATGTAGGAGGAAGGTGTACTTTTGCTGCTGCAGTTGTCTTTAGATTTCAGTCTCTATACTCACCTCTCTCTCAACTGGGATCTGTACCAGGGACTCTCCAGGGGCTCACAGGTCTGCAGTCTCTATTGGGGAGACCATTGGTGCCTCTTATTCTGCAGTTCTTGTTTCTCAGACTGAGAAGATACCATTTCACCTCCCTCTCCAATGTGAAGACATACATTGTAGAGCTATTTCAAGACCAAGGTAGTAATTCATTTCCTTAAAAATATCCATTGTGTGTGTATGCAAATTCATATGTACTTGTGTATGCACATTCCGTGTTTCAGAGGATAGCTTTCAGGACTCAGTTCTTACTTACTACCTATGGGATCAGAGAATTGAACTCAAGTGTTTAGGCATTTATCTACTGAGCCATCTTGTTTTGCCCAATCTTAGCTTATAATTGTATCTATTTTATTGGTCTTCTTCTTCTGGAGAGCCCTAAATCATATGTGCAAAGGATACATTCGCACACATTCTCCTGCAGACCCATAGAGGTCTATCTAGATTCCATGCCCTCCTCACAGACCTCCTACCGAATTGGTTAATAGCTGATGAACTTCTCAGCCAAGACTAAAGCATGCAGACTGACTGTAACAGCAAGGAGGGCTCTGCCCTTGAAGAAATGAGAGGTGCACAAGCTGGTGGCCTGAAGTGATTGACCACAGAGGGAATGGTAAGCTGGCTGAACTACACTTAGATAAAGCAACAGCGGAAGGAAGGCAAGCTAGACAGAAATCCAGAGCAACGAACAGAAGAAAGGTAGAGGTAAGAGAACTTGATTGGGAAAGAGTTTTTCCAATTTTTTCTTGTGTGAGGTTCAGCCATACATCCTTTTCGCATAATAAGCCACCATATCATTTGAACTATCATGAATGAGTTTTTGTGATGAGATAGATAATAAGATATTTAAGGTAATGCATTATCGTCATTGACTTAAAGAGTCTCGAATCGTGACTTAGAGTCTCGAATGGTTAGGGTAGTTATTCTAACTAGAGCTCCGGGTTCTTTATTGGTAAGAATAATTTTCTGCAATTTTTGACTCTTTGAAGTATTGTTGCATAAATTTGTTTGAATAATCTCTTAAATTTTCCCTTTGTCTTTTCAATCTGTTGTTCTATTATAAAAGGTATGTCTTCAAAAGTGTACAGGATCATTCCATATATTCTTACAGCTTTGATTTTACACGGATCTGATTGTATTTGGGCTCCATTTCTATAATTTCTAGCTGTGAGACCTCACTGTAAAAGGAGAGGATTATACCAGAGAACTGCTGGGAAGCCATTTATACTACTGGGATTCAGATCCATGATTAACCACCAGGGGAAGATACTTAAGTTAGTGGCCTAACAATTATGTTCATAATTTTCCCACCTACCAAGTTCCATAGAAAGAATAAGAATGTAGAATTTTTAATATACCAAATTCATCGATTGAATTTATAAAAATATTTACTGTGGAGAGTTGGAAAGATATGGCCCTCTATTTAGATAGAGTATGTGTTTATATAAAATATCATTTAAAGACAAACAAAATTGATGCAAAATTGTAAAGTAATTGAGACATTGTTGTGAAATGAAATAAAGATCTCAGGTAGATAATAAGATATTTAAGGAAATGCATTACCCAGCTTTGTTATAGATATTCATATTTTAAAAATACTTCTGTTTGGCAGGAGTGATAGCAAGAGCTCGGATTCATGGAGTTTCTGCTGCATGCATGATCAGCATTGTACTTACTCACTGAATTGTCTCGCATGAATTAATCCTCGGTGAGCACTGGGATGCAAATTCTGCCACAGCTTCCATTTCCCAAAAGAGAAAATTGAGCTTTAGAGAATCAAATGGTGTCGTTTAGGATTTTGTAAAGAGGTAACCTCCATGATTTATATACACCAGCTTATTTAAGACTTTCTTCTGTTTTGTAAGAACAAAGAAGGACAACTGAGCCTCATCCAAAGCATAGTGTTTCTTACTCTCCTCTGGTTGTGCAAGACATCCAGAGCATGACAAGTTCACTTCCATCATTTCCAGCAGTGTCAGGAATTATTTCATGAGCCTTAATGACCAAATCTGCCTGGTCACCATGTGGTGTGGCAATTACTTGGGGTCAGATAATTGAAAAGACTCACAGAACTCTAACAAGGCACACTCATGAAAGATTTATGATAAGTTAAGAATAGTGCCAGAACTAGAAAAAGCACACAGGAACGTTAGGAAGATCTGGAACACCCAAGTGCAGCTTCCCAAGACTTCTCCCAGATACCCAGAATTTAATGTATTACAGGCTCATGATGGGCCATGATGGTAGTAAGATGTCTGTGTCAAGAAATACAAGGTCCAGGCCTCTTGGGAGTTCTGTCATTATAGCTCCCTGAGCAGACAGCCAACATCAGACTGAGTGTGACCAGGTAAGGCAGGCATGAACTATCATCCTAAATGTCTTTCACTATAAACAATGTAGAAGAGCCAGCTCTAGATGCCTCCAGAGGGGATTTCAAGATTTAAACAGAACATAATAAATCATTACCTAAGATATTTCCTTCCTCTCTGGCCAAAGATCTGTACCGTAGCCCCAGGTATCCCCGGAGATGCCTTCAGAGCAGCTTTAATTTAATCATATTCCTGCAAAAATGTCCCTTGTTCTAGCCTAGCACTAACTTTCCGTAACTTTTCTATTAGGGGGCAATGCTCTTGATCAATGAAGTCCAACAGGGCAGCCATGAGCCAAAGGTGACAGCTGCATATTTAAAATGTGGCTAATATGATGATCTGAATTTTAAACTTTTATTAAGTTTAATTTAATAACTGCCCATTGACAATGGCTCCCATGTTGGCCAATGAGACTGTGGTTTTCCTGTGATGACTCAGCCATAACTTTGTATCCACTGGAAATCACTGGTGTTTCTGCTTGTCATTGTTCTTCCTTCTGCCTTTAAGAAACATTGCTGCCATGTCTGCTGTGTATGGCTTTACCCATTGGGCATCCCTTTTCCCTTTGATGGGAATTGTAGTAGATGGTATGGGTGCCCAAAGTGAGAATAGATACTGTTGATTGCCTAATCAACAGTCATCACATACTCCATGCTTATTCACTAACAGAACCTTATTCCTTCTTGTCTTAGCTGTTTTTCTACTGTTGTGATAAAAATACCAGGACTGATGCAACATATAGAAGAAAGGCTCATGGCTCCAGAGAAGAGTCCATAATGGTAGAAGAGACCCAGGAGTGGACAGGTGGAGCAGGAAACTGAGAGATCCAACTTTTGCTGTAAACTCAAAGCTAAGATAGAGAGAGACAGAGAGAGAGACAGAGAGACAGACAGAGAGAGAGAGAGAGAGAGAGAGAGAGAGAGAGAGAGAGAGAGAGAGAGGAGAGAGAGAGGTAGAAGTGGGGCAAGGCTATGACCTCTCAAAGCTAACCCCGGTGATAAATTTCCTCTAGGAAGGTTCCATCTCCTAAAGATCCCATAACTTCCTCAAACAGCACCACCAACCAAGAAGCAAGTGTTCAAATATGTGAGGCTATCAGACATTTTTTATTCAACACACAGCACCACTCCAGAGATTAAAAATCAATTTCTCTTTTCTCCATCTTCCTTTGCATTTATGGCATGACCATATGACCCAACCATGGTGAATGTAATCTTCAGGGACAAACATGCACTGGGCTGAGTTTAACGTGTTTAACTGTATGTTGGTTGATTTTTTTTGTCAACATGGCACAAGATAGGAATCTTGAAAGAGAACCTCAATTAAGAAAAACCCCTTGGTCTCATTGCTTTTGGGACAGTCTGTGGAAGCATTTTCTTGATTAACAACTTATACGGGAGGGCCCAGCCCACTGTGAGTGGTGCCAACCTTGGCAGGTGGTCCTGGGCTGTATATGAAAGCAGACTGAACATGCCATGGGGAGCAAGGCAGTAAACAGCATTGCTCCATGGTCTTTGCTTGAGTTCCTGCCTACAGGTACTGTCTTGAATTCTTACCCTGACTTCCCTCAATTATGGATTATAATAACAACATGTACACTGAATAAATCCTTCCCCCTGAAATTGTTTATAGTTATTGTGTTGTCATAGCAATGGAAAACAAATGAGGACATACCAAAGTCATTTATCCAACTTTAGCTCCTAGTTGATGAATTTAGGGGTAGAACATTGGAAAGTATCAGATCATGAAGCAGAATTCTCATGAGCAGGATTAATGCTTTTATGAAAACAAGCCCAGAAAACTCTCTTATCCTCTCTGCAATATGAGGATAATACAAAAACACCTCCTCAGCCATATAGGCAGAGATGTACCTCAGGAAACAACCATTGTTGTTGTATAGACAGCAAGACAGCAAGCCTTTCTCGACTGTGGTAGGGAGAACGGAGTCAACACTCAGAGGATGACAGAGTAGAAAGACGGTGACTCTTGATGACCTAAGTGCACAATTCAACCAATTTTGAAAATAATTACTTCATCACTTATTGCTACAGTCAATAATACAAATTGGGCTTTAAGTTCCACATTGTTTTGAATAACAGATTTGTTCAACAATGTCATTGCATGGTGAGTTGACCTCAGAAACAACCAGAATTGAGGTTTGGTTGTATAAAACAGAGGAGGGAGTTGCTGGCCATACTGCTTAGTCACAGATCACTTCCCTAAGATGCATGAAGCCCCAGCAAAACACACACACACACACACACACGCACACACACACACAAAATCTCCAAAATAGCAAGTGAAAACTTTAAAAGAAAATGTGGCCTCATAAAACGTTTGGCAATGTTTCTTCTGTTTCTATTATGTGGAACACTTTGAGGAGTATAGGTATTAGCTCTTCTTGGAAGTTCTGGTAGAATTCTGCACTAAAACCATCTGGCTCTGGGCTTTTTTTGGTTGGGAGGTTTTTGATGACAGCTTCTATTTTCTCGCAGCTTATAGGTCTATTTAAATTGCTCACCTGGTTTTGTTTTTATTTTGGTATATGGTATCTATCTAAAAAAATTGTTCATTTCTTTTTTATTTTCCAATTTTGTTGAGTACACGTTTTTGTACTATGACCTAATGATTCTCTGAATTTCCTCAGAAATTGTTGGTATGTCCCCCTTTTAATTTCTTATTTTGTTAATTTGGATATTCTCTCTCCACCTTTTGATTAGTTTGAATAAGGGTTTGTCAATCTTAATTTTCTCAAAGAACCAGTTCTTTGTTTCATTGATTCTTTCTATTGTGTTCTTTGTTTCTATTTTGTTGATTTCAGCCCTCAATTTGATTATTTCCTGTCTTCTACTCCTACGTAAGTCTGCTTCTTTTTGTTCTAGAGCTTTCAGGTGTGCTGTTAAGTCACTAATGTAAGCTTTCTCTCTTTTTTTTTAATATGGGCAATTAGTGCTATGAACATCCACTAAAACAGTTTACCTGAGCTAATAGGAGCTCACCAACTCCAGCTGGACTAGTAGGAAACAAGCATAGGACCAAACTAGTCCCTCTGAATGTGGTTGATAGTTGTATGACGGGGGCAGACTGGCAGTGGCACTGGGATTTATCTCTACTGCATGTACTGGCTTTTTGGGATCCTATTCTCTTTGGATGTATACCTTGCTCAGCCTAGATGTAGTAGGGAGGGTCTTGGACTTTCTATGAAGCAAAGTGTCTTACCCTCTCTTAGGATTAGATGATGTTGGAGTGGGAGGGTGTGTGGAGGGAATGGGGGGAGGGAGTAGGAATCTGGACTGGTATTTATTTTTAAATCTAATAAAATATTAGAAACATAGAAGAGAGAGGGAGTATCGATGTATAACAAATGTTCTCTTAGGGGACTCAATGGAGTTGACTGAGGAGGACTCTAACTTTCTTTAGACATAGTGGCTTTAGAAGTATATAAGTAAGCTGATATAATAAAACAAAATAGAGAAAGGGAGCTACGAAAGGAAGCCTAAAGAGGGGGATTAATGTGAGAGAGGGAAACTATCACTAGTCTTAAGGTTTCTATTGCTCCTCATGTTCACGCTTCCCTTTTTTGCCCCTTCCTGCCTTGCCTATCTATTACCTCACCTCATTTGCTGAAGGTAAATTGCTTTTAGAGAAACAGAGCCTAGAGCAGAAGCACTTGACAGACCACTCCTTGTCCTCTCTCCAGGAGGCAACCAAAGAAATTGAGTATTTGTATGGCCTACGCAAGTTTTCATTCTCTTCTACACGTGTGTATGCATAGATAAAGTATAACATTGGTTTTCATGTTTGTACACTTTTTAAGCAGTTCTACCCTATTTTACATCTCTTTCTTTGATTTGCTTTTTTTGAACAGTTTTGATCACGACTGGGTTTTCTTTTCCTTTTGTGGGCTTATCCATCTTGAAACACAAAAGCTCTATTTTATTGCTTTCAGAGCTGCTCTAGAAACCCACTGATTAAACATGCCATTGGTGATTTTTCTGTTGTTAGAAAAGTGCTCTCCATGCTTACAAATTGAGCTTTTTAAAATAAAAGTTTTACATTGGTGCACCGTTAGAGTCAGCTTGTTCTACAAGGTTTCTAAAACCGCCCTCGCTGCCCTTAGTCTAAAATGTCCAGACACAAGCACACTCAATCTTTGCTGTTTGTTTGAGATTCACACCGAAAACTCTATTACATTTTCACAGCATTGTATATTTTTACATTTTCGATTTGATCTATTATCATATGGAAAACTAAGCTGGAGCTTTGCGTGTTTCTGGGCACTACACACCACTATTCTCCCTTCCTTATTTTCTCTATAGTTCTGTTACAATTCTGCCTGGATTAATGTGCAGTTTTAAGGCTTTCTGCACACTGTGAGTCATACAGTGGTCAGTAGCTAATTTTTTTCCATGATTCTCTGTCCTCTGAAGTTAATAATAGTATTTTCTATATGTTTTCCATATTCAACCACTCCACACCTAGAACTTGCCATTCTCACCAATGAATTTTCTGAATCACTGCAAACACAGTCTTCATTGTTCCAGTTATATATTTTTTTTTGATGTGTCTCCTGCTGATGCCTTCTGAACTGGCCTAACCTAGACTCTATGTGTTTAAGAACTTGCAACCTTGGTATTTGGCTTCACTGTAACCCAACGTGCCAGGGAATGGAACATATTTCTTAATTTTGGAGTCTGTGTCTTCTTTCATGTTTGTTATGACTGGCTAGCTTCTGGAGCAAAGCGCCATGAATGATAGCAATTTTAAGACCTTATTTAATTTATTTCTCAAATTTGTTTGAAAATTTGGCTGTCAGTAGACCATGTAGATGGCCATGGTCTATGCTGTCACCAGAAACCGTATAGAAGTCCAGGATCTGTGCTCCCGCTGACTGTAAAGAGCAAAGTGATATTGGAGAATGCAGACTCACAGTTGAAAAAGAGAGACAAAGAAGACTTCTGTGATAATCCCTAACCCCACTCCTACCCCCGAAAGTAACAGCCTAGACAGAAAGCCACTGAAAAGGACTCCTACAAAATTATGATAAGGATGCTGAATTGTAGTTCTCTCCAATTGATGGCTTCTGGTGGAAATTTGGGTGGGGAAGGACTCAGTTTTCTTTAATAAGCTAGCCACTCACTGGGAGTTTGACCATGCTCCCAGGAACATAAGGACAAGACAAATTTAACTTTTTTCTTCTTCTTTTCTGGGGAGAGAGGTTCACTGGGGGTGGGGGGAGCAGAACTTGGAGGATTAGGAAGTATGTTTGATTGGGATACATAATGTGAAATTCCCAAGTAATCAATAAAAATATTATGTAATAAAGAAACAATTTTTTCCAGAATTTCAACACTGAACATTTTTCATCTAGTTTCCAGTTTATTTATTTCAAAATCAAGCATCTGTCTTCATTTTGGATATTTTTATGTAAAACGTTAACAACCCATACACCAGATCTAGCACCCTGCTTGTTTTATTAATAAAATTTTATTAAAACAGAACCATGCTCATTACATATTATCTGTTGCTTTTGTGATATAACAGGTGAGTTGGTAGTATTGACAGAGCCTAGCTAGCTTTTTTTTGCTGAAAAAATTCTAACTCTGATGTAAGTTCTTGGTGTTTTAATGTATCCTGTGATGGGTCCATGCTTATTTTTGACCATTTATTTTGTTCACTGTGTTGAGTACAGTGACCCTAATTTCTGGTATGTTGCTTTTAATTGTTATTATTATAATTTTGTCAGTTTTTCTTTGTATTGCTCCTATTATTTATTTTCCTTGACTGCTAAGAAATAAAATCATGAAATTTGCAGGTAAATTGATGGAGCTAGAAAAAAAATTCACCCTGAACAAACTAACCCAGATCCAGAAGGACACATATAATCAGTGCTCCAGACAGTGATCATAAGACAAGCTTCCTCCTGCAGTCAATGGGAACAAAATCAGACCCACAGCCAATATGCAGAGTGGGAGACCTTGATCACTCAGTTCTGAATGGGATGGCTCCATCGGACTCCAACCCTCAGGACTCAGGGAACCTTGTGAAAGAGGAGGTGGAAAGACTATGAAAGCCCGAGGGGACAGAGGATACCAAGGAAAAAAGTCTAAATGCATCAGGTCCAAGCACATATGAACTCATAGAAACCATAACAGCATGTATAGGGCCTGCAAGGGTGTGCACCAGATGGCATCCCAGGACTAAGAGAAGAAGTGGACACACATCCTAAACTCAGATGCTGTCTCCAATTCATAACTACTCAAAAATGGAGAAAACAGTTTTCTTCAGCAAACTACTCTTAAGGGCAAACCTATGCCTGGTGTAGACGGCCAACACAAAAGGAACTTAATGCCTTTTTCGGAGATTACTTTCTCATAATATTTTCAGGACATTTTTTATTTTCAGTCTTACAGTTCCTTTACATATGTATCATGGCTTCTGGTTTGTGTCTTTATGGGATTCTTGTGTCTTTAAGTATATGTGTTTCTACTTCTACGTGTGTTTCTTGTGTTTTTTCTGGCTCTTTTCCTTGCTTGTTTATTTGGTTGGATTCCAGTTTGTTTGTTTTTGTTTTATTGTATTATTATCCTTTAGATGCCTGCTTTCTTTTTTATTATTCAATATTTAGATGCTTAGGTATTTTATTTGTATTTGTCACCATTATGGGCCAGTGTATAGTCAGGTAAAGTCAATTATCTTAATATAACTAAACAAAACCTCGTTTTCAAATGATGAGAAGGTAGGACACAAAATTTTGAAAATATTGAAGGTAAGACTCATCTGTATATGGGTGTGTTTGTGTATGTGTATATTTGGTTTTTCAAGGCAGGCTTTCTTTGTAGTCAAACCTGGAACTTGCTCGTTAGACCATGTTGGCCTCAAACTCACAGAGATCTGCCTGCCTCTGTCTCCCTGGTGCTGGGATTAAAGGTGTGTGCTGCCACCCACCCCCAGTGGCATATCTGTACTTTAAGGGTTACAATATTATCTGTAGAATAACAATTATTTTTCTTTTTCAAAACAATCTTTTTTTTCCATTTTACATACCAAGACCAGTTTCCCCTCCCTCCCCTCTTCTCACTCCTCCACCTTCTCCCTTCCCAACCCCCTATCCACTCCTCAAAGAGGGTAAGTCCCATGGAGAACCTTCATCAGTCACTGAGGGAAGCAGATACAGAGATCCACAGCTCAGCACTGAGCTGAGCTCCTGGAGTCCAGTTGAAGAGAGGGAGGAGCGATAATATGAGCAAAGGAGTCAAGATCATCATGGGGAAACACACAGAAACAGCTGACCTGAGCTAGTGGGAGCTCACTGACTCTGGGGAACCTGCATAGGACTAAACTAAGTGCTTTGAATATGGGTGACAGTTGTATGGCTCAGGCAGTCTGTGGTGCCGCTGGCAGTGGAATCAGAATTTATCCCTAGTGCATGAACTGACTTTTGGAGCCCATTTTCTATGGAGGGATACCTTGCTTAGTTTAGATACAGGGGGCTTGCTCCAGCCTCAACATGATACGATGAATGTTTGTTTTCTAAGGAGAGACATAAAGCGAGTGAATCAGAATAGAGTGAGGTAGGGAGGATCTCAGAGGAACTGGGGGCAGGGGAAAACTTACTCAAAATATATTGTATGCAAAAAGCTATTCAATAAAAAATAGAAAAAATATAAAAATAAAATAAATTCCTTTTTGCAATCTTTTATCTTCACATCTTCTTTGTACATTTGTCTTAGAGTACACAACCTGCTAATTTGCTACATCTTCAATCTTAAATATGCAATGACAATTAAGCTTTTTGCTTTTATTTTTTTCTATCCAAAAGATCTATATTTCTAAAGCATGTACATACTATATGTATTTAGGAATATATTCAACAATAAAAGAAATAAGTACCTAGATTTGAAAGAGAGCAAGGGAAGTACGAATCAAGTCATTAGGTGGAGGAAAGGGAAAGCAGAAATAATGTAATTATATTATTTTAAAAATAAAAAATTAAAAGTCGTCTTTTCTTCTATATTTGTTGTTCATTTTTTAACGAATTACCTTTGTTCCTTAGCAATGTCACACACGTATATAATGTACCCTAATTGTTCACACCCACCCTCCTTTATTTCACTTCCTCATCTATTAACCCCTCCTCCTCCTTACAAGTGTTTTGCCCACAATCACGTCTTTTGTTTCACTTTGACCCATTGAGCTTAACCAGGACTTCCCATCTGGGCACAGGTATGGTGCTCTCCATTGGAGCACGTGACACTCACCACCTCTCCCTCAACTGCTTCTTGGGGAGAGGTCAGGCCCCGAGCCCCTTCCCCATCCACAACTGATTACTGATAGGTCCATGTTGTGCTAGTCCAGTGCAGATAACCACAGCTGCTGCAAGTTCGTGTTTACAACAGCCCTGCCATGCCCAAGAGATGGAATTTCATAACCCTCTTCTCTTGTAGAGGGTTCTTGTAGCTCTGACTTTCTCTTTATCCCCTCTTCCAAGATGCTCTTGGATCCTTAGGGGTGGTATAAATGCTCTACTTAGGGCTGACCACTCATCCATCACTTATTCTCAGGACTTTGAATAGACAGACACGAGTCTGCATTCTCTGTCATTCAGTGCAGAGAAAGGCGTCTCTGATTAAACTGAAAGTACCACTTGTCCACTGGTATAAACACAGACAGAGGACAGTTTGACAGTATGTCAGTCTGACACAATAACAGTAGAAAGCGCGATCCTAGGCCCATGATTTCCTCACCTTAGGGTTGCTAAGGAGAGATCTGGTGTTATTCTGATATGTTTGCTCTTATAGATGAATTGGTGTTATTCCCTTATCGATTGTGTGGAAATATAGTTTTTAATAACACGAGTGTATGTGTGTGTGCAGGCAGAGGTCAGATGACAACTTGCTGGAGTGGAAATGCTTAAGAGAACAAAAAGGAGGGAAACTACATCGAAATCAGTAAAGGGGCCAGTGAGATGACTCAGAAGAGAAAGGCACCTGCCAACTTGCAGCTAAGACTGCAGACCTGGGTTGAATCTCTAGGACCCACTGGGATTTGTCTCTACTGCATGTACTGGCTTTTGGGGATCCTAGTCTATTTGGATGCATACCTTACTAAGCCTGGATGGAGGGGGGAGGGCATTGGACTTCCCACAGGGCAGGGTATCCTGCCCTCTCTTAGGACTGGAGGGTTGGGGGGGTGAGTGAGTGGGGGATTGGGAGGGAGGTGGCAGGAGTGGAGAAAGTGGAAATTTTGAATGGTATTATTTATAAAGTGATAAAAAATTATTAGGAAAAAAATTGTACTAAAAATAAAATGTGGTAAACACGTAGGGCAAAAAAGAAAAAATTACATACTGTTAGTTTATTTCTGGGTCCTTGGAGACAGAGACTGTCATTGTATGCATGGTGGTGAGATACTCTGTTGATCCTTCTGTTCTGTGGTTCTTTTTTCTTCTGGTACTAAACTCTTATTGAGCATGTGTTCAATATCTGCCAGTTCACTTTTGCTGTAGCTGCTCCCTCTCTTCTTCTACCAACGGCCTCTGCTAGCCACAGACAGCTTTGTAGTCTGTAAGCTGGGTAGATTCTCCCACTTCTCACAAGAGTCTCCAGATCATACCCCCAGCCAGGGCTGACGTTCTAGCTGAAGATTTCTATCAAGTTCAGGGAAAGTACAGGAAGCATCTAACACATTGTCAGCTGTACAGGCAGAAGACCCAGTGTGCTGTATTCCAGGTACCTTGAGTGTTAATTCTGGAGCATCTGGGAATTTCAAGGAGTCTGGGAACTTCCGAATTCTTGGGCTCTCCAGCGCCATCTTCTAGCGCCATCCTTAGTAGAAGAGATCAGCTGCAGACCATGGAGTCTGGAGCTTTCTTTCCAGGGCTGCCTCACTGCCCCCACGGATCAATCATTTCGTTTATCATCATCTGGCCTCTCAACTCTCCCAACTGCTTTCCAAGGCTCTCTTACTTCACTGCGATGGCCAGTTAATTTTCCATTTGTGGTTGTTCCATGTTCCTGGCTCCCCAGGATAACTCAGTTTTCAATGATAGTTTCCCTCTAAAGATGGTTGGGAGCCGATGCCTTTGAAGCTACAGCAGAGCGAACACAATGGGATTCCTTTCCACTGCTAACTCATCTGCTAAAGGAATCACCATCTCTCCAAAACCCGTAACCGGATTTGAAGCTTATGAAGCTCTGATTCTTCTCAGGGTAGGACTGCCAGTCTCTTTGTGACGAGGCTGCTTGGCCTACCTTTCGGATGAAGCTTCTGCTTCCCGCTCCCCGTTCAGGGAGTCACACAGTTGGAGTTGTGGTCCAAGAGGACCACAGCTCCAAGCAACACATTGTCTGTCTTTTCCTCAGTACTTTTCAGGTATTCTCCATTGTGGACTCCTGAATCCCTTCTTTCTCTGTCTTTGGAATAAGCTCTATTTTTTCCTTATTCTTAAAAAACAATACTGGTGTATGCATGTGTGTGTGTGTGTGTGTGTGTGTGTGTGTGTAATGTGTGTGCAGATGTGCATGTAGAAGTCAGAGAATACCTTCATAGAGTCACTTCTCTCTAACTTTCATTGGGTTGTAGATAGTGAACTCGGGACAACACTTGCATGGAAAGTGCCTTCACCTACTGACCATCTTGCCAGCCCTGTCTTTTTTTTATTCTGATTTTTCTTCACCATATACAGACATGGCTTCAAGTCTGACATCTTACTGAGAAGTCTCTCATTCTGTTTTTATTTCAATATTAGCCATTTTTTTCTGAGAAAGAAAGGTATTTTTCTTTTATTTTCTACTTTCCTGATTGCTTTTGTTTTCTGTAGTTTTCCTTGCTTTTTCTTAGTATGTTGGCTCTGATTTTCACATGTGCCCCACCCATCAGATGCTGATGACATTTAGCATGGGACACTAAGAAGTTGTTTTAAAGCTGTATTTGTATGAGTGGGCTTTTCCATAAAGTAATTTGACAGTTGTGTTTTGTTTATTCATTTAATTTTTGCTGGCGAAGCCTCAGATATTAAACTCTAATGTCTTTTCTCTGGGCTAGTCATGCTGTCTATCTATCATCTATCTATCATCTATCTATCTATCTATCTATCTATCATCTATCTATCTACCTATATCTCATTGATAATATATTTGGCTCCCACTTTTGTGGAAGTTGTGAGGGAGTATAAGGCTATGGTATCAACATGTAGAATGCTAATTTTCTCTTTTTTCTTTTTTAAAGGAATAGTATCCTAGATATCAACTGAATCTAATTTTCTTGCCCAGAGACCAGCTGTTCATTTTCTGCCTGTCCATTGCCAGGTTACATAAAATGGGAGCGAGAACTTGGAGATGTTCTCTGCAAGAGTGATGGATGGCAAATCAGCCCCATCACTCACTTGCTCTCTGACATCATCCCTCTCCTAGGCTTGCTCTCCATCACAGATTTAGAAGCCCAGGCACCAAATGCCCACACTTATTTTCTGGTCACTCTCTAAACTAAATCTGCAAATGAAAGACATGCCGAAAAGATCTGGGGTGCACACAGAAGGCAAAACCATGGTACTGCTCTTTGGCAGATGTCATCATCAATTTTGTGGACTTGAACAAACATGAGATTTCACATTAGCCTCAGGATAATTTCTTCTGAATTCCCTGCACTGATGCTTCAGTTAGCCATGGACCTCTCTGTAGTTCTCGTACCACCGAGACTTTGAAAGCCGACCACAAACCTCCTGAGTAGCCATGCCTTTTGCTGATCCACCTTTCTTTGGTCTTTCCAACAGTTTTTATTAACAGTTCTTCCCAGTACTGGATCTCTTCCTGGTGGATGCTGTCCAGTTGTTGCTTAAATGGATGTTCAGTCATTCCCTTTGTTTTGAGACTCATCTTCGGTTTGCTTTCATGGACAGTTTGGTGACTTGGATAACTTTTCAGCTTGACTGCAATTGTCCTCACATTAGATAAATCAGTTACCACTCTTATGTGCTTTCCAAGTTCTCATAATGTCACTGTTGCCTCAGAGTCTCTATTTGCTTTTGGAGATTTGCGACTTTAATTAAGAAATCAGTTTTCATGTGTTACTTCATATCGGGCGTTTGGGAGGGAGTAGAATGATATCTGCTGTCTAAATCATCATGGTTTCATAGGAGCTTCCTCATTCACCCTTCAGCCCTTTCCCACATGGGCTCTGACCAACCTCCAGCTTTCTCCATCCCTGCCTCATTCACCCTTCAACCCTTGCGCATACAGACTCTGTCCTTTTCTTCTACAAGTTTACTTTACTCTAACTGAATTGGCCTTGATGAAAGCCCTTGAACCCACCAAAGTCTTTCCTGCTTCAGGACCTTTCAAATATCACTCTCCCCCCAACAAGAAAGTCTAACGTGTACTTCTTTTTGCCATCTCAGGGATGTCTTGCCTGACCACACTCACATATAAACTGAATTATTCCCTTTTCTCTCATAAAATGTGGATTTTCTACTTTATAGTACCTGTATTTTGGTCCCATTAATTAATTAGCTAATTAATTAGACATCTGTCTACTGTATAGTAATATCAACTTTAGATTTACTATATATAACCAGATCTCCACTACTAATTTGCTAAGTATAACAAAACATCTTTGAAGGAAAACTTATAGAAAGGGAACATTACATACTTTATGTCCTGATGGATAGGTCAGAAGTGATCTCATTCAAGCAGAAAGGACATTATAAAAGATCAATTTCTTGAAAGACTCAACCTCAATATATATATTTCCTCATGCTGTTTTAATTCGGTGAACTATCACCAAGGATAAAAAGGAACAGGACCAATTTATAGGCTATGAGGCTTAGTATTCCCCCAAGCTCTTCTTTTCTTTCTTTTCTCTTTAATAGTAATAAAGAAAAAAACCTATTCATTTTCTTTTTCATCCTCTTAGGCCTGAGTCTATGGTAAAAGCATCCTTAATAGTGTTCAAATGAAAAAAAGCAAAAAAAATGAGAGTGATGAGAAAATTAATATAATGAAATAATCAATGCAAATGACATTCCATTGTCCAGAAAAACCCTCAATCAACTCTTTTAGAATTACTGAATCTGATGAGTAATTGTGGCTTAATCTCTAATTGTAAGATCAAGGCATGCTGTCAGAAGCACTGCCAGCATGAAATAGATACTTGATGGTATTCGTTTTAAGTTGGAACTTTAAAGAAATTGAAAACCATTCATCAAAATCATATCACAAAAGGCAACTATTAACTAAAAGCCCCTAAATTTGGTAAAATAGAAATTTACATTTGTCATCAAATAAAACTCACCAGGGTTTTATTTTCCTAGTGTTTTTAAGAATATAAACTCTTGGAGGAATTTTTAAAATAATAATTTCTTTCTGTATCCTTAACAAATGATAGAATTTAATATGTATCCATACAGCTAAAAATCAGGTTTTATCAGGGAGAATAAGGAGTCAAAGAAATACAGTGTATTTGTTCTATGGACACATATAAGGATGCATTCAATTGCTTAAATTCTTCTTAATATTGTTTGGGGAAACAGCTAACTCTAGTCTCATATGTATACACATGCACCACAGCAATTTGCAGTCCATGAAATGTTTCCCATGTATTTCATTTTTCATGATAAATTGTATGTTTATTATTTCCTAACCTCATTAGGCCTTATAAAATAATGTGCTTGGGTTAAGCAATCATTAAGTGTCTTTCCAGCTTTGTTGCTCTAATGTTCTCAAACTGTGACTTGGCCCTAATCATGAGCACAGCTCAGTACATCCCTTCCCTCTGCGTGTTTCTGTGTTTGTCTCTGCCACTTTGGTGTTCTCCCAGTAGACACATCTAAGGGCATGCTGATTAAATTAGCCAAATTAACTCTTTGCCTGACTCCGTCCTCATTAAGCTAATGAGCAGATGAGTTCTACATCTGTGTGTCTCAGTTGTCTTAGGTCAGAAGTACTGTTGCCAGGAGCGCCAGGGAAAAGTTGTCATTGTGACATTCCTTAAGAGTTTTTAAGTTAGCAGCTCAAGAGGGAGCATGCGGCTCAGCTGTATCGACACCGTAATGGGCTAGGCGATGCCATTTTCTCTGCTGCGTCATTGAGAAAAAGGAGCAGTTGTGTTTCCTCCCCCAGGAAAGAGTTTCTTGGGAGAGCCAGTATGAGAGACGGGGAGCAGTATTCATCAGAGTGAGGGGGATCTTTGTAAGCAGGAGGTGCAGTAGAGAGATTAGATCTTAATGATGTAGCAACTGTGTGGTGGCAGCTCTACAGATCCATTGATGATGAAGTTTGTGTTTGTGGGCAGGGGATGAGAGGGATCTTGGAGATAGATTTGGGGGAACAACAGAAGAGGGAGGGAGAGCTAGCAGTCATTTTTAAAGGTTGGGTACTTTTGACTCTAAAAGGCAATCCTTCCTTTGTTCAAATTACACATCACAGCAGCCATTTGACTCAGTGGCATTTCATATTGCATATTAAGCAAGGCTCTAAAACTTTTATACCTGATTTAAAAATTGATTTTTAGATAACTTTTTGTGCTTGTGTGTAATTATAAAGTGTGAAACAGTAAGGGTTGACAGCAAAGTGGCTAACACATGGTAGATGCCAAATATATGTTTTTCAGTGGATAGAAGGGCACGGGGAGCAGTGGCTGTGTTTAGATATTATGGTTGGCCAAGTCCCCATGAGGGCTGGCAATGGCCTTCACTACAGCTTCCTCAGTCTGAGCAAATAGTGTGAATGAAGAAACCATGACACCTCCAGGGATTGTGGCCAGTTTATGAGGGCAGCCTTTATTTTTTTCTTTTTTCTGGAAAGAGAAAAGAGGCTCTCTTTAACCCTACCAGTACAAGGGTGAGGCAAAATTGTCTCTCTTCATGGCTTTCAGTGGTACCCCTTATCACTTACTACAAGGGCTCAAAGTGAAATGTGAATATATGCAAACAACACATGTGTAATATTCTGGTCATTGTGAGAAGGTAACAAAACTTTGAAAAACATAAGATCATTTTAAAAAATTCTAGCGTTGTATACAACATCTCTTTGTTTTGGTTTGTTCCAACCTTAACACTGAGTTATATGGCTCAGTCATCACCCCGAGCACTGAACAGTGGACTCTGTCACAGCTGAGAACACTGCTGGGGACAGTAACAGATTCAGGGTGTGCCTGCCATACTTCCTGTGTTAATAAACTCTATGATTTTACACTTCCTGACCCTCCCATCCCCAGTCTTCCTAAGATGCTTAGCCATTGTGTAATACCTAGACCCACTTTTGTAGTAGAGATCAGGTTCACAGTTGAGACAAGTGCTACGAACGAAACAAAGGCTTTGGTAATGGACTCCTTTGGCCTCAGATTGTTTCAGATTTCCTCTGCTGCATTACGTCCTGGCTGTACCTCCTGCCATCTGTCTGTTCTTATCACAAGGCCCTGAAACTGTAAAATGGGGGGCAATTAAATCCACACACATCATAACACCATTGTGTGATTCATGTACTGCCTAGTACATTGTAAGCTCTTGGAAATGCCAGCTGCAATTACGAATGTAGCCCATGGGGACTGGAGCTGGAGCCATTCCTTGAATCAAAAATATCATAGTGGCTAGCAAAACTGTCTTTCTATTTGATAATGTACAGCTTTACTTAATTTGAGGAAGTCAAATGCTCCTAGCCAAAAGGAGGTTTCACAGCTATTGATGGCTCATTGAACGCCAGTGAATGATATCAACGTGGTCACTCTTGCAAAAAGAGGAGAATGCTGTGGTCCATTTTACTAAATTGGGAAAATGATCCCACAAAAGCACTTAAACCTTTCAGAACAATTGAGTATGGTAAAGGATGACTGTGTGGCAGGGACATGCAAGCCAGTCCAGGCCTACATAGTGGGCTAAGGGGACTTTGAAAGTATTGTTGAAGTACAGTAGCATGATTAGGCAAGGTGAAAGCACTGGTACCCATGCCATGCTCAAAAATCCAGAAGTTATGGCATATATAGCAAACTTAAGGGCCGTGGGGAGAACTTGATGAAATGTTGCTTTGAGTGGGGTGCAGCAGAAGAATATGGAAAAATAGAAGGTTTTATCTCCATTGGTTTCTATAGAAGAAAGGTTATATCAAAACCCAAATTCTTACTGAAAAGATAGAACTGTCTCCCAGGCCAAATATGAAGATAAATATTCATATGGCAAAGGAAAAATGTCTATTTGAAGGTTGACTGATCAACAAAGTGAGAAGTCACAGATGGACTTTCTTTGTCTGGCTGTCTGTCCTGAGGCTGTTTCCCCTAAACTGTGAGCCCCAAAACCTGCCTGAGCATAGGAGCTACCCCATAGAACTCCAGTGGCTTTGCCGCAGCAGCCTTCCAGGTCCTATGATCAACTTGGATTCCATGTCTACTGAGTCTCTGATGGGCCTCCAAGCTTACCAGTGCAGTCGGTTACATTTAATACTTGGTGAGTATTTTGACATTCTACATTTGTTTTTGCTTATTTTTTTTTAAGATGGAATATTATGTAACTGGGGCTGGTCTTGAATTCCTGATCCTCTTGCCTTCATCTCTTAAGAACTGGAATTATGGATGTATGCCTGGTTCTTCCTTGATTGTTAACATTGAATTTGTGAATTAGGCTGGTGTGAATCATTTGCCGGGGCTGTTTACCTCTGGAGCTACCAAATTCACAGTCTTCTCATCTAAGACCAAGCTTAGAGAACTCATCAAAGTCTTTCTTTCTCAACTTGTTGAAAGTCAGATGGATTTTCCCAATAAGTCCATTGTGTGCACTGCTGAGACCTAATTGTATAATGGATACCACAGCCTTTATTTCTGCGGGTGGCACTAAAATTGTAATTATCATAACCACTGAAATACACATGAAGGGAATTTAAGACTTGCCTCTTAATTTGAACTTATTCCCATAGTCTCCCAACTATTGAACATGAAAATATCTTCAATAGACTTTTCACTTTTGACAGAACAGAAACAAAAGAGATTTTTTTTTGTATAAATCTTCTCAATTTGCTGTTCTAAAAATTTATTCTTTTTTTTTTTTGGAGAACTTCATGCACGGTACTGTATCTATGTCATTTTTATCATGTTCTCCCCTGTCCACACTCATCAACTTCATGGCCTCTTCCTCTTTAATTATTATTATTTTTACACACACACACACACACACACACACACACACACATGCACGTGCATGCACCCATTTACATACACATGAACCATGAGTCCATTTAGTACTCTGTGTGCATGTGTGTGTATGTTTAGGGATAGCTTGTTGTAGGGTTCACCTGTAAGGAGGATAGAATTCTCCTGTTAGGGGTTTCTCCTATCCAAAACACCATGATACTTGATCATGCCTGATATGACTGTCAGCAATAGCCATGGCTGTGGAGCTGATGGCAGAACCATCTTTGCAGATGGAGACTGTAACCTGTTCATGGATTACAGCAGTCTGATGTCCTATAGCTGCAGTTACAGACTGTTAGTTCTGGAAACGTGATGGTGCCAGTTTCATGCCCCCCATTCTGATTCCTACATCCTTTCATGAAGTTATCCAGGAATGGAAGTCCAGTTTGTTGTGATGGAAAAAGTTCGATTCCCACAGAGGCATCATTCTGGTCTTTTCATTAGAGCCTCAGATTTAAAAAAAAAAAAGAAAAAAGAAAATGACCCAGATCTGTCCCAGTACAGCTCTCCAAATGGCTCTGTATCCTTTGTAAACCCTTTTTGCTTTGCTGCTGTTTCCTTCTGAGATTTCCTGTTTTTCCTTGATTCTACACTGGTCTGTTGAAAATACTAAAACATTTTTCTTTCTCATTAGATCTGTTCTCCTCAAATCCCTCTGCTGCTTTTCTGAACCACGTCTAAACTTGAAGAGATTTTTTTTTCTTCTTTAACTTTCCTATCTAACTGAAATTTTAGACCAATCAAAAGCAATAATAACAATAATACAACTTCTCAATTTTCAGCAATAAATAATTCTGGCAAAGAGAAGGAAAAGAAAATTAAACTACAAAATACATTTCCATACCATGCTGGGAAGAACGGCTATAGGAAATTATTAGATTTTCTTCTGTAAATGTCTTAGTAAAGAACTTGGCATTTCGCTAAGTTTTCTTCCTCTCCCCAAAGGGTGTGAATTATCTAGGAAAACACTTTCATAAAGTCAAGCATGAAATAGTTATAAATAGTTATAAATAGAGTAGGAGATGGAGCCAAGCAGGGAGGGGAGATGAAAGGGAGAGGAAGGACAGGTGGGTGTGGGGGCCTTGTGCAAGCACACAGAGAAAGATAGAGGAAAAAGTGCAAAGCCTTCATGCTACGGGTTAGTTTGTTACAATTCTGTGCAGTAAAAACATACAGTAGGGTTTTTCTGTAGAAGCATAAAGGGCTGGTTTCTTTAGAACAACATGGCTCCCTCAGTTTCTGCTTCTGTCCCAAGGATTAACTAGGAATTGACATGTAAGATACAACCACTGAATCATTTCACTGGAGAACTCATAATCAAATAAAAAAATTGAAATTTAATTTTGCTCCCATTTTGAAAATGTGCTGTTTATTGAGCACGTTATAAACACACTTTCCAATGCAGCACACATATTTCTATTGGCCGTGTCAAAGGGTATCATCTCTGGGGACAAATGCTTGTGGTGTTTTCTGTAAATATTATTTGGGTCAAGACCTGTTGATCTTGACTCACTGGTTCTTGGAGCTATTACAGGAAGTCTGGGCTGCCAGGGGTATGGGGTGAATGGATGACTCAGTAAACAGAGTCTTGGAATATTGAACTTGATATCAGAATACAAGAACAGAATGATATTCAATCATGTTAGCTTCCCGTTAGCAGGAACAGAATGGAATAAGCTCTTGGTCTTCAGACTTTCTTTTTGGAAAATGACATAAATCAGAAATTAACTTTAAGACAAAGTGCAATTCTGACAAAGGTCCATGACAATTAGCATCAACTCTAGTGATGGATGTATAAGGCAGCGTTGTTTGCCCACGCACTCGGAATGCAGCTGCTCTTCTGGAACAGCTTCTTCAGGTGGAGGTTCATGAGCTCTCACTGCTAAATGTCTTGCCTTGAATCTCTTCTCCTTTCACATTAATGAACAGCAACATGAAGCTTTCTCATTTATAAATAAAGACCAGAGAACGATCAATAGAATGCCACTAATATGCTTTTCAAGATTAATAGATGTTAATAAAATGAGGTGATAAAATTGCTAATTGGATTTAGTAGGTGGAACTGCAGCAAGGAATATTTTTAGAGCCTTTAAAAACATTATCCTTTCTATTTGAAGGAGGCGGATTGGAAGTCTCCCCTTGTGTTGAGTTCGGGAGTGGTCTATTTTTCTTTGGAAAGTCTCTACTTATTTTATTTATGGACACAGATCCATAACTTCCTGAGAGCAGCATGTTCCGTTTTCTCAAATTTTCTTCTCTGTTGCAAAATGACAGGGTTCAAAATTACTTGATTTAAATTGATACGATTTTCTCTGGAAAGCTGCAAAAAGGCAGCAGGCAGTAACTATTTTTGCATTTACTATTTTATTCTTAGTGCCCATATACTTACCAACTAGAATGGCTATGAATAAACATTTGATATTTGTCACCCTTGACAATAATGCATAGGGGACAATAACTATGACTGCTTGTGTACATGGATGTACATTCATATGTATATGCCTTTCCAGAAAATACTGCTCTACATTCAGTTAGAAGAATTTCAGATTTTAACCTGCCTCTATGTGTTTATATGTGTGAGTACAGGAGTACCCATTCCCTGACTCGTGGGTAAGGTTGTCTGTCTTTACTTTCTACCTTCTCCGAGACAGGGTGTCTTGGTCACTGCTGTGTCCACCAGCCTAACTGACTTGAAGGCTTCTAGGGATTATCTTGTTTTTTCCTCTCCTTTCATGGTATTAATACTGGAAGTAGAAACATGTGATACTATGTACAACATCCCATGGGACCTGAAGACCTGAACCCAGGTTCTCACATGTGCATTGCCATTATAAAGCCATCTACCCAGCTCTGAGCAACTACGTTTTTCAAAAAACATTACAACTTTAATTTTAAGGTCAAATGTAAGAAAATGTTTCTAGACTTGAACATTTTGTAGAAGCCTAAAAAAGTTATATGCCGCCGGGCGGTGGTGGCGCACGCCTTTAATCCCAGCCTCCTGAGGCAGAGGCAGGCAGATCTCTGAGTTCAAGGCCAGCCTGGTCTACAAGAGCTAGTTCCAGGACAGGCTCTAGAAACTACAGGGAAACCCTGTCTTGAAAAACAAAACAAAAAAAAGTTATATGCCTTCCCTTAAAAGACGTATTTATAGAGATTTATCTCTGAAAGTTATATAGAGAAAATCCCTGCATTGTTACCACATAGCGTTTTCATAGTTAACACAATGTCTCATCATGGACCTGGGCATTTTTACCTAGTAGTATGAGATCTTCTCTCTTAAAAAAATAAAGTTCCTAAATCACATTATCACTGAAGCCTCATACAGAGTAGGGCTGGAAGAAATAAAAGTAAGGAATTAAATTTTGATAAGTAGGGGAGCTATACCCAAGCAAACAATGAATTCTGTAGTTTTAGCACAAGTTTCCCGGAAATAAGACAAGAATAAAAACATGATGGTGTCGACTAAAAAGAAGCAGGTCATTTTGACCAGAACAACAAGCTTTTCCCATTGAATTGCATGCATCATGCACATTGAAATAAAAATAGTGAGCTATCTTGAAGAACAAGTTTTTAAAGAGAGGGAAAAAAATCCCTGTTTTTGGTATGATTATTTTTCTATATTGATACTTTAAGAATGCCTACTTGCCCCTTATTAAAGGTGTAGTGAGGGCTATTTTGAATACAAATGTTGTGTGGAAAATTGTTATATCGTAGAAATTAGAAATCTGCTAGCTGCAGATTATACAAGAAAAGAATAGTTGGAAAGAGTTCAGCATAACAACAACACCTACAAAGGTAACGAAACCGGTGCTAAACAAAACTACACCTGGCCAGTAATATTTGTGTTTGTGTGTGTGTGTGTGTGTGTGTGCGCACGTGCACGTGCATGCGCATGTGTGTCTAAGTGCGTGTGCTATTCCCAAGCAGGGGCAGAGCTTTTGCTAGAAACCTCTGCTTCCCGACTGGAAAGGGTTTCTCTCAAATCCTTTTATGTTTTGAATGTGACCTATCCCATATAACCTCATGTGTTGAGCTCTTGGTTCCCAACCACTGACACGTATTAGATGGTTGGCCATGAGCCCCCAAATTTTAAGGGTTCTGATGTGGCTTCACTTTTGGATAGGTGCTCTGTTTCCAGATTCACCAAGATACTTCAGACCCTTGTTGCCACAAACGGATCCCTACCACTTTCCCTGCTCTGTGGACGGCACCCTTAACTCATGAGGGGCAATAAATCTTTCCTCCTCTATGGTGTGTCTGTCAATGTCTTATCACAGCAATAAGAAAATCTCCTAAGTTCCCAAGGTCCAGTTGAAGAGCAGAAGGAGGGAGAAGATGAGCAAGGAAGTCAGGACCACGAGGGGTTCGTCCACCTACTCAGACAGTATGACTGATCTAATGGGAGCTCACCAAGGCCAGCTGGACTGGAACTGAACGAGCATGTGATCAAAACGGACTCTCTGAATGTGGCTGACAATGAGGGCTGACTGAGAAGTCAATGATAACGGCACTGGGATTTGTTTCTACTACATGTACTGGCTTTTTGGGATCCTAGTCTGTTTGGATGCACACCTTCCTAGGCCTGGATAGAGCGGGGAGGGCCTCGGACTTCCCACAGGGCAGGGTACCCTGCCTTCTCTTAGGACTGGAACGGGAGGAGGGAGGGTGAGTGGGGGAGCAGGAGGGAAATGGGAGGAGGGGAGGAAGTGGAAATTTTGAATGGTATTATTTATAAAGCAATAAAAAATCTAAAAAAATAAATAAAAAATTATATTACAAAAGAAAAAAAAAGAAAAGCTCCTAATACAAATCCTAAGCTTCCCTGAACCTAGGAGAAAACCTATCACTATTATTCTGCTAAATGGACATAGCATTACAATGACTCCTAATGTGATATATTGCTGTATCCATAGATTGGTGAATCATTCAACCCCCATTAGAGAAGCTGCTTCTTGTAGTAGATAGCAACCAACACCAACATCTACAACTGGTAACTTCCGAATGCTCATCCCTGAATGTGCTGCATAGGTCATATGCTCCCTCTTGAGCTCAGGGTTTATGCAGAAAAGGGCCCAGAATGATTATAGGAGCCAGAGGTGGCGGGTGACTTAAGGACACAGTGTTTTACAGTCAAGGCAGGGGGCAGATGTGCGTATGAACTCACAGAGTCTGTGACAGCATGCATATGACCTGTATACATGCTCAAGCCAGACAAAATCTCAGCATGGGGTTCTAATTCTCATCTAATAATAAAGATAATTTTTAAAAATATATATTTTATTTTTAACTTAGTGAAAAAAGCAAGACTCCAGGCTACTTTTGACAAGAAGAAATTTCTTATAATGTCCAGTAGACAGTATCCTAAAGCTAGAGTGCCCCGAGCACTGGGCTCCTTGAAGTTGGAGTACAGTTTTTAAAGTTTTTGTGGGGTTTTCAGAACAAGGGAGTTTTTAAGAAGATATTCTTGTCATTGTTCAAAATAGGGGCTACTTCAATGACAAATGCAGGCTCAAGGCAGCCAGGATAGCCAAAGGCCTGACAGCTTAGTCTAGAGGTGAAATCAGCCTAAGGGTAGTTTATTTAAAGGAAAGACAAACATTGAAGAATAGAGATACTGCAAACTTATTGTTTTGTTTGCTTGTTTCATTTGTTTTTGAGACTGGCTCCTGTCATCTAGGCTGGCCTCAAACTCAGTATGTAATCAAAGATGACCTGAACTTCTTAACTTTTAGCCCCAGTCTGCTAAATGTTTGGGCTTAGGGAAGGAGAAAGTTAGCTTTTGTCTTAACATCTTAAAACCAGAAACTTGTAACATTAATCATTATAATTAGAAATTAAAAATAACTTACAATTATAAATACAAAATGCTGTCAAATAAATCAGGTATATATGTATATTGATATTACAAAGTAGATCCTAGAAATTCCACTTTTGAATATTACTTACTGAAAAGGAGAACTCAGAGTACAATCAGATGACAAACATTGGTATGTAAAGTTATCTTCACAATGTGACCCAGCTATTTCATCCTCCATAAAAAAGATGATGATTATTAGTGTATAGTGGGATTATAGCAAGTTTTTCTTCATTTCTTAATTCAATATATGAGCTTTTTTGTGTCTAATCTTTATAGTCAGAAAAAATAATTAAGAAAATCCTACATTACTTTTCTTATCTCGATTTTTTTAGGTCTTTTCATAACTCTTCAGATACATAATAGATACATACTTCCTGTTATGCACTAGTATGTAGTCATTTTTTTGCAACTGGATTTGGAAAGTGTTTATTTTTTATCTATATTCAATATTGCAAATTATATTTGCAAAAGTTCCTAAGGTATTCCTAACAGTCTTACTAATACTTTCACATAACATGACCAAGGCAGAAAATACATCCCTAAATAAGACAGGATGCTCTGTTTAAAGCCTCACCATGGGACATTTCATTTATGTGGAATTTGTATGCAATGATTTATTCATTTCTAGGTTTTCAGATTGGAAACAAGTCTTCTAGATTATAGAGGTGAGAGCAGTAACTTTTTTTAAAATCCAGTTTGTTAGGTTTCTTAGTTCAAGTGTTAGCAAAGCTATATAGTCAATTATCTTTTTTTCTCATTTTTTTATTAAAAATTTCCATCTCCTCCCCTCCTCCTCCCCCTTCCCTCCCCTCCCCTCCACCCATACCCCCACTCCCTCCCTCTCCAGGCCAAACAGCCATCAGGGTTCTCTACACTATGTTGAGTCCAAGGTCCTCCCAACTCCCTCCAGGTCCAGGAAGGTGAGCAACCAAACTGACAAGGCTCACACAGAGCCCGTCCATGTCGTAGAGACCAAGACTATCGCCATTGTCCTTGGCTTTTCAGTTAGCCTCCACCGTCAGCCACATTCAGAGAGTCCGGTTTGATCGGATGTTCTATCAGTCCCATTCCAACTTAAATGCCATGATGGATTTTTTTTTGTTCTATTACCCTTGAACAAAACTTCAGGATTTCTGTCCGAGGTTTTTCTCCTATATATTGTAAAGGTAATATTAAAGAAACAAGGGTCTTGGTATGATGACCAGAGATGCTTGCTTTCATCTGCAACATGAGGAAGACGTGGACCAGAGTGCAAAGTCAGGAGTGATATAGATCTTGGGTTTTTGAAGAACTAGAGGGGAAACCACTGTCGCTTGTAGAAACCATCACATACATAATAATCATAAAGATTTTTAGAAATTTAAAAATTAAATATATCATTATTAATTTATTTATACTGAGTCAGTAGTAATGACAAATGAATCGCACTGATGCAAGACAATAAGGAATAGGTAGGGTAGGAGTGAGGTAAGGGTATGGTTTTCTGTATTGAATGTTCAATTTTCTAAAACTGTAAAGCTAAGTCTGTTAAACTAAATATAAAAATGCTTAATCCAGTGTCCTGTATTTTCTAAAGCCAACCTCAATAACATTTCACACAGAGTACAGTACCTGTGACAACTGCCCAAGAGCAGATTCCAAGGACAGCTTGTACTAACTTCCTATCCCAGGGAAGACGTTCCCCATAGCAACCTTGTCCATAGCCTGACAGTCTAAGCAGGATAGAGCCATACAGTGATCGCCAGGTCTGTGGAAATGGTAATGAAGCCCTTGACACTTCCTAGTAGGTGAAGGAGGGGAGGGTGGCAAGGCAAGGGAGTCTAGCTATTGTTTCTCTGATGTTGGGAGCAGTGAGACCCCAGATCCTGAATTTCTTGTAATCCCCTGATCTGAGTGCCTACAGCTGCTCTGAGCACGAGACCTTCAGGAGTGCCTGATGGCAGGAGAGTGGTTTCTGGTGGGTTTGGCTGGGGCGTGGCTATCTCTATATAATCTGCCCCTGAACACAATAAAGGGGGCATTCTTGGGGAATTCAAGGATGACCGCTGTCGTCGTCTCTCCGTCTGTATGTGTTTGTGTATTTTAACCTCCTGCCCCTTGCCCGAATCTTGCGAACTGGGTAAAAGCGCACCGAACGCAGACATGGGGGCGCCATGAGGGGCACTCTACCTTCTCCCCCAGCTGTAGGTGGTCTGGTTGTAGGGGATGCTATGTAGAAAGTAGAAGATTAATTGAAAGCAGGCCTCCATGATGCAGCTTCTACGAGGTCGACAACCATGACAAGGAAGGACTTTAAAATGACACAGCTGTGCATGTGGTGTGTGTGTGTGGAGAGGCGAGGTTACCCACACTACTGTAAGTAGTCTCTGACCCACATTCTTTAAGAAAGTCCGAGAGATTCAATGACCTCACCAACTTAGACTTTGGTGAAATCACACTTGATGTTCATCTAGAGTAAATGGACATTATCTTGTATCTCCCCAGGAAAGGGTAACATAGCAATGACACACGGAAAGCAAAAGGTGTACCAAATAGTGCAGATGTTAGCATCTGTGCACCTTTGCTAATGGTGTTAAGTTTATGTTGTCCATGTAACTTTTCTGTGTGCTGAAAATTATTTCAAACTAAAAGGTGCTATGAGGGTGTTCTACTAGCAACAGATGAACACTTGTATGTCTTTCTGCAATGTTAGAATTCATTAAAAAAACAATAAATTCACAAGCCTTACCTATTTAAATGTCAGCAATTAGTCATAAAATCCTGCCTGCCCTGGAAACCTAGCCAAGGCAAATGCAGATCCTTTTATTTCCATTTAATTACTAACATTAATTTTCACATCACAAACTACATGGTAAATCTATCTAAATATCTACATGCATATATATGGTGTGCAGAATGTGTACAAGTGAAAGAGTCTGTAGAGATCATGGCTTTTTATTTTATTTTATTTTATTTTTTTTCGAGACAGGGTTTCTCTGTAGCTTTGGAGCCTGTCCTGGAACTAGCTTTTGTAGACCAGGCTGGTCTCGAACTCACAGAGATCCGCCTGTCTCTGCCTCCCGAGTGCTGGGATTAAAGGCGTGCGCCACCACCGCCCGGCATGGCTTTTTAGAAGAATGAGAAATAGTCTGTATTGATAATGGTTGAGCCAGACCACTGTCAGGAGGAAAATGCTGCTGGTGGGTTAAACTCTAAGCTTGTTCAGGAGCAGGAAATTATGATTCAGATCCCAGAGGGTCAAACCTGTGAGTGGGCAGGCAGTAGAACATACTCTGCCAACATAAAAGGACCTAGCCTACCTGAAGCTCCAGGGACATTCATACAGTCCACTGCTTGTTGGTCCTCGATGCACACACCATATTTCATATGATATGTTGGTGTGGGACCATGCCAAGGCAGTGTTAGGTGACCACTGTTGTATGGGATCTGGGTGAGAGAGTTACAAGCTTTTCTTGGTCTGATTCGTGGGCCCTGTTTCTCTGACATCATTTTAATAGGGCCATGTGTCCCCACAGTTTCAGCTCACTCCAAAAAACTTCTAAGACTTTCTGCTCTCATGGAGAAATCATTTATCAATCTACACTAGAAAGTTGGTGCCTCATAGAGGCACAGTTTGTGTGTTTACCTAGGGGCTGCAGTTGTCCTTTCTTAAAAATGGAGTCAAAAGCTGTTTATATGAGTTTCCTAGGGTAACAAACAGCCTGAAAAAGCACTGGCTTATGGAATATAGTAAGTACCTTTGTATAGTGTCTACCTGGAGTGTTTGGTCTCCACCCAGGCTGGAGATACCATTCTCTTGAACAGAAAGAGACCATTTTCCTTAATTGGCCTTCACTGCCCCTATACTGTTACTGAAGTGGGAGCCACACAAACAAGGAGAACCCCACCAATGTGGCTCTTGGCAGACCACTAAGAGAGGGTTTTTCCAGTGCTGGCCTGCAGGTCATCAACAAGTGTAACTTCCATAAATGACTTGTAAACAAACTATCCAGTCTGAATATTTGATAACAAGCAAATCATGACTATCAGGAAGACGTATATTCTAAAGTGATTTTAGAGATTATTTTTGGCCTGTTATAAATCAAAATAAAAACCAGTCAAACAGACCATTTCAAATATGCTGCTTGTGTATTTAATTCTAAAACTAAAACTCAAATATGCTGTTCAGAAACATATTAGAGGTGAGAGGACAGGCTATTATCTTGAGGTTTGAACTCAATTCAAATGCTTTCAAAATTTCTATTTAAAACTACTATTTGTTAAATTGCTGAAAAAATTATTTGAAAGAAAGTCTGCACTTTCTAATCATTGTCAGTTCTTTCTTTCCTCAAGGTACTTCAGTGTGCTCGATCAATTCTTTATTCAACTTTTAAATGGAACACTCACTCTCATCTCCAACCTCCTCTCTTAGCTGGGAGCTTCCTTGTTGCATGCAAAAGACTTTGGGTAGCCATCTGTATGCCTTTTCTTTCCTACTGCTAGCCCTTATAGGAACCATCAGTTGACAGAGAGAGAGAGAGAGAGAGAGAGAGAGAGAGAGAGAGAGAGAGAGAGAGAAACAAAGAGAGAGAAACAAAGAGAGAGAAACAAAGAGAGAGAAACAAAGAGAGAGAAACAAAGAGAGAAACAGAGAGGAACAAAGAGAGAAAGAGGGAGGGAAGGAGAGAGGGAGGGGAAGAGAGAGAGAAACAAAGAGAGAGAAACAAAGAGAGAGAAACAAAGAGAGAGAAATAAAGAGAGAGAAACAAAGAAAGAGGGAGGGAAGGAGAGAGGGAGGGGAAGAGAGAGAGAAACAAAGAGAGAAACAAAGAGAGAGAAACAAAGAGAGAGAAATAAAGAGAGAGAAACAAAGAAAGAGGGAGGGAAGTGAGAGAGTGAGTGGGAATATAGATAGATAAGATAGATATATATATATAAACAAAGAGAGATAAACAAATATATATAAACAAAGAGATAAACATATATAAATATATTATTAAACAAAATAGTATAAATATTTATTAATTATATATTTATTTTAATATATATAGAACAAATAAGATATAAACAAATATGATTAACAGAACAAATAGATATATAAATAAATAATATATAACACAAATATATAAATATTTATTTAATTATATATTATTTGAATATAAGATATTTAATATGATAGAGATATATATATATTAGATATATATATAAGAGAGAGAGAGAGAGAGATTTAAAGATTTCAAGACCAGCTGCAAGGTCTGTGGCAAAGGCTGGCCCATAGGCCAGGAGTCTTAGCCCCCAGGAAGAGGTAATTTGTGACTTTGTATTTCAGATGACTGAAGTGGATAAAAGCCTGATTAGAAAAGGTCAAAGAGAGAATTGAGCGAAAGAAATTTAGGGGTTTGTGTGTGAACTTTGAGCCAAATGAATAACTTAGGCAAAAGAAGAAGGCTAAGAAAAGAATTCAAGCACAAGGAGGCACTGGGGATGTGGCCCCCTCTCTGGGACGTCCTTCAGTTAGGGCAAGATGAGAGGAAATGGACGGCAGGACAGCCAGACAAGTGGGTGGGAAGTGAAGATTATAAGAAAAGCTACCTATTATGAAAGAGAGGGTTGGGAAAATCAGACTTAGAGAACTTGGATCTGACAGAGTGTAATAAGAAGGGCATTTAAATCCATATGTCAGAGTGGTTAATGGATTAGAAGCTGTGAAAAGTACAAGGGGAACAAGGATAAAAGAGGCCAGAGTGCAGCTAAGAAAAAGGAACAGAGAGAGGCTTCCAGGAAGAAATATTTTATGTTAAAAACCAGTCACCAAGCCACCAAAATGAGGGCGGCAAGATATTCTTTTATAGGTGCTTATAAGATTTGTTATTAAAAAGAAGTTTTAATCATAAAATATTTGCTTCATAAAAAGGCTGCATTTAATGTACACGGATAATATATACAGCGTAATAATAAAATGAATACTCATAAACCTACCACCATACCTAAGAAGCAGTCCATTACCAACACCACAAAAAATGAGCTCCGCTCTCCTTGCCTGATGCCACACACTGAGGCCGTGTGCAGTTATGCACCTGGGGTGTGATCTACCCTTCTCATTGCTATTTCCCCACATGTGTATGCATCTCTAAACGTCTTCTTTAGTTTTACCTGTTTTTCAATTTTATGATTATGATATCAGAGTCCCACTGAATTCAGCACACTTTTTTTTCATTCATGTTTATAGTTGATATTCATCAATTTTTTTCCCCACAGGGATAGAGGCAAAAGGAAGCTGGAGAGATTGTGTATGCATGCATGTGTGTCTATATATGCAGTTTTATACATATACATAATTATTATACATAGGAACATGCCCTATACAATTATACACATACACACATACCTACATGTATGTGTACTTACATGAGACCTATATTTGAATGCAGAGATTGAGAAATTATAAGGAATTTTCTTATATAATTCTTGAAACTCACTGAAGTTTGCAAGCAGGCTGCAGATTCAGAGACTAAGGCGAGATTTCCTTTCTCCTCTCTTATTATTACTTTTTAGATTGTTGAAAGTAAAAAAAATACATACTTTATGTTATACAAGATGCTGTTCTTAAATATCTACATATTGATAACAGAATGCCTTAATCAATCTGACATTTCATACACATACTATTTATTTGTGGTGAGAAAACGTAAAATTCACCCATCTAGCAACTTTGAAATGGGTAATACCGGTCATTGTTATTACCTGCAGCCATCAAGTGGTATGATAAACCTTGTTCCTTACTCCTACTATCTAAAAGAGATTAGTGAAAGATAGCATCTCCTTCAGTGCCTCAGTCTGACTTCTGGTAACTGCCACTGCATTTGCTGCTTGTAAAACTGACTTTTCGAAGTTCTACAGACAAGTGATAATATGTAGTCCATTTGTCTTTTGTGCTGCTCTTATTTATTCCACACAAGTCTTTCAGATTTATATTGGTTGCTTCGTATAAAGGGTTTTATTCATTTCTTAAGACGAAACATATAGTGTGCTACACTACTTTCATACAGAATCCACTCGTTGGTTTATGGGCAGTTTGAGTCTGTTCTCTGCCCTGGTGGGCGTTGCTGCCATGACTCTGAGAATGCAGATCTCACATGGATAATGGGGGTTAGATGATATGGTAGTTATTTCTTTTAAATTTTTTGAAGACTCTCTAAACGGTTCCCCATAGTATCTGTGCTAATACATTTTCACTAATACATTGTACAGGGTACAATGGGTTCTCCTTCCTCCATGTCTTAGTCAGGGTTACTATTCCTGTGATGGGGCACTATGACTAAATATAAGCCTGGATAGCAAAGGATTTTGGGCATACGCTTCATCATTACTGTTCATCACCGAAGAAATCAGAATAGGAACTCAAGCAAGGCAGGAACTTAGAGACAGGGTCTGATTTAAAGCCATGGAGAAATGCTACCTACTGGCTTGCTCTTCACAACTTGCCCGGACTGCTTTCTTGTACAACACAGAACCACCAGCAAAGGGATGGTACCACCCATAATGGACTGGTCCCTTCTACTTTAATCACTAACTAAGAAAATATACTAGAGACTTGCCTGCAGTCCCATCTTAAGAAGGCATTTTCTCAGTTGAGGCTCCCTCCTCTCTGATGACCTTAGCTCCTGTCAAGTTGACATAAAACCATCCACTACACTCCCTATCCTCATCAGCCACATTCTCTTTCAGAATTTCTCGAATCTATCCATTCTAACACATATGAGATACCATTTCCTTGTGGTTTTGATTTGCATTTCCTTGATTATTAGATATTGAGGGTTTTAAACTGTACCAGTTGGACATTTGCTTATCTTTTTTAGTGATAGAGACAGAAGTATAGATAGGCCTATTCAGGTGTTTTTCACATTCTTTACTGACTTATGAGGTATCTTATTACTGAGTAGTTTGATCTGAGTATTAACCCTTGCCAAATGTTTAATGTACATACAATATTTCTCCCATTCTCTTAACTAACTATTGTTTCCTTGCCATTCAGGAACTTTTTAGTTTTATGCAGAACCATCTGTCTATTTTTGCTTTTGTTATCTGTACTTTGAATGTCATATTAAGGCAGGGGTTCTGTGTTTTAATTTTGAAGCAGAACTCTTTCTTCTTTGGGAATTCGAGGGTTTTGTTTTGAAGATCTTGGCTAACCAGATGAGGCTCCTCTACAGCGTGGGTTGTGTGTGGGTGAGGGAATGATCTGCTTTACAGAATTCAATGGTCATGGCATGCCCAAAGACAGTGTTCTATAGCACTCTGTTCCTTCCTCTGGATCTGAAAGTCTTTCCCATATTTTGAAATGTTCTCTGAGTTCATGTCTTTTTGATAGTGATGTGAGCCTGTTTAGAACAAAGAGTTTAGAAGAGGGCAAGGAGGCTTTGGCTCATTTCCTCTAATGGAGAATCAAGGTAAAACTCTCATGACTTCTGTGGCTTGAAGTTACAGGATATCATTATGAAAATTTGCCAAAGGATATAGTTATTTATAAAAAATACCCTTTTCAGAATAATCAGCGCTTGTTTGGGGGAATAGTGACTGTTTCCTAGTGTATTATTTCTCTGCTGTATATTTGTTAACAAGCATGTTTATTAACAATGCAAGATCTTCCTTTTGCATAATTCACTTTCTGTAGCTACTGTTCATAATCAGGTCTGTGCAGTGTGTAATAAGTGTCTTTATAGGAATGTCCAACTATAAAAATAGGCTAAATTCAACACAGAAACCGTGAGTTCCAGACCAGCTACCAGGAAGATTTATTTTAGCAATATAGCTGTATGTGAGGCTGCTGCTTGGTGCTTTTTAGCTGGCTTACAATGTTTTATCTCCTTATGCTGGCCAGAGCTAGTCCTAAGAGTAGGATTCATCTTCAGGAAACCCAAAGTATCAATAAACCACATAGCTCTTCCAGAGCCATACATTCTGAGGAGTAGACGCACTGTTCCACTAACCAAAAAGTCCCTTTAGTTCCCTTTATTGCACCGTCTGTCCAGTTTTCTGTCTCCCTTCTCTACGTCATGCAAATATCAAAGCTCAAGTAAGCAGGAACGGAGGAGGATGTTGAGCTGAGATCATGGCGATTGCATAAATCTCTGTACACTAGTCTTTAGAATCCTCAGTGGTCTCCACCCGTCCAACTTCTAGAATCCTAATTGCTAGCCATATGGTGCCTTTTAGCTCATTCCCTTTACCTCCAGCCGGGAATTAGAGAATACTTCTAGAGTAGAGATCTCAGAATACCAGTGCTTATTCACTCACTAAGTCTTGTCTACTTCAAATCAAAACATCATCCAATCTGGCCCATTGCTGACAAATCTTGTTCATGAATATTGTATTTTTACTGGAGGATGCATCTTCATCATGAACACTAAACATCCAATCAACGGTTCTGATATTGTTGGCCTTCAACATGAAGATATAAGCATTGCTATATATTTGAGGATTTTATCCAATAGTAAAGTGAAAGAAACGGAACAAAAGGACCCATAAAAAACAGAGGCAATGAAGAAGAAACCAAAAATCTATATTTAATATCTTTAGAGCAATAAAAAATACTGCATCTATAAAACAAACAGAAGATGCTATAAAAAGAAATAATCAAGGAATCAGAAAGACCCTTAAAATTAGAACTATGGTGGCATCATAAACAAATCAATACAATGATTGCAGGATGAAGTTGAGAAACCCTCAGCAAACAAAACATAAAGAGACAGAAAATAAAGGGAAGTAAGTTAGATCAATCCAGAAAGTCCAGCATCAAACCAATGAGAAACAAAAGACAAAGATGAAACAGTTATAAAAGAAACAACAAAGATCTTCTCAGGCACACACACACACACACACACACACACTGGAAAAAGGATGGAGAAAGCTTCTCCCTTAGTCTCCCATTGGTGAAGTTCCTGGAAGCCATGTTTAAGCAGACTTAAGAAAACAGGATGAGAACATCCAGTTAGCTGCTATCTGTCTAGCACAGAATGGAGCTCTTGGAAGGGGGAGCCAAATATTACACATCTGGCAACACCAGGAAGTTATGAAAGTGACATAGAAAAGAATAATTAACTTTAGGCAAAATGTTGTACAAAAAAAGAAAGAAAACTGTTGCCCCGTTCTCCCTTGGCTTAATGGAATCAGGTGTTTCCAATGAATGGATTTACAGTGACTATGAATGAAGAGTGTGTTGTAACAACACTGAGAGGAAGAGATGATGGAAAGTGGGGATGGGAGTCTACGTAGTGAGTTCAAAGTCAGCCGAGGCTGCACAGTGAGCTCCCGTCTGAAAGGGAAAAGGCAAATAGGAAGAGCAGGAATGACACTGAGGGAAGAGGCAATATCTCAGCTACAATAATGAGATCAACACATCATACCTAATATTGGTGACTCCAGAAATAGCAGACCAGTTTGTGACTTAAAAATAACAGAACTACATATTAGAAAAATCAGCAAAGAATGAAGAGAAGTGGAGCTGAGGCCTTTGTTCACCACGGTCTTCCTATTACTTAGATTAAACTATGTGCACATTTCTACTGCTAGCAATGAAAATTCATTGTAAAAATAATGAGGAGGAGAGTATGTATATGTATTGCCTTTATGTAGTTATTGTTTTACTTTATGATTGGTTTCTAGACATGAAGTTAATGGGTCAAAGAATTTGGTTGTTTTTTTAAAAATATTTATTTATTTATTATGTATACAATATTCTGTCTGTGTTTATGCCTGCAGGCCGGAAGAGGGCACCAGACCCCATTACAGATGGTTGTGAGCTACCATGTGGTTGCTGGGAATTGAACTCAGGACCTTTGGAAGGGCAGGCAATGCTCTTAACCTCTGAGCCATTTCTCCAGACCCGAATTTGGTTGTTTTTGAAGCTATTTGTATAAGTCACTCAGTCTTTGACACAGTTCACCAGTATGCTTATTTTCTAACAACCTTACAAAATGTGAGCTACCTTCACTGAAAAATATTCTGCTCAGCTGATGAGTAAAAGCTGCTTTAATTAGTTTAAAATTGTTTCAGGCTCAATATTTTCTCTTCCTTTTTGGAAGTGCCTTAAATAAAATAACATATGGCTGGAGAGATGGCTCAGTGGTTAAGAGCACTGGCTGCTCTTCCAGAGGTCCTGAGTTCAATTCCCAGCAACCACATGGTGGCTCACAACCATCTGTAATGAGATCTGGCACCCTCTTCTGGCCCTCAGGAATACATGCAGGCAGAAGACTATACATAATAAAAATAAAATAAAATAAAATATTATGGTAACTGATTTAAGACTTAGGTAAGGACAGTAAGCTTTTGGCTTTCTGCTTGGAGGGGGCTACAGTGCAAATTTCTTTGGTGCTCCTGAATTCACAACAGCTTTCTCCACCATACTTCTCAAGTTCCATGCCAAACACAGGAAAGTCAGGTATCTGAAGTGCACCTGAGGTAAGATTGGTGTCACATCCACCTTGGCTCCCCAGATCAGTACCCTGTGTCTGTCTCTAAGACAACCTGGTGATGACATTCTCAAGACAACAAGTGATTGGAAAGGTCTGAGGGTCACAGTGACACTGCGCAGGACAGGCTTATATTAAAGTCATACCTTCTGTCTTTTCTCTGGTCACCAATGCCCTGGAGAAGTTGTCAAGAAATGGAAAGAAGCAGAAAAACATTAAATACAGTGGAAGCATCACATTTGATGAGATTGTCAACACTGCCCAACAGACACAGCCCCACTCTTTAGCCAGAAAACACTCGGCACTACTCAAGAGATTCTGGGCACTTGACAGTCTCTGGGCTACAATATAGATGAGTACCAACCCTGGTGACATTATAGACAATATCAACAGTGGTGCGGTGGAATGCCCAGCTAGTAATGAAACATAAGACAAAATATCTCAATAAAAGACCATCTGACCAAAGAAAATAAGAGCAAGACATGAGAGAAAGTAATTTCTAAGCTAGTTTTTATTGATTTTTTTTCCTTGCATAGGACAAGCTAAGACTAATAAGTTTTCAGTCAATCTGTGTTTTTTCTATCTATCTTCTGTCTACCTATCATCCTGCCTCTCTGAATTATCTACTTTCCCAAATACCTATTGCTCGCTGGCATCTCTTTCTGTATCTATCTTTGTTCCTAGCTATATCAAATGGTTGTTTTATATAAATGGAATCTTGCATTAATGTTATTTTGCAAATGTTTTCTGGGCTTAAAAATACATTTTTGGAGTCTCCCCTGATTATACTTTTAAATGTCTCTGCTATTATGTATTTTAAAGAATTGTGTTCAACCCATAGAGGTGGGGTCAATCCCCAGCTCAAAATTAGGCAGCGATGGCATAATACAAGCATCAAAAGGATATGAAAATGTCTTCTATCCGCAGGATGTGTCCTCTAGAGACAGCCAGGCATGCTTCTAAACTGGTCTTCAAACAGCTTTAAAAAGTGGAGAAAGGAGATTTTATAGGGTTTAGGAAGCCATGACTGGGGTGAGAGTTACCACCCATGGCTTCTAGCTTGTTTGGTTTGAAGTAACTGTCAGTGCCAATAGAGGGGGCACCTGGGCTTTCTGGATGGCAGCATGGAGTGGGGGTGTGCAGAATGGAAAGCTGTTGGTCCTCACACATCAACAACGCCGTCCGACTCCCTAATTCAGACAGCTTGCTTGTTCCTTGAGAGCATAGCCAAACATCTTTACTATTGGAATAGACTTCTTCAACTCAAAAACCTAGACAGAGCAGAGGGACACGCTAAGGTAATGAATTTTTTCTTTTTTGGGCTTAGTAACCTGCTGCGCGTGATGGCCATGGTCCTGATGACATATGAGTGGCGGTGACAAGCCCCCGTCAAGCTGGCTCACCCCGCAGTGTGCAGCACCATCCAGAGACTCCATCTGGAGAGGCCGGTGCCCTCTTGCTCTTCTGGCTCTGCCTTCATTTTGTCGCTTTGTGAAAACCAACCCACCTCATTCCTGAGGGCCCACACTGCCAGCCTGGTTGTGCCCCAGTTTTCTGAAATGACCCTGTGTTGCTTCAGGCCTGTTTCCCATGTGCCTCTGAAGGGCTCAATCTGTCCGTTTGATAAAAGTGAGTTATAGGCTGCTTTGGTCCCAGGAGGAGGACTCATCTTTGGTCTCTCGGCCTGGGTTCCCTGTAGGCCCAGAGATTAAAGGTAAGAGGAGGTCTAATATCTTTCCCATCTCAGAACCACAGTTTGCCTATTGTCCACTCAGCAAGAGCATAGGACTAAGCCAGGGTAAGCAGAAGGCCTGCTGACTGCGGTCTAATCGCTGAACTTTGGGTAAAGGCTTGGAAATGTCTTGTTGATAGTACATAATAGCCAGAACAATTATTCTCCCCCTTGCAAAGAATTCTAATTAATGTGGAAATGTAAAAGAAAAGGCTGAGTTGAGAGCAGAAGGTTTATGGCAACAAGATCTTGGCTCTCCCAGGAGCACTTTAGAGCACTAGGAAGTGCTTAGGCCCAATTTGACATTTCAGATCAAGCAGATTAAAGCCCTTGGTTTTATCCACCTGGCATAATCCTAGCCCGTGGAAGCCACGGTTAATAATTATTGCCCTGAGCCTAGAGAGAACTGCACAATAGAATCTCTTTTATTCTGGCAAACCAAGGGCCTATTGTGGCCAGAATTTTCAAAGCTGGCAGACAAAGCTTTGGCCCGCGTTGGGTAGAAATGTTCTTAGCATGGTAAGTGCTGTTGTTCCCCTGCCCTCTGCCACTTTCTGACCACTCTTGTCTTTGTATCACTAATCTCTCCGTTCCACCTGTGTTCTCTGCGTGGCGGGGTGACATTGCACCTGGAAAAGCTCTCGGACGTGTGAAAGGGGTGAGCATTTTTATGACTGTCCATTCTGAGAATGTATCAGTTCACAGTGGGTTTCCCTGGCTACACTAGCTCGGGCATTTTGGAGGCTTGCACACTGATGATTTAATGGGTTGGGATTTGACCACTCACTAAGGGCAACAATGTGAAGCTGCTCGGGACACAGGAAGCTACTGTTCAAGGAGAAACAAGTGCATATTGGAAATTTGCTCTATCTAGGGAGGCAAGGCAGCTATGAGGGTACCCAAAGCAAGATGATACAGTGGTAGATAAAGTTCCTTGAGGAAGAAACCTCTCAGGTGCTTCTGTCACTGACTTGCTACTACCGAATTCTAGGGACTAACTTTTCCTGACATCCAAGAATGATGTGCCCTTGCTTAGCCTCTTCCACAACTGAGGTTTTGGAGATAGGTACGAATCGAGTAAGCATGGTATTTCTTCCTGGACATCTAAAGTCTAGAACATGAAATAAGATAATGTGCATAAATCCTGGCACTATGCTCAGGACACAGCTCTCACACAACTACAATTATCACCGACTTATAACTTAATATTCTCTCTTCTTCATTCATTTATCATTCCATACCAATTTCTCTTTGGTTCCCTTCCTCTGATCTTAATTCTACCACTGACTATTTCTCTCTGCAAAGAGCCCCTTCTCTTCTCTCTTGTGCTATGGGATTTCTTGAGAAAAAAACCTTATTTTTCTATTTTTTTCTGTTATTTTTTTCTGTTATTTCTGTTATTTTTTTCTGTTCTTCTCAACTACACAGACCCTTGCTGGATCAACCTAGACACACTGGAGTGTGATTACCTTTCAATAGGAATTGCCTATTCCTGTTATGTCTCTCCCATTTAATTCAGTGCACGACACTGAATAGGAGCTCTGAAACATGGTCATCATCCCTTATTTCTTCTAGCCTGCATGTGTGGGTTGCAATGTGAAGGATGAATAAGAGGGATGAGCCAGAGGTAGCTATGGTTCTTTTCCTAAGTTTTGTGGACTTTGGAATGGATCGAAATGTTGAGGAGGTTATGTAGCAGGTTATGGGAGACTGACTACTTGAGGGAGTTTTATTCCACCACCTGAACTGAGCATGGAATGTAGAATTTCTGCTTGGGAACTGACCACCTTTTGGCAATAAATGCCCAGAGAAGATCTCAGATGCACATGTTAAGAAGATGCAGAAATGTTCTTACCTTTTCTGCATATAAAAAGGGTGAAAAAAATACCTTGTAGTTGTATGACTCTCACAGAAGGGAATTTGAGTCATAGTCCTAGTGTATGCATTAGTCACCCACCCCATGTTTCTTAATCACATGTTTTATTTGCATTTTTCAAAACCCATAATAAGTACTTAGTTCTGCCCCTCTGAAGCTTGTCTGCTTTACAGATTTTCAGGTTCCTAGTGCCCACCATTGTCTTCTCTGTGTACCATGTCTTATTCCTTCTTCTCTTAGTTACCTCCACAAAATATTGCCCATTTTTTGTCCTGTTCATTCAGGCTCTGACTTATGACTTGAAATCTATGCGAATGGGGTCTTTGAAATATTAATCATTTCTCCTCTCATGTATATAACTTAACTGTTTCCATCTTAGCAATATTCACCTATAAAAGCAGTAGTGTCAATCTCTAGAAAAGGAGCCATGATCTATGAAATTTTCTGGCTTGAAACCAAAACAGTAACAATGACTTTTTTGCATAGAGAAAGAAACAAAACTTGACCCTTGGGTATTGCATTTTTGAGGAGCAAAACCTAATCTTAGCTGGATGAGATGATGCATGCCTTTAATTTTAGCAATCAAGAGGTAGAAGCCAACAGATCTCTGTAAATCCATAGCTACACTGATCTACAGTAAATTTCAGGCCAGTCAGGGGTACCATAGTAAGACCCCGTCTCAAACACAACACAAAACAACAGCAAAACAAAACCTTCCAAACCTCAGCCACTGAAACAAAGCACTCTGATCATACAAAGCAGCCTCATGGCTGGGACATTAAAACACTTGAGATCCACTTTCAATCAGTTGCTGTGTAGCTGTGATCCAAGGCAAGTCTGCAAGAATGATGTAGGAAATAGTTAATTTGTACATTTCTTTTCAACTATGATTCTAGGACTTGCTGATGTGTGGCTTTCTGGGACTCCAACAAGGCAGTAGGAGATAATCAGATGATTTTCAGGGACACAGGAGAGGGAATATGAAATGCCACCGTCAATCTGGTAGTTGTGTCTGCTCTGGGTAAAAGGCAACCATGAGGCAATCCTTCTCTAAGCAGCTCTAATTTGTATGGAACTTCTATCACTGAGTAGACTCAGTGCTAACACTTTCAATTAAGTTAAATGACTTCATGTTCTGTTAAGTTCAGGCTGGCTAGGAATTTCAGGACTTTTCACTGGCTTCATTACAATAATGCTTAGCATGAGGTTCACAAGGGTGATGTCTACTTGATAATATTTTCATAATTTTACAGCTATCATCAAATTATGTTGATTCATGGCTGGATGAAAAACGACAGTGAAGAGTATAATTGTGAAATTTCATAAGGCATTGACATTTGTGGTTTAAGCGCAGAGAAATTCAGCAAGTATACCACCACAAAGGAGGTATAACTGTGAAGACTTTGTGGAAAAGTTCACGCATTCAAATGTAATTAAGCATGAATTAAACATGATTTGCTACAGGGCTAATTCTAGCACTGCCGAAGCTCCATTATGGAAATCCGTTTCAGAAATATGACCAGCTCCTTTTTAACATATGTCAGATGCCTAACATATGGTCTCCTAAGGCCTCCAGCATACCTTGGGTGATTCAGGGCAGTCAACGTATGCTTGGCACCACTGAAGGTCTAGCTTATTGAGCCAAGAAGCCAGGAAACATAATGGGAAATCAACCCATGCTTGTCAGAATCTCACTTCTCTCTTGGAACAAGTGTTATAAATTTGAAGAAAAACTTGAGCCTTATAATATACAGTGATGTGCTGGCTTTTCATGCTGGGCCAGTGAAGGACATTCCATGAATGTAGCCTAATGATGCCTTACAATTATTTTATCAGGAATGCCAAAGCAAAGTTTTATAAGACATTAACACAAACAAAATCAACTGCTTGACAGCTCTATCCCTTGCCCGTGTTCTGGAAAGGGAACCACCTGGAACAGAGTTTCCTAGGACACATATCTTGTCTCATAGCTTCTGTTATATTCCGCTCTGCCAGACTCTTTGCTATGTTTCTGTTAATCTCAGAAAGTTCAAGGACCTTGGAGGCCAAAAGCAGAATTCCGGGATCAAGTATATTATCAACTGCTATGGGGAGTTTACCTGGGAATTGTGAAGTTATGATTAATTTTCATAATGTAATTTATTAATTGTGTCTACTTGACAGGGATTCTAGGTAGATGTGGTGGTGCATAGATAAAAAATGTTTTCACACACACACACACACACACACACACACACACACACACACACACATATATGACACACAGTTGTCTAGTCTTTGTTCATATCTGTACTGAACTATGAGAAATGGTGACCAGTAATAAGAATAGCAACGAAGGAAGGAAATTGGTGGTGATTCATATATAGTACACATGTATGAAAAATCCTCTCAGTGGTGGCCATATTCTATGCTCTATGCTAAACACCATAATAAACATTTAAGTTATGTACCAATTCAATCATATTATATGATCCCCCCCCCCCCGAATCCTAGAGCAGTAAGAAGCAAAAAATAAGAAGTCAAAATTTTGACAACTGGATTCTCTATTTTTTTCTTTTAAAAGTACTTTTCTGACCATGATTTCCAAAAGCAGACTATATTTTCACATCATTGGTGTAGTTTTGGACTTTGGTTGATCATTGCAGTTCTGTCCTGCTCTCGTGGAAGAGTGAGGAGAAGAGGAAGCATTTGGTCAGTATAGCTCATGTTTTTATTTTTATTTTTAAATTTATTTTATTTTATTTTTTTAAAAAAGAAAAAAACAAACTTGTTTTTCATTTTACATACCAATCCCAGTTTTTACTCCCTCCCCTCCTACCTCCCTGACCCCCTATCCTCTCCTCAGAGATGGCAAAGCACATTGCTTTGGGGGAGGTCCAAGGCCCTCCCTACTATATCTGGGCTGAGGAAGGCATCCATCCAAACAGAATAGGTTCCCAAAAAGCCAGTACAAACAGTAGGGATAAATCCTGGTGCCACTGCCAGTGACCCCTCAGTCTGCCCCAGTCATATAACTGTCACCTGTTGCAAGGAGGGGAGCTGCTTGTTCATCCCAGATGCATAGAACCAAAATAACCAAACAGAAACTATATTAATTAAAACACTGCTTGGCCCATTAGCTCTAGCTTCTTATTGGTCAATTCTTACATTTTAATTTAACCCATTTCTATTAATCTGTATATCACCACTAGCTCATGGCCTACCAACAAAGTTTCGGCACGTCTATCTCTGGTGGCGGATCCATGGTGTCTCCCTGACTCTGCCCTTCTTTCTCACAGCATTCAGTCCAGTCCTTGCTGTCTACCTAAGTTCTGCCCTATCAACAGACCAAGGCAGTTCCTTTATTCATTAATGGTAATCACAGCATACAGAGGGGACTCCCACATTAGTCACCCACATTCAGATTAGTTTGGATCTATGCTGGTTCCTTTCCTGTCTGGCTGGAGTTGGTGAGTTCCAGTTTAGCTCAGGGAGACTGTTTCAGTGGGTATCCCCATCATGGTCTTGACCTCTTTTCTCATATTCTCACTCCTCCCACTCTTCAAATGGTCTTTGAGAGCTCAGTCCAGTGCTCCAGTGCAGGTCTCTGCCTCTGTTTCCATCAGCTGCTGGATTAAGGTTCTATGGTGATATTTAAGATATTTATCAGTCTGGCTACAAGGCAAGACTAGTTTGGGCACCCTCTCCTTTCTTGCTCAGGGTCTTAACTGGGGTCATCCTTATGGATTCCTGGGAATTTCTCTAGTGCCAGGTTTCTTGCTAGCCCCATAATGGCTCCCTCAATCAAAATATCTCTTTCCTTGCTCTCCTCTCTGTCCTTCCTCCATCTTGACTAGCCCATTCCCTCAAGTTCTCCTCCCTCCTCCCCTTCTCTCCTCCTCTTTCCATTATGCCCTTCCTCCCCCCCCCCCATGCCCATGCTTCCAATTTTCTCAGGCGATTCTGCCTATTTTCCCTTTTCAGGTGGATCTATGTATATTTTTTCTTAGGGTTCACCTTGTTAGTTTCTCTAGGATCATGAACTATGAGCTCAATATCCTTTGTTTTACAGCTAGTATCCACTTATAAGTGAGTACATACCATGTTCATCTTTCTGGATCTGGGTTAGTGCACGATACTTATATGATAGCTCATGGCGTTAAAAAATGTAGTTTTCTGGCCATGATTATTGAAGTAACCCATTTTCTCATTCTAGGCAGGAGGTTATGATTTGGGGGGCTGAAAGTTGTGGCTGCACCTTGCCTCAGTGGAATATTTGGGGAAACAGTACATATTTTGTCTCTGTAGCTCATAGTTCTAGAAGAAAAATCTTCCTCAGACCTTCACGGTTTATCCTAAGTTTATATATAAGTCGTCAGTTTGAAGAGGAAAGTCTCTGCCCTCCAGTGGTGTAGGACACTAATACCATCAATAGCTTGTTGGCTGGGTTTACATAAAAGAACAATGACAGAGTCCTAATAGAATTCTGGGCTGTCTTGGAGGTGGTTGCACAACAGCCAAGATGTCTTCTCACAGTGTACCTTGTAGTGTCCCTGAGACATGGGGCATGCCACTTATGACTTGCAGGATGGCTTTGTTTTCAAAACCCTTACACCTCACAGAAGCTATAACTTTATTTCAGCAATCTCAGGTAGCACAGTGGATAGCTAAAAGAACTCTGCTAACCACCATGTCTATCTGTATCATTAGACTATCCAGGCCACATCATTTATAACTATAGATTCTGCTGAGTGAAAGGCAGTCCTTGCATTCTGTGTACCTAACCTGGAAGACTTTAAAAAAGAAAATGTTCACAAATCATTTCCCATAGATAAAAAAATAATAAAAACAGAAATAAAATTCACAGCCCACAGGCTTTTTATTGCAAACCACACAGCTTCTCCAACCAAGAAGTTTGTCTTTGAATGGTTGAAGGCCAGCAATAGTTTCATGCCAACACTTTGCTCCCTTGCACAGTGGAATTGGATGTCAACTGTGCTGGGTTGTTTGGACTTCTCCAAAGTGGGATGTGAGTCAGCATATTTTTTATTTCTGTATTAGATTTACTTTTATTTATGAGTTGATAATTTCATAAATATATATAATACGTTTTGGCTCTACTCTTTACCTTTTCCATCTTTCTGACACTCTCCTACCTTTTTGTCTTGTGATCTACTGAGTTTAACTAGGGCCGTCCATGTTGGCATGGCCATAAGATTTCCACTGAAGAATGAGCAACTCACTGGTGGTTATACCATTGAAGACGATGACTTCCCATTCCCCAGCAGCCACTGACTGCCAATAGATCTTTGATGAAGGCCTTAGGAATTCTTCTCCTGAATCCACGATTCAATGATGATGGGTACAGATTTGTGCAAATCCTGTGTAAGCCACCTTGTGAGTTCCTGCATACGATGACAAATTTATACCCAAAGGCAGCATTTGCTCTCCATTGTAGAACTCATATTTTTCTCTGTTCCCTCTTTTGTAATGTCCCTAATCTTTCAACTGTTTGTATTCATGTCATGTTAGGGTAAAACACTTACCATTTACTTATTCTCAGTACCTTGAACAGCCATAATTCTCTTATTTACCACTGAAGAAGGAACTTTCTCTGACCAAAGCTAAGAGCACTTATCTATTGGTTTAAACATAAATATTTATTTATTTCATTTTGTTTTGTTTTTCAAGACAATGTCTCCCTATGCAGTCCTGTTGTCCTGGAACTCAAGATATAGACCAGGCTGACTTTGAACTCATAGAGAGCCTTCTGTCTCTACCTCCTAAGTTCTGTGGTTAAAGGTGTGTGCCACCATGCCTGACTCTAAACAAAAATATTTGGAAGGCAGTTCTGCCTAAAGGTTGGTACTGTAGCATGCCAAATCCAGAGCTGAGTAAGAACACATGGAGTTATTTTCCCTTGGCTACCTGCATAGCAACTTCCAACACTGTGAAAGAAAGCCAGCAGGGAGAAAGCTTCCAGCTCAGTACAAGCTTGGATCTCAATGTCCAGCATCAAGTAAGCATGGCATCTTCAGAAATGCATTTTGCCTTCTAGTTATGATGATTAACCAAGTGTAAATGAGTCATCATGTGTTTTTACTAGATGCCTCAATTATTTGGTTATTGAATACTTACTGAATTCTCACTAGGGTATAATCTGTTCTTTCTAAACAATGTTTCTGTTTCAGATTTGCATTTAAATATTTTACATGTACACATCCACTAAGGCCTCACAAAATTGAATGCAAAAGGTGTTGTTGATATCTAATTGACATTCTGATGATGAGGGGTGCAATTGTGTTCTTCGGATTGTGAACCACATATATAACTTGCAAAGAACTTTTGCTATTTCTTATAATTATGTCCTTGACAAAGCATGAGCAGAGAACTTTGGAAGACCATGGACAGGATAGAGACAATGAGATAAATTTGGAGTCTACTGCTAAAGTTCAGGAAGGGAAGGTTGAGAGTTGACCAATATCAGTAAAAGTAGAGATAGGAGCGAGTAGGACTTTTAAGAGCTTTTGAATTTGGTTTTGTGCAAGTAAGAGATATGGATCTAGTTTCATGCTTACCTTGTGGATATTCAGTTTCTTCAGCCTCATTTGTGAAGGAAGCTGTCCTCTTTCTGACGTATGTTTTTGACACCTTTGCAAAGAGTAGGTGGCTGCAGTTTTGTGTTTATTTCTCTCTGTTCTATTCTGTTCTCTGTGTCTGTTTTGGGTCAGTACTGTGCTCTTTTTGTCATTACGTCTCTCTAGTATGTGTTGAGATTAGGTATTGTGGTACCTCAAGCACTGTTCACTCTGCTTGGGCCTTTTTCTGGGTGTGGGGCAGTATTCGTGGCCTTTGGTGCTTCCATATGGAATTTAGAGCTGCTTCTCCAGTTCTGTGAAGAATATTATGATTGGAATTTTGGTGAAGATGCTTCAAGATACAGAGACAGGCAAGGATTTTTCTGAGAAGGATTCCTAAATATTAAATGACCCCAAAAGATGATGAGTGAGATTGGAAAGTAAAAAGTTTCTTTACAATAAAAGAAATGATCAGCTGGATGAATATACAGCCTATTGAGTGAAATAAAATTTTGCCAACTATACATACATCTGGCAGAATATGAATATCCAAAACCTATAAATGACTTCCCCAATAAATATTCCTAATAGTGCTCAACTTACTTACCCACCAAGGAAACACAAATTATAACTACTTTGGGAATTCATCTCATACTAGTCAGAATGGCTATAATCAAGAAAATAATCAACACCAAATGCTGGTGAGGATGTGAGAAAATAGATACCTTTTTCATTGCTGGTGGGAATTGAAATTTATCTAATTACAATGGAAATCATTGTGGATGTCACTCAAAGAACTAAAAAAAGCCCTATAATATGATTCAGCTATTCTCCTGGGCATGTGCCCTAATGATTCTGAGTCAGCACAAGAGATATTTACACACCTGTGTTTATAATTGCACTATTTATGGTTGCCAGGAAGAAATAGAATCAGCCTAGATGTCTACAGCAGGTGAGTTTAGTTTTTAAAAAATGCACACACACACGCACACAGCTCTCTCTATGTTTGTGTGTATGTGTGTGTGAATGTTTTTGTGGATATAGTTGGAAAACAGAAGGTCAGAAAGCATTGCCCTGATTTTTATCTTACTGAGATGTGTCATCTGGAAATTCCAGAAAAGAAGAAAAATCACTGTCACAACATTTAGTCTGATGCTCTTTTAGGCTGCAAAGATGATAGCACATTATCAGGTAATACAGGATGGCTGATGAATGGCCATACATTCAAATTTGGTCATATTTATAAGTGTCTGGAATGATCCCAAGAAAGCAGCCCATCTCTTCTCTGCATCTTTACCATGTTTTACTTGACCTGAGAGGGTCAAAGACAGAGCTAGCCTGTGTTTTATGGATGTCAACAGGCTGCAGGCTCTCTGCTCTGCAGCTCTCTCCTGCTCTCTGCTTTGTATGCAGGTCATACCTAAGAGGCATTTTGTGAGGCTGCTGCAGGGTTTCCATCTGTCTTGGGCACAGAACTTTGGGGATCACAATAGGAGAATCCCGTGCATTGACAGGGTTTTTATTCCACCTGCTGTTGATGGCTGATAAAGAAGGCATCAATGAACATGCTGCATTTTCAGGCTGTTCCTTTCCTAGCCAGTATTTATTTAATAAACACCCATTGATTACCTACTAAGTCCTGAGTACTAGCTAGCTCTATTAGGGACTGAAGATAGTAGAGAGAATCTAAATGTAGTCCAGTAAGAGAAGTAATTATAAGAAATTATAATTATAAGAAAAGAATTAACTATGTAATTAGCCTGGTAAATGCAGAATTTCTATTATAACCAGAACAATAAAGAAAAAGTCCATTGTGCTATGAGAATAAATGAGAAGTACCTGCTTTATTCTGAGGCAGGGAGTGGGGACAGGGAAGGGTGACATTTCAGTGAATATATGAAAGATGAGTAAAAAATTAACAGGTACTACAGAGAGGAAAGGATGGATAAAGGTCCCAAAGATGAAAGATATGTTCTAAGAATTGAAAAGTAGTTGGGGACTTCAGTCTGAAGAGGTGAGGTATTGGGTCAGAGGAGTTCCTCAAGGAACAAGAGCAAGTATGATGCTTGCCCAGCAAAGAAATGAGAAGCCTTTAAGAGTCTTTCAACACAGGAGTAAAGCTGTCAGTTTTATGTTTGTGAAAAAAACTGACTTGGGTTCCATCGAAGAAGACAGATTCAAGGTAGAGAAAGTGGATGTAGGTTGAAGAGCTGGGAGCAACTCTAGCTGTCGGTAATAGATGATAGCAGGTTGGATTAGCACAATGGCTTTAGAGATCTCAAGATGTAGATGAATCCATGCTCTGGCACAGATTCTGGAGACAGAACTAATAGGACTTGTTGATAAAGTGAATTGCTCCAGTGTAGAAACAGGACTGATGGATGGCTCCAGCTTTAAGGAGTGTGTGTGTGCATGCTGAAGACCTTTAGAAGACTAGGGGGGAAGTAACTTTGATCAAATAGATCCTAAAATTAACATCACCAAATAGTGGCATGCTTTCTATTTCATACAAAACAAAGAACTCCTAAATCATTAATTAAAAAATGGAAATGTTATTCATAAAAGGCTATATTTGCTGGTCAGTTGATAGCATAATTGAAAATAATAATACCCAAAGACAGATCAACTTCATTTGTATCAAGACTCAGAATAGTTATGTTAAAGCTTATGGGGAAAAAATCAAGTGACAGTCGAAACTTAAGGCTCTCCATGATGGAGGTGTGCATGCGTGTTTGTGTTAGGTTGGTTGTGTACAGGGGTGTATGTGGGCATATTTCAGCTAACAGCTCAAGTTATTTTCTTAGCTCTACATCCATAAATTTGTCTTCACCCCCCCACTTTTGTCTGTCATGCGTATAGTAGACCTTATTCTCCTGTGCAATGATAAATTGAGACAGATTTTCTCCTTATTGGTTTTTATGAATATTTGTCCTCCCTAAATTCTAGAATAAAGCTTTTTTCTCTCAGTTATTATAAATAACCATTCAACCTCAATGACTGAATTTCCTAGCTATCTTTCTTCCCCCTACTTCACTGCTGTTGCTGTTAGATCGGGCACTGGGTCCAATTATAGCTTTGCACTTAATTACAAACTTTGCATAGCTGTACATTAATTAAAAGATTTTTAATTGCTTTTTATTTTATATCTGGAAGTTGTGAACTATAACAATCCAATATACTACTTAAGGGGATAATACAAATTTGGAATAATAAAAAGAAATTTATAATGATCATCTCAGGCATCCAAAGTATTGCTTACAAAAATAATAAAGCATAAATACAACATGCTCAAGAGTGAAGCCTATTCTCCTTCAATGAAGAGCTTTAATTTTTATAAAAAAAGATACTTACAGATTAGGCATAATATACCTTTAATACTTATTTAGGCTTAGCCTATAAAAGGAAACCCTTAAATGCAGATCCTGAAAGTATGTTTGAATGGACCTCTCCTAAGCACAAACTACCTCAGTAACTTGAGAAAACAGCATTTTGACTGAATATTGTTAAGACAAATATAACCATGTAGAGAAAGTGTAGGGAGTAAATGTGTTTCTCAAAGGGTCATGAGTTAGAAATTCTGAAAGACTACATGCATACCAGAGCTGAATACGTAGTATATTTATTTATATAACAAAACAATAATACTAAAGTAGATGATAAAACACACTTCTCCCTAACACTGTTCTTCCACGAGAAAAGATAAATCATGAAAAACCCCAGGCTTGGTAAGGAAGAATTTGATTGTTGTACTGGCACTGGTAACAAGGTTAATTTATGCCATCCTGCCTTGTAAAGAAGGCTAGAACAAAGGGAGCACTCTCTGAATGGCCCACGATGTAACAATCTGAATATTACCACAGGACATACAATGTTGTGTTACGCTGAGAACATCCACAGAGAGTACTATAGAAGATCAGATGTCCTTGAGAGGAGAGGCCCCATAAAGGAAAGTGTATAGAACTCAGTTTAGCTGCTGTCTTGGTTTCCTGAGGGCAAGGAAAAGAAGAAACCTCCTGCCATGGGGAAAGCCCTTTAGGGACCATGAAGACGATGACATAGGTGAGCTTAGAGGGAAGGTGGAAGTGTTTAAACAACACTGAGTCCTGTGAGAGGCTGGGTGCACTGGAACCTGGTTTAGGTTGCGTCTTAAAGTGTAGAAGAAGTTTGCTTGAGTAAGTTTGGTGTAGGAGGTCCTTCTGTCTATGTGTTGCTTTCATTAATGAGTAAAGAAACTGCCTTGGCCTGTTTATAGGGTAGAACTTAGGCTGGCAGGGAAGACAGAACTGAATTCTGGGAGAAAGAAAGCAGAGTCAGAGAGAGACGCCATGGATCTGCCTCCAGAGATAGACATGCTGGAACTTTGCTGGTGGGCCATGACCTCATGGTGATATACAGATTAATAGAAATGGATTAAATTAAGATGTAAGAGTTAGCCAATAAGAAGTTCGAGCTAATGGGCCAAGTAGTGATTTAATTAATACAATTTCTGTGTGGTTATTTCGGTTCTGGGCAGCTGGACAAATAAGAGGCTCTCTTCCAACATAAGTTGGCATGAACAATGTTCCCTGTTTTCTTCTCAAAGACAAAGGAGGATTTTATAGGTGGCAGAAAGACATTTCAAGGAATGGCCTACAGAGGGCGCCTGATCTGGATACCAACGAAGTGAATTGTTTTGGCTCCTGTTTGAGGAAAGGGCCTCTAAGGAAATTTTTCTGAGACCCACTGGTTCCTATTTTATGGATTCAAGAACTTAGAGAGTGGAACATGATAGGGAGCTTTCTGAGCTATTCTATTGGCTATGAGGATTATGGTCACTTGCTGTTCTTAAATGTCTTCTCAAGCTCCTTTAGATGGGGTTGTTTAGTCAGACATCAATGTAATAGCTTCCCTCACTTCCTTTATTGCTTTAATTCATTGTTTTAGCTTACCCCAGTTATTTTCAATATAAACTACTATATATGTTATATAATTTTAAGAACCACAGAGGTCCTGGATAAGGCCTAGTTCCTCGGAGGTCCTAGACTAATGTCCAGACCCACAGGGGTCCTGGCTTAGGTCTACTTCATTGAAGATCCCAGATTCATGTCCGGACCCTCAGTGGTCTCTGTCTCTGGCTCACTTACTCAGCAGTTGCTCCCTGTATCTGTTCCTGTGTAGTTCACTGTCTCAGGTCTGCTCTGGTCCAGGTCCCTGGCTCAGTCCTAGTTCACAAATGTCCCTGGACTGGATCTGCTCCCGCTCCCGTGGAGCTTCATGAATATGTATTATTTCCATTGGTTAATAAAGAAACTCCTGATTAAAGAACTAAACAAATCTAACAAATTCTTAACACAAAACATCCAGGAAATCTGGGACACCATGAAAAGACCAAACCTAAGAATAATTGGGGTAGAAGAAGGAGAAGAATTACAACTCAAAGGCCCAGAAAACATATTCAACAAAATTATAGAAGAAAACTTCCCCAACCTAAAGAAGGATGTTCCTATGAAGGTACAAGAAGCCTACAGAACACCAAATAGACTGGATCAAAAGAAAGCATTCCCACGTCATATAATAATCAAAACACAAAACATACAGAATAAAGAACAGATATTAAGAGCTGCAAAAGAAAAAGGTCAAGTAACATACAAAGGGAAACCTATCAGAATTACACCTGATTTATCAATGGAAACCATGAAATCCAGAAGAGCTTGGATAGATGTGCTACAGACACTAAGGGAACATGGATGCAAGCCTAGACTACTATACCCAGCAAAGCTTGCATTCACCATCGATGGAGAAAACAAGATATTCCAGGACAAAAACAGATTTAAACAATACGTAGCCACAAATCCAGCCTTGCAGAAAGTAATAGAAGGAAAATCACAAACCAAGGAGTCCAACAATGCCCACAATAACTCAGGCATCTAGCGACCCTTCACCAGCACAACTAGAAGAAGGGAAACACACAAACTCTACTACAAAAAAAAATGACCGGAGTTAACAACCACTGGTCATTAATATCACTTAATATCAATTGACTCAATTTACCTCTAAAAAGGCACAGGCTAAGAGATTGGATACAAAAACAGGATCCAACATTCTGCTGTTTACAAGAAACACACCTCAACCACAAAGACAGACACCTACTCAGAGTAAAGGGTTGGGAAAAGGTTTATCAAGCAAATGGACCTAAGAAACAAGCCGGTGTGGCCATACTAATATCCAACAAAGTTGACTTCAAACTAAAATCAATCAGAAGAGATGGAAAGGGATACTTTATACTCATAACAGGAAAAATCCTTCAGAATGAAGTCTCAATCCTGAATATCTATGCCCCTAATATAAAAGCTCCCACTTATGTAAAAGAAACACTTCTAGAACTCAAGGCAGCCATCAAACCACACACATTAATAGTTGGAGACTTCAACACTCCTCTGTCACCAATGGACAGGTCAATCAGACAGAAACCTAACAGAGAATTGAAAGACTTAATGGAGGTAATGAACCAAATGGACTTAACAGATGTCTATAGAACATTCCACCCAAATAGGAAAGAATATACCTTCTTCTCTGCGGCTCATGGAACCTTTTCGAAAATTGACCATATACTTGGTAACAAAGCAAACTTCCACAGTTACAAAAAAATATTAGTAACCACCTGTGTCTTATCGGATCACCATGGATTAAAATTAGAAATCAACAACAATGCTACCCCCAGAAAGCCTACAAACTCATGGAAACTGAACAGTCAACTACTGAGCCACACCAGGGTCAAGGAAGAAATAAAGAAAGAAATTAAAGTCTTTCTTGAATTTAATGAAAACAAAGACACAACATACTCAAACCTATGGGACACAATGAAAGCAGTGCTAAGAGGAAAGTTCATAGCACTAAGTGCCCACTTAAAGAAAACGGAGAAAACACTCATTGGTGACTTAACAGCACACCTGAAAGCTCTGAAAAAAAAAGAAGCAGACTCACCTAGGAGAAGTAGAAGACTGGAAATAATCAAACTGAGGGCAGAAATCAACAAAATAGAAACACAGAAAACAATCCGAAGAATCAATGAAACAAAAAGCTGGTTCTTGGAGAAAATCAACAAGATTGACAAACCCTTAGCCAAACTAATCAAATGGCAGAGGGAGAACACGCAAGTTAATAACATCAGAAATGAAAAGGGGGACATAACCACAGACACAGAGGAAATTCAGAGAATCATTAAATCTTACTACAAAAGCCTATATGCCACAAACTTGGAAAATGTAAAAGAAATGGACAGTTTTTTAGATAAATACAATATACCAAAGTTAAACCAGGACCAGGTAAATGCTCTAAATAGTCCTGTTAGTCGTGAAGAATTAGAAACTGTTGTCAGAAACCTCCCTACCAAAAAGAGCCCAGGACCAGATAGTTTCAATGCAGAATTCTACCAGAACCTCCAAGAAGACCTAATACCTATACTCCTTAAGGTATTTCATAATATAGAAACAGAAGAGTCACTGCCAAATTCCTTCTATGAAGCTACAGTTACCCTGATACCTAAACCACACAAAAACTCAACCAAGAAAGAGAATTACAGGCCAATCTCACTCATGAACATTGACGCAAAAATTCTCAATAAAATACTGGCAAACCGAATCCAAGAACACATTAGAAAAATTATCCACTACAATCAAGTAGGCTTCATCCCAGAGATGCAGGGCTGGTTCAACATACGAAAATCTATCAATGTAATCCATCATATAAATAAACTGAAGGAAAAAAACCATATGGTCATCTCATTAGATGCTGAAAAAGCATTTGACAAAATTCAGCACCATTTTATGATAAAGGTCTTGGAGAGATTAGGGATACAAGGGTCATTCCTAAATATAATAAAAGCTATTTACAGCAAGCCGACAGCTAACATCAAATTAAACGGAGAGAAACTCAAGGCTATCCCACTAAATTCAGGAACACGACAAGGCTGTCCACTCTCTCCTTATCTCTTCAATATAGTGCTTGAAGTTCTAGCAATAGCAATAAGACAACATAAGGGAATCAAGGGGATTCGATTTGGAAAGGAAAAAGTTAAACTTTCGTTATTTGCAGATGACATGATAGTGTACATAAGCGACCCCAAAAACTCCACCAAAGAACTCCTACAGCTGATAAACTCCTTCAGTAACATGGCAGGCTACAAGATCAACTCCAAAAAATCAGTCGCCCTCCTATACACAAAGGATAAGGAAGCAGAGACGGAAATCAGAGAAGTATCACCTTTCACAATAGCCACAAATAGCATAAGATATCTGGGAGTAACTCTAACCAAGGAAGTGAAGGATTTATTTGACAAGAACTTTAAGTCTTTGAAGAAAGAAATTGAAGAGGATACCAGAAAATGGAAGGATCTCCCCTGCTCGTGGATTGGGAGGATCAACATAGTAAAAATGGCAATTCTACCAAAAGCAATCTATAGATTCAATGCAATCCCCATCAAGGTCCCATCAAAATTCTTCACAGATATTGAGAGGACAATAATCAACTTTATATGAAAAAACAAGAAACCCAGGATAGCAAAAACAATCTTATACAATAAAGGTACTTCTAGAGGCATTACCATCCCTGACTTCAAACTTTATTATAGAGCTACAGTATTGAAAACAGCTTGGTATTGGCATAAAAACAGAGAAGTCGACCAATGGAATCGGATAGAAGACCCGGATCTTAAACCACAAACCTATGAACACCTGATTTTTGATAAAGGAGCCAAAAGTACACAATGGAAGAAAGAGGGCATCTTCAACAAATGGTGCTGGCATAACTGGATGTCAACCTGTAGAAGAATGAAAGTAGATCCATATCTATCAACATGCACAAAACTCAAGTCCAAATGGATTAAAGACCTCAATATTAATCTGAACACACTGAGCTTGATAGAGGAGAAAGTGGGAAGTACTCTACAACAAATGGGCACAGGGAACCGTTTCCTAAGCATAACCCCAGCTGCACAGACATTACTGGCAACATTGAATAAATGGGACCTCCTGAAGCTGAGCAGCTTCTGTAAAGCAAAGGACACTGTCACTAAGACACAAAGGCAGCCTACTGACTGGGAAAAGATCTTCACCAATCCTGCAACTGACAAAGGTCTGATCTCTAAAATATATAAGGAACTCAAGAGATTAGACTTTAAAATGCTAATGAACCCAATTAAAAAATGGGGCGCTGAACTGAACAGAGAATTCTCAACAGAAGAAGTTCAAATGGCCAAAAGACACTTAAAGTCATGCTCAACCTCCTTAGCTATCAGGGAAATGCAAATCAAAACAACTTTGAGATATCATCTTTCACCTGTCAGATTGGCTAAAATCCAAAACACCAATGATAACCTTTGTTGGAGAGGTTGTGGGGTAAGGGGTACACTCATGCATTGCTGGTGGGAATGCACACTTGTGCAAACACTTTGGAAATCAGTGTGGCGGTTTCTCAGGAAATTCGGGATCAACCTACCCCAGGACCCAGCAATTCCACTATTGGGAATCTACCCAAGAGATGCCCAATCATACTACAAAAGCATTTGCTCAACTATGTTCATAGCTGCATTATTTGTAATAGCCAGATCCTGGAAACAACCTAGATGCCCTTCAGTGGAAGAATGGATGAAGAAACTGTGGAATATATACATGTTAGAATACTACTCAGCGGTAAAAAACAATGACATCTTTAATTTTGCATGCAAATGGATGGAAATAGAAAACACTATTCTGAGTGAGGTAACCCAGACCCAAAAAGATGAACGTGGGATGTACTCACTCATAATCAGTTTCTAGCCATAATTAAAGGACATCGAGCCTATAATTCGGGATCCTTGAGAAGATAATAAGAAGGTGAACCCCCAAAAAAGATATAGTAATCCTCCTGGATATTGGAAGTAGACACGATCACCAGGCAAAAATTGGGAACTTGAGGGTGGGGCGAGATGGGGCCAAGGGAAGATGGCGAGAGAAATGCATGAAGGGGAGAATGGGTGGAGTTCGGAGGAATGGGATTCTTGGGATACAGTAAGGGTGGGTATGGGAGCAGGGAAGCATATATCTTAATTTAGGGAGCCATCTGAGGGTTGTCAAGAGACTTGACCCTAGAGGGGTTCCCAGGTTTCCAGGGAGATGTCCCCAGCTAGTTCCTTGGGCAGTTGAGGAGAGGGAGCCTGAAAAGGCCAGTTCCTATAGCCATACTGATGAATTTCTTGCATATCACCATAGAACCTCCACCTGGCGATAGATGAAGAAAATGACTGAGCCCCACATTGGAGCACCGGACTGAGCTCCCAAGGTCCTGATGAGGAGCAGAAGGAGAGAGAACATGAGAAAGAAAGTCAGGACCGTGAGGGGTGCATTCACCAATGGAGACTTTGGGACAGAACTAACGGGAGATCACCAACTCCAGTTGGATTGGGACTGATGGAACATGAGACCAAACCAGACTCTCTGAATGTGGCCAATGGTGGAGGCTGACCGAGAAGCCAAGGACAAAGGCGCTGAGCTTTGACTCTTCTGCATGGACAGGCTCTGTGGGAGCCTTCTCAGATTGGTTGATCACCTTCCTGGACCTGGGGGGAGTTGGGAGGACCTTGGTCTTAACATAGAGTAGGGAACCCTGATGGCTCCTTGGCCTGAAGAGGAGGGAGGGGGTATGGGTGGAGGAGAGGGGAAAGAAAGGGGAGGAAGAGGGGAGGAAATGGAAATTTTTAAATATAAAAAAATAAACCAAAAAAAAAAAATAAACTGCTTCTGCCTATGGCAGGGGAGAATATAGCCAGGCTGGAAGAGTTATATACAGAGATGCCATGTAGCTGCCAAAGGAGTCAGACCCTGGACTTACCAGTAAACCACAGCCTTGTATTGATACACAGATGAATAGAAATGGGTTAATTAAAGATGTAAGAGTTAGTTAATAAGAAACCTGAGCTAATAGGCCAAACAGTATTGTAATTAATATAGTTTCTGTGTGATTATTCAGATTGGGCAACTGGGAAATAAGCAAATGATCTCTTGCTACATCCTTTTTAATTGTACTGAAGCCAGAAAAAGCTGAAGACCAGATTCACACTACAGAGAATGTCAGGGTAGAAAGAGAATGAAACTGGGACATTGATTATTTTTCTCAGCCACAGAGTTAACTAACCCTGAAGCCTGATCTGAGTTGGTGCTTCCTATAATGTGAAAGAGTCATTTTTCATATCGCACATGCCAGTTTAAATCTGGGTTTCTTTTACTTGCAGCTGAAGGCATCCTAACTAATACAGAGTGGGTGCTGGTAAGTCTAATAGGCTGCAATAAAGCAGCATGAAAAATTCTAAGTACACAGGAATGGGGACTTATGATATTTTCTTATAAGGCTTTCCTGGAATATAATCTTACATATAAGCTTGACAGCTTTTTAAGAGTTTAAGGAGTTGGGATAGAAAAATGACTACCTGCTAGAGATCATTAGCTCAACACACAGGGATTCCAGGGACTTGAAAACTCATACTTAGAGAATCATGTGCCAATTTACAACTAAGTGTAGAAAAGAGCTATGGCAATGGGAAGACATGGAAATTTGGATGGAGATTGCAAAAAAGACAAGTAATAGCTCTGAACTGTTGACCTACTGTGATGCTTGCTGTAGTGAGGAATTAGCCACAAGGGACTTTCAGTTATTCACTTAAAAGTTCTAAGAACAAGTCAGAGCTAAAATCTCTGAATTCACTGTCACAAATTGCAACTGAAATTGCAGAATAAAGGGTCCTGCTTTCTCATGATGTCCACATCCAAATCTCTAAATATTCCATGAATATTCTATGTGCAAAAGGAACTCTGAAAACCTGATGACATGTATGGATCCTGAGATGGACAGACTATCCTCGATTCTCAGGGGCTTGATTGTGGGGGGTTGGCCAAATAGTATGACCTTTTCAAAGCAGAGTATTGTATCCTGACAGGAGCCAGAGAAAGTGATGGATGAAGAAAAAAATTAATACAAACTTTAAAATCTCAAGCATGAGAAGGTTCTGATCTATCTTTGTTGACTTTGAAGATGGAAGAAAGAAACCATAAGCCAAGATGAGGTGACCTCTGCACACCAGGAAGACACTTAGTCAATAGTCAGCAAAGAAATAGATTTCTCAGTCCTACAAGAGCAAGGATGTAAATTATGGTTTTGTTTACATCAGAAAGGAAACATGTTCCCACAAGTATGCTTGAACAAATGTAATCCTTGTACCTTGATTTTAGCAAGACCAGACTAATGTCAAAGTTCTTATTTTTAGAGTTGGGGGATGATAAATGTAAATGGTACTATGTAGATAGAAGTTTCTGTCCTGTCTGGTCCTACATCCATTCAGTCCCAAAGAAACACATGGAGGCTTGTATTAATTATAAACTGTTTGGCCTATTGGCTCAGGCTTATTATTAACAAGGTCTTACAATTTAAATTAACCCATAATTCTTGTTTATGTTTAGCCATGTGTCTTGGTACCTTTTCTCAGTATGGCATTCTCATCTTGCTTCCTCTGCTTCTAGATGGTGACCACATCTCTGTCTTTCCTCTTCCCAGAATTCTCCTCATCTGGTTGCCCTGCCTATACTTTCTGCCTGGCTACTGGTCAATCAGCATTTTATTAAACCAATACAAGTAACAAATCTTTACAGGATACAAGAGCATTATCCCACAGCAGTACTAACTTTGCATGTATTTGTTTTGAAACAACTGAAATAAATATATTTCTTTAGCAGATGTTGGTGTTGTATATGAATAACCTGCTAGACTGAAGTACTGGATGGTTAGAAGGAGCACAGAAAGGTTGAAAACAATGAAGCTTTCATGGATCCCAAGTGAGATGGATAAAAATAGGATGGGCTTAGTATTGGGATGAGAATATATGGTAATTAATTATGTAATTTGTCTAATATTTACTGTGTGGAAGAAATCACTCACAATCAGTGATTGCCAACAAAGACAGTGCTCTATGCAGGTTTGAGCTGTGGGCGTCTCTAATCTTAGTATAGTTCTTCATTTACTTAAGAATAGCTGCCACTCAGTCAGACAGTGACATCTGGGGTTTGCCTTGCCTGCTGAGATGGTGAGATATCTGGCCACGAATTTCCTAATATTTGGAAGAATAGTCAAGAATGTATATAAGGTTGCTGGCCCAGGTATCAAGATCAGCCACAGGTATTTTTTGAGTCTTTGTTTACAATGTGGTTGCTACTGTCTACTGGCTCAAGAAAGCCATGTTTCTTCCAGGGTCAGGTTCCATGACTTTTCCAGCACTGTCATAGTGAAATACCACAGGTCAGAAGGCTTAACCAACATTAATTGATTTTCTCATTGTTTTAGATGCTAGGATTCCAAGAACAAGGCACTGGTAGATTTGAAGTCTTCTGATGCTTCCCTTTCTCATACTTGCTGATAACTGCTCTCTTGTTGCTTTGTCACATGGGTTTTACTGGTGTGCACACTCCTCCTGTATCTCCTTGTAAGTCCACTAGTTGCATACTCTTACCCAAATAGGATTGCATTCGTAGGAGCCAGGACTTTAACATAGAAACCGAGGGAAGAATCATGTCACACATGACATTCATTGTAGAAGAGGCACAGATGATGAAAAGTGTGAGCAAAGGAGGGGGTCATCTGTCTACAGCAGGGTATCAAAATGTAGGTTAGGAAATAAAACCTTATGGATTTGCTCAAGATAGAGTATCTTAGAAAGGGGTCTACAAACGAAATCTAACCCCAAATTTACTTTTGTAAATATAATTTATTGAAGCCAGCCACATTATTTTGCTGTCCATGAACTGTAGCTGTCCAGCATGCTAAAGTGAAATGTCAGAGTTAAGTAGTTGTGACAGAGAGGGAATGAACCACACAGTTTTAATTCACTGCAGGCTTTTGCAGAAAGCATACGCTGGCCCCCAAGTATTAAGGAATTGTAAGAAAGCCATGAATCCATAGAAGAGTAAAGAAACTGGACAACTAATATCAGAAAACATGTGGTTCTGGCAAGGAAAAGGAGGGCAGACATAATTTCCTTACTGGTCTGGTGTAAAGAAACTGCCATTCTGGAATTATCACAAGCATTGCTGCAATGGTGCTACTTAAAACGTTTACTGTCGCTCTTTCTTGGAAGGTGGTTGTGCACAGCCTTGGCCGCCCACTCCTCTGCTGCACATACATCATAGTCCTTTCAAGTATTATTCAGAGATCGCCAGTTTTCATACACAGAAGACAAAGCAGCGGTCCTGGCTTTACTAGGGATCTCCCCTCCTGGATTCTGAGGCTCCTTCACACCCCATAGGAAGGCAGTGCCACTTTTAAACCCCATTTCACATTTTAAAACCGATTCTGTTAAGCATGACTTCAGCTGTCACTTCTTGTTATTTTGGAAAAAGCTTGAAGCTTGTAGGTTTGAAACATCCCATCCATTTGCTTGATGGACTTCTGATAACTATCCCTGCCCATCGGGTATAAAGTTGACCCCAATTATGCAGCTGACTGCTTTAACGATGGAGGATTTTAGAATGGCCATGTAGGTTTAGTGGCAATCCTTTCTGTCTGGGTACCTGATGCTTACTATCCCCGAAAGCCAGGACTTCAAAACCGGTGAGATTTTTTACAACTGCTGCAGAGGAAGAGCGCAGGGAGAATTTGGCAATGAAGGGAAGTTGACGGGCTCAGGGCTGTCTGTGCTGTAGATGTGGGCTGCAGCCTCACAGGAATCAAGAAAAGCAGGCTTTTCAACCCCTGGCTGCAGAAGCCTTGTTATCGCCGAAATAGACCACTTGAGATGGAAGTGCAGATGGATTTGCTGCTGATGACAGCTCACCAGGACCCAGCTCTCCATTCAGGTACATTGATATGCATATGCACTCTGCTGGAAAAAAATCATCTCCTCTTCTACCCTGGGACACGACTTCCGGAGGCTCTGGAATCTGCTATTTTATACCCACCTGCTGGTACAATATAAGCAGCTGCAATAGGCATCACGCTACGAAAAGCTCGGAGGAGCACTATTGCAGTGTGAATTGCTTCCTTGCTCAGTGCTGTTTGGTGATCATAAGATGGATTGCCAGCTTAGCACAGGCACACAGTGTTTGTGTAAGGAACAGGGAGGGTGATTTCCTCCTGTTTCTCCCACCAGCCATTGCTTACCAGGCCCTTTGCCACTTATAAAAAATGAGGCACTTGTTAATGTTCCTTCGAAGAAATTCAAAGGCCAGAATCACTGACTCAAGGGAAAGCTGCTTTGTTTCTTTTTTCCTCCCGACTTTCAGATATGAGCCTCGGATGCCACTGGCCATAAAAGGCCACTGGCCCATGCAGTTGCTGGCTCATGGAAGCTTCCAGCAGAGCAGTGTGTTGACTCTTCATGTTGTATACCGTGAAGGAAATAATAAACATAGCCAAATGCAGAAAGTTGTTTTTGAAACCCCAAAACCAGTTGACAAAAGAAGTACTGGGAACTGGACGCATGGGATCCTGCGCAGGCAGCCTCATGGCTAATCTGTTAACGTCTTCTCTTCCGCTCACTGACCTCGCTTTGATTCAGACATTTTTGAGAAGGATTCATTTCTTCTCCATTTCAAAGCTGTTTATCTGGCTTGGAAAATAGCTGTTTTAAGCAGGAGCCTTTACACTTGTCTGGGTAATTTCTGTTCCAATTTTTGTTTTGGCCACAAGTCAAAGATAACAGCTGTGTGCTTGTGGGTTCACTGAACTCTACGCGCTGGTTGGCTGCATCACCGACCAGAGGGAATAACCAATAATTAGAACATTTCGGGTCATCTTGGGGAAGAGCAGAGTTTTCTCATGTTTGGAGAGGTGATGTGGCCTCCCTTGGATTTTTCCAAATGCGACTGAATGCAGAGCTCAATACCCAAGCCAGGACGCGTGGCCATTGTGTCCTCCCTTTCCCAAAATAGCACAGGATAAAGTGGAGGCTGAAAACTATTTTTAATGCTTCCCAGATTAACTATAGCTCACAATGGGCCTGTGCTCTGACGGCAAGGGGACACTCTCATGTATTCCAGACACATCAGCATTTCTGATCATAATGATTTGTGACTCGGGAGTTGAAAGCTGTGGAGTTCCTTCCTAGTTGAATCAATACAAGTTTACATAAATATATGTTTCTGTTTGCTTTTGTTCTTGCTTCGGCAATGGTGTTTACTTGCTGGCAACTGTAGACAATGGAAGAGAGACCATGGGAGAGTGAGGAGCAGACAGAGAGATGATCCAGAAGAAATTATGTGGATGTGTTCTAATTTCTTTCCCGGTGATGACTAGTTAGTTTTGCTTGGGCAGAGGAATGGCTATGAATCTTCATTTGAAAACACACCTTGTTCTGTTCATGTAAAGAGCATACCTGTTAGTCTATTATGTTGATTATAATCCGTAGTCATTACTTCATGGTGAATGCTTATCTATCAGAGTATTTCATGTGCCAAAGTTTTGAGACCTGTGTCCAATCCCTAACCCACAGGGACATAGATGTGTTTTGCTCCTGAGTGAAAGAGTCGAAAACATCTACTTCACATTCATAATCTTCCCCCGGTAAAGGGACCAGACTACGAAGGATGTCTGTTTATCTTTTCACTTGGTTTTATGCCACTGAGAGGAAACCTTTGACTTCTACTTGAATAGCCACAAATATGAGGTAGAGTGCACATTTTCAATGCCTTACCTTCAGGACAGGTTTCGTTAGTAAACAACAGGTCATCATAGCATCCCTATCTCACAGCTGTGAAAGGTACCATGGGTACCTTCAAAGCTTCTGTTTATGGTGACCTGGGCTTTTGATTAGTGGTAGAAATATCACAAGTGGCATCTAAACTGCAGACCCTGTTAGTTCTACAAACTTGAGCGCAAAGATCGCCTAGGGTTGGGATGGGAAGCCAGTAGTTGTATACTGAGCATAGGGAGAGCATTTTCCATCCTGGCCAGAGGTATCTCTGAGTTCATTCAGGCTTCTCGCTGTCAGTTTGAACTCAAGGATCTCATTGTTTAGCATCTCTGACTTTATTAAGTCCCATTTCAATATAAAAGGAAATGAATTATTGATGATAAAAGTGAATTAATGATTATTAGTTCCTATGGATATGTTTTCATATGTTTACACAGATAAAGCCCAGTTTGACATAGATATATGCACATATTTTCAACTTATTATTTTAAAAATATTTCACCAGTATTTTATTCTAAAGGAAAAGCTCTAAGTCCCTTACTGTTAATGTGATTACATTATTGTCACTCTATTGGCCAGTATGTGGCCTCTAAATAGACTGTCATAGTATAGTTTGGATCAGCACTAATCCTACCAGCTAGAAACAAAGAACATGATCCCAACATCCATGGTGAAGAAAAACCCATATCATGCTTCTATCCTGAAAGGCATGTGATTCAGAGTCCAGTGCATACTACTCAGCAGTTTATAGCCATTGTGTCCCTGGAGACTTTTATTTCCTGAACTGGTCCAGAGAGCAAAGGACTCTGCCTAAGTCAGGTCTGCTTAAAACTTTCTCAGGAGATGGGATGTGTAAGTTCAAGCAGAGGAGACTCAGCAACGCTGTCCTTCCTGCAAGAAGCCACAGATGGGCTGCAGCACTTCTGAGTCCCATTTCCTGTCTGATTGGAGAATCCCTCTAGGATTGAAGGAACAGCGGGTAATGGTAGAGGAAACACATAGAGTCCCCGAGATTGCCTGTACTTGCAAATCGCATTCAGTGTCAAGATTTAGAATCTGGGGAAAGACAGGAGAGCAGGCGTGCAGCGTGAATTTGTTTTCCCCTCCTCAGCATTTCTCGCAGTGGATTGATTGGTGTGAGAAATTAGCTGTCCTGCAGAGAGTTAGGTGCGGTCTCCTCATGGAGCTTTAAGGAAGCTTTGTTTCTAGCTTGGTGGTCTGTCTGTTGTTGGCCTCTGCGGTTGATTCTTTCATTACCTTCATGATGTAGTCAACAGGGGATGGTAAAGGTTGTGGATCTCTATCTACTGACAGGCTTGATATGATTAATTTTTATGCCAGTGCCTTTGCTCTTCTTTTCCTTACAATTTAAGTCTTTTACCTCTGGTGACACTACATAGGTGCTTATTTAATGATGCAGAAGTCTGTCTGGAAAGTCTCCTTCCGTCATGAGAACTTAAATGAATTTAATGACTACCATGGAGCTGATCTCCTCCTGACACGCGGAAATAAATTAAGATTCAGTTTTCCAGAGACTGAGCCTCTTGAAATTGACCAGGAGTCAATTTTCTTATATATTTGAAGCTAGCTATTAGTAGTGATTACTATAATCCTCACGGGACTCCTATACTGGAGTCATGCTTTCTGACCTGTCTACCTCATAAAAAGCAAACATGTAAGGCAGGAATGAATGAGAGGATTTGGTACGGGCCACATTGAAATAGGGAGAGAGCTAATTCCCCAACTCCCATTCTGCTTTTTCTCCTAAGCCTTTAGTCATCTAACAGTGCTTCTGATGGGGGCAAGAGCGGACAATCTTATCTTCAAGAAAAGACTACTTAAAACCTACCTACTGTGTGTCGGGCACTGGGCTAGCTGTTCTTGTATGTTTGTATCATTTAACTTTCATAATGCACTATAAGGTGGTGGTTGTTTTGTTACACGTGAAGGAATCAAGTAAAATTGAATTGGGGTCCTAGAAAAGGGCATCTGGGATTCTAGTTGTTAGCCATTTGGGTTCTGAGTTTAACAGACTTTCTGTTTTTAAGATGTCAGTGTTTCCAAGGGGATTTTAGAAAGGAAATGTCAGTTTGTGCCACGGTCAGGAGCTGCTCCAACGAGGAGTTCACAGACTGATGGTTAGTTCTTTTTGGGAATAAGTTCCTTCTGTGTCCCACTAGGAGGTACCACTGGGGTCACACAGGGAGTGGGTACATGTCATGGAAAGGGGTCTTATTTTGGTTGTGAAATGACAGTTCCGCTCAACTCCAGACTCCAATATTGAATAACTAATAAGGAACGACACCCACTAAACATATTCTTCTGCTTGGCACTGTTCTAATTTTTTTAGAGGGTAGCATTCCTTTTAACCTGCAGAATCTCATAATGGAATATGCCAATAAATCCGTATTGTACAAGAAAGAAAACCGAGTAGTGGGTGAGTAACACAGAGATTAATTAATTTGTCAAAGGTCAAAAGGGCACTTAGACGAGGAATTAGGGTTCATCCAACGTCGCTGGCTTCGAGTCCTTGCTCTCTGACACTTGTACATACTGCCTTTCCCTCTTACTCCTCAGATTTTTTAAGTTGACATGCTTAGATGTGACTTGTCGGGTCTGGCTCAACCTGTTTGCACATTGCTGAGAAGGAGAGTGTGGATTGAGGAAAGAAATAAACAAGAGATAGAAGGTAGAGTCGAGAGGGCTTCTAGCGAATACTATAACAAGAAGCCCTGAGTTTATCACTCACAGTCTTTAGAAACCCTAATCAAAAGGGGAGAGCAAATGATACATGGGACAAGCAATAATAATTACCTCCTTACATCTCAAAACACCTAGTAGCCATGCCCTAAGTCAAACATTCTGTTGTCTGGTCTTTGAGTAGCAAGACATCCAGTAGCCACACCTTTGGCCAAACATCCGGTTATTTGTCCTTGAGGAGCAAGAATAGGTTTGAACTCTCTGACCTTTAGTCAAGATGGGAGAGATCTAAAACTGTGGGCTCCCACAGTAACTGCCATCTTGAGAAGTCTTTACTCATTCACAACCTTCTTCCTAGTTGCTTTCTTCTAACACATTCATATTGGGAAAATTCCACTTTTTGTAGAGGGACTTCTAGCTCTCCTAAAAATTTGATTTCCTTTGTTCTTACATAGTGGATGATCTATTATACTCCAAAGCACTTGGGAGTCAAAATTTTCTTTTTTCCTAGGTATTGAGAATCAAACCAAGGATCTCACATCTTCGAAGTAAGCACCTATCACCAAAGTCCATCTCCAGACTCTTTAGGATACTTTTTATTTTGAGACAGGATGTTACGATGGTGCCCAGGCAGGCATTTTGCTTGTGATCCTCCTGACTCAGCTTCCTGAGAATCTGGGATCACCAGGTCTCACGAGTTAATAATTCTTTCTTGAAAGATAGAGAAATCTCAATCTTCAAGTGTTTTGGTGATTTGAAATGTTTACATTCAATCCTTTAATATATCAAATAAAAATATCAACAAAGATGTCATCTTTAGACAATTCACATACATGTCAAAGGGCCATTCCCAAAACTGTAGTAACAACTCAGGAATCCATTGAGTTTACAGCTGCTTAACCATTCTATATTATGAGTAGTTAATTTGAGTCCCTGATTTGCTACCTACAAAATAGGTCTAATTTCTAGTCATTCAGTGGATATGAGGATCAATTATCCCCATTAAGGGTGTGGATACTGTTAATCAGAGTGCCTGGTGGTAGTAAGCATTTAATAAAGGATATTTTCATTAATTGTGGTTATTATGATTATTACAGGCCTGGAGGACTAAAGAACTGCCTGAAGCAGTTGCATTTTTCAGTCTGTAACTACGTGGAGGATCTGTGCAGTGACTGGGACTTGACACAGTCTGGCATCCTTTCCTAACATGTTAGGTAGCCCTGAGCCCCAAACAATCACTATACCAAACAGTCAGCAAGCATGGGGAGTAGAAGCTTGGACCTCTGGCTCAGAGTAAACCAACAAGCAGAGGAAAGCTTGGGTGGCACCTGAGCAGTAAAGATTGCACAGAGCACCGGTCTCGAGAATATGTTCAGCAACTGAGGCTTCTCTCTCAAGCATGTATTCAATGATAGGCACTGGGCAGGTACAATGAAGAAGTGTGGGAATTAATTTTGACCAGTTTTCCTTTAAATGGGATTCTCTATGGTCCTTATATGCAGACATGGCTAATGAACTTTAGTTGAAATTCACTGTTATAAAATTAGGGTGAGTAATTTGTAGTGACCAGATCATAGGTGATACTTTTGAAATCTTAGAGAATGATTAGTTTAGATTTTTAAAGGATGGTACATGTCACTCAACCGTATTATGATAGTTAATCTGATTATAGGACACACACACACACACATACACACACACACACACACATACACACACACACACACACACACACACACACACACACACATATATATATATATATATATATATATATATATATATGGACCTAACAATTTTATAGAAACTTGTGGCTCTGTTTCTTCCTTGAGATCATTGTGCATTGATCCATGAGGGTGGAGGGAGCCTAAGTGGGGAACCGTGCTCTGACAGCTGTGTGTATGATGGAGATAACCCTCTGGGGTATGACCTTGGTGAATCAGCTCAGCTTTATTCCAGAGTATAGGAAATACACAGGATTGGGAAGCCTGGGGACAAACCCTCATTTCTATTAAGTGGCATGTTCCTATCACAAGGCTTTGTATGTGGCAACAGGGTTCTACAGCAAAGTAAGGTTCTATAGTACAAGTTTTAATTACCATATGTGCGGGGGTGGGGAGTTTCTAGCAGAAAACTATGCCAAGGGTCATGCTAGAGATAAGGTATCTGTGTCTAGAGCCATCCTCCAAATAAGGGCAGGGAGAGAACAGGAAACCCTCACTGTGTGGGAGGGAGTCCCCCATGTTGCCAAGCTTAGAGAAAGCTGCCAGACTCTGGGAGACTGCAACCTCTGACCATCAGGACTTCCCAACAGGCCATGTAGCCTGCTGGGTGACTCTGTGGTCCCTCTCATTAGTGAGAGAGCATAATTTGATTGTTTGACTTCAGTCTCGGGCAGGTGGCTTGCTTTTGCTAGTCGGGTGATGGTACAGAGACCTGAGATGAGCCTGCACGATGCCCTTGCCCTCCAGCACATGTGCTATTTTTCAGAAGAGTAAGCTCCAAACAATATTTTCATCCAAGAAGGTAAAAGACACATGACCAGCCTTAAACCACTCTGACCCTTGGAGCTGAGCCCAGCTGAGCTCAGCTCACACAGACCAACTGACTCTGAGCTTGCCAGCCACACACACACGGGAGAATAAGTGAAAATTGTTTTGGACTTGCTTATTACACAGCAACAGTTGACTAATACAATATCTCTTCCAAATCCATTCTGTTTAAATGGGGAAACAATAGAGACATGATTGTGGGTTATCCCTGGAGCCACTTGCAGTTAAATATCATGAAAGTCTCAAGCTCTTTGCTGAAATGATATCTTCTACAGAGAAGGCAGTCGATAAATGCTTCATGAATTCAGTTTCAGGCATATCTTACTCTTTTACTGAACATCAGTCCAAATGAAAATGAGAAATGAAGCATTTGGAACACTGTCTATGGCGTTTCAGAGTCTGTGTTGTGCATAGGCAGCTGGAGGCACACACTGGGCCGTGGAGGCCTTGTTTCGTGATTCTCTTACACTTCATATTTAACTAAAATCCCTAAATAGCTTCGGCTTACATCCAGAATAATTGCACTTTGAGGATCATTTTGGCATTTCTTTCAGTGGAACAATAATTTCTTCCATTGCCTTACCGAGTCATTAAAATGATATGCATATTTCGCTATTATTATTTCCATTATTGAGGTCATTATCATTTATCTATTTATTGAAAATAGATTCTTTTCTCAGATAGTATAATCCTGATTATAGCTTCCCTTCCCTGCACTCCTTTCATTTCCTTTCAAACCCCATTTCTCTCCAGATGCGCTCCCTTTAGGTCACTCACTAGAGAAGAACAGAATTCTGAGATAACAACCAAACGTGGCTACAGCTCTGTAGTATAATTTGAAATCAGGGATGATGACACCGCTGGAAGTTCCATTATTGTTTAGAATTGTTGAGAGTTGCTTTTTCAAGGTCTGTAAAGAATTGTGTGTAATTTTGTTTTGTTTTTTTTTTTTTGTGTGTGTGTGTGTATTTGTAGATTGCTTTTGGTAGCTTGGCCATTTTTGACTATGTTAATCCTACTGATACATGAACTTGGGAGATCTTTCCATTCTCTGATACGTCCTTCAATTTCATTCTCCAAAGACTCTAAGGTCTTTGTTTTGTTTTTTAATCATAGAAGTCTTTCACTTGCTTGCTAAGAATTACGCCCAAGATATTTTTATAATATTTGAGGTGACTGTCAAAGGTGTTGTCTCCCTAATTTCTTTCTCAGTCCATTTGTCATTTGTGTAGAGAGGGCTACTGATTTTTTTTTTTTTGAGTTAATTTTGTGTTCAGACATTTCCCTAAAAGTTATATTTGCTGTAGGAGTTCCCTAGTGGAATTTTTACGGTCATTTACGTCTATTTTCATATCATCTGTGGATAGTACTACTTTGACTTCTTCCTTTCTAGTTTGTATCCACTTGATCTTCTTCAGTTATCTTTTTGCTCTAGTGAAAACTTCAAATACTATATTGAATAGATATCAAGAAAGTGGACAATTTTGTTCCTGATTTTAGTGGAATTTCTTTCCATTTAATTTGATGTTGGCTATAGCCTTCCTATAAATTGACTTTATTGTGTTTATGTTTTTCCTTTGTATCCCTTATCTCTCCAGGGTGTTGAATTTTGTCAAAGGTCTTTTCTGAGTCTAATGAGATAATCAAGTTGTTTTAAACTTTCAGTTTGTTTATATGGTGTGTTACACTGACTGAATTTTGTATATTGAACCATCCTGCATCTCTGGAATGAAGCTTCCTTTATCATTGCAGATCATTTTTTTTATATGTTCTCATATTCAATTTGTGAGTATTTTATTGAGTATTTCTGTATGTATGTTCATGAGGGAAATTGGTCTATAATTACCTTTTTTCATTGAATCTTTGTGTGGTTTGGGTATCAGGGTAACTGGCATTAACTCTTCTTTGAAAGTCTGTTAGAATTCTGCACTAACTCTCTTGCCCTGGGCTGTTTTTGGTTGGGAGACTTTTAATGACTACTTTTATTTCACTAGAAATCATAGGTCTATTTAAATTGTTTGTTGGATCTTGATTTAACTTAACTTTAGTAATTGGTATCTATGAGGAAAATTATCCATTTCATTAAGCATTTCAAATTTTGTGGAGTACAGGTTTTTAAAGTATGACCCGATGATATTTTGGATTTCCTTGTTGCCTATTGTTATGTCTTCCTTTTTGTTTCAGAATTTGGATATTCTTTCTCCATCTTTTAGTTAATTTCGTAAAAGTGTGTCTCTGCTTCATTGATTCTTTGTATTGTCTTCTTTGTTTTTATTTTATTGATTCCAGCCCTCGGTATGATTATCTCCTATCATCTATTCTTCTTGGGTATGCTTATTTCTTTTTGTTCTAGAGCTTTCAGGTATGTTGCTAAGTTGCTGGTATAAGATTTCGCCATTTTGCTTTACACAGGCACTTAGTGTTAATGAGATTCCCCCTTAGCATGACTTTCATTGTGTCCCATAAGTTTGTGCATGCTGTGTATCCATTTTCATTGTATTCTAGAAAGTCTTTAATTCCTTTCTTATTTCTGTCTTGACCCATTTTTTTTATTCATTCATTTCATAGTTTCCATGAATTGGTAAACTTCCTTTTGTTTCTGTTGTTGTTGGCATCCAACTTTAATCTGTGGTGCTCTGATGGAATGCAGGGAATTATTTCAATTTTCTTGTATCTGATGAGACTTGCTTTGTGTCTGAGGATGTGATCAGTTTTGGAAAAAATTCCATGAGGTACTGAGAAGAAGATATATTCTTTTGTGTTTTGGTAAAATGCTTCACCAATATCTGTTAGATTCATTTTGCTTATAATGTGTCTGTGAGCTCCAGTATTTCTCTGTTTAGTTTTTGTCTGGATGACCTGCCCATTGGTGAAAGTGGAGTATTGAAGTCTCCCACTAACAGTGTATGAGGGTTTATATAGGCTGTAATAGTGTTCTTTTAGGAATTTGGGTACCCTTGTATTTGGTGCATTGATGTAAAGAACTGCAGTGTCCTCTTGGATTTTTTCTTTGATGCATGTATAACTCTTTCCTCTCTTTTCTAATTAGCTTTGGTTTCAAGCCTCTTTTGTCAGATAATAAAATGGTGACACCAACTTGTTTTCTTCAGTCTATTTGCATGGAATAACTTTTTCCAACCCTTTACCATGGGGTGATGTCTATCTTTGATGTAAAGGTGTGTTTCTTGGATGTAGCAGAAGGATGAGTTGATAGGCCTGTCCAACCTTGAACTTGAAAGCTCTAGAACTGTGTTTTAAACAGAACTTTTTGTTTTTTAAGAACCCTACCTCAGATATTCTGTCATGGAAGTAAAACAAACACTAATACAAGATGCTAACCATCATAGTTTTGTTAATGCCCAACGGTAGAGGCATGAGTATTTAGTGATTAAGATCCAGGCCATTTAGATCCAAATTTCTAATTCCTGATATCTAAGTAAACTTACTTTGTTTGTATATATCTGAATTGTAGTATTATGAAGAAAATGATGATTAAGTTTCCAATATGGCAGTGATCTTTGTTCAAGAAACAAGTGAAACAAGAAACAGAATCTCTCATTGTTATTATACAGGCCTAACATCAAATAAGACCTCTGTATTCCCATGCAAAATCAGAATGATTTGAGGTATTAGTAGTTACCCAGTCTGGGAAACCAAGCAATGCACTTTTTCAATAAAGCAAAAATTCCTTAGATAAAAGTACTCTGCTTAAAAAATAGTGGGGTAGGTAGTTTATGTTTCCAACTTTAAAATATCAGGAAGTGACTAACAGAAAAGACCAAATATATAAGATACACCATCAATGATCCACTTTTTTTCTCTCAAGAAATAAATCTGATTCTATTACGAGAAACTGCATTTTGATAATTCAAGAAGATACCAAAGGTGAGCTCATGGTCCTGAAGGGGATTTGTTTGAAAAAATAAGGAAGATTAGGCTGAGTGTCAGGGCAGATACCTATGATTCCAGCATTTGAGAAGTAGAGGTAGGAAGATGAGAAGTTCAAAGCCATACTAGGATACATTCGAGACCAGACTGGGTAAATAAAGCCGTGTCCAAGATGAATAAATAAATAAATCAGTTAGGACATGTGAAAAATCATCATCCATATAAAATATTGTCCATAAAAGACATTTTGTCTCCTCATTTGGTCTTTGGTGCTTTTATGTGCATCCCTTTGAGAAAAGGTGTAAGAGGATTCTTCAAACAGGTGAACAGTTTTGCCTCTTTGCAAGAAATTTATATGGTTTGATTTTAAATGTGTAGGGAAGGCTTATTCATACATGTAGTATTTGAAATAAAAAGTTAATAATAAATACAACTAAGGTGGTTAATGAGAAAACAAACAGAAAAAAGCCAATCTCAGCTCTTAAATGTTACTTGCTCCATTCAGCGGTATGCATTGCCTGTGTTCCTCCCCAGCAAGTGGGGGAGTGGAAACTGTCGTGGACACACCAGCTTGACAAATTGATTTTTCTTCATGAGCACACACCTTTGCATTAAGAATCAAAAGAGAATATTTGTAGTTTTAAAAGTTTAAATGCTGAATTTTTACCATTTGGCCCGTTTAAAACTCGTTAAGAAGAGCACAGAAGTAATACATCAATATTTCTATGATGTTTTGATTTTCACTGGTGATGCTTTCTTAAGTACCACCTGTTCTACCAAAGCTGAATTCATGAGGTAAATCATAATTTTCAGGCATTATTACTTATTTTCAGCATTTCTAGATAGAAAACATAAGATGTTAAAAATACTTCAAACAAAACGACTTGTCAAGTCAGTCTCGTTCTTTCAACGCTGATTTGATGTGCAATTTTTGTACTTTCTTCACTAGCAATTCCTGGATAAAGCTATGGCTTTTGCTCTGAACTTTGCCCCTTATTTTTAATATAAAATACGTAATTTTCTCCCGAGGACATCTGCATGTTGATTTCCCTAAAGAACAACTGCAACCACAATGCCTTTAAGCAGTGGGTAAACGTGGAGTTTTAGGAACTGATTAAAGTTCCTTCCAAGTTCAATGCCAAGGCAAAAAGGGACACCGGAGTCTGTAATTCATCCTGCCGGCAGAATCGTACCGCATCCGCTCCCCTGAACATTCACTCTGGCTGTGATTTATTAGGGGACCAAGTTCATGTCATTGCATCTGATCTTCAGAGACATGGCTTCAGATCCTGATTTTACTCACAATTGAAAATGAGGCGAGTGGTTAAGAACTCGCCCTTGTTTGACATGACTGTCAGCCCACATGCTGGAGATTGGCCATCTGGACAAACGGGGCATGTTAATTTGCAGGTCAGGGACTCAAGCGCCTATCAGGAGAGTTTTCGGCTGCAGTGAGGGTGGCAGGATGTCTGCTCCTGACCCTCTTTGGCGGGACATTTATTAAGATGCCTGACAAAGTAGGGTACAGCACTCCTAATATCCTCTCGGAGAAGCTTTTGTTCTTTATTTTTGTCACCGCTTAAGAAAATGACTAACTATGAAAATTTTGGAACAGCAGTCTCTCTGGGATGTAGAATGTCTGTAGAAAATCTAAAAGGCAGCCAATTTTACTTCCTGGCATTTCATTGCCCTGTGCAACTTATAAATAGTTTCCATGTGGCTGCTGCCTCAGTACCGACCTCTGATAAGAGGATGGGAAATTAGTTTTGTCAAAGTCTGTCAGTCTAGGGGCAGTGTGTACGCCTAAGTGTAATTTAAAAAAAAAATGATCCAGAGAAACAGCGATTCTTATTTTTTTGTGAACTTTTGTGGAGAACAATCAGGAAAGCAGAGATTTGCTCCAGCTAATTATATAATCTTAAGTAAGAAAAAAAATCCAATTAATGTAATTAAATTCAGATTTCTTTTGAGCGAAGAAACATATATAGTGATATGGCTTGAGTACAATGCTAATTTGCTGTCAGATTTTTAGGATCTCTAATCCCTTCATAAGAGACTGCCTCTTACTTTTGTGAATATCTGTTATTAATTCAAGAGCATGGGCTGGGCTTTATCATGGCAAGAACTTTGATGGCATGTATGCCACTCAGAGTGGCCCATCTGGAGAGATATCTTCAGACCCGTTTGATTTGTATATAGTCCAGATGGCCTTGTTGATTCGGAGTGAGGTTTCTTCAAAGGGATGGTGTCCTCCCTTACAGAAGCACCATCTCACTCATAGAAGTGATCATTACCTGGGACAAATTATGATGTGTCTTCCTTGTTTTATAGACATTTATTGAGCAGCTGTCCACATGGCTCCGGCTTTCATCTAGTGTAGCCCTTGCAATGTTAGCTCATTTATCTTAGGGGAACGCTGTGGGGTGGGTAGAGTTGTCAGCCCATTTCCCATATAGGGAATCTTGGTACAGAGAGCTTGAGTGGAACTTAAGATATCTGCTAACAGGAGAGTTGGGATTCCAACCTAGGTCATCTAGCTCTTGTTCTCATCTACTGGATGCTGACAGAGACCTTTCTGCTCATAAACCTGCAGACCACCTATAATTAATTCCTGACTATACCAACAGAGGTCACCCAGACTACAGGATTCAACCTTCTTTGAAGATGCAAGGAAGTCTTGAGCATGTCCACGACTGCCCTGCTTAATTCTTTTTCTTATTATTATGCTACCATGTTTTAATGAACAACAACTACGTTTTTGAAACAAAATGAAAACAATCAGCAAGTCTTTTGTTCTCACATTGAGTGATGATAGTCTACACATTCTTTAGCCAAGCTATAAACTCTTTTAGAACTGGCCCACCCTGCCTGTGCATATCCAGGTTGATTTATTTAAAAAAATCATCAAAATTAATACCTAGCCAGGTATGAAAGCCCATGCCTACAGTATTCAGTCTGAGTACTGAGACTCAGTATTCAGGAGGTGGAAGGAAGAACATGAGTTCAAGGCTGAGGTACCAAGTGGGACTCAGCCTCAAAAAAAAAAAAAAAAAAAAAAAAAACCTAGAAAAAGCAACAGGAAAACATGAGCCAGGGATGCGGTTGTGTGGCAAAGCACTTATCTAGCATGAACAAGGCACTGGGGTACCATGCACAGCATTGGGCTCCATGAACAGCAATGAGTTCCACGCCCAGCACTGCGAATAACACATAATTTCTTTTTTTATATATTTTATTTTATTTTATTTTGATGTTAGGTTTTTTTTCCTCATTTTTTTATTAAAGATTTCCATCTCCTTCCCTCCTCCTCCCCCTTCCCTCCCCTCCCTTCCACCCATACCCCCACTCCACCCCTCTCCAAGACAAAGAGCCATCAGGGTTCCCAATGAACTCTTGGAGAATTGCTTCTTCCGAGTTAATCTAGAGACCTTTTCTGAGATCTAGTGCGGCCGCTGCAGTAATGCTGATAAACGATATGGCAATTGTCCTTTCATTGCCTTAAGCTTTGTGAGAAGGGATTTTTGCCTTCAGGATTTGCCCTGTTGCAGCCTTTGCCCAGCAAGGTGCTAGGTAGGCATCAGGTACTCATAGTTTTCTCAGAGCATTGTTGATGATCCTTTTTCATTATTTGAACTTGCTGTCTCTGCTTGTGGACAGCCTCTGTCCCTTTCGGTTTCAGGGACGAGAGTCTCATGAATGGCTGTATGGACATCTGGAATAGCTTGGTTTGCATTTGTCTAATTTACTAAATATTAGATATTCTGAAATAGAAATGGGGAAAAATGAACTTTTATTGGGAGGAACTCCCCAAATAACATTAAACACCACTTTCTTGAAAGAAACTAGAGAATACTTTATTTGTTTCTGGATCCATTTTTCTGACTGTAAGATATCTAAAAAAGTTGAAATAGTATTAGATTATCAAGTTCTGTGGAAAACAAAGGAAGCCCTGAGTAGAGATTTTTCATTCATTTTTTTTTACTGTTTGTGACTCATGGTCTTTAAATTACAGGCCTTGGCACTGCAATTAGTGTCCCTTGACCTAACAGTCATTCCCTCAGTCTTTTAACGTAGTCCTTCCAAGGCACTTCTCTTGACTCAGAGTGTCTCCAATCCCAGGAGTCTTCCAAGTCGTGTCTATTGTTATTGGAGGGAAATTTCTATTTTTATGTAGCTGTCTCTATCTGTCCCTTGTCGTACATCATTATTATTTTGCTTAGCTTGAAGAGAAAAGGGATTTCTTCCCGATGTCCTCACACATATACATGGTGTATTCATTAGTTCTCTCCCTCTATCCCCCCTTACGACACACGCCCCCTCTTGCTAATATTTCCCCAGCAGTCCCACTTCGGCTTTCCCAATGTATTCTGTTACTCGCTCTCGTTCTCACTCCCCACTCCCTTCAGGCCTCCCATCCCATAGTCTGCTTTTTACTTTGACACAGAGCGATTTTAATCTTTCAGTTCCGCTTCTGCTTCTACTCTCTCGCCCGCAGCTTTCTAGTAAAGATCAGAAGTTAGCAGGGCTGTTTGGTGGATGTGGAGAGGGAGATAATTGAGGATTACGGTTGGCTCCTCTTCACTTGCAAGATGCATTTCCTTATCTGCTTGCAGGAGAGGGTTAAAGTTGACTCCGCGAGGAAGGAGTGATTTCCAGGAGTCCAGAGGATTTTCCAGAAGGAGTGGGTTGGACTGTTTGCTGGAGCAGAGAAGATTACAGGCGACCTGGTGAGGGTATTTGTAGCATTGACCCCCAAGCAGGGACGCACATGTTAAACTCGGCTTCCCTTTGAGGTTTCTCGAGCTAGACTATTTCTACATCTGGCGGGTACATGGCCGTGTAAAAAATAAACTCAAAAATTGAGAATAACTGTATCCTTGACAAGATGTATCCCTTCCTAAGGAGGATGGCTGCAGCTGTCTGACAATGAATTACAACATTCCACAGCTGCCTGGGCAGGAAATGAAGAAAATTATCCTGGCTATCTCAAAATGTGTGTTCGGGGAGCGGGGGAGGGCATAAGGGTTGTTAGAGACTATTCTGGAATGAGGCCACTGAGCCTGTCTGATTAATCTTATCATCCCATATCACAGGGTCTAGGACTTCCAGATTTCAAACAATTCTGCAAATTTCAAACCATATAAAATCAAACAACCTGTTTATATAGATTCCAGATAGTGACTTACAGTTATTTTTGGCAGCAATCTGGTTTTCCTTTCAGCAAATAGGTTGCATTAAGGGAATTCATATTCTAACTACCCCAAAGTCAAAAATGATGCAGCAGTGACTGAAATATCGTTTAATAATTATCATTTCAAAAGATGAGCATGTTTTAGTAAAAGATTTGGGTCACAGAGTAACTGCTTATCAAATGGCCATCTTCCGTGCCTTCTACCGTGTGTCACAAGTTTGTGTGTCCCAAGCACAGATAAGAACAGATTATCGAGGAGTCCCCTCTAAGAGAAGAGGCAAGGTTGCAAACTTCCAAGAGACACTACAACTGTGGATATCACTGAATGCTGTGGGCGCTGCATTTCCTACATATACATAAAAGCTTAACTTACAATTAAGCTCAGTAGGCTATCACCATGCTAGCTAACAATGAAGTAAAGCTGTTCTAACACTATACCGCGATAGGCATTAAATGAATGTGGTCTCTCTCTTCAAAATATCCCATGATCCCTTCACCTTTCACTTTAAGGAAATGTTTCCTGGCTCCTCCCTGCCATATCAGAAACGCTGGAATTACCACTCTTCCGCTCTGTGATTATGGGTATGTAAAGACGAGGTGAACATTTGGGCATTGGTACGGAGGAATTACTTTGGTAAGAAATAAGATAGCTGCTGATGGGCCAGTAGCTTATGCAGTGTGAATAATCTGGATCAAAGTGACTCCTGTCCCAAGCAGGATAAAGGATGTCAAGAGATATCATCATGGTATTAAGAATACCACATAACTTAAAACTCAGAATTGCTTATATCTAAAAACTTCCACACCAGCTTTTTAGACCACATATCTTTTGGGGGCAGGAGCAAATAAACCTAGGAAGTGAAACTGATAAGGAGGAATTGCTGCATCCTCTTCCCTGGAAGCCTTCAATGGCTCTACCCTGTTGATAGCAATGCTTCTCAGTGCTTCCTGTACCTGTGACATACCAGAGGATTTTGTAAAACTGCATATTGGAATACAGTCAGTCCCGAGTGAGATTGGAGCTCCTGCTGGTCTGAGATGGTCTCCATTATTCCTAGAGTTGCTTCTTTTGACTACAGAGTCCACGAGACAGACCTGTCAGAGATAAATCAGCACCCTAAGTATCAGCCTGCTTTGCCAAGCATACTGCCTTTCTATCCTTAACTCTCCATGGCCACTGTGCTTCCTGGTCTTCTCTTCTCTTCTCTTCTCTTCTCTTCTCTTCTCTTCTCTTCTCTTCTCTTCTCTTCTCTTCTCTTCTCTTCTCTTCTCTTCTCTTCTCTTCTCTTCTCTTCTCTCCTCCCCTCCCCTCCCCTCCCCTCCCCTCCCCTCCCCTCCCTTCTCCCTTCCCCTCCCCTCCCTTCCCCCCTCCCCTCCCCTACCTTCCCCCCTCCCCTCCGCTCCCCTCCCCTCCCTTCTCCCCTCCCCTCCCCTCCTTTCCTGTTTTCTGACACACCCTTTCCTCTGCTGCTTTGTTTTTGCCCCTACCAGCATCTTACTGTTTTCTCACCAGGAGAGCCTGTGCTCTCACTGCCTCCTTTATCCTTGCTTCTTCCCATCTCGAGAATCACTGTGGTTCTCCGGTACCCATCTGGAACATTGTTTGGAAGTTGGTTTTCCAGTGTAGCTAATGTCTGCCAGCTTTTTCAGACCTGGTGTGTACATGTTCTACCCATTAGCCGCAGGCCTCTGACGGGCACCCATCTCTCTCCATGTGTCTTTGCCTTTCCTTCAGCATTTTGTGCAAGTCTTGAGTAGAGCAGGAGTCAGAAAAGGTTTGCTGGGGTTAAGTAAATTTCACGAATTGTGGAAAACTCACTGTTCCGGACAGCTTCCTCTCGAATAGTTGACAGTGCCCTTCAGATGGCTTCTTCTCTGTTCCTTCTGAAATGTCTCATTTTTTACTAGTTAGGGATCACTCCTGGATGGTTTTCTTTCTTAAGGTTTTTATTTAGAGGATCTATGAATATGACCAGGTGGGCTAAGCTTTTTAAAGGGGCAGTCCAGCAGAGAAGCACAAGAAAATGGGGGCGGCTGCCTTCTGCTCTCAGAAGCTGTCCTTCCACCCCGTTGTTGTTAATGAAAGTCACTTGTGTTGAATGTCTACCGGGAAGTACCTCAATCCTTCCTCACTCAACTTCTAAAATTAGTCACACTTCATTCTGCTGAAAAAAAGGGGGGGGGGTTGTGTTGTGCCACCTTTTCTCTCTTTGGCAGGATGGCAGGAAAATTGAATTCTTACCAATTCTCAGTAGAATTCCTGGGTTCTGGAAAGATGTTCCTAGCTGGGCAATGTTGACTTGCAAACTATTTGATTCAGTGCACAAGCTTTAATTTGGCAATGGACTACATTAGTATTATTTTCTTGAGCAGATTGGTTATCTGGGATGGGCCTCAGTCTCTTTATCTTAGAGTGCATTAGACCTATCTGAAGACTATTAAGATGAAATGGAAGAGTGTATGCCAGTTGGCTGAGAACTGAGCATATAGCATGGCCTAAACATCTAAGACAAAGTTGTGTTCTCCTATTGACCAACTGTAGGAAAATGGCTTTATTTCAGTTTCTGGTGCCACATGTGTAGGTTTTCTGTGCCAAACCATTTTCCAGTTCTCTGTAGACACGAATTGGCTGCCCTATAATTTAACTAAATTATGAAGTTGTCTACTTTAAGATATCATGAGATCCCACAGGGAAAGGGCTCAAACTCATAATAGGGGCCCCATTCAGATGCCACTTACAAACTCAGGTTGCTTCATGGGGTTCTGAGCAACTGGTTGAGAGTCAGAAAGGTCCCCACTATTCTGCACCTGCACTGAGTACTAAACCAGTTTGTTATAAAGGATATAAAAGGAATAAGTAAACAGAGGAATACCTAGTGCAAGATGTGGAGAAGGGGGCTGAGAGCTTTTATACCTTCTCCAAGTATGCCACTCTCCTGTCATCTCTGTGTTTCTATGACACAATAAATTCTCTGAGCTCCCTCCTTTTGGGTTATTACATAGGTGATGTGATATAAGAATGATTCATCAAATCAGTTCAGCCTTCAGTCCCCTGGCTCTGGGAGGCAGGAGAACAGTGCTAAACATTCCTATCCCTTGTCTTATGACAATCTAAGGGCTTTCCAGAAAATCCCCCATTAATATAAATGCAAGTGAGCTTGGAAGAGATTGGTGTTCTTGACACAAAAACACTATTCTTACTTCAAAAGGAACAAGAAACAGTTTGTTCTGGAGCCAAATATGAGTGGCCCTGGCCTGGTGATACAGATTCAGTTGCTTTCAGTTCCATATTCTGATGCTGTAGCATTTCCATGATATTTTATAGTAACAGAAGAAAAAAATCATAGATGCCTTTCAAGTATGTCTGTAGAAACATGGGGTATGTGAGTCATAGAACGGTGGGGGAAATCCCAGCTATAGGTCTCCTATATATCACATCTATATGAGTCTTATATGACTGAGTTCTTAGTTGCTTAGTTGGTAGGAGCTAGGAGTCTGTGTGAACATTTTAAAGGATTCACCTCACGGTTAAAATGATGTTTGATCACATACTGAAAAAGGCAACAAGATGGCAATGCAGGGGGCTAAAGAAGGCCTGGACCATTTGGCTCTGCTCTTACAACATTCCATCATCTCCATATTACTGAAGTTCTAAACAGCCTTGCAGAAAGCTCAGGATAGGGTGCAGCTCTTTCCAGGACCATCTGTTCACTATATGAATAGTGAGACATTTCTGTCACTATGGTTCTGCAATTGTGTAGACAACGAACAACATGATACCAAGTATTATAACCAAGGACACTCACACATTTCTCATCCTTTAGAAAATTACAAAGACTTGAAAAACTGTTAAGAGATGTGTCAAAAATGAGTATAGAAATCAAATACCTATTTCTTATTGTAAATCATAATTATAGTCCATCATTAAGGCTTCTCGATAACTTCTCAATGATTAAAAGCTGAGGCTAACAGCAGGATCTTGACTTAAGCATTCACACCTTGGTGGTGGTGCTGCTGCTGTTGCTGCTGCCGCTGCTGCCACTCCTTCTCCTCCTCCTCCTCCTCCTCCTCCTCCTCCTCCTCCTCCTCCTCCTCCTCCTCCTCCTCCTCTTCTTAATCATAAAGCTCTAACTGATAGGATGTGTCCACTAAGAATACTTACTAGTGTCAGAAGTAGCAACTTCTTCATGAGTAGATTGTATTCCAAATCCATCAGTCAGGAATTTAGTCTCTTCTGGACCATGGACTCTTTAAAAAAAATTGAGGGTTACTATCCTTCCAATAAAACAACAACAGCAAAAATGTCCATATTTCTACTATTTAGTTTTTATCTCATGGAGGCTGGTAAGTCTCAAGATTTAAAACTGCTTGTTTCTGACTATTCTAACAACCTCCTGAGTTTTACACGGCACAAATACACCAAGCCCCAAATGATAAAACAAAGCTGAAATGACCCCACTGAAGGCCCAGAAGTTTACTGAAAAAAAAAATGATAGAGAAAATAACTCTTCTCTTTCTTTATTTTTCCTTCCCAGGAAAGCCTAGAGCCAACACTGATACTTGGAGCCTATTTTACCCTGGAGTCTATTTTCATCAAAACATATCTGATTATTTTACATGGTGGTGATAAAACACGGTGATCTCAACAAAGCCGTGATAAAAATGAGTAATTTCTCGAGTTAGGAAACTTCCTCTGTTTAGGACTAAGTGGAAGGGTAGTTACCCAGGCATCAAAGGATACCGCTTACCATTTATCTTGGTCCAGGTGGTGTTCTGTGTGCAGGGCTGAATGGCATTAATAAATGTTAGCACAGTGGATGTAGAAACATGTCCAGGCCTTGTTCATCACTTCCCATTTTCATACTTCCTGAGTAGGCTGGGAAATGTGGAAGGACAGCATGAATTCAATTTAACAGTCCAGTAAGTGCCAAAGAAATGATCACATCCCTGAAAATAAGTGTTTTAAGCAAAAAATTTCAGATGGTAAAGAAAAGACAAATCCTTTGTTTAGTAAACAGCAAATACTTTATACATTAATCATCGAGAAGACATTAAGTGTAATCAGAAGTTCGGTTTTAGTTCAAATCCAACTTATGTTCTCCAATTAATTACTTTCAAGACTATGTGGCTTGCATTTTTAAGTGTTTATTCTGCATCCCAGATGTCTTCTCATATGCATGCTGTGACCCTTCTTTGAGAAGCCAGTTCTCTTATCACAGTGTTTTCAAGCCCTGCTGGGCTATGAAGAAACTGCTATGGTTTAAGCACCACCTGCCATGTTGGACCCGAGAAGGAATTTGCGGAGCTGGAAAGCAGATCCCGCACTTAAGTAGGTTATATTCTTGGCAGAGACAGTGAGTTAGGATGATGTAATTCAAATTTGATATTTTTTTCCAAAGAAACATTATTATAATGGAGTTATCTTCCTGATCAAGGGTCAAATCTTAGTAGATTCACAAAAGAGAAACTCGTGCCATGAAGGAACATCAAAAAAAAAAAATCTGTGTCAGCCTTCTTTCTGGAGTATTCTCATTTTTCAGATGAGACAGTGGAGTTTATTTAGAGCGAGGTATTCTGATATGGTAATAGAAAGGGAGGATTTGGGAAGGTGGGACCAGAAGATAGAATGGGGTTACCCATAGCAACTTTCTAAAGACATAGAAATGCTTATCTGCATCTTCCAACACCATAGCCATTATCCACAGGTGGCCATTGACCACATGATATGTGACTTTGGTGACTACAGACCGGAAATTCAGATATTTATATAATGATAATTAATTTAGACATAAATATAAGTGGTTACATGTTGCTTATACAAGTAATAATTGAACCTCACTTCCAGGCATTTTGAAAGACAAGAGCTAGGTAACAAAGAAGGCCAGGGAAGAAAATGCAATTTGATGAGGTAACTGTCTTGCTGGCTGAAGTGGTTATTTCATTACGAAGCCCGAGCTATCATCCATCTGCCAGACAACACCAAGGAACTTCAGTTCTTTACAGCATGATAAAGTCCCAGGGCCATTTTAAAATTTTTATGGTACAAGAAGAGAAGGCACACACAAAAAAGTCTCAGGGGCATGGACAAGTACCAAATAAAACACTTAGACTTAGGACAAGGAAGCAGAAGTCATATTTCATGATAGAGTTAGGACAACTTTAAAGAAAAATTTCCTGAGGATAATGGAGGGAGCTACCAAGAAAAATTGTGTAATACACTTTGAAAAACGAAATCAAATGTGCTTTTGAATTGTGGTTGGCTACTGGTTTAGAGGAAAAGATCAGATTCTTTAAAATTCCTTCCACTAATGGGTTTTCACTTCAAGTTTTCGTATGCAATGACTGCTTTGTTTTTAATGTGGCACAAAACACAATGTGAGATATAGTTTGAACATACATGACAGCACTGTTCATTGTAAGTATAACCTTCAACAGATCTCTTATCCTTTCTCATCGCGTGTGACTGAAACATTATAAGCCTTGGAAACCAACTCTTAGATTCTCACTCTTCCCAGATAGTGGCAACCACTGTTCCTTGAATCTGAATTTGACGACTTTGTGTGCCTCATATTTGTGGGAGCTTGTGGTATTATGCCCTCTGTGACCAGCTTATTTCAATTAATGATGTGTTCTCAAGACTCATTCATGCTTTAGACCACATTTTTATCTTTTTAAGGTTGAATAATCTTCTGCTGTATGTTTATACTCTTCTCACTTTAATTTCTTCTAGTGTTAGGCATGTAGGTTATTCTTGGCTGTGGCAACTACATACAATGTCATTGGAATGAACACGGGATAACAAATCTCTCAAGACTATAATTTCAGTTATAATTATAATTTTAAGAAATCTCTTGTCTTAGTTAAGTTTTGTATCCTATGACAAAACATCATGACCAAAAACATCTTGAGGAGGAAAGAATGACTTTCTTCTTTGAACTCTCAGGCTATACCCCAGGCCTGAGAAGGAACTCACACACTTCCTAAGGGAAGTCAGGGCAGGAACTCAAGGCACGGTAGGCAGGAACTGAAACAAAAGCCATGGAAGAACACTGATTACTGGCTTGCACAGTTTACTTTTTTATATATTCTAGGACCACCCGCTCAGGGATAGCACTACCCAAAGTGGGTTGAGAACTCCCTCATCAATCTTTAATCAAGACAATATCCCATAGACTTGCCTATAGGCCAATCTGATGGGGAGAGTTTCTAAATTAAGGTTCCTCTTCCCACTTAACTCTATAGTGTGTCAAGTTAAAGAAGAAAAACAACAACAACAAACCAAACAAGATGCTTCCATATCATTTTCTGTAGTGGCTGTATTATTACACATTCCAACAGTGCTCAAGTGCTTCATATCTTCACATTGTTGTCAATACTTATTTTCTGTTTATAAAGAAGATTAATTTTTCATGGGCATGATGCAATATCTCATTGAGGTGTTAGATTTCCCACATGCATAATGATAGATGTATTTGGTTTAGATATTGACCATTTGTGCATTTTCTTTGGAGATGAATCTGGTCAAGTCTTGTCTATCTTGGATGTGAGATTCTCCTCTGTATGCTGTGAACACTATTGGTTAATAAAGAAATTCTCTTAGGCCTGCGCAGGGAATAGAGGTAGGTGGGAAAAACTAAACTGAATGCTGGGAAAAAGAAGAAGGAGTTAGTAAGAATCCATGCAGACACCACCAGAGATAGATATGTTGGAGCCTTGCCGGTAGGCCACAAGCCTTGTGGTAAAATATAAAATAATGGAAATGGGTTAAATTAAGATGTAAAAGCTAGCCAACAAGAAGTTAGAGCTAATAGGCCAAGCAGTGATTTAATTAATACAGTTTCTGTGTGGTTATTTAGGGAGTCTGGGTGGCTGAGAAAAACAAGTGGCCTTTTATTATATATCTTTTAGTTGTTTTTGCTTGTTTACTTTAACCATTATGTTGTCAAAGTCCTTTATGTTTTCTGGATACTAACCCACTACCAGATACACAGCACATATTTCCCACATCCCATAGGCTGGTATTACACTTGTTGGCTGTTTTCTGTGCTTTATTGAAGCTTTTCACATTTGATACAGACTCATACTAGATTTGTTTTGTTTGGCTATGATTTTAGTCAAATGATTGGTCTTGACAGGAAATCATTGTCAAGACCAATGTTTGGAAGATTTTCATTTTCTTCTAGGAATTTGCAGTTTTAGGTCTTATTTAAATTTATATCTTGAATCCATTCTGAGTGGATATAATTTCATTCTTGTGGATATTGAGTTTTCCCAACAGCATTTATTAAAGAGATTTTTCTTTTCTCACTGTGCCTTTAGTGTATATCTTCAGCTGGTCATGCATACACACGCTTTTCTCTTCATTCTTTTATATTCCAACAGCTTATATATCCGTCTTTATGCCAGCATCCAACTTGTAAACAGAAAACGCAATGAGAGGACTTTTGCATTTTTGTTTTTCCTATTATTTTGGTTCTTAAGGATCTTTGGTGGTTGCTTTCTAGCTCTTACAATTTTTCTGAGCCCTCTTTCTCAGTGTTTTCTGAGCTATAGATGCAGGGGATATAATGTAGATATATCGATTAGGACTTAGCTCTCCACAATCCGTTGATCTCTTCATTGAGTCCAGTTGTGATTTTCCATTTATTGAGCAATTTCTTTCTGTCAGAAATTGTTCTTACAAAATGTCACCTAAGAATAGTAAATCAAATTCCAATCTTACTGATGATGAAATTGCTAAATATGGAGTTTACAATTTTTGAAGTATTTCTTAAGCATTTTAATTTCTTATGAGAATTCTGTTTAGATTCCTAGCCTATTATTTATTTGTATTTTTTACCATATTCTTTTTCTTCTATTTCCTTGTGTTGCTAGTAAACATGACCATGATTATAATTGTCTGTAGTCCCCTATTTATTTTTGTTTGTTTATTTTCAAGGTTGTAATTTAATAACTTAATTTCTCCCTTCCCTTTCCTCCTTCTAAACCGGCCCATATTTCCCCACTCTCCTTCAGTTTCATGGCTTCATTTTCATTGTTACTGCATGCATATATCTATTTGTATATACATATTTGTTCTTAAATATAACCTGCTGAGACAATATGTCACTTGCATATATATTTTCAGGGTTGATCTTTTGGCACTGGACAACAAATTGGTATGCTTTTTCATGGGCAATGCTACCTCTCCTCTCCCTACTTCAGTTGCTAATAGTTCTTTGTGCAGGGTTCAGGCCTCCTGATCTTTTATTCTTCCATTTTGGCATTTATTCCATTTATTCAGCTCATGCTTTCAGTGCTCATGTTGAGGAGACATTATGGGTGTATCTTTTGACATAGATTGAAAAATCAAGCTCCCTGATCCTCTGGCTTTCATAAACTTCTGCCCCTTCTTTTTCAGTGTTCTCTGAACCTTCGGTACTTGAGTGGTTTTTGAATGTATCTATTGGGACTGGCCTCCACAACTCTGCATTTTGATTGGTTTTAGCTTTTTGTAGTGATTTCCTACTTCTGTTGCCTTGGTTACTATCCAGAGGTGGAACATAAGTCTCTCTTACTAGAAGTACTTTGCACTTCAGAAATAGAGTCCAGAGACCCAGGAACTAGAACAGATCTGAATACCCCTTTTTTGGGGACCTGCTTTCATGTTACCAGAAGGTGCCATGTAAAAGGAGGCAGCAACAGCCCTACCAAGACATGACAACCTAAGAATCACATCAGTGATGATAATGAAAGCATGATAATCCTCCAGGTGCATACCTAGGTGGTAACCAACAGCTCTCTAATTGGGCTTAAGAATCATTCAATAAGAGGAAAGCATGATTTGTATTGTAAAGCTAACTAACTCCTCAGTGCTAGTGAAATCACAGTTAGTGGAGGAAAATCTGCAGCTACTCATTTACTAACTCAGAATGATCCATAACAACAATTTATAAACATCTGTCCTTGTAACTACAGATAAGTATAGTCTTCACCTCTCATCAAGGAGGCTACATTTGCAATGGACAGAGACTACTATAGACAACGTATCCATTTTAATTTGAGTCATTTTTTTTAACTCTTTGTATTTTGAGTTATTAGGATATTCTGAATATTAATCCTCTGTCAAATGTACAGCTGGCAAAGATTCTCTCCCTTTCTGTGGGCTTCTTTTTTGGCTGCTTGCTTGTTTCTTTGGGTGTACAGAGGTTGTTTTCTTTTTGTTTGTTTCTTTGTTTTCTGAGGTCCCACTTGTCAATTGTTGACCTTAACTTCTACACAAATTAAGTTCTATTCAGAAAGTTCTTTCCTATGGCTACACTTTCTAGTGCACTGCCTATGTTTCCTTCTAGAAGTTTCAGAATTTCAGGTTTCAAATTGAGGTCTTTGATCCACTTGGAGCTAATTTTGTTCCAGATGATAGATATTGTTCTAATTTCATTCTTTAGTTTGTGGACTTCCAGTTTTCCCAGAAAATTTGTTGAAGATACTTTCTTTTCTCCGGTAGGTTTTTAAATCTTCCCTCTCTATCAAATATTAGATGGCTATAATTATGAGCACTCATGTTTGTGTGCATTTTATTCCATTAGACTACATGTCCCTTGTGGGTCCAGTACTGTATTGTTTTATTACTATAGCTCTATAATATTTCTTGAAGTCTGGAACGCCAATCTCTGCAGTATATTTCTTGTTTTTATCTTGGCTAACTTTTGCTATCTGTGCATGTATGTGTGTGTGTTTTCTGATTCCACTATATTTGGGGACATATCTTTTTTCTATTTTTGGATGCTTTATAAGTATTCAAAATGTATCTTTAAATGTAAGAACTCAGGGGGACCTGGTAAAGAGTGTCATTATCCGGATTCTACTTTATCATAATAAAACTGCCAATAAATATGTAAATTTATATTAATTGTGTCATATACTATTCAACCAAGCACATTTTTTTTAAAAAAAAAATCTACCTAGATCTCCCTTATATGTACTGAAATAACATTAGAAGATGCCCTATAGTCCCTGTTTTCTTTCAGGGTTAGGGAATTCAAGAGTGTATTTCCAGGCAGATTTTGTGAAGTATTTCGAAGACTGTTATGGAGAGATACAAGTCCATGGTGGATGAACATCTGAGATGTTGATCCAGGGCTGTTTGTTTTGCTGCTCTCATTTTCTCATCACTAATGCCCCTTCACAGGCACGGACCTTAGAGATCCCCTTGCTGTCCTCTCTGCTCAGAATCTGAATGCCAGTTTCTGCTGCCTGAGCTCCTGGCTCATGAGCTTTACCAGCATCCCATTCTAGCTGATGCTGTGCAGAGAATACACGTGTGGGCAGTGTCCAAACTTGTCCTTCCTCACAGAGAATTCTCCATCCTTTTATCCTTTACTACGTTGTCGCTTTATGATGTCAAGAGCCTTTGATTTAAATGGTGACCACATGCAAAGGTTTTCAGGACTGAATTTGATCCTTAATCCACAGAATCAAAGATTCTTTTCTCTCAGCTACAGGTCCTGATTGTTGCCTTAAAAATTGAGTTACGAGTGTCACCAGCACAATGCCTTTTTTCTTTATATATCATTTTAAATGCTTGACTACGGGTATGCCAATAAAATAATGAGACAGTCCCAACCACACAAACACAGCAGAGAAACTGCCAACTGAATTGTCTTTGGAAGTCATTTTTCTTTAAACATTTTTGAATCTCACTTTGAAAAACTGTCTTAAGAATGCTTTTTAGTGACAGTTTTAGCAAAAAGAAAAAAATTAGTGCTGCTGTGTTGTAGTCATAGGGATTCTTCTAGTCACTGCTATATTTCCCTGGCTGCCATGTTTTCTCTTTCCTCTTTCAAGACAGTAGACAAAGGGTAGAGGAGTTTGGGCTAAGAAGTCTGGAATACAGTTGGGGAGATTCCAAAGATTACACAGGGCAATGCTTCAATGTGCACACAAATGTTTGCCAATCATGTCAAGGTGCACCTTCTGATTCTGCAGGTTGGGAAGAGGCCTGGTGGTCTAATTTCTAGCTTCTTTTTCTCTGTTTCTTGCTGCTGATGGTGCACGTACCAGCCATGCTCTGAGTAGTAAGGACTTAGGGAGAGAAAAAAATCCTGAGTCTAAAGATCCTGGTTTCGAAAGGGGTGTTTGATAAATTCATTCAATCACTTCTCAGAGATTCTCTGCAATATAACGCATTCTGGTACAAGTAAGTATGCAGACTCAACAAGGTTGAGAAACTAAAGAGACTAGGGATGTATAATCAGTTCTCGGTGGTGTCAAGGATTCCAGGTTGCTTCCTCTCTGTCCTGCCTTTCGTTGTGTGTCTGCTCTTCTTCCTGCCCTTGCTCAGTCTTCCAAATGTGCACACATCCCAAGGCATTTGGTCATCAGCTTCCCTTCTCGCTATCACTTGCTCTTAGGCTTTGGTTTGTCTGCAGCCTTCTTTTTTGATAACACTTGCTTTTGAGTTTTCTAGACACAAATTTTGACTCTGAAACTTTCTGAATACCCGACATGTACCCAGCCTGATGTTCCAGGCTTTTGATAACACTGCCCATCCCTGTGCCCCTGCTTTCCCAAACATACCCCCTGGTTTGCAAGCAATCAGTTTGTTTGGATAGACCCTGGGGCTTCCTGTTCCCTCATCTTTGTTTAGATGTTTCTCCTGCACTGCTTGACCTTCCATCTCAAAACTGTAAGATTGTTTCCATAATGCCTGGCAGTGGTGGCGCACGCCTTTAATCCCAGCAGTCAGGAGACAGAGGCAGGTGGATCTTTGTGAATTTCAGGGCAGCCTGGTCTACAAGAGCTAGTTCCAGGAAGGTTCAAAAAGCCACAGAGGCCGGGCGGTGGTGGCGCACGCCTTTAATCCCAGCACTCGGGAGGCAGAGGCAGGCGGATCTCTGAGTTCGAGGCCAGCCTGGTCTACAAGAGCTAGTTCCAGGACAGGCTCTAGAAACTACAGGGAAACCCTGTCTCGAAAAACCAAAAAAAACAAAAAAAAAAAAAAAAGCCACAGAGAAACCCTATCTCAAAAAACAAACAAACAAACAAAAAACCAAACCAAACCAACAACAAATTAAAACAAAATCCTCTCTATATCTGTTTCCTTCAGCCAAACACAGCACCTTCCTTTTTGGGAATCTCTAGAGCCCTTGCCTGACATCAGATGTCTTGTTTCTTCCACAGCATCAACATATTTCTTTGCACAGGCTTCATTCTAAAGAAGGTTGTGAGCCAGTCTTCATAGGCTCTGTCATCATTTAGTGCCTGAGTAATTCTCCCTAACCTTGTGTACTGAGGCCCCAAAGAACAGAAAAGGCACTAAGCAATATTTTATGAACCAAGTTCCATGATACTGTAAAATTGAAAATGATGAATGGACTAACATGCTTAATAGATTATAAGTTAGACTTATCAGTTCTTAGGTGTGTGTGTGTGTGTGTGTGTGTGTGTACCCACATGCAATTGTGCATGCCTACCCACATATGTGTGTGCTTGCATACTTTGAGACAATATTGAGCTAACTGAATTCCAGAATAAAATACATGCAAAAAAAAAGGCAAACAATGCGTCTAATCCTCATCCTCACCTATGGAATACTACAGATCAGTATTTGCATCTTAGAATAACAGAGGGGAGTTTCTGAATCTGTAGCTATTGTTACAGGTAACCTGTATAGTCAGCATAGAGCCAAAAGTCACCAAATGTTTATCACCATCATTTCTTCCCTAATTTAAGATTTTTGGGGACCACTGAAGGGATTTTTTTTTTGATCTACAAAAACTGCATAGCAGTAAGAGGAGAGCACTTGGTTTTCAACATTTTATGGAAAGGCTAGGAACAGAAGCGTCTTGAGAGTTAGAAAGTGAGAAATTAAATCTCTGTGGTATTCTTGTTGGTATTCCTGTCGCAGTCAGATCAATGTGCAGTCACTGATAACAACACCCACCCACTGCACACCACATAGTTTTGTTCAGGTAGAATGGTTGAGAATGGTTGGGTTGCCTGTCATGGAAGTCACACAGAAAATGATTTCCTTCCATAGTTCAGTCTTAGGGAGAGTAGACTAAAGAAAGAAGGCAAAATATGGCATGAGCATGAGTTTCCAAAAGATTATTCAAATCGTTCCTCTTCTTTGTGTTACTCTAATGTCACTGGCAATGAGAAGGAGACAGAAAAGATTGTTCTTTACGTTGATTGGCTATACTGACTATTAAGTAAAAGTGTGCTTAAGGATAAGCTGGGGAATTTGTTAAAAACATAACCTTCTGAGAGAGTCTGATTTAGTAACTGTAGGGAGACTTAAGAATCTGCTGCAATGACTCTTGGATCACTTTACAGTTTCCATAGTAGTTGAGGATGTTGAGAGTCAGGGATGCAAAGTGGTTTTCTAAAGGTCACAAGGAGAGTAATTTAACATATCAAGTTTCTAGCCTACGTATTAGTTCCTCTAAGGCACAGCCAATTTCGATAGCCAGGACTGTGAATATATGTGAATTACTAAAAAATGCCCTGAAGTGTGGAGTCTGAGGTGAGAAGTGTTGCGAAGTTCCAAAGACTCTGCTTTCCTCTCAGGATCCTGCATGATGCTCCTACCACTGATCTTAACCTATCCTTTGAGGAGTCAGGGTGAAGGACAGAGCAGGTATATATTAAAACATTTAGAGAGGTAAGAGATGCCCAGGTAGTTAAAACAAATTAGCCTTTCATGATTTTGTAGCCCATGCTGTGGACTACAGAGGAGGAAAGAGCACACAAAGGGCCACTAAATAAAGAGGAAGAAAATTTGGCTGCTGAAAGCTTCATGGACCTTAGAATTCTCCAGAGGAACGGATCTGATAGATTGGATTATGTTATAAAGAGGACCTATGAGATTGGTTGACACGATAAGGGCTCAGTAGACGGGTAATGTCTGTTCACATGCGAGAGAAACTGAGAACCTGGCAGATACAGAGTTCATGGGTCTGCAGTGACTCAGCAGGCTGTGTCTGGCGTTAGAGAACTGAAAGGTTCCAGGAGAACTCGTAGTCTTCAGCCTGGGATGGAAGTGGCGTCTGATGAGAGAGAACAATGACAGTAGCAGCAGAGACACACTCACCAGCAACACGTGCAGGCCAGCCGGTTGTACTGCTTTCCCCTTAGGAATCTTTAGATTTGGAGCGGGAGGCACAATCAACTACGGGGAGTGTCTCCACCCCTCAGTTAACCTTTTCTAGAAATACCCTCAGAGACTTCCCAGTGGCATGTCTGTCTTTTAGTTGATTGCAGATCCAATCAAGCTGGCAATTATGATTAACCACACTGAAAGTATCAGTGAGCCTTTGGGTGGTAGCCCCGCCCCCCAAAGATGTGGCCTTGCCTTTTATTCCTTTTACTTTTTTATTTTTATTTTTTTGTCTGTTGAGATGATGTTTCCTTCAGAGTTGCAATTAAGGAGATAGTTTGAATTCCTGATACATTCTGGTCCCTGGGTCAGTACTTGGGCTTCTGTTCTGGTAAGATATGTCATCAGTATATAAGGTAGGAAGCAGATGTGTAAGTAGGTTACAGAGTACAAGGGCATATGTACAATGGTAGGATAGTAACCATTGTATGTGAGGTTAGAGAAGACCTCATTTGTTTAAGTGAGTTAAAGAAAACTTCAGAGAGCAGGTAATATTAAATAAAAGCATTAAAGGATGACGGAGAGATGTTTCAAAGAAGGAAGGTTGTGAGCATTTGCTCCACTAGTATTAGCTAGTACATAATACGCGGAATTAAAAATTACTCTCTGGAATGTGATAATCCTGGGTTTAAGTTTCAGCCTCGCTGCTTTCTGAAGGGATATCTTGGGAGTAATATTTAATCTCTCTGAGCCAAGATTTTCCATTTTGAATAACAATGTAGACTGTTCCATGATGAAATGAACAAGAAAACAGAAACTGCATGCCTTTCAGCCTTCTTGGTATCCCTTATTTTTATATCAGCGCATGTAGGCTCTACCTGGTATCATAACTACACTCTTAAACAAGCACAGAATTCTTCGAATGGAAGCTTATTCTTAGGGAATTTGCAAATTCTTTGTTCACACACTCATTTCTGAGTCAAGACTTCACCTTTAGCATTTGAACTAGCTCATACTGGATCCTTCACGGTTTATCACTCTTCAGAACCTTGGGATATGACTTCATTCAGCCACTGATAAGCTTAGGGTTGGCACAAGGAAACAGAATTGACTTTTTAAACAGAAAAGGTTTATTCATCTCACAAATTGGAAGATCAAGAACATGGCATTACCTTGATTGCATTGGTCATATCACATCATGCCTGCAATCAATGAGGACCGTGTATGCGGGAGGAAACAAGTGATTACATCCCCATCTAAAAGCAGAGAAAACTGATGGAAGCTACTTTGGGATTTATAACACCCCTCTTTGGGGAAGTATCATGAAGCCTCATGAGAACTACCTTGTAAAGTTATTCCAACAGTGATTTAAGGATTCCCTATTTGGCCCCATCTCCCAGTGGCTTCACCATTCCCCTATAGCAACACCTGTCTACCAAATCTTGGGAAGTACATGGTGTCAGAACCATGACACATAAATAAAGTTGTGGCAAATGTGATTATAGTTTAGGTCCTAAGGTTAGTGGGATCAGTATCTTCATAAGAAGGGGGGGGGGGGAACATGGAGAGTCACAGGGAAGGCCATGTGAAGAAGACAGGCAGAGGGAGGAGCCGTGTCCCAAAAAACACCAGGACTAGAGGAAGTCTCCAGATAGTCTTTCTTCCAGGACCTTTTCTTGGGCTCTGAAGAGCTCTTGGAAGAAGTATTGTTGTGCTAAAACTTAGACTTCAGATTTTCAGCCTTTTATGACATGAGAGAATAAATGTCTGTAGTTTTAATTTGCCCCATCTATGCGGCTGTGTTGTGGCTGCCCTGAGAAATCATAGTCACATCTATAGTCCACATACCTCCCATTTGAAAATTAATCCTGAAAGCACATGTGGGCAGCTTTGCAACACTGATTGACTGGACTGTGTTATGTTTCTTGGGATTCTTTTCCTTGGGTCTGATTAAGGTATGCTGTATTTGAGGGCTTTGGTGCAAAACTATAGTGTCTGGTGGGTGGGTCATCAGATTATTTTTTAGATAGTTTTATGGTTGCTTACCTGCCCTATTATTTACCTATTCACTGGCCCACTCCTCACCCATCTGGTATCAAGCATCAGTTAAACCTGAAGCTGCTCCATCTTCCGCTGGATCCTTCTTCAGAACTTTGGATAAAGAAAGGGGTGTGATTGTCACTGTGAAGAAAAATCTCCTGTAGGTTCCATTGACCCAGACATGGCTTCTAGCTTGGTCCTACTACCCTGTTTGACAACTACCTTTGCTTCCTGCCTGATTTGTAGGCATTAAGTTCCAGTAGTAAATGTAAAACCAATAGTTTTATGGTGACCAGATCTTAGAATTTTTTAAAATTAAATCCCTGTGATTATTGTTCCCTTACTGACTCTCTTCCAGTGTAAGCACTGAGGACTTTATAGATTAGACCAAATTTGGGGGAATGATCATGGCTGTCTGAGAATAAAAAAAAAATATTATTGAAAATAGTAATCATTACATTGAATGTTCTGGGGCATTCCAGGGAAGTAAGTGTGTGTGTGTGTGTGTGTGTGTGTGTGTGTTTGGGGGTGTGCACACACCTGTACATGCACTCATGCAGGTGTTTATACTAACTCTTTGTAGTTTTCCGACATCTCTAGTGAATCCAATGGCTCAATATAAAGCTCTCTTATTTTCTCTACCCCATGTTTGTGACACCTCTTCCCCTGGCTCGGTTATCACAGACAAACAAAATTATAACCAAACCCCATGGCTCCTTTCTCAACTCCCACCAGCAGCAGTAGATTCTAGGGTTCACATTCTGTTTTATAAAGGCATTTCAGCCATCATTTGGTAAGACCTTGGCTTGACTTCCAGCGTGGAATATGGCTGTCTGCAGCTGGAACCTCAGGCGAGAGCCTCTGACTTCCCAGCGGCAATCCCTTCCCTTCCACCTTGTCCACATTCTCTCTCCCTGGAGTCAGACAATGTAATCTGAGACATCCTGGTGCTGCTGGGAAGATGAATCGGTGAAAATGGGTGTTGGACTTTCATACGTATATAAAAGCTCCCACTTCCTTTGTGTGTAAAAGCTGGACATGACATTTGTGGCTGGCTCCACCAGGCAGTTCTCCTTGTGCCAGCATTGAGTAGACTCTGATAATGTGGCCTGCACTGAAAGCTTCACTTCATGCAATTGTAATGAAGATCCCGTAGCCAGAATGAATGACTCCATTCACTGCCAACACAGAACTTGCTACGGATGCTCAATTACATCTAATGCCTCCTGGATCCCGTGGAAAGGCAGGTGAATGGTGATGTCAGCTTGGGCAGAGGGAGGTTAGAGAAAGCAAAGAGAAGCCTTGCTGTTCTTGTTTCTAGCTAGTGTGCCAGGAAAGTGGTACTTAAAACCTTGCACGGTACCCTTACTAAGTATTCACGACAGTCTTTAATCAGCTTTAAAACAATACAATATCACATTTCCTTAGCTGCCCTTAGCCCAAATAGTTAAGTTCCAATTTGTTATCCTAGTTACAGTCTTCTTCGTTGCCCAGCCCTATCATAACTAAGCATTTCTATTGTTGGCTGTTACTTAGTTGCCATTTTCCTGCATTTCTCTTTGGCATTTACCCTATTTGTGTGGGTGTGGGTGCGCGCGCACATGCACTTGCACAAGCAAGGAAATTCTTTACTGCTACATAACTTCAAGCTCTCCAATCTATGTTTTAAGAGGTCACGTAAACATGTATTCCTTTCGAGAGCCTCAGACAATGTCAGTCTTTGTTGTGGCATTCCCACAGTATCCTTTTCAAGCTTCAGTTGTAATCAACAGAACAAACCGTGTAATTCTTTACTTAACCTGGTTGGTGTTTGGATTTACCAAGGGCTTAACTAACTCATCTGGATCTAGAACAGTTTCTGGAACTAATATAGAACAAATAGCTTTTGTTTTTGAGAGAACAAAATGGTATTGGAAACAGAGTGCATATTGGCCAAACAATATTCAATGAGAAGTTGGTGCACCCAAATTCTAATCTTGTGTGTGCATCTAAATCTAAATTGTGTTTATCAACTGATGGCCTTCATGTCTCTTAGTGGCTGGTCAGTATTGACTGCCAGACAAAATGGTCAAAGTCCCAATTATTTTGCACTTTGATTTCTTCCCTTGCCAATAGGACAAATCTCACACGTGCTCCCTGGATCAGAAATACAACTCAAGAATCACAGGAAGAAATGGACAAAATTACCATCCTCCCATTACCACAGAGCAGAAAGCCTAGCTATTTATTTTCATAGACTTTTCTTGATGACTTTAGAACTGTAGTTAAGAGGATCTAACTACATATATACCTTATAGCTGAGGTCTCTCCTTGACTTGAGGCTGTTGGAACAGGCCAGCATGAGGATTACTTTCCTGACTTTTCCGACACCAGTGATTAGGAGTAAGAAGTTCCAGTGAAGGTCCATGGGCTCTGAAAAAAGAACAGGAACTTGGCTCTATGATTAGTTTGTTGTGCTTCTCCTTGCTTCTTCCATAAGCTTCTCATATATGTCTGGTAAAAAACAAAAAACAAAAACAAAAACAAACAAACAAACAAAAAACAGTAGTCATTGAGAGGCAGCAAAATTTGAAACTACAAGTCTTTAGCAGGCTAGAGTCCCTGAGAAATAACAGTCATTCAATCAACAAACATTTTGGGGGAGACTCTGGAGAGAATTATAGGACAATGCAGATGTCTTAGAAGTTGTTACAACAAAAGAAGTTCTTATTGGTTCAGAATGGTCTTTCTACCTCTTCTTCAGGTATGAGCTAGTCTAAGCATTTCCTTCAGCAATTATATTTGAGATATATAAAACCCCAATTTAGAGCCAGGTGGTGGTGGCGCACGCCTTTAATCCCAGCACTCGGGAGGCAGAGGCAGGCAGATCTCTGTGAGTTCGAGACCAGCCTGCTGTACAAGAGCTAGCTCCAGGACAGGCTCTAAATCTGCAGAGAAACCCTGTCTCGAAAAACCAAAAAAACAAAAACAAAAACAAAAACAAAACAAAACAAAAAACCCAACCTAGGTTACAAAAAATGGCCGCTGGGGTCTTTATATCAGTTTGTACTCTTTCAAATTTCTTCCTAAGCTCCTTTCTAGGTATAGAGAAGTTTTATTTTGGCTCTAAATTGCTAAAAAGTTTACTTTTTGTCTTTCCATACATAGTAGAGATAGAATTAGTAGTTTAATGCTGTAGTTATGTATGAAAAGTGACCATTCCCTTATAGTCTGACATCTTTCTTCCCCATATCCTTAGCCTTGTAGTAGGTAGCATTGTATAGTTTCAAAGTAGACTACAGAGAGACAAACTACCAAGGGACATTTTCTCTGCTAATCTTCAGCATCTTTGCTAATAGCTGTTGACAGCTGCACATTTGAGTATGATGTTTAATCAGAATTTTAGAATTTTTTTTCCTAGGCCTACAGAAAGAAGGTGAACTTCAAAATTCTCAAAATGAGTACTTTCAAAATCAGGAAAAAAAGTTCTTGTCTCTTTGGCAAGTCGGAATAAGATGATCGTTAGCTTTTTAGAGGGAAGGTGAAGGATGTGAGATTAAAGGATCAGGTTTGGTTTTATTTTTACATTAATAACACAAATGGCCACACTTCTGAGGACTGTCATAGATAAATATGACAATAAATGAGAGGTATATACCACCAACAACAGAGAAACGAGAAATGAAACTAGGACACAACACTTGAGCAATAAGATTTGTCATTGAGGCAATGTGGGTCTAACTGGTCAGGTAAAAATACCATTTGCTAATGAGATACGATAATCCTTAAAGAAGGGACATGGAAGGAGTTCACATATTTGGTACAGATAAATAAAGTTTTCTAGTTATAATTATGAAATATTTTTATTTCATTAGCGGAAATAAAACTCACTGATAGGTAATAACCTTGCCTCGATCTCACTGAGACTACCTGAATGGTTATATTTCTGTGGAGGTATCATCTGTGTATGTTATCACAATATCTAAAATATCTTCCTATAAAAATAAATGATTCATTGCCACCGCCGACACAAGAAAGGTTTGCTAAAGGCAGAAAAAAAAAAAACAAAAACAAAAAAAAAAACCACCTGGCATTTACTATCTCTTTCTACTGGCTTTTCTCTCCATGGCATGGAGTTTGAGCTGGGCCAGGTCACCTTGTTCATTCACTCATCAGATGGTTGGACCCCTTCCAGAGAAGGAACAGAAGGGCTTGAACTGCTCTGCTGAGTGACCTCAGGAGGCTCTTCAGCCCTTGGATGAAGTCCCTCCCCTCTGCGTGTGCCTCACACGGACACTGGCTCTGCTCTTTGGGATTATACTAAATAAGCCAGCTCTTCGAGAAAATGACAGCCCTTCAGGTTGGCATCAGGGCACCTGGGGCCTTTTTATTTTTCCAAGGACTGAGCATTTCACACCCTGTCCGGCGAGGACCCATGACAAGGTTCAAATCTCTTCACTGCTCTACAGATTTTCTTCCAGACCAATTTTTCCTCGTTCATGTTCATCTTAAGTGTGGCATCAAAATCAAATGTAACATGTTAGGTGAGAGGCTAACCAAGCAACATATATAATTATAGTTTTCCTAAATCTTTCCTAAAATGAATTTATAGCAATTCTCCCTGAACTGAAGATAGCCCTTTCCAAGACAAAGATGATTTTGCGTATGTTTAAAACTTTGTATCAGTTCCTAAACGGTCTTCACCCCACACTGCCGTCATGTGGTGTACATAGATCCACGTGTGAGCCTCGTGAGCTCTGATTTCGCTTGGACTCATTATTCTCACAGATCATAGTTCTGTTTCTAAAGGGCTCTCAGAATCTGGGGGCAATGAGAGGTCATCCAGTTGAGTCTGGTTGAGTCCAGGCGAACGATGTGAAGTCATTGACCTTGGGAGCTTTGGGGCCTGACTTTCCGAGCTTTCGGTGCACGCCCTCGGCCCTCGTTCCTCGCAATAATCTGTGTGCTCTCAGCAGTATTGTCTTTCTCTTTTGAGTTGTTGAATGGCTGATTTTGTGTAAGAGCTCTCTCACGTTAGCTTGCGTTCTGACTACAAAGCGTCGTTGGGAAAGATACTTTCTCGTTTTTTTCTTTATGGAAGGAACCCTGAAGTGACGTGCATCCGCTCTGCCTGAGATCTGGCCTGCCCTTCACCTTTCAGGAAACAAAGTTCGTCGTCATGCTGATTGGTCATTCACTTCCCACAAACTGCAGTGTAAAGATAACAATGAAGGGACCAATGGCCTTACAGCGTTGAGATGAAGGGCATACTAATTCTAATTTTAGTCGTACTTCCTTGAGCAAGTGAGTTGAAATTTCTGAACTTTCCTTGCTGAAATGAGGAGGGATTTGCTATTTATGGTCTCATGAGTACGGCTTCAGTTATTTATAGAAATGCCATAGTTTCCTTAATAGGAATGCAAGTTAGCATTTCATCAGTGCCCCTGCTATGAAAAGAGGCTTCCATCCAAAATCAGAAACTTCCATACAAAAATAATATATTTACATTTTCTCCTAATAGTCTCTTCACATTTTGGGGAAGACTGCTGTCAATGGTACATCTAGCTAACGGAAGATTTGAATGAGATAAAAAAAAAAACAAAAAAACACACACACACACAGTGGGAAACTGTAGGGAGGCAGAATCTGAAAAAAAATCTGACATTGTGAAATCGGAAGGCCCTAATACACTCTAAGAACACACAGGGCAGCTACGATACACTTAGAAGCTCTGGATTATATGAAAATTATTGCTAGAACTTAAAGAAAATTAGAAAGTTGTCAATTCATCGCTCTAATTTTAGGGATAAACCCTGAAGCCTGAGGACCTTTGCTAACGTCGCACAACTGGTAAATGCTCCGGTCAGATCCTTGAGTCTGGTGTGATCCTTTCCCCCTACATCATGAAGACAAACTGCACAATTTTGCCTAAAGTGGCAGTGTGCTCAGGTTCTCCTCCATGCCGAAGCAAGAGAGATGGATGATATCACTGAAGCAGTCTATTTGGGAGCAGAAAATGTCTGTCCCCGAGGCTGTGCAACTGTCTTCTCGGTACTATTTGGGCAAATGGATCCGTGTGGTCTATCTCTGCAGAGCCCACAAAATGGAGACCTTACTCTGTGATTCTGTGGAGACAGACTGGAGTGATTAATTGGAATTCAAGCTGAGGTTGGGAATATTCACCGAAGAATTCTGTGACCGGGCACATGGTCACAGATGAAGACGAATGTGCCTTGGAGCCTAAATGGATGGAGAAGGTGAAAGTGCAGAGAGGTAGTCAGTCCATCATCGGTACTTTCTCCTTGTGCACGTGCTAAGAACTTTTAGGATTATACAATTTGTTCCTGAAAGGCTATTTGGGATTTTGCTTGAAGCATACAGTTTGCTCATTATAGCTGAGAAGTGTGATCTCCTCTCTTCCTCTAACCCTTCTCTTGTTTGAAAGAAAAAAATCAAGTAATCCTCACACAGACAGCGCTACATAACTCTGTGCCAAGACAATCGTATTTCTTGAGCCACTATCTAGGGATATGCTCCTCAAACACAAAGAACCATGTGCATTGCCTAAGTACTTTTTGCCACCATACAGATTCTAATCCAGCAGATCTGGGACAGAATTCAAGTTTCTGCCTTTTAGCCAAACTCCCAAGAGGAGGTTAAGGCTGCTTGCTGGTCCCCAGAACACGCTGAGTAGCAAGGTGGAGTTCCAGGGTAGCCTTCGGATTGGCATGAGAAGGGGTTAGTGAGGATTACTTAGCCAGGCTTTACTCTAATCCAATCTTGGAAGGGTGTTTAACCAGGACCTCTCTCAGCCCAGGATGGGGGAATTATTGAGCCTGTTGAGGCACTAGTGGTGAACATGAATCTTTTGCACCTAAGCCTTCTTAATCAAATCAGCAATATTTGTGGGTGGGACTGTTTGCTTGCACAAACAACCTGCACTTGCCCACAGTAATTAGGTAATTGAATTGCAAACAGTAATTAGCTGCCTAACTGCCTGCTTGTTCATGCAGGTATCCAATTTGCTTTTGAAATGTGGCTTCTACTGGTGTAAATGGGAGCTGGCAGTTAAGACTGCAGACACAATGAAGAAGGCCCATTGAAAACCTGGCTTTGAATGAGTGGCTGGTGTGTATGTCTGTGAGAAAATAAAAAATAAATAAATTAATAAATAAATTAGAAATATGAATATACATACGAGAATATATGTAATATATATATTTCTGTTGGAACTGCTCTGATTAGGTTTATTTTGTGACTCAGAATCTCAGTTCTATTGTGCTATTTAAGAAAAAAAATCAGAGGTTGTATTGAACTCCTGTTCTCATGTCTTTGGAATAAAATTAAAGGCCAAGTGTTGTGCAATAAAGTGACAGCCGGTCTGCTAATTTTTGGTGAACTGACAAGCGTGTTTGCTTCCTGAGAGCCCACTGCTCAATACAACCTATCAGGAAAACAGGTGAGGGCTTCTGCAGCTGCCTCTCCCATGTCAGAGCACGGTCTAACAAAGGCAGCTCTTTTTTTTTTTTAATCCCATGATCGTTTTCCTAACAGAGAGAAAAGCAACTAGAATTTCGAAATACCTGCTTCTCCCATGAAATGAATTGACATTCAAGATGTTGAGAATTGCCGTTGAATATATTAGTTCTCACTTATTCTTTAGAAACTGTTAATTCTTTTAAAAATGTGTCTCACAAGTCTTACTACCTACCTCAAATGTGTAAGATCCTGCCTTCCTCGGTGCCCAGCTGTGCATCCCTAAGCCCCACCATCAAGCTTTGCTAAAGTCAGTACATCTAGCTAATTCAAGTCCACCCCTGAGGCTCTTCTAGAGCTGCTTCTAAGGGCTGACCTTGAACCTCCTGACCACCCTATAGTCAGTGCTGGCTTAGTGGTCCCATCTTTTCTAACAGGTGAAGGAACACACTCTCATTGTTAGAACACACTACTATTCTTCCTGGGGATCATCCGAGAGTTTTTGTTCGTATGGAGCAATGTTTCATAAGCTATATGGTAAGTAGTTAATCCTTCATGCTAAGTCACAAATCTTTTAAATTCTTTCAGATCACATTGTGGGATTTTAACATGAGGGTTAAATTTTTAGGGGAAAGATATGTTACTAGATGTCTCTCCGTGAGGCATTGGCAGAAAGGCCGTCATGTGCTCTTCAATTTGAAAGGATGTCTGTGTAAGAGGACATAGAAACATTTAAACTTGATCATTGAAACCCATTTAGTTTTCATTTTATTATGAAGTGTATTGTAGGGCTGTGGTCAAGGCTGTTGCTGGAGCTTTTAGAGGTGGAAATCTGAGGCGCCATTAGAAATGAAATGAAAAGGGACAGAAACCAAGGGCATATTTTATATCTAACATAAAAGAGTAAATTAGGACACAGAAAAGTTTGGCATTTAAAAATAGTAAAGAGGCAATGTATATGTTAAGATGAGAAATTGCTGTATTAAAGGTTGCTGTGCTTATAAGATATGGGAGTCCTATGCACAATATTTAGAACCTCCTTTGAAAATAGTGATCTTCAGTGGGCATGCACAAAGTCCCCTTAATATTCTTCATAATGTAACTGTGGTGGCACAGGCTTGTGTGACCAGCACTTGTCAGGCACAGGAGGAAGGATCACAAGTTCAAGGGTAACCTGGGCTACATAGTGAGTTCTATACCATCTAGACTACCTCAGAAAAGCAAAGGGGAAAATATTTTTCATATGTAAAGAGCTACAAACATCTGTAGAGGAATTTCTTAGGGAGTTTATTTTGTTGGATTTTTTTGAAGGAAAGAAAGTACCCAGTGTATAGTCTGATCCCAGCTTTCTTTTATAAATTATTTTGTAAAATTATTTACTTTTTTAAAATTTCATTTTACATTGCAACCACAGTTCTCCTTTCCACCCTTTCTCTCGCCCCCTCCCTCCATGTCCTCTACAGCCAACCTCCCATCTACTTCTCCCAATGGGTAAAGGCTCCTGTGGGGAGTCAACAAAGTCTGGCACACTAGGTTGAGACAAGATCAAGCCCCTTGCCCCCTGCATTAAGGCTGAGTATGGCATCCCACTATGGTGGCATGGGCTCCAACAAGTTAGCTCATGCCACAGGCATAGATCCTGGTCCTATTGCTAGGGGTCTCTCAAATAGTCCAAGCTTCAACACTCTCTCCCACAGATGGAAGGCATAATTTAGTCTAATGGAAGTTCCCCAGCTGTTGGTCTAGAGTCCATGATTTTCCATGAGCTTGGTTCAGCTGTCTCTGTATACTTCTCCATAATGATCTTGATGTCCCTTGCTCATATATTCCCTCCTCCATCTCTTTGACTGGCTTCCCAGAGCTCAGTCTGGTGCTTGGTTGTGGATCTGTACATCTGGTTCCATCAGTTTTTGGATGAAGGCTCTATGATGATAGTTGGGGTATTCATGGATCTGATTACAGAAGGTCAATTCAGGCACCCTCTTCACTATTGCTAGGAGTCTTAGCTGGCGACCCCAGCTTCCAATCTGGTCTTTCTGGTTTATATTCTTGGAATTGGTCAAATTTTGTTTTCATGTCACTGCTGAAACAGTTTCAATGGATATGTCTCCATCTCCTTTTATTGCTCTTGCTCACTGTCCACTCTGTCTAGAAAATTATTCCTTTCAAACAAAATTTCTTGCTTTACTCCAAAGACTTGCTGATCATCCAGTGATAAAACTACCCCTGTAGCCCGTGAGGCCACCTACAATCTGGTTCTTATTTATCTGCAAAGATCATCCAGGAACTGCTTGCCTGCTCATGTATCCAGTACCTGCACCACTGAACTTATCACCATTTTCTGAGTCCCTTGGACTCGTGGCTAAGAAATCAGATTGGGGTAAAAACAGAAAGCAGGTGCAGTGAATGGTCAAACTCAGGACAGATGATTCAGACTGATTGTATTTTAATCCTTCCAAAGGATTAAAATACTAGACTAGAAAGAACGCTTGTCTAAATAAGCTCAGAGCATAGCTGTTATCCATATCACATTGCTTTATAACCAACATTCAAGGAATTATATTAGCCTCTGGGCTACAGAGCATATGGAAGTCCAGATGGGTGGAGGTTTTTTTCTCCCATTTCATTTTGCTTCACTTGTGCTGACAGTATCAGATTTCTTATCTCCAGACTCATAGTTTGTACTTATAGACATAGTGAGCTCAGTGTCAGAGTGGGGGAGAACTTCAGAACAACGTTTTAGGAAGAGAAAACAGAGTTACCTTTTTCTTTCTTCTGTTTTTCTTAATGCCTAGCAATAGGCAAGACTCCCTGCAGAACAGTGCTTATTTAGCAGGGGATGTTCAAGTTTCGATGACTTTCAGGAAACATTCAGAGCCTTTAGCTTCATGGAAACAAACAGTTTTTGCTTGAAATAGTTTTCCCTATAGCTAATCTATAGCTGGAAGATGAGAGTGTAATTTTTAAAGAGCACCCAAACTTTCTCATTGTTTCTTACTGTACTCTCCATTCCTAATGCTCATGGGGCTGGGAATATTAGCCCCGGGACAGGTAGAATGGCCTTCAGTCCCAAGAAGCTGGGAAGGAATGGAAGATGAGGAGCTTTGTTGACACTGAAATGCCTCTGGAAGTTGTGTGGCATCTCTGATACCTATGGCATACCTTTCCCCCCCAGAAATCTTGGCAAAGTCTGGATGTTAAGGAATCCTTCCTCAAACAAACAGAATTGGGCATATACGATGACTGCATTTTTAAAGGTCAACTAGAGACACATATAATCTCCTTTCAGCCATGCAATCTGGTTAAGCATGTGTTCTTTCACCAACCACAAGAACAGCGTATTTGCATCACTTCAAGGAGGATTTTAATGAAATGCATCATGTCAGATACTTAGCTAGAAGAAGCAAAAACTTTTGGTAGCATGTAAAAATGCAAAAGCTCCATTATTTTAGTGCATGTGCCCTTATCATCAGTAACTTTCTAGGAGGGCTCTTCCTTGATTGGAATTCAGACAAATCAAACCAAAGGAAAATCTAGTCAATGGAAAGCCAGTTATTTTCAGAATCACATCCTTCAGCTAGATGAGAGTATTGTAATGAGGCTGTATTAGATCTGTGGGGAAAAATGAAATAACTACAATTTATGATGTCATCCAACCGCCTTTCTCTGGTCTAGAATGGGTAGAAAATCTAAATCATGCTACTCAGAAAAGCCAAAGGCAGTGACTTTGTAATCACAGTTGTCTGACTCTTGACGGTGCTAGCTCTAGAACTTTCCCAGCATCAAGGGACATTCACTCACCCAACAGGGTCTAACTGGATAATTGCTGAGTATCCATCAGCATGCTGGGAACTGGGGGAACCTTGTATATGTGATAAATCCCTGCTCTTCCAGAGGTCAATCTCGTGAGAAAGATGTAAACAAACAAACATCCAAAATACAAGGGGCATACTATTCAGACATCTCTTAGCTGGGCTGTGTAAAGCTTTGAAATCTGTAAATAGGTTCCATACAGGCTGTGATTTATAAAGATTTAACTTACAGTCCATGTAGCTCTTTATCCCAGGAGCATAAGGGAGAGAGGGGGAGATTCACAATCTCCAAGCACTGAAGGAGGTTAATACTGTCTTGATAATTCATTCTTCCTTCATTTAGGGAGGTGACAGTGTTGTGGCTATTAATAGTAAGACAAAGTCTCCCTTTATCCTTCAAGCAGAAAGAACGTGAAGCACTTTATGATGAGGAGTCATGACCCCCAAACCTAACCAATCGTTCTCACCTGTCTTAGTTCCTTTTCTGTTGCTTGCTAGCATACTATAAGGAGCATGGCAGCAGGCAGGCATGGTCCTGGTATCTGAGGGTACACGTCTTTATCTAAAAGGATGAGGCAGAAAGAACACACAGAGAATGTCATGGGCTTTTGAAACTTTCAACCCTGCCCCCAATAGCAAACCTCCTCTAACAAGGCCACAACTCCTAATCTTTCCTAAACAATCTCACTAACTGGGACCAAACATTTAAATGTATAAGCTTGTGGGGACCAGTCAAACCACCATACCCAAGCCACCTTGCAGTTATTAATATACTGCATCATCCACTTTTCAAATTCCTATATTAAAATCTCTAACCTCCAACATCTCAGAATGTTCTGTACCAGTGATGGAAACTTTCTGATTTCACTAATGTCCTGATAAGAGGAGAACAGAGCACAGAGAGACACTAAATTTGTGAGCTCTAAGCAAAGACCATGTAAAGGCCCAATGGAAAGGTGATTATCTGTGAGTAAGGGGGGTTGTCTGGAGCAGTGTGTCCCATACAGTGCTCAGAGAAAACAGATTTTTCAATCAAATTTATCTGGCACTTCCGCCCTCCAGATATTACAAAATTAAAGTCTGTTATTTGTGCCACTTAATCTGTTGTATTTTGTTAGAGCTACTCAAGTTAACTAGGACAGGCACCTTTGCCTCCTTTGAATACTCTGTGATCCAATAACCTAACCCAGCAACCCTGGGGTGCAGGGGAAAGAGAGAGAGACAGACAGACAGACACACACACAGAGAGATATCTTATATCTCTCTTACTTTTAAATATCAACTATTATTGCATTGTTCTACTACCATTTTTTCTTTTCCTTTTTAATTTTTTCTTCTCCTACATATTACATATCAACTACAATAAAAAAATATATTTCCTCTCCTTCCTCTCCCCCCATCTCCCTCTTCCCTCTCCCATAGAGCCACTCCTCCTCCATTTTCCTTCCAAAAATGTCAAGCCTTCCAGGGATACCAACCAATTATGGAATAGCAAGTTATAAGACTAAGTACATCCCCTCATATTAAGGCTGACCAAGGAACCCAATAGGAGGAAAAGGACCCCCAAAATAGACAAAAGAGTCAGAGACAGTTCTTGCTCTCACTCTTAGGAGTCCCACAAGGACACCAAACTACACAAGCATAACATATATGCAAGGAACCTAAGTCAGACTTTATTGGCTCCCCGATTGTCGCTTCAGTCTCTGTGAGCTCCTAGTAGGATAGTTGATTTGGTGTGCTAAGTTCTTACGGTGTCCTTAACCCCTTAAATTCTGATAATCTCTCCTGCCCCTCTTCTGCAGAATTCCCGAGCTCTACCAAATGTTTAGTTGTGGGTCTCTGCATCTACACCTATCAGTTGCTGATGAAACCTCTCTGATGATGATAATGCTAGGCTGTCGTCTATGTCTACTACCATTTCTTCCAATTACTAAAACAGGAATCTTTTGAAAACAAACAACAGACAAACAAACAGAGCATGATCTATTGAACAAATCTATGTAGACACTCTGATAATACAACTAGTCTTAGAGATATGTGCAATGAAACAACAAAATCAAGTTTCTTTGTTTCATAAAATTTCTTTGTAGTTATTTACTTTAAATTTTTATTATTTTGGAGTCTTTCATATACAAGTCCTCTACTTATGTCATTTCCATCCCCCTCCTTTTCCATCCATGTCCTATGTCCCTCCAAGCCCTCTCAAATTTATGACCTCTTCTTCTATAATTGTTACTGTTATATCAATCAGTAGTCATTAATTGCTAATAGCTCTTTATTAGAGGTGAGACCTTGTGAAATCCCCCCCATCCATGTTGGCATACCAACTGGTGTAGTCATATGAAGGTCTTGTTCTGGTAACTATATTGTTGAGATTTTACAGATACAGCATCCCTATGGTATGTAGGACACTGTCGTGTGACAGGAATTCTGGTCCTCTGGCTAACAAGCTTTCTACTCCATTATCCATGACATTGCCTGAGCCTTAGGTGTAAGGGGTGCCTTTTGGATGCATCCAATGAAGCCAAGCCCCTTCTGAACACTTGTCTGCGCTTTGACAAGTTGCACATTTCTGAAATATGCAGCACCAAGTTTTTCCTTTGATTCGGAGTGAGAACTACAGTTATCTGTGAGTACAAAAGTATTTAGAGTGCAGTTAAGAATTATGGTGCAAACCAGGCGTCTTAGTCTTTGGTAATCTCTCAACTCCGTAAAGGCACCATAACGTTTTTCAGAAGGATTGCAATATAGAATCTGAAAAACAATCTCCCGCTACTTTACATTTTAATATTGACATACTTGAAGAGCGGTCTCAGGAATAAATAATCATTTCAGATCTGTTCTGGCTCAGTGATCCACAAGTATGCCTTCAAGGGACTATAATCTTCTAAGGTTTATCTATATACAAAGTCGTTATCTTTTCTAAGTATCATCTGCGACTTAAATGTCTTTCTATTGGGTGAGGTTGAAAACTCACATAGATTGTATTTAATAGCCTGGAGATTGACATGTAAGTCAGAATTATTTGAAAAAAAAAATCTCACCAATTCAAAAACATAATTTTTCTGTCCTCCCTGAAACCAGCCAGAAAGCCAAGGCCCACCTTTTTGTAGTTCTGTGGCTAATAGCTTGGAAATTTGTGTTGGGAGACATTAAAAATACTTTTTTTTCTGGAGCTTTTTAGTTGATAAAATGCTAGATAAAGTAGACTGTGTGCCAAAATTCATTTCCTCTGCTTAATGACTAATTGTGGTAAAACAGACATGGCTTCAGAATCATGCCTTTTCTATTTGCATTTCTCCTTCTGATTCTTAGATTTAAAATTCTAGTTGTGCTAGAAATCATGAGATGTCTAACACTTCTTGAAAATTACATAGATCAAAAGAGAAAGCATGTTCATAAAAAGCTTTGATAGTCTCCTTCTAATAAACCGTCCTTTAGACATTTTTAATTTCTACAGAAAAGGAGTATTCAGTCGGGAAATGCTCAGATATTGTACTTTGGAGTTGCAATTGATGTGATCAGCTCAATCCACATGGCGCACATTATCCCTAACTCGTTGACAGAGGGGAAAATTTAGCTTGATAATGGTTTGCATTTTCTTCATGGAAAGAAACTAGTCTCGTTTTTATTTAAAAAAAAAAAAAAAACAAAAAAACAAGGCAGTGAGTCTGGGCCACTCCTGGCATAGGTACTAGCTCATTGTACACAGCGTTGCTTCAGGTAGGCGAAGGAGACCTTCCCCTGTCTGACTTTGTGTTGCCTTGTTTCCCAGGAGAGTACTAATTCCTTCCTGAATTTTATAGCCAAATCCAATAGCAGCAGAAGACAACATCTGTGTTCAATAGGTACATTTTTTTATGCCAGCTCACATTAAATAATTCATTATGAATGTTTGTAGGGCTGAAATTAGCCTTTATTAAATATAGAAGCTGGCATCATCACCATTCCCTGATGAGAGCAATCAACCCCTTTAATGATTCCTCCCTTCACATGGTACCGTCAGGACTTTTAATTGTTTTAAAGCATTTTTGTGCTCCGTTTTTATTATAGGTTGACTTGTGATGCTTCAATAGATGTTGAGGTATAAATCACTGTTGCCTATGAATATGCTCTTAATTGGAAATAGATCTTTATGATGACTGAGCTAAAATGAGGTCATGAGAAAAGGAAACTAATTTCCTCACGACCTTACAAAAAGAGGAAATTGAAGGGCTGAAGAGATGGTTAAGAGCATTTCTTGCTCTTAGAAAAGACCTGAGTTCAGTCTCTAGGATCCATTTGGTGGCTCACTACCATTTATAATTCCAGTTTTAGGAAATCCAACACCCTCTTCTGACTTCTGAGGGGCCCCAGGCACACACATTGAGAATGCACATTCATACAGGCAAACCACGTGTAAAACGAATGAATCAAAAGGTAAAAAAAAAAAAAAAAAAAAAAAAAAAAAAAAAAAAAAAAAAAAAAAACCCACCCAGAAACAAAAAAAGAGGAAATTTGCAGATGGGACAATGCCACCTATAAGCAAGGAAAACTTGAGACCACCAGAATCTATGGAGAAAATGACCTCCTAACCCTCAGGAGCTCTGGAGGATGTTGGCCTCCAGAACACTAAGACAATACCTCATGTGTGGTAGTTCATTATAGAAACCCCAGGCAATTCTATTGACTATGTTCGCTCTTATGTTAAATAATCACTAAATTTAAAATTGTATTTCAGGTTCTACTATCTCTACTTTTAGTCTTGCCCACTGTTTAATAATACTTTGTTTTATTTATCTTTTTGGACATCTTTTCTCTTCACTAGAACAGGAGTTCAATAAAGCTGAGAACTATTGATTGTTTATTGATTAGAAGAGTACTATTGGTTGTTGATGATATACTCCAGGAACATAAACTCAGATACTCTCTAAGTGAATGAGAGAGCAAGTTCCTTGCTTTCCGTTGGTATGCAATTCTTCCTTTGGCTGTGATAAAATTCCCGGGGAAAAGAAACTCGAGGGAGGAAGGGCTTATTTCCTTCACAGTTCTGGGTAGAGTCTATCAGGACTACTAAGACAGCCCAGGGATAGGAGCTTGAGGGAGCAGTTCACACAGCATCTGCAGTGAAGATGCAGGAAGGAGCTGGGGAGCTGACCCAGTGATCAAGAAAAAACACATACTGTTCTTGCAGAAGACCAGTGTTCAGGTTCCCGCACCCACATCAGATGATTCTCGGGGATCTGATATCCCTGATCTGGGCTCAGTGATCACGTGCTCATATCCCTTCATCACACGTACACATCTCCACAAGTAAAATTATTAAGAATGGAAAAAAAGCGGCGGCAGCAGGAGAGGATGGCAATAGCTTAGAGCTGCTCAATTCATTTTTCTCCTGTTATGTAATCTAGGATTCCAGTTAGGGAATGGCTCTATCCACAGTGGGTGGGTATTCCCACCTCAATTACTATAATCAAGATAATCCCACACAGGAATGCCTAGAGACCCATCTCTCAGAGGATTCTAGATTCTGTCAGGTTGACAATTAATACTATGACAAATCTCAACCCCTGTCTAGAAAAACAAAAACAAACAAACAAACAAACAAAAAACCAAACACTATTACAAATCTCAATACCTGTGTTACTCTGAAGGCATTCTATAGAAGAGGGCAAAAGAGGAAAAAAATTAAAAGAACAACAGGATGGTTCATGTAAAATGCTGGGAGGTTTGCATGATCTAGGTTCTATTACATTGCAAGTGGATTAATATTTTGTAAGATGAAATCTTTTCACTTTTCAATTTCATTTCATCTTAAGTGAACGACATTTTAGTACTTTTTGAGGAAAACTGATTTTCTTAAGGATAGGCCAATGGTTTTGAATGCTTTACTTGAAATCCCTGACTTTTGACTAATGGCCCACCAAGGAAATCAGTGGATTCCTAACACAACTGGGTTCATTTTTTTTTGGTACACTTTATAAGGTACTGTACATGGCTGGAAAAATCATCAACTTCCACACCGAGGTTCTGAGAAAGCTTTCACACATATGGAATTGCTATCTTAGAGGGAGCAATGTTCTTTATCACCGTCTACTTTGGGTATGATGCCATATTGTTTAAATGAAGAAACAATGTGCGATCTGAACTCCTTCCTTAGCCTGTCCTCACATAAAATAATATCAGCTGGACTTCCAAAGCGGTTTTGTGTTTTCTTTTTTTTTATCAGCTTCTTTCAGTATTAACTTAGTACAGATACCAGCTAGTAGATCACCATGTTTTTATGTTGTGCAAAATGAAAATTGTAATACTCTTGTGGGCTGTTTCCAACTCCAGAGTAGAGAGAACAATGATACCGAATCAGAAAGTCTTACCTTTTGCTGTCTGTATGGCCTTGGGCAGATTATTTAACCCCTTGAGGTCTGTGAAAAAGAATACCAATAGTTAATCCTTCAGGATTTTTTTTTAAATGGAGAACATGATAGGTGTTCTGCAAATGGCATATACTGCTATTTCCCCTGTAGGCTGGCAATTTTGATACAGCATTTACTTAACCTATAGACCTAGGTTGGTTCGTCTTTTGCAGGAATATTAACAGTGCCTTTTCCCCACACAGTGTGTGGGCGGAAGTGCTGCCTCTGATCCAGTTTGACTCTCGTGACAGATATGAATGTGATTTTGTGCAGGAGACTCGGGTTGCCAGCAGAATGAAGAAGGAATATGAGTGCCCAGAATGGATCTGGAAGACTCGGAGTCACTCGTATAACTCCATAAGAAAAAGTTCCCAGTGACCCAAACCTTCCTGCTCTGATAGTTGCTGTGGTGGCCTCCAGGTCAAGAGATTAGTGAGTTCTCTGATGTTTTCTGTGGTGGAAATGTCTTTCACTAAGGTATGTGCTTGAGCAACACCCTCACGTGTTTCCCACAAATAATGCTAACTCCCAACTCCACCAGGGTGGTGTGGATGCTCATTAAAGCATTTCACAAGCACACAGAGAGAAAGGAAATCAACTTGAAAGATAATTTATGAGCAACCTTTTGCAGTTTGAAAATATGCCAGGAAACCTAGCAGAAGCCACTCAGGTTTTTATGGATTTTTTTTGTTGTTATTGCTGTTTATCATTTTGGTGTGATAACCACCTGTAGTCATTAACACTCCCTATTTCTAGCGTGGGGTCCCAAACATCTGCCGCAGCAGCCACAATGTCCCTCAACAGAATTCAAGTTTATGTTCTTGAAATGAGAATTTCATTTCCTGTTGTTGGAAGCATGCAACAGTCTTTTCGACTCCAGCTTGTGTTCTTAAAGCCACGGGTACCACCCCGGTTGTTCTTCTAACTGTGATTTTGTTCCTTAGATAGTCCCATGAGCACCTTATCTCTGCTGCTGAATTTCAGGCACACAGAGGACAAATGAGAGATCTCTTCCAGTGTTGTGTATCATTCTTCAGAGGGCAGAGTGGGGCCCAGGAAATGGTAATTAAATATATTTTGTATGTGGTTCTGTAAACGTAACAATGCCACAAAGTCTATAGTGAGGAGAGGGGACAGTATGGAGAGAGGACACTCTGATAAATCACTTTGGTCATTTCTTTCATTGAAATGATTTTATTTAATCATAAAGGCCAAAGTTCTAAATTAGGTCAGTAATCTGAAATAGATATAAGACAAGGGGAATATATGTGTGTGTGTTTTGGAGGGTTCTTTCTTCTACTCTAAATGTATGTTCTGAAAATAAGGGCTGCAGATTGAATTTCTCCTGCAAATGGTTTATCCTGGAAATCCCTTTCTCCACAGCACAACTCGGGGCACTAAGCAGCTACTGCAGCATATCAGTCTCGGCCTCAATGAATCATCTCGAGAGATCAGAGTTGTGAGGCTCCGGGGCTTGAAAGATATTAACATTCTAGGATGATGCTTTTATTTATTTATTTATTTTTTTACTGGAAAGAAGCTGATGTAATTTGACCTTAAAATATGAAAATGTGATCTTCCATTCAGACCAAACAGGCTCAGTATCTCAGAGCACATTTCCTGTAAATACCCCGTATGCGTTTCACAGGATGTAGTTTTCACGGTCCCTCAGTGAAACGTAAACCATGTTTGCTCAGAAATGTGGTTTTTGCTTTCCAGAATTTCCTGAAGCCTTAAAAAGAACTTAGGAACACAAGCCACACTTTGCATGTAATCTGCCATCGAGGTGGCAGTTGTTTTCAGTCAAGAGTATTTTCATGTTGTTTAGATACAGATATGTTATTATTACAAAGAGTAGATAATACATTTCTACATTTATTATACAAAGTAATATGTAAAATTAAACATGATGTCTACTTAAAGTCTCCATTTACTACTACTAGATTCTTTTTTTCTTGAAGTTGTCCGATGTGATCAGAATACTCCCACGGTTCAGGTTTGAAACCGCTGATTTCTATTAGGAAGTTGTAAGAAAGCAAGGACACCAAAATGTGCTGCTTAATTTGGGACATAAGCGACCACAATATCATCTGCAAAGCGCAGGACCATGCTGCCATCACGCCTAAACACCTTGCCTCACATTATTTCAAGCTGAAAAAAAAATCCACACGAGTCCAGATCCAACACTTCTTCTAATATCGAGCCATAGCATGAAAGGTGAGAGTGTGGAGCATTCTTTTCCTGAAGGCTGAGAATTCTGGGCAGTGTTCTCTGTGTGATGGGGAGGCAGAAAGCAAATCATATAAATACATTTCAATGACCACTGCCTTTCGAGTCCATACCTCATATTCAAAGGAAGGGAATGGATGCACACACATACACACACATGTATTCACACACACATACACACACATGTGAGTGGCATGTGAGTGGTAAATGAATGTGGGATTTTGTGTGTGGTTTATATATAAGTTTTTATAAGTAGAGGGGCCTAGGTATGTGGCATCTAGTTGAGAGGAATTGTGTGGTATGATGGAATGTATATACATATGTTTATGGGAGAATAAATGTATATGCTATGTTGTAGGAGGCCGCTTGTTAGTCCCCAGCTGCCCAGACTCAAAATAATCACACAGAAACTATATTATTTAAATCATTGCTTGGCCAATTACTTAAGTGTATTGCTAGCTAGCTCTTACATCTAGAATTAACCTATTTCCGTTATTTTGTATTTTACCATGAGGCTCATGGCCTACCAGCAAGATTCCAGCTGGCAGCTAGTGTCTTTCCCCTCTGGCAGCTACATGGCATCTTTCTGACTCCACCTTCTTTCTCCCAGCATTCACTTTAGTTTTCCCAGCCTAGCTCTTCTCTGGTAAGCCACTGGCCAAAACAGATTCTTTATTCATTAAGCAATAAAAGCAACACATATACAGAGGACCTCCCACATCAATGGTATGTCTGTGAATGTGCTGTGATATACATATATATGTATAGATATGGTAGATGTGTATATGTTTGTATGATTTTTATAAAAGAGTATGTGATCTATATAATTTACATTATGTGTGTTGTATGTGTTTTGAATGCATTGTGCATTGTCCTCCATGGGTTCTTTGCTACTCTGGAATTCCTTTCTTCATTTTACACACCTTTAAATCCTTTCTGGCCCAGCTTAAATGTCATCATTCAATTATCATATTTGAACCAGGGAAGCTTTGTAGGTTAGTGACTTAATATTTGGATTAGGAAACAGAGGCACGTAGGATCAAATGTAAGTCCTGTCTATTGCAACTCTCTTTCTCTCCTCCCCCCCACCTCTGTTTTGTGACACAGGGTTTCATTGTGTCACAGCCCTAGCTGTCCTGGAACTAGCTCTATAGACCAGGCTGGCATTGAACTCACAAAGATCTTCCAAGCGCTGGAAATAAAAGCCTGTGCCACCACCACCAGGCTACAAACTCTCTTTTAAAGTGAATTTTCTTTGTCAGTAAATTAGAATTAGTACTCTGTCCTCTTTTTTAAGGTACCCGTGTTAAATGAGCTAATATATAGGAAGTGTGACCTGAAACTGTCTCCCACTTCTGGCTCTCTACTCTTGTCTTCTGGACATGTATCCAATTACCCACTTACACTATTCTCTGCTTGGGACTTGTCAAGATTATGCCAATTATTTTTTTCCCCTCAGTCACTTAGCATAGTGCTATGTCAATAACAATCTCTCAAAACAGATTTCCTTTCGATTAAACAAGCAATGAGAATGAAAGAGAATTCAGAAAAGGAACCACAACCTAAAACCTGCTTAGAAGTCCCTGCCATGAAAAGACATAGTAATATTGATAAACATTTAGGTGATGCGCTGCAAAGTTTTCCTGCTTCAGTGATACCCTGGAACCTGGGGAAGGCAAAAGTGACTTTTAAGAGCCTACTTTAATTTGTTTTCATCCCCTATGTTGTCATGTAGCGAGGAAGACTGATTCTCGGGGTCACTGCAAATTGATTTTGTGCTGTGCACTTTAAAGAATTGAAGTAGGCTCTTAGAGCTTTGTTCACTACTGTTGTTCCTAAGAATTCTCATTTTGATCATTGATTTAATTTTTTCTTTTGGTAATACCTTTTTGAAGTACAAAAAAAAAACTCTTAGGAAAAATATTAGCCTTGTGGATAATCGGTAGAGAATTAAATTTTGATGTTATAAAATATATGTGTAGGAACAACATGACCCAAATTATTCTCACAGATGAAGTGTAACAAATATGATTTTTTTCCTGATCCTTCTGTTTCAGAATACCACCATAATAATATAAATCTTTGGGTAGTTTCTTGTGGAAATTTTAATGATTAGTATGGCAATTAAAGTTCTCAAGATAAGAAGGAATGCACATAGACTATGTTTTATCATTTTGCTATTTGTGTACCTTGAAAAGAATGACCTTCACTTCTTATTTTTTTTTCTCTTTGTACTGAAGAGGGATGTTTTGTCTGCCCGTCGTAACAATTTATAGCAGAATCCAGTAATCACCTTTATAAATATTAAGATGAATATAAACCTCGGAGTGGCCCAGTCTTTAACACCCTGACTTGGTCACTAGGAGACTGATTTCATGAGTTCTTCTTGTCTTGACAGAATATAGTGTCTTCCCTTTATAAATCGCCATTGTTTTCAGAAACTTTTGTGTTGGGATGCTGAGTCCCTCCATGCTACCCCCAAACAGAAAATAGACTGTTTACCCTTTGCTATGATTTTAGTCAACATCTTGGAGAGTAGAGGTTAAACAATTGAAAGAGAGGTGATGGAAAATAAAAAGGGAAATTTCCCAAAGTGATAAAAGAAATCATTTCAATTATAAATGGGAGATGTACACAGATGCTTCCTGGATGAAATGGCTTTCCTTACTGTGTGAAAATTAAAGACTCTCTGGACCCAAACTCCTGTAATACCCCCAAACAAGACTTCTGCCACGGCATGAAGTCAATTATCTCCATGGCAACCCAAACAAATAGTGAATATTGCCGCAATAGACAAGATGGATAAATGGTGCATCTGAAATTAATTTATGTCTTGGGATCAGATAGTTGAAATGAGAGAACTGATCCATAAAGTACCCAGGAGAAGCTATTAAAAAAGAAACAAAGTAAGTCCCTTCTTAAGTTCCCAAGAGGGCTGAGGTTGAAGCATATAAATCCTGCATGCCTTTTCTTTAAGGAGGAAAACTGTCAGTACATCCCTATTTACATGGCCACGTCGAGGATGCCCCCTGTAAATCTCAGGCCTACCAAAGATTGTTTATTAACAAGCACCTTCAAGACCAATCTCTTAATCTACCCTCTTGTTCAGTTAGAGAGTATTTTTCATTATTACATACATCAGTTCTGAGATGCAGAGATGCCCCTCAAAGACTAAAGTTCAGAAGATTCTGAGTCAATCAAAGTCTTGTGTTTAAAAGGGAAGAAGAGAGGGAAAAATATATTATTCACTTCCAAATGTGCAGAATGCTCAGAACATTCACAGAGCTGTAAATTTTTCATTAAGTATAGAAATTAATAACACTAATTAAACCACTGTTTGGAAAATAACTCCAGATATTAAAAGGAACTTTTCAGAAGGAAAAGGAATGCATCTGCTTTTCTGTGTCTGGAGATATGACTTCTGAAATCAGGGGGTTCCAGTAGGAAGCCTGCTTTGTGGAAGAACACATCACTTACCCTAAATAGAAAAACAGTGGAACCAGAAGACTGAGCAAAACACAGACCCTGCCTGTTCCTTCCTAGGGCAGAGCAGGCATGTCTGGGTTGTAATCACATTTGATGCTTTAGCTGATCTAGATATCCTCTTTGCAGCAGATCCCACCTCATCCCTCCAACCCCCTCAGTCCAGGACCAATTTCCTTTTCCCCATCCAGTCATTCTTACGGGCAACAGTTTCTTCCTTACATCTCTCCCTCATTTTCTTTCGTTTCCAGAAATGTACAACTGGATGATTTTGACAGTTTCTAATGTCCCAGGCTAGATGCTTACCTTCCTCCTTCCTGTCTTTCTTTATTGGTTGGATTTATTTTCCAAAGAGGTCCTTTTCATTTTTCATCCATTCAACCAAAACAGAATGGTTTCCTGTTGATTGTGGAATAAACCCCCAATTCCTCTCGGAGGCATTTATGGTTATCCAGCAGCTCACCTTTTCTGCACTCTAGCACAGCTCTGCAAGAGTTCACTCCCATCAATCCATCATCCTAGTCGTTATCACTTACCGCAAGTACCTCATCTTTTCCTTTCTGTCTTAACTTGTATAATCTGCATTTACGTACCTGGAAGACCTTCCTCACAGGCATCTCCTTCTTCCCAATGCAATATGTGCCTAGCAATGTCTTGTATATTTTGCTTAAAAATCAAACTCAAATATCCATTCATAAATACTTGCTAACTCGCTGATCTCAAATTTTCTTTTCCCTCTTAACTCCAATAGTATTTAATGTAGGAGGCAGGATAGCCTAAGGATATATATGCTCTAGTGTTTGGAACTTCTGATGTGCTACATTACAGCTGAGCAAGGAATTTGCATGTGCAATTAAAGTAAATATGCCTAAAATAGGGAGGTTTTCCTGAATCATACGGATGGTGTCCGCTAGTCACATGCTACTTTTTGGGGAACAAACTTCCTCTAGGTATAGTCAACTGCTGCCAAAGGAAAGCCTGAGAAAACACTAAGTGTGACTAATAGTTAATTTTGCCTTGTGGATCCCACAACAGAGAAACCAGATGTGTTGACTAGAATTTCTGACCCATGACACTGTGAGACACTATCCTTTTATTGTTTGGAATCACTGAACTTATGGTAACTGAAAATTTATACAATGTTATGACTATATACTACACAAAGTATTGTAGCTATTCAAGACACTTGCTTTCAGAATTCATTCAACTGTTTGGGTCCAAATTTTGCTTTAATGCTTACAAACTACATGATCTTGGGCAAGTTATTTATCCTCTTATATACTGTAGTTTCTTTATATCTAACAATAAAACCTGTCATTCATTCATGATAATTTTAGTATTATAATGAATATTATGTGAGATTTCATGCGCATAATAACAAAATTAACTGCCCTATACTAGCATTCAGTAGTGCTTTGCCTTCTGATTATTCATGTTTCATGATATATTTCTAAAAGTAATTTTAAGATCCTGATATATGAAGTAGTAGATTACAAATAGCTGTGAATTCTTCATAGTTCTTAAAAAAGGCCTATTTACTGCCATTTGTATACAGACTGACTTTGCCCATCGTTGATTGATGGAACATGGTACCTCGGATGCTGTGGAAGTTTCAAAGGGACTTGTAAATTCAGCTATTCTTTGAATTGGTTCTGCCATCATTTGCAAGTGCCCAGAATTAAAGACGGTGCAGTAATAAGAAGCCTGATCATCTTTGTCATGTTGGGCATCTCTACACAGGCTGCAGACTAGTAACTGGTCAGGCCACTGAAATGTCTATCATGAGTCATGCCATTGTCTTACTAATGCACAGAAACCCAGTAAGACCAGCAGCAGAGCTCTTCATACCACAGAACCTTGTTATATCACAATTAATTGAGTTTTTAGCCCATTTTTCGACTCTTTGGTAGAAATATAGAGCTAATAAATGTGATTATTTCCTCTCCATTAAAAAAATTCTAATGTCCCCTACAAAATTCAGACAAGAACCTAGTGAATTATAAACAATCAAATATTTGAATAAAATTATCACAAATTCTCTTGACTTTTACTGCTTTAATATAACTTTAAAGGAGGCCAGACACTTTGGGATGCCCATATGCTCACAGATGAGTGGCCATCTACTGGGGTGGCATCAACCTACCAGTGGCTACTTCCACAAAGGAGAGAGATTCCCTGTGGTGGGTTTGGATGAGAATGGCCCCCATTGGTTTATATGTTTAAATACTTTATCCCCAGTTGGTGGAACTGTTTGAGAAGGATTGATAGGTGTTGGTCTTTGTTTGAGGAGATGTGTCACTAGGGGTGGGCTTTGAAATTTCAAAAGACTTGTGCCATTCTCTGTATTTCTCTCTGCCTCCACTTTGCAGATAGAGGTGTTAGCTCTTATCTCTTTCTGCTGCCAAGCCTTTGCTCTGCAATCATGCTTTAACCCTCTGAAACTTTAAGCTCTGTGTTAAACACTTTCTTTAATAAGTTGGTCATGTTGTTTTATCACAGCAATAGAAAAGTAACTAAGAAGCCTATCCTTTCTTGGCAGCCTGCAACTGTCTATAGGTGTATGGTCTGGGACCCCTCTCCTACCTATGTTGGGATTTTGACTAGTTTGACCTTTTGCAAATTTTCTGTAATAACAATTGTTGCTGTCAATGGCTGTGCATCATAGTTTACTTATGTACAAAAATCAGCATTTCCAAGCTCTCTTTCTCATCAGCTCTTACATCCATTCTATTTCCTCTTTCTCCAAATTCCTGGAGCCTTAGATGGTAGAAAGTTGATAGGAGATAATGGTGGATGCATATATATTATATAGATATATGGAAATTTCAAAGTATAAAAATATTATTAAAAGCAATTTCGGCACACACACACTTCTTTCAAAAGTAGCATATTTGGCATAAAGCATATAGCAAAAGTATCACTGACTAAAATAACCAGAAAAATACGTGAGCCGTGTATCTTTGACTCATCAATGCCAGTTTTGTGTAAGTCTCTTCCAAACTTCCTCTACATTCTACCACATAGCCTTCTGTTTTCAATACCTGTGACTAAAAGGCAATAGTTTCTGCATTCATTCTAAATTTAAAGCAGTTCCCAGAAAATAAAAGGCTACTGTTTGGAGTGATGTAGAAACCATGACCCAGTGATCCCTAGATCAAGTGATTGTGTTTCATGATATGTTCTGTCATGTGTTGGGATAGAAATTAACTGGTGGTCATTGCTTAGCTCCCTGTGTTTATATCATAACACACATCACAGTTGGGGTTGGCTGGCAATCTCAGCAAGGATAAGAAAACATGAAACCATTTTAATAAATGGGCCTCTTCTAATACTTTGCCTTGTAGCAGTTTCTTTGATGGTGGTGTTTAGCAAACATAAGTTGCCACAGCGTTATGATATACTAAAGATTTTTCTATCTGCTCAATAAGGGAAAGTAAAAAGATAATTATCTTAATCAAAATTAATCTAAACAATGCTTATTGTCCCTTTGGAAATAGTTAATGAGTAGAAATTCTTTATATTCTGATTTGTTTTATAATTATTGCTTTCTCCTGATGAATGCAGACGGTGACCACAACAGAAAGAGAGTGATTTTTTCCTCTAGAAAGCAACAAGCATCCACTAATGGGGGGAGGAATTGCTTTTATATACCAACAAAAGTGAATGTGAATTGTGCAAGCTCTCATATGAGCATGTACAAAGATGCTGCCCCTGCCTTCTGGACTCTAGACAGTCTTTCTTGGCTCACTGCATTGCCATGCTCTTGAACATCCCTTTAGACTCCGAGGTCTACTGACTGTCTTTCTCTGAGCCTAGACCATGCTGCCTTTTTCCTGGACTGGAAACTAATGATTAACTGTCTTTCAAGGTTGCTGTTGCCATTTTAAAAAGGAAATTGGCTCCCTTAAATATTCTCTAGTTTCCCTTATGCACAGAGAATGTGCCTTCATAATTCCACGGGATAGAAATACTGTTATTATCACTCAAGGGATCCAAAACCATTGAAGATCTTTAGTTATAAACTGTATTACAGTCTGAGTCACACACTTGAACACTGTATATAACTTCAGCTCAGTGCAATTCACATAAAAATCTTATAAGTCATTACCAAACATCTCAGACTTTCTTTTTAAAGTAGCATCAACAAAACCAAACCAAACCCGGTCTCCAGGCCACCTGCAAAATGTTAATATAGATTAAATCATATAATACCATGAGGATGTTTCCATAGCTGTCTTTTTTAAATTGCTATTAACCGAGGCACATGGAATTCTTGTCACATTCACCTAGCTTTAAAGAAGCAAACACTAGAGATGAAAATGCTCCTGCAAGTGATTTTGCTTTCAGCTCCACGGATCAGAATTATCTATCTTTCACAAGCAACTGGAACATTAGACAAAATAGGTTGTTTTTATTCTTTGCTCTTTACTTTTTGGGGGGGGGGGTGCCACCCAACTTCCAAATACATAGAGGCTTATTCTTGCTTATAAATGCCTAGCCTTAACTTGGTTTGTTTCTAACCAGCTTTTCTTAAATTATTCCAACTGCCCTTCACCTCTGGGCCTTTTCCTTCTCTTCTGTACATTTTACCTTCATCTTACTTACTCCATGCCTGGCTGGGTGGCTGGCCCCTGACACTTCCCTCTCCTTGTTCTCCAGATAGCTCCTACTATTTATACTCTCTTCCTGCCAGCCCCATCTAGCCTTTCTTCTGCCTCACTATTGGCTGTTCAGCTCTTTATTAGACCACCAGGTGCTTAGACAGCCAAAGAGTCACAGCTTCAGAGAGTTAAACAAATGCAGCATAAACAAAAGCAGCACATCTTTACCTTGTTAAACAAATGTTCCACTGGATAAACAAATGTAACACACATTAAAATAATATTCTACAACAAAAAAAACCAGGTGAGATAACAGTGTCTAGGATTTGGAACACGCAATAATTTCTAAGAAAAGGAACAAAGCAAAGGGGATCCCATCATTGTTCCCACCCTGCCTAACACACATTCTGCTGACTCCCATGCTGCGGAGTAGAGAGTGTTCAGGTTCTGGGGAAGGGAGAAAGAACTGAGAAAGTGACAGGAGATTCCACTGGAGATGCAGAGTTTGGGGTTCAGAAAAGACAGATTCCAGAGCTATGGAGCCAGCCTCCTCTAGCTGGAAAGAATGATGTGCTGGTAAGTTCTTTATTTGTTTTTTGGTCAACTTGATGCTATCTAAAGACATCTGGGAAGAGGAAACCTCAACGGAGGAAATGGCTCCATCACATTGGTATGTAAGTCAGTGGGACCACTTCTTGATTAATGACTGATTTGAGAGGGTTCAGTCTACTGTTAGGGGGAGGGCGCCACCCTTTGACCCTTTGGCAGGTGATCCTGAATTGCATAAGAAAGCCATTTCCTTCCCCAAGTTAGTTTTGGTTGGTGTTACATTAAAAGCAATAGAAAGCAAATAAGATATGACAGCAAACTCAAACATTGATTTAAAGAATACTATTTAATGTAATGTTTAAATTCAGATCTGGAAGGTAGAGAGATGGCTTAGCGGTGAAGAGCACTTTCTTTTCTTCCCGATGATCCAAGTTTGATATCTAGCAGTCATGATGGTTTGCTCACAACTACCTGTAACTCCAGATCCAGGGCATTAAAGTCCGTTTCTGGCTTTATTGGGAAACTGTACCATCATGGTGTCTCATAAATTTGTAATTCTAGTCTCTGGGGCATCCTATGCTCTCTCTGACTTTCTTAGGCACCAGGTACACATATGGTATACCAACATGCATGCAGACAAAAAAAACTATGCATATTAAAATACATAAAATTTTAACAAATCAAAAATACTCTGACTCTGCATTTCTACAAATTGGCTATGTTCATTTTTCATTACCCTAGACCTGTCAAAACTTTTTAACTTTTATAAAACTCTCTGCCCAGTTTTGCTTCTTTCTTCATTAGTACTTTTCGTGTCTGTTTTCAGTTTTTGTAATAGCCTTTGTCTATCTCAACTTTACAAAGATTCTCTCCTGTATTTTCTTCTAAGGGGTTTTCTTTTTTCATATATAAAGTCAAATGTATTAGACTGCCAGTTAAGTTTTATGCCTGGAACGAGGCATGAGGACAAGATAGATATTCTGTTTTGAGGAAACGATGATGTTTCTTGAACAAATTATGTCAGAGGTTCTGTTAAAAGTTGCTTGACTATGTGTGTAGGGGCTTTGGACTCTGTATCATGATATATTGTTCTACCTTTATAAATTTTTAATATTGTTTTGACAGAAATATGATGATGTTACCATTTTACTTTTTTTAATTTCAAAATTATTTTTACTATTTTAAACTTTCAGGGTGTAGAAAAGTTAAAAATGTTAATTTCTGTTATAATTTTGTACAGGATAATTTAGGAAGAATGAATATATCAATGTATAGGTTTCTGGTTATGAACATAATATAAGAACCTTATATTTCTCTTTGGTTAATTGGGCTTAGGTCTTCTTAGATTTCTTTCAGTGATGTTTTGTCATTTTAGCATGTACAGTTTATAAAATGAGCCTATTCTTAAAAATATCATTTTTGATGGCCTACAAATGATCTTCATCTTTTAAATATTTTCTTTTAAAATTAATTGGTAGTGTATAGGCATACAAGTTATTTTCTGCATATTGAACTTTTATCCCATTAGATGACTCAATTATTTTTTTTCCTTGTATTTTGGGATAGGGTTTCACTGTGTAGTCCTAGCTTTCCTGGAATTCACTCTGTAGACCAGGCAGGTTGACAGCAACCTCACAGAGATCTGCCTGCCTGCCTCTGCCCCCAGAGTGCTGGGATTAAAGGCACAAGCCATCACTGCCCCACCTAAATAAATTAATTGATTAATGCAGCAATTTTTTGTATATATATATATATATATATTTCACATAATCTGAAAACAGAGGCATTTTTACCCCTGCCCACTTACCCTTTTAAACATTTATGTTTTCTGTCTATCTCCCTCTCTCCCTCTCTTTCTCCCTTTCTTCCTACCTCTAGTCAGTTTCTCCAATTGCTTCTTTCCAACTGCAATATTCAGGATCTTTTACTTCTTCTGTTACATTGTGTAGATGGATTTTTCTGTCCCTCCTAGTCCTGTAGCCATTCGGTCTCCAAAAAACACACAGAGGCTTATATTAATTATCAACTGTTTGGCTTATTCGCTCAGGCTCATTACTAACAAGCTCTTACAACTTAAATTAACTCATAATTCTTATCTATGTTTAGCTACATGGATTAGTACCTTTTCCCAGTGCAACATTTTTATCTTGCTTCCTTTGTGTCTGGGTAGCAACTGCAGACTTAGCCTTACCTCTTCCCAGCCCCACCTGTACTTTCTGTTTAACTACTGGCCAATCAGATTTTATTAAACTAATACAAGTGACAAATCTTTACAGGGTACAAGAACATTATTCCATAGCAACATTGCATATGCTGTTCAATCTATTGTTCTGTTTTATTACAACCATCCTTCTTCCCTTCTCCCCTTCCTTTCCTTCTCTTTCTTTCTTCCCTTCCCTTCTTTCCTCCCTTCCCTCTCCTTTCCTTCCTTTCCCATTTCTTCCCTTTCTAGAACATACTTTTCTGTAGCTCCCTGTATATATATATATATATATATATATATATATATATATATATATATTTAATAGATTCTTTCAAATCTTTGTTTGCTAAACATATGGACCATCTGGAGTATGTTTTTAAAATGGAATTTTTTTTACTGAATATGACTTACATGTTCACGTTTTTGTACAGATGTGAATACATAGCAATCATTTTGGATAATGCATTACAAAGCCTCTGAAGTGTACTGGGTTTATTTGAAAACTATTTGTATGTTGTTCTGTTATCCCTATCTTCTATAACTTTAGCCTTAGGTATAGTCTTTGTTAGGAGAGATGTCTGGACAACCAAAGCATTTTCCAGACCTTGTAATTTGATGTTCAGAACTGAACTTCTGAACTCTATCTTCTTGAAGACATTGTTAAGCTCCTGTGAAAGGGTGTGGTCCATCGGCAATTATGATTAACCAGACTAGTTTTAATATATAATATTCAGCTTTAATAAAGGAAAGAAAAGGGAACTTATAAAAGCCAAGGCTCCAGCGAGGAGCGCAGGAAATAAAGAGAGCAAAAACAAAAGCACACAGATCTTTTAAAGGTATTTTGAGCCCTGGAGGGGTCACGTCCCTCAGACAAGGGATTGGTTAGCTCCCCCATCACTCCTGCATCTGGCTTTGCTGTCAGTGTCTGGAATTAGGCATCACTCTTTCAAAAGCAGTGTTTTTTTTTTCTGGATACTTTCAAAGGTATTAACATTTTAACAAGTGAGACTTAGTCACTAATGTTACACCTTGTACCTTATAGCACCTGTATGCTTTATGACATCTTACTTGGCCATCCAGAACACAGTCCTTAGCTACACATTTATGAGGAGCCTGGTTCAAACTGTTTGAGTCTCCTCTCAATGTGATCTATTCTGGGGTCCTTTTAATCATATACTTCATGTACTTATGTGTCTCCACTCTGATTATTTAGTGAAGACAAATTCTGATTATCATGAAGTGAACTTTAGTCTAACCAGAAATCCATCTTCACCAAGGAGGTAGACAGCTGGCTGGGTCTGAGGCTCCGAAGCTCTTTTTGATCAGGATCTACAATCTTGCACTGCGTGTGGACAGTCTCCTAACACAGTTGTTGTACAGGCTTATTCAGGACAGGAGCACTGATTTAGAGCCAATTATTCCTTCATTGTTAGAAATCATGGTACTAGTTAAGTGATACCTATGAAAGAGCCCTTTTGCACATATTGACCATAATGGGTTTTAAATTTCTCCAGTACTGTATTCCTCACCTCAAACTTTGTTCACAATACTATCTGTAAATCTTAATGAAGGACAATGTAAAAATAGATACATGTATATGTGTGATGATCATATCAAGGCTATGGGGTTTCTGTTTCCTCAAACTTAAATCTTTTTTATGTATTGGGAACCTTCATATTCTTTGGTCATTTTTAAGTATACAGGTGGTCAACAGTTACCCTATTGTGTCATGAAAAACAAGAGCTAATTCTTTGTTGCTACCTCTGCTTTGGGGCCTCTTACCTAACTTCCTCCAATTCTTCTACCTCCCTGTCCTTTGATAGCAATTATTATCTCATTCTTTTCTTCTTTGAGGTCAACTACCTATTTCCAGAATCGAGTGAAGATCTGTATTGTTTGCTTTACAATGTCTTCTGATTTGTTCCCCTGAAACAATGGCACCGTTTCTATCCATGTTGCTGACAATGTCAGAATTTCATATTTTCATGATAGAATAATATTTCATTTTGCATATATGTCAGACTTTCCCTGTTTATCGTTCATTGATGGATACCTTGTTTTATTCTGTGGGCTATGCATTACGAATGATAGTGTCATAGACATAGGAGTGTAGGTAACATTTTAATATAATGAGTACATCTCATTTGATCATATATATAGCTGTAAGATAGTTATATTTTCATTTCTTATACTTTCTATATTTTCTTTCTTTTTTCTTTTTTATTGTTTGTCTGTTTGTTTTTTCCAAGACAGGGCTACTCTGTAGCTTTGGAGTCTGTCTTGGGACTTGCTCTGTAGACCAAGCTGGCCTCAAACTCACAGATTTCTGCCTGTCCCTGTCTCACAAGTGTTGGGATTAAAGGCATTTGCCACCACCACCAGCTATTGCTCATTTGTTATTGTTAAGACTTATAATACTGTATTAAACAGGTGAAAATAAGTACTTGAAATGGATACATAGGTTTTAGATTGGAGATATGATTTTTAAACACACATCCTTCCTGTGTATCACTGAAAAGCAAAAATATGGGTAGAATTGCTGGCAAAGGTTTGCAAGTTCAGAGTCTCGTATATTACTTCTAAGCTGCCTATGCATGTATTCCCACACAATAATGCCTTCTGTGACATGCAGAGCACATGTGATAGCACATTCCTCAAAAGAGCAATATGCTATTGATTCTGCAATTCACTTTCAAGTTGCTGTCACTTCTGAATTCTGATGTCGGCACCTCATGGGGACAAATGTGCAGACAGTGTCATTGTGTTCTGACCACCACCTGGTATACTGCAATTACAAGATGTCAGGGACCTTAAAGATGCATTCAAAATTTCAAAGATGATATTAAAATGTTGCGGGACTGTTCACCTTAGAATAATACAGCATTTGGTTTCTTAAACGTGATTTGCTAAAAATCAGAAATCAGTTACTAAATAAAAAAAGATTTCTCTACAAACTCACTGGCATCTTTGGTTTCTTTTCTTATAAAGCTACATCACAGCTTTAACTTTTTTAATTTTTGTGATGATTTGAATAGATATGGTCCCCATAGAGTCATGTGTTTGAATTCCTGGCCCATAGGGACTGGAGCACTATTAAGAAGTGTGTCCTTGCTGGAGTAGGCGTGACCTTTGTAGAGGTGTGTCCTTGCTGGAGTAGGCGTGACCTTTGTAGAGGTGTGTCCTTGCTGGAGTAGGTGTGACCTTTGTAGAGGTGTGTCCTTGCTGGAGTAGGTGTGACCTTGTTAGAGGAATTGTGTCACTGTAAGGCGAGCTTTGAGTTCATATATGCTCAAGCCACACTCCGTGTGTCAGTTCACTCTCTGTTGTCTGGAGATTAAGATGTAGATCTCAAGCTCCTTCTCCAGCACTCTCCCTGCATGGCGCTGTAAGCCAGTACCAGTTAATGCTTTCCTTTAGAAGATTTGCTGTGATCATCAAGGCAATAGAAAACCTAACTAAGACGGAAGTTGGTTTGGTTCAGTACTTCTTCACTATCCTCCCTTTCCTCCAGTTTGGGATGGTAAGGTATATTCTGGGTCCTTATATGTTTGAAGTATGTGATCTACTTTTTAAATTTTGATTTTGTATAGCATTACAGCTAAGAGCTTGCGTGAATCTCAGAAGAGACTTTGAACTTCGGACTTTTAAACATTGTTGAGACTCTGATAGACTACCGGAACTTGGAAGTTGGACCAAATGCATTTTACATTATGTTCTGGTTACAAGCGATGGGAGCCCGGGAGTGGATATGGTGGTTTGAGTAGCGTTGGCCCCCATAGACTCATCTGTTTGAATGCTTGGCCCCTAGGGACTGGCACTCTTAGGAGGTGGGGCCTTGTTGGAGGAAGTGTGACACTGTGGAGGTGGATTTTGAGGTTATCAATGCTCAAGCCTTTCCCAGTGTATCAGTTCACTCTTTGCTGCATGCAGACCATTTTGTAGAGCTCTCAACTACTTCTCCAGCACCACGTCTGCCTAAATGTTACCATGTTTCCTGCCATGATGATGATGGACTAAACCTCCGAAACTGTAAACCAGCACCAATTATTTTCCCTTGTAAGAGTTGCCATGATCATGGTGTCTCTTCACAGCAAGAGACACCCTAATACAATTTTGTTTTTTAATTTTATCCTGTTATTTTTATTTTATTCATATATTTTTCTTCCCTCTTTTTACCATACACGTCTTTTGCATATATATTATGACTTCCAGTTTAGTGTTTCTATAGGATTCCTGAGTGTGCAAACAAGTGCATCTCTTTTCCTTGTGTCTTCTCTTGGGCTCTTTTCTTTCAGTTTGTTTGTTTTGCCCAATTCTCATGTGTTAGGTTTGTTTTTTATCATGTTGTATCATATTACATTGGATTATTATCCCTTAGGAGCCTGTTTGTTTCCTAATGAGAGACAGAAGGGAGTTGGATCTGGCTGAGAGAGGAGGTAGGGAGGAATTGGGATGAGTAGAGACAGGGGGAACTAAAAACAGGATATATTATGTGAGAAAAAAATCTTTTTTCAAAAAAAAAGAGATAGGGAACAATTGAAAAAATAGAAAAGGAGGTATCACTTCATATATACTAAAATAAATCTTTATATCTATTAGAAAGGCATACAGTGCCAAATAAAATTGGGTTGGGAGATACAGGACCATCTGTGCTCTGAGCATAGGTACTTCCTGAACTCCCAACCTATGATGAAGTCATAGGTTATGCCCAATGAACTTATTATAAGTTCAAAATATAGTGTGTTGAAACTGTCTCTAATCTTCCTGACAACACAACCAATACAGCTTAGATTAGCTCACTCTACATGTGCTCAGAATGTTTAGCTAGTATACTAATAAAAATCACCTAACACAAAGCCCATTTCATAACAAAATGTTCAGTGTGTCATTTGATTTAATAAATTTGTCACTGAAAGTAAAATGGGTTTCTTTTCATACGATAGAGATTATATTTCATATAAGTCTAGAATATATCTCTTAATATTTAATAGAGTATTTAATTTAATCATTTGCAGTTTTATTAACTTTAGTTAATAGAAAATAAATGTTAATTATTAGTGTCAATACAAAAAATAGACAACAATGGTCCCTTTTATTTACAAATGTCTATTTTCTGACAAGATTTCAGGAGGAGTTGAATTCCTAGGTTGGGTATCAATGGCTACCTTCTTGGTGGTGTTTTTAATAAGTCTGTTGGCATTGTTCTGTGGGCTTTCAGTAGAACTTCCTTGACCACTCGAATTGAAGTGATTACAGGTTTTTCAACTCCATCAGTAAAGTGCACTGACATGTTCAGAGATCATTGACAAGTTCAAGAACAAGCTGACACACTGACAGCTCTTCAGGAACATGATCACTTTTGCTTCTGAAAGTTCAAGTTTCATCATATTGAATGTCAGGGTTATTTGAACCCAACATGATTAACCCAGCTCTTGCTATTAATTCAATTACGTGCTTTCATTAAGTTGAACAGAATTTGACGAAATAAAAACTTTCATAGAATAATCTTCCCTTACCTGCTCTCTTCCTTCTTTCCTTCCTTACTTCCTCCCCTCCTTCCTCCCTTGGTTCTCCCTTCCTCTCCCTTCCCTCCTTCCCTCCCTCTCTCTGTCTATCTGCCTTTCTTTCTATTTTTTTTTTCTTTCTGGGAGACCTTGAATGCAGTCCTTCCACTAGCACAAATTATATAGTTGAGTTTCCCACATTAACCATATGTCAGCATATTCTGGAATACAATGGGTAAGCATTGGTCTGGGAAAATCACCTACATAACCATATCTCCTCTGCCTGCTAAGTGTTAGAATAATTTTCTTATAAAAAATTAAGTCAAAGGGCTGAAGAGATGTCTCAGTTGTTAATAACACAAAATGCACTTCCAGAGGACTGGAGTTTGGTTCCTAGCATCCATATCAGATGGTTAACAACCACCTGAAAATCTGGATCCAGGGGATCCAATAGCCACTTCAAGGTTCTGTGGGTACCTTCCCTTTCATGTGTACATATGTACATACATGTACATGTAATAAAAATATTTAAAAATTAAGATATATCATAAGAATTAGCATGATTTAAAATTGAATATTGTCAAAGTAGGTCCACGTGTGCTAGTTTGTGGATGTCTGGGTTTCAAAAATCTTCATCTGTGGAAGTTTAATAATCAGCATGATTCTGTTAAGAAATGCAGCTTCAGAGAGGGGATTTGACAATGGTGTGATGTGGGACAATGGTCTGTATTATGTCAATCATATTTTAAATAAATGCTGATTGGCCAGTAGCCAGAGAGGAAGTAGACTGGGACAACCAGACAGGAAGTAGACGTGGGTCAATGAGAACAGGAGAATTCCGGGAAGAAGGAAGTTTTAGTCGGCAGTCCTGACCTAGTCACAGAAGAAGCAAGATGTGACTGCTTCACCGAATAAGATACTGAGCCACATGGCTAGCATAGACAAGAATAATGGGCTAATATAAGAGTTAATAAGAAGCCTGAGCTAATGGGCCAATCAGTTTATAATTAATGTAGACCTCTGTGTGATTTCTTTGGGACTTAATGATTGTGGGAAATGGGCAGGACAAGGATGTTGGGATTGTAGGTGCCTATGAGACCATGCCCAGCTTATTACAAGGATGCTGGGATTGCAGATGACTCTGGGACCATGCCCAGCACATATTACAAGGATACTGGGATTGCAGGTGCCTATGAGGCCATGCCCAGCTTGTTACAGGGATGTTGGGATTTTAGGTGCATATGAGACCATGCCCAGTTTATTACAAGGATGTTGGGATTGCAGGTGCCTATGGGACCATGCTCATCTTATTACAAGGATGCTGGGATTGCAGGTGCCTATGAGACCATGCCTGGTGTATTACAAGGCTGCTGGATTGCAAGTCTTCATGGATATATATCAAGAGCTATAATCCATGAAGCAATATCTCTAACCCCTTCAAATTTTCTTCAAGATAAAGAAGGTGGGGTGTTACATGTGACAGAGCTGAGATATATCTAAAAGTTTCTAAAACAGATGAATCCTATCTAGAACTGTTGGCATTGACCTCTATTCTCTCTTTAAATCTTTCTCATACTAGAACACATTTCAAACTTCCCCTGTTAGATGTCTTGTCACTAATGTCACTCAAGTACTTGATAGCTCAATCTCAACATGCCTACACCCTATTCATTTTATTGTCCCATTAATATTTCCTGGTTTTAATAATGCTTAGTTTTGGATAGACATCTATCCCAGTGGCATGATTGTGTAATACACTGATATGAAACCTTTCAACCGTCTCTATGCTGGCCAGTTAAGTTTACTCTGACAGAAGAAAAAAAAATATCTGGGTTGTCAACTACATAGACTTTAACCAGCAATTTCTCACAGAAAGTATAAATACTAACGTCACAAAGCTGAGAGTTCCATAGACCTTGCCAACACTACCTAACGGAGCTGGCAGGAGCAGTGACCTCTGTTCACCTTCAAACTATTATATCTAAGCTCAGAGCACTGTGTTTTACAAAGGTTTTATCTCCACTGTGCCAGTGCTCTGTCCGGCTCTTATCTTGATGGAGAGAGTCTGTGCTGTGCCCCGCTGGCATCCCAAGAAGATGTAAGAAGAAACTGTCTGCTTGGGTCATGTGTGTCATTGTTTAATCAGAACTTTAAAATGCATTATTTTGTTTGGTTAGCTTTACAAAGTGTTTTGCATGTCATTTGCTATTGGACAATATATCAAATGCTAGATATTTTTATAGAACTGTATGAGTTTGAATTTTTTGTGTCCTTATATGTACAAGAGAAGCAAACACTGATTAAAATAAATTATAGTAATTTCTTTTCTCATCATATATACTTATATATGATGTCTTTTGTAATATATGTTAATAATTACATATATATATGTATAAAACTGAAGACCCCAATATTACCAGTCTTGAACATATGGAACAGTGCCTATTTTCTCATAATTTTTATTTGAATTAGGTCATAGAATTTATAGTTAATTTCCAATCAATTTTTGGCAATGTTTGTTGCTTCTATTTCCAGAAGATAAAGCACATTGCAAGAATAAGCTATTTCCAAATTGTTCTGTGTTTTTATATTTTATTAACCTAACCCCATATTTATCTTTAGGTGTTTATGTCTAAGTGATCTAATGAAATTTTTGAGAGAACTATTGCATGTGTTTGTCTGTTGTTTTACAGAAGCATCCGTTTCTAATCAAGGTGATAGACTCAACAGAACCCACACAGGAATATTCATGTTGAGAAAGAACCTTCTGGGGCATTTGATAGATTTCCTGTTTTGCTGGTGAGCGTCTTCCATTAAAGGGGTGACAAAACATTATGGCTGGTAAATAACACAGATTAGGAGTGAGACTAAGCTGCATTTTGGACATAAACTAAGACAGGCTATTCACAGAGCTTTGTGTATTTTTAAAATGGCTTATTCAGATAAAGCATTCATTATGAGGAAAATGTGGCAAATGAAAAGACAGGGTAGAGGAATGACTCTCCTCAGAGAAGCATGAAAAAAATTATGAAACATTGTTTGACCTTAAACCTAGATTAAGCTAGTCCCAACCTGTGGAAGCTTCAATGGTTTATGGAAAGCTCCTTGGTAGTTTGTCTAACTTCCTCTAAACCAGGAACTACTGAAAGCCTCCCTTCTCCATTCTAACCACTGCCAGAGTTTAGAAAATAATCTCTTTGTGGTTTTGCCTGCAGTCATTACTTTTCTGAACTCAAAGACTGTGTCTTGAATAGCAATAATCTATGGATCTGAAAAAGCAGCTCCTACCCGAATCAGTCCAAAAAGCCAATTTCTGAAGCTAGGGTTGTCCTTTATCAGAAACACCAGACATGAACTCTGTAAAGAATGTGTTCATGTGTGTGTATGCATGTGTGTGTGCATGTGTGCACATTCATGTGTGTGTGTGTGGTGTGTACTCGAGTGTGTGGTTAGCAATGAAATCAGAATAATACTTTTAAAGACTTTCTTGTAATAAATTCTTAATTAGAAACTTTTAGAGTTCATTTTGGTCTTAGGGGAAGTGCATGGACAAAAAATAGGCCCCCAAATAGTTGAATTCTTTTAGAACTTAAATTATTCTTAAGGTTTTTGTCAAATGATTTTGTCCTTTAATTATAAGAACAATTTTTAACATAGGGTAAATCCTGTGAGGTACCATTTAGTTTATTGTAGTAGTAATTTAAGAATTGGTACCCTGGTGACTTGACAGATTTCACACCATTTTCCAAAGTGCCAAACTTATATTCAGACACAGAGAAAATCTAGGATATAATCTACGTGGACTTTCTTACAAAGAGACTATAATTACTGACCTACAAAACTTAGGTTTCTGTAGGTGTTATCAATGCCACCTCACTGGGCTCTCAGGAACAGGGACCTCTTTTCACCTGAAAGCCATTATGCCTGAACCCTGTGTTTTAGAGGGCTTCACCACCACTGTGCTAGTGCATTGGTGGACTCTTATCTCAGCAGAGAGAGCCCCTGCCTGTGCCCCTACAGCCTTTCAAGAGGCAAAGAGAAGACACCCTGCTCATGTCAGAGATATTCAGAATTCCAAAACCTTAACACGATCTCAGGGAAGAAAATGTATGAACAAGGCAAAACACATCAATATAGCCAAGCCTTGTAATAACACCCCCACCTCCCCACCCCCTGCCAAATCTGTGCTGTGCAGAGTCTTTTGGAGAACATATTGGTGTTGCACACAATATGAAAATACCAGATTTGTAGAGAGAGTGTAGAGAGGGCAACAGTTGCACTTCCTGACTTCAGGGTCTGAGCTTAAATAACTTAAAGGTGATGCTTTCAATCCTCTCTCTTCAAAGCATTATTATTCATTTCAGCTTCACTTTAGCATGTATTGTGGCATCTCCCGCACAGGTTATGGTGAGAAATAATATCAATGAGTTTAAAGGAGCCTTTTTCCTTTTGAACAAAGCATTGTTATTTAAATGTGAAATAAGTGTTTCTTGCTTTTGAATCTGTTTGTCACGTCTCAGGAGCAGAACAAGTCAGAGACTGAGACTATCAGCCCACTGAAAGACTTAACTGAATCAGATTCACTGGACGCCTTACTTCAAAAGACGTGTTTGCAGAGCTGAGGCTCCCAGACACACACAACAACAGTCATGCCTCCCAATGCGTGGTACCCAGTTAGTGAGCAAACGCTTTTAAAGGAGGCAACTGAGAGGAATATCTATTACAGCAGACATTTCAGTCCCATCCTTTGGGTGTTCCTAGCCCTGCTTTGGATTAACAGATTTCTAAAAGGTTAATCTTTGTGGTTACATCCTAACTGTGTGCTTGGAAATGGAGTACACCCAGATCTTATGAGCTAACAGCATATGACAGATGACACATCGAGATATTCTTCACGCATACCATTTCCAACTCCCACCACCTACTTAAACACAATGGGCCTTTCAATGAACTGGCTTTTCTTCCTTATGATAAAGACAGCTGAACTTTTCAAAGGGTATTTATTTGCACATATGTTTAGGGGACCTTTATTTGGGTAATCTCTATACAAATTCTAGTAGCAAGAGCTTGGTGATAAAAATCTCTGAAGGAAGATGTTTTGTGTATCCCACTGATGTCTAATAAAGGATGGTGCATTGGTACATCTATAATCCCAGCACTAAGGAGGTAGAGGCAAGAAGATCTATGTATGAGTTCACCCTCCAAGTGCATTGCAAGTGTCAGGCCAGCCTGAGGTACTTGAGGCATCTCAAAAAATAAAACAAACAAAAAATCATTCTTGATAATGACCCAAAGGTATGGGAACAGAACGTCTGTTGTAATAAATTTACCTTCCAGTTACCTCTTTTAAAAGTGTTTTCTCACTGACTGGGTATCATGCCTCGTGAGGCATGTCTCTTGTTGTGGGTGTCTGGGAGCCTCTGCTCTGCAAACATGTCCTTGGAGACAAGTTGTTCAGTGAGCATGATTCAGATTTGACAGTGTAATTATTCAGCTATGTGAATATGAGTGGTCTGTTTAGAGAGAATCTGTCTTATTCCTTGGGAAAACCCAGTCATTATTCAGATTTTTTTTGACATGGTCTCAAGTAGTAGCTCAGCTCAGGCTGGCCTCACACTTGCTTTGTAGCTTGAGGATGACGGCACATGTAGATCTTCCTGTCTCTACTTTCTGAGTGCTAGGATTACAGAAATGTACCAATTGACCAGACTTTATTCCATGCTAGGGAACATACCCAAGGCTTTGTACAGTCTTAAGTAAGCAAACCACTAACTGGGCTACAACTCCTGCCTGTAGGATGGTTTTGAGTAGGAGGTTTGCTATTGAGCAGGATAATTCTTTGTTGTTGTTCTTCTACTGCCATGTAGAACATTTAGTAGCATCCCTGCCCACTGTGTCTTCGTGGTACTTCTTCAGTAGTACTTCTTGCCTGTTTTTCTGCAGTACCACCTTCCTATTGTTACAAACAAAACTAGTCCCAGAGATGGCCAACTCCCATTGGACACGAATGCTTTCCCATCCCTACTCTGGAAATGAATGAATGAAAGGGAGCTACCACTGTACCCTGTTGTTAATACTTGGAATTTCAGTCTCATCCAAATTAACACATTAGTTATGGCATGTTGCATTCATAATATGCAAATGTGCTTTTCATGGAATACTATATCTAATTCTCATCGCAGCCTTAAGACAGGTTTATTGATACCCTTCTTCTAAAACTTAGAGACTTGGAGTTAGTGACATATACTTAGAGTGATCGGTGACAAAACAATGCAGAAATTTCTCCTGTATTTAACTTGGCCTTTGCCCACCTTGTTTCTGTGGTAGACTTCGCATCAGACTGTTTTGTTCATTTCACCTATGCTAAGACTAGAGGAATCTTATAGGCTTCTTTGCTCATCTTATAGAAGAGGAAACTAAGTTGCAGATAAATTAAGTGACTTTGTCTGAGGTTTAAAAAGGACTTGGTTGCAAAAGCCATGTTACATCCAGAAGATGCGGTTTCATAGCATTCCCCTTCCCCCACCCTCTAGCTCTTATATTATTGTACCTCCTCTTCTGCATTATTTCTTGAGAATTGGTGGGAGTAGGGTTAGTATAGTTGTCCTAGTTAGGGCTGAACAATCAAATCTTTTACTCTCAACACTTTGACCAGATTAATTACTGTCTACTGCAAAATGAAGCTTCCCTGTCCAACTGTGGTTACAAGTAAGACCTACACAGGATCAAAAAGCCCAAGTTCCCTGATAGATGGGGTAGATGATCTCTAGGCCCCATCCCAACTGAAGTCTCTTCTGGTATGTGTATGTTGTAATGAATGGATTTAAAAGAAAAATAGATTGGGTACTTCCAGAATAAAATAACTAAGGAGTGTTGAGGTTGGGCTGTGTCCTGATCTAACCTGGGCTAACTTATTCATATAATAAAACAGTGATTTTTTTTTCAGACTGTGTCTTGTCCTGAGATGGGACATGAAAAGCACCATATTTCCAGCCTCATCCTCAGGGACCTAAGTACACAGCCGAGGCTAATAAATGGCATTTGTGGTGCAATAGAAAGGATGCTAGTCTCTAAATCTATCAGTGTGAATTTGGATTGTGGGAGCATATGGGAGTGTGTCAAGGAAACTAGGCCCAAGGGCTTATTAGACACAGCAGACAGAGAAAAGGGTGCACTTCTCTGACCCAGACTGCACAAAGAAGTAGACACCTGATTTTGTTGACAGCGGCCTCCACTGACTTGCCATCTGACTATCTGGTGTATATATTAAGGGATGGACCCACAAGCAGAGATGTGCCACTCTCCTAGGGTCTTCAGCTTGGCTTGTTTTTTGCTGTTGAATTGGCCTACTCAAATGCTGCCCATCCGTCACATTCCTGTTTGTCCATCTGTACCTGCTGTCGTCCCTCTCTTTCTTTATGTGGCACCAGCCTTGCTCTTTTTGCCACTGCAACTGGACTCAACTTTGAAGCTTTGCTCTCAAAATGGTAACCCACAGAGACTTGACTCAAGATGGCAGAACCTGCTTGGGTCTGTTATCCGACCAGTATAGACTTCTGCATAGTGTCCGATTTCCAGCTTTGCTTCTCAGGCCTTGGGGAGAATTATTTCTTTCCCCTTTACAGCCATTCTGTCACCTCGATGCGAACATATACACATACAGGTAGATATTTACTGTGCGATGAACAATATATGAACAGAGAGTTAGTACGAGTAATTAGAATCGGGATAAAAAAACCAGTGTGGCCAAGGAAAACAGGGCTAACGAGCAAATTACTGCAGCTGAAACTTGCCCTAGCTTGTGACTTTGTTATTTAATAATATGTTCTGGTTTTACAGAAACCCATAAATTTGTTCTATATTTCTGACATAGCACACTCAGGATACCTTGATTTAAGGAAAGACATTTTCAGGACATTTCCAGCCTCCATTTGTTCTGATTCTGTGGTCACTGAGCACCGATCCCCTGAGCTAATCTTGACTTCTGAGGAGAATTCCGTAGCAGGAAGCATAGCCTGCCAAATGACCAGCCTTGAGAGGCTCCTGTTGGTTTATCTATCTCATTATAGTCACTTAAGAGCAATTCCATCAATGACTGGCAGGTCGGAAGACCTGGGAGAAGATGAAAAAGAAGAGGTGAACCGGTTCCCTATTTCGCTGGAGGCTAGCCTTGCCTAGCCATTTGAACTTAAAGTGCTTTCTGTCTAGAGAGCAGAGAACCTTGATAGGCCCAGGATGTTTTTTTTGGTTGTGAGCCTAGCCTTTAACGGCTGAGCCATCTCTCCAGCCCGGCCCAGGATGTTTTGTAAGGTTCCTCAGGCCTCTGTGGAGGGCGGGGAGGGTGGGGCAGCTGAGGAGGGTGGAGCCACTGTCTGAGTTCTCTAATGGCTGGAGGATAGTGGAGTGGAGAGAAAGCCATCAAGATTAATATCTGGACTACAAGTAAGAAACAGCATGCGTGGAAAAACCCGAGTTTGAAAGAAAGCTGCTGATGCTATGTGAAAGACCATAAGACCTGTAGTCTGGCACTTTGTGCCTTTCCTCAGCTCACAACCCCATTCCCACACTCTGGAGTTGCTTCTTCTGTCTTGATATCCCCTCTCTAGTTCTTTCTACTGTGTTCCTAGCACGACTTGTTTTGTTCTCACACCCAAAACCCTCCGAATCTCAGAGTCACCCAGACTCAGATCTGTGCCTAGAATACGCAACCTTTAGAAGCAGTTATGGCTCTTCCATATTATGGGGTGGAAGATGTCGCTAAATGAATATCAGAAATACATGATGACGGTAATAAGAGGGAGGGGGTCTTCAAAGAAAGACAAACTATTGTGCTTAGGCAGACAGCCAATCTGGTGAACTTCATTCCACCCCAACTCCCTAACGTCTTTCCTCCCTTAGATGAGAAGCTGTCAAATCCTATAAACTCCAGCAAGCAGTGATGATGCAGCATTGTTTGCTGGGCTAGGCTGTCTGAAAACCTGCTCTCTCTATGCTAATAGTCCTCTTGTCATGCATGCGGATGCTTTGTTTCTGTGCCCCCAAAGTCTTTGCTATGCAAATCAAACCACAGGGGCACTTTAACATGTAAATCACATAATCTCCCTCATGTGGGATGAATTGACGGATTTTAAACTCCTTGACTGTTGGGAGGTAATGAACGTACTTATTTAACTGGTATTATTGCACTGGGCATGGTTCCTACTCTAGGCTTTACCCTGCGGTGGGGCCGTGCCAGGGGAGAGCTAGTACAATTATTAATGTCGCTGTCAAAAGAACAGGAAGAGCCCAGACCCGAGAAATCCTGATCCCTTGGGGAGGAATTTGGGACTCGCCTCAGAAATTGCCAACTTTTGGGTCCTCCTTAGGGGATGCTGGAGCCTTCTACTTTGATTAACGGATGAACGCTGGATCTTCTTGGGAAAGACTGTTTTCGGCTTGTTTTATAGGTGCAAAGAGCCAAGGAGCAGTAAAGAGGCATTTCGGCCCTGCAGCTGGGAGCTGTCCAGGCCGGGGAGCAGAGCCAGGGCCAGCCCTCACTGCGCTGGAGAAGACTGCTCACCAGCTGCTTGCCGCTGCAGCCTGGTCTTTAGATTGGGGCTAAAGTCACTTTAGTGCCCCATGCCAGTTTGCTTTCCATAAAAGAGGGATAATACTAGGGATAGAGGGAGCAGTGACTAGATCCTATTTGAAATGACATCCGAACTGCCTGGGCAAGATGCGCTTGTTGCAGAAATGAAGTGTGATTCCATTAAAATGTGTGATCTCCGAAAAGAGCCTACCTGGTTTTTGGAGTATGTGGTACTGGATTTATTTGTTGGTAACAAATTGATGAGAACAAGATTTTGGCCCTATGGAGTGAGTTTACAAAGCAAGGCACAGTGAAAGGCAACTCCAGCTCTTACCAGGCTGTTGGTCTCCTTGTGCGTGTTTGGTTTGAAGGTTTTGACTGTACCATGCTTGTTTCTGTGTTACCTGTGTGCTTTCCCATCTGGGCACTGGTCCAAAGCTTCCTTTCAGCTGTGTTTAGACTGCATACATTTCCCCATAGAAACAATTGCTGCAGGGCTTCTTGGATGATGGACAAAAATTGATCCAACCCAAATGTAGCTGAAATAGTGTGCATTCGCAATTATACCCAGCAAGAGGAATTAGAAACAAGTATTAGAAATCCCCCTTTCTAAAAACCATTCGCACAAACATATTAAAACACTGCTAACTCTGAAATCACCTTACCCTAAGCTTTACCAGCCTGCCTTATTCTGACACTTTTACAGAAAGGGAAGGAGGAATCTCCCTGGGGTATGCTCCATCAAAATTTGGAGGAATGAGGCATGGGGTGTTGATCTACATGGACATAGAAGATAATTAAGTAAATAACTTTAAACCAGGCTACATATTGATTTGTTCCTTATATTACTGGAGCATCATCCATATCCCTCCCAGCCCAAGAAATTTATTCCTCAGATTTAGTGTTACTCTGAGGGTTCACAACTAACATGTTGATTTCTGGTAAGGTCTGTGTTTGAAGGACATCCTATTTCAACTTATTTTCTGCCCCAAACCCTTTAGCTTCACTTCCTTGCACCTAGTGATCCTAATTGCATTCAATTTACTAACAAACTTGCTTCCACACCTGTCTTTGAGACCATTTTCAGTGACTCTGACCCAGGGGATCGGTAGAGAAGTGACAGTGGCAATGAAGAGTGGTTCTTGGTGGAGTGACTGACGGCTGATGGAGAGGAACAAGGAGTCTGTCCAAATATCTATACCAATGGGAATACTGCAGTGGGGATGGTAACAGCTACTCCGGGAGGACCGTTCACTGTCAATAATATGTGAAAGGAACGCAGCGACTAAAGTGGTCCAAATCTTCTGCAAAGAATTTAGGTAAGTTTGTCCTTGAGGTCTCCACCGTGGCTTCCCCTTCAGAGCGACAGCCAGCTTGAGTGACACTGGCCTCGTTTTAACAGAAGCCGTTCTTGAGTTCCACACTTGGTATTTTGGAATAGGATAGTTAAAGATTATTGATCACAAAAAACATCTCCCCTCCAAATGATTTTTTGATGACAGCTGCAGTCAGTTCTGTGCTCAATGGGGGGTGTAGAGAATTAGAATTTGCCTCCTGGGGTTGTTGTTGTTTCTTTTTCTCATTTTCAGTTTTATCACACGGAACCTTTTCCAAATATATGTTATAGAAACAGTCTGAAAAAAAAATACTCATCTTCTCCAATGCTGAGACTAAGGCATCTTCAACTAACGGTGGCTGCTTGCATCCACTAAAATGCCTGCATCCCTAGTGTTGAGGGAAGAGAGGAGGAAGAATGCACTATCCTGAGGTTAAAGTAAATCTATTATCTCTTAAGTTTGGTTGGCTGGAGGGACACACCCATGATGATGGCTGTCAAGGTCTATCAGCTTCGTCTTTTCTCCCGAAGACCAAATGTGGTACAATCCTATTACAGATTTCAGAAAAACAATTTTGAAGGCTGGAAACAACAACAACAGAAAAGAACTTGATCTGACATGCTCAGGAGGACCCCTGAACAAACCATTATTTCATGCTCTGATGTTTAGCTATTGTTTTCCGGAAGGATGAAAATTTAAAGTCTCAGTGGTGGATAGCCATCCGAGGAGCATCAGATTGTGGCAGGTGCCAGGTTCCACAGAATGCTCTAGAGGCTAGAGTGGAGGGTTTTAGCTCAGTCTTCAGTCCCACTCTATCCTGGATAGAGTAGGGACAACAGATGCAAGGACGGGGGTCTTGGGCAACCCAAATCCTCTGGTTTTAGTTTCCAGCCAAGATTGCTACAGAGAAAGGCTTTCTTATGAATAAGGATCTTCATTTAATTTCCAAAGGTCAGGAAGAAATCGTCGTGAAAAGCCCTCTGATTTGGAATTACAGGTACATTTTGATTGTCAGATGAGAATCATAATCGCCTTTGAAAAGTTCTTAACCAACCATTTATTAGGCAAATACCACTAAGTGCCAGCCATGTGGTGTTGAGCAAATGTTTAAAAAGCTGTAGAAGTGGAAATTTCCTTACAGACTTCATAGGACAAATAACTCCGGTTATTAATTTGAATATATTAGGAAAGAATATTGTAGTATTTTTATTGATTGCAGAGTAAAATACAAGCTTCTTATGGATCCTTACGAATAGCTTTTGTGACTCTTGCAGCCTGTGTCTCTCAACCCCGTCATCTATTCAGTATTGACCATAACTGTCTTCCTTTTTTTGCACCTGTTCTTTTAGTTTGGGAAACTGTTGGAGGAAGCCAGTTGTTGGTCCCCAGACACTTAGACCCAAAATAATCACACAGAAACTGTATTATTTAAATCTCTGCTTGGCCCATTAGCTCTAACTTGTTATTGCCTAGCTCTTACATATTAATTTAACCCATTTCTAGTAATCTGTGCATTGCCACGTGGCTGTGGCCTACCGGGTAAAATTCTGTCTGGCTCTGATGGGGCTACATGGCTTCTCTCTGACTCCGTCCTTCTTTCTCCCAACATTCCGTTTAGTTTTCCCTGCCTACCTCTATTCCCTGCACAGGCCCACGACAGTTCCTTTATTAACCAATAGGAAACCTTTTCATTTAAGGTTTTCCTATTTTCCTTACAATATTTCCTTTGAACTGATAACTCTTACCTATCCTTTAGGTCTGATATTTCATTCATTTTCTCTTCAAATGTCTTCTATGAGCCCTTAACGTGGAGTAGATGCCATGAAAGTACCCTGTGTTTGTCTAGCAGTCTACTTGGGCTTCAGTAATGAAATCCTGTAGAGTGGGTAACTTAAATAGCAGAAAGACATTTCTTTTCTTTTTAAAAAGGCTCCTTTTAAAATATTATTCACAATTTATTCTTTAAACCTTTAAAACATTTATATCACATAGTTTGATTTTGTCCATTTACCTACCTCCCCTAGTTCTAGTGAGATATATTTTGTCATGAGTCTGAAGGGTATATGTACTGCTGCCCCACCCATGTCTGGATTTAATATTTATGAATTTGAACAATGACTGGAAAGTATTTTTAAAAAATTGTGTTTGTACTGAATATGTGGACCCTTCTCTTGCATTGTTTCCTAAAGAATACAGTGTATCAGCTATTTGCATAGCATTTGGATTGTATTAGGTACTGTGACTCATCTAGATGTGACTTCAAATATAATACAGGATGTACACGTAGCTTAGGTTCAATTGCTATGCAATTTGAGATGAAAGACTTGGACATATACGAGACTGGCATAGGCAGAAGGTTCTGGAATCAGTCCTGCATGGATATCAAAAGTTTGTAGCAGATAAAGTTTCAGCTTTGTCAGATTCTGGTGAGGGCTCTCATGTCTTGTAGTTGCATGCCTTATTGCTACATCCCTTCATGATAGAGGGAGAATGATCTCTGTGGTGTCTCTTTTTATGTGGACATGAATCATGTGGATGATCCCACCTTTATAACAGCATCTAGCCTTAACTGGCTTCCACACAGGTTCTATATCCAAACACCATCACAATAGGTGTCAGGACCTGAACATAGGAGTTCAGTGGGAGACGCAAAAATTCAGTTCATAACAGCCATATTTTTCACCCAGGGTATCACTCACATTATAGGTTATATAAATATACTTTAAGGTTGCTAGTTACATAGACTACAGTATGAATGGTACTCTCTGGAATAGCACCCTCATAACATGTGCTGGTTAGGTTTTCTTTTTATCAACTTGATACAAGCTACTCATCTTAGATTTGCTTGATTGATGGTTGATGTAGGAGGGATCAGTCCACCATGGGCAGTGCCACTCTGTGCTGGTAGCCTAGATTATAAAGGGAGGATTATAAAGGGTGAGTAGGCCATAGGGACCAAGCCAGTAAGCAACATTTCTCCATGGCCTCTGCTTCAGTTCCTGACTGAACTTCTTTTCATGATGGAATGTAATTTGTAAGATGAAATACACTCATTCTTTCTCAAGTTGCTTTTGGTCATGGTGTTTTATCACAGCAATAGAAAAAGTAAATTAGGACTCAATGAATTGCTTGTCAGTTCCTATCCCCTCACTAGAGCATAAACTTCATGTAGGCAAGTTATACCATTTTTGATATATAACTGTCTTCATATCCTCTTTTGTGATTTAGAAACACAGATGCAGCGAAGATGTACTGAGCTACACAGACACATAGCTGTAGGATCAAATGTGTTTGTGGCACTTGCTATCCATTTGAGAAAAAATTATTTCGGTAGGTCATAGGCTTCTGGGGGTGAAGCCACATTAGTTATGGCTTTCTGTCCTATTGAGTTGAATTGGATAGCTTTATCAAGGGCTCATTGTTTATAGAGCTACTATTATTTTCTTTCTGACATATTATTTCCTTTCCAGTTATATCTCTCTGTTCCAGTCTGCTTTTGTTCTTTGGACCTCTCAGATTCTAACTATCTGGACTTCTGATCTTGACCTTCCAAGATATTTCTCTGGCACAATAATAGAAACAGAGTTAGGTAGGTCAAGACTTTCCCATAGTCACTAGGTGATGTAGAGACACAGCTTCACATGGGAAATGAGGCTGTGAGCACTGCCTGCTGGAAATGCTCCTATATCTTTCAAGTTTCTAGGCCTGCCTTTTCCTGAACAAGGGAGTGGGGTGATCTGTACTGGGGAAGTAGGGGATGGAAGACAGTCTTGTTTACTGAAAGGATAACTCAGATAACCAAGGAATAGTAGGATAATTACTATGTACAATGCATCACATTGGGTGTAGTGAAACAACAACAAAAAAATAAGGTAGAACCCCTAGAGACAACGATTAGCTGGAAGAGATTGACTCCTGCAATGCTGTCTTCAGCACAAGCATATATGGGAGGAAAGTATATGTGGGACATGGATGTAGGAGTTCAGAGGGAGGAATCTGGGATAAGCACAGCCTACACAGGGTTGAAACATGACTTAAAGGAATGACTTTGGGTAGAGACTTCTAAATGTCTTTCAAATTAACCCTTCTACTCAAAGCCATGGTGTTAGGTCACTTGGTCACTTAGTTTCAATTTCTTCTTTAAAGGCACATAAATAATGTTGTTCTTATTTAAAACTTCAGACAGAATATATATAATAAAAAGTGAAATGGCATTAGGCACATAAATTATCATGATTTTTAAAAAGATGGAAATATGGAATTATATAATACAAACCATTTTATGGTGGCTTTACTCATGAAATATAACTAATTCTTCTTAAAGTCAGGACATGACTCTCATTCTTTTGATTTCACTTCTTGCCTGGAGTTTGGTGAAAGGCTATTCTATCGAGCTCTGTCATTACCATTCAGTATATTCTTTTCTCTGTCATTACCAGTAATGTTTTTATATACTTACACACTTAGGCCACATCTTTGTTTAGAATCTGTCATTGGCATCTTCATCAGCTAAAAGTGTTTAAGCTGCACATGACAGGAAGTAAAATGCAAGCTGGCTCCAATAGCAAAGAGAATTAGACTGTCTCACAGTAGTTTGTGAATGTTCTGTACAGAACATGACAGATGGGGTGGCATCAACAATAGAAACCCGTTTTCATATGGTTCTGGAGGCAGGAGTTTCAATGCTACCACTGCCTTAGGGTCTAGGTATAGGCAAGCCTGGTGTCTTCTGCAACCTCTCTCCCCAGCTGACATTTACTATCTTCTTACTGTATCCCCATGGGCATTAGTATAATTTGACTGGGATCTGCACTAAAGGATATATTTTGGGTTATTTTTTAACTCCACCTTGTTTTTTTTTAAAGTTTCTGACTTTAAATATACACATTTTTTGAAGTTCTGAGTCTCAAAGATTTGACAATGAATATGTAAAGGAATAAAGCTCATAGCTTCCACTTACTAAGATCCCAGTGTAAGTGGACATCAGGCACAGCTTGATCCAGGTCTTCAGTGCAGTCATCAGGAGCCTGATCTTTTTGTCTCCAAGCTTGTCTGCTAAGTCATAAGCTTTATGTAGAGTACATCTTTCTTCTTAGTCATGATGCTTTCTGTATAAATAGGCCTTCCCTCTTCCTAACATTTTTGGATTTCATTCCCTTAGGAATGCCTAGAAGCATGCAAGCCTCCAAGTGGAATCTGGAGGCTGATGGGAAGGGAAAGGGCCAAGTCAAAGCAGAGCCATGGCTTAGCTCTGAAGGACTCTTGTTTTGAGAGTAAATTGTTAGGTGTGAGTTCAAAGGCTGTTTCCTAAGTGGTTTCATTTGATCTTTTTCAGCTCCATTTTCTCATCACACACCTACTGCATCTACCATGGCAGTGGTGGTCATGTCATTCTAAACCGGCTCTTGTGCCCTCTCCTGCCCTTCTTCTCTTTTGGGCAATGAGCTAAGTCAGGCAGCACCCGTGTGAGGCCTTTCTCTATCAGAAGCACTGTTTGCTACTGTGTGTGGTATTTAAAGTTGTGCATTATGTTAAATTCGGGGCATTACCGACACTGTGACATGAGTCTTGCCCTATGGACTGTGTGGCATAAAACTTTCACTGTTGTGCATGGTGACTCTGGTCCATCTAACACTGTGTTACATTTAAACGATTTTCTTAAAAGGCTGCCATGCTTCCAGACTGTGGGGCTGGTGAAGGTCATCACTGAATCATAATAGCACTTCCATGCCTTTTGCTTTTAGGTCTGCATTTTTCCTTGTGCTGACCACTCAAAATACTAATGCATTGGTTAAATAAATGATTTTTGTCTTAAAAAAGTATTCTTTTTGCAGCTGAGGAAACTGAGAATCAGAAAAGTCCCACTGCTTATACAGGAACGTATAGCCGATTAGGTAAGTAATCGTACTTAGTAGATCTCCTTCCTACCTTTTTGCAGTGGCTCTGGGCTCTGATCAATGGTGGGCATTGAGTTTCTGTTTCGAGAATGAAAGTACCCGTGTTTTGCTCATTTATTTCAACTACGTATAGAGGGGTTAGCCGCTCACCTTACTGATGTTGATGAAGCAAGATTGCACATGTGATCGTACCGGGGAACAGAGATTCATATACTACACAAACATGAAGTATTATTTTCTAACTGTAGCTTGGTATTAATAGCTTCCAGTTGCATAATTAACCTTGGATGCATGCATTTATGAGATGCATATTTTAATACTTTTGCTGCTGCAGAGCAACACAGACCCTTGAAATCCATTTGCAGATCAGTGTTGTGGCCACACAGGAATCAGGGCAGCCTAGTATATGACCCGTGTAAGGCCAAGACAAGCAGCTTGGCAAGGCATCTCCCCTTGTACCGTTAGTACTCATTAACTGAATTCAAATTCCAGTGGTGATAATACACACGTTTTCAACCGCATATAGATTCTGCTTCTATAAAAGGAAAAAAAAATCTATAAACGTAATCACCTCTCCCTTGTCAGCTAATGTAACACAGTGGTATCTTTAAAACAGTTTTCTTTGGTTGCTTTTGTGCAATGTGTTCCTCCTGGCATGGATCGGAATATGAGCAGCACTGTGTTTCAATAGAGGGTCCCTCACCCCCGCAGCTTTTAACCAGTTACAAAGATGTCTGCCTCTACCCGTACACAGTCTTACTGTAGAAATAAAACAGGTTTTTAAAACTTGAAAGAAAGGAAAATCGGAGATTGGGGGGGGGGGGGGTTAAATTGTCATTTCATCATTTTTGAGGCAAATATTATATATCAGGGAAAATATTTTTAAGAGGCTGTATTTTAGGAGTTATTAAAGAGGTTTTGTTAGTGTACCGAGATCTTAAAAGGAGAGGCCTATAGATTTTTTAAAAAGCCTGCCCCCGTAAAGTGTGCCTAATAAGGTGTGTCTAACTTGTCTTAAGTTATACTTCTCATTCCCAGAGCTGGGAGAAGAGCTTTCTCTCCCATTTACAATCTGAACTAATGCAGAGCCGACCACCCAGGGAAACCTCTTTGGTCTGATGCTTCATAAACTGAGAAGAGCAGGTTGGACATAGAGGGCTACCCGCGGCTTGATTCACACGAGGCTGTGCTGTCTGCCTGGCTTTCGGAGTCTGGAGAGATCCATATTCCCTTTGAGTCTGTGCCAAGGCACATCGCTAAACAAGAAGGCTCTTTGCTAAGGCTGGGATTTAGCTGCTCTATCCAGGGAAGCTTGCTCGCTTCCTATTTTAAAGTTGTAGGCAGTTTATTTGTTTGGGTAAACCCAATGGGAAATGAATAAGTAAAGCATCCACCAGCATGTTTCAGGAGGCTAGAAATAGATCTCAGGGTATGGTTTCTTCTTTATTTACCAACCATATATATGTATTTCAGATGTCCTTTCCACAGGCTCCTAAATCAGAGGAATGAGAGATAGTATTAGCAATCAGCCTTTGATCTTCTTCTTTTTTTTTTTTTTGGACGGGTTTGTTTCCAGAAGTTTGTTCCTCAACTTTTTATTTCAGAAAATTTCAAATGTGCAGAACAGTCCTGAGAGCAACACAGTGGACATTGGTGCTGACTTCTCTCTCTTTTTGTTGTAAGTCTGAAGCTAAGTTCATACACGGTTGTGACGCCTGCTTCCAGAATGCTTTGCCATAGGCCTCCTATGCATCTATGGGACACGGTCCTCTCATGATCCTATCCAAAAGTCCTAGCACTGATACAAAACATGTAGGAACATATGGTCCATTTTTTTTAAACATCAATTCCTGTTTTTATTTATCCATACATAATTACTTGTCTTCTGGCTTGTTGAAGCAGTAAGTCAGTCAGCACTTGCCACAGTAATGTCTGTCAAAGTGGCTAGCCATGAAAACTCCAGCACCACATTCATCAGAAGGACACTCTCGACGAAGACGACTAATTTTGCCATTTTCATTCACCTTATAGTACTTGAGTACAGCCAGCTTCACCTTCTTTCTCTTGTGCTTATTCTTCTTGGGAGTGGTGTAAGACTTCTTCTTCCTTTTCTTAGCACCACCACGAAGTCTCAACACCAGATGAAGGGTGGACTCCTTTTGGATGTTGTAGTCAGACAAAGTATGGCCATCTTCCAACTGCTTGCCAGCGAAGGTCCATTTTTAAAATCCCTCCAAATGCTTCCCAAGGTTTTCTGTTGTTATTCTTCTGCTGGTTTCATTAGTCTCTGTTCAGTTGGAACAGTCTTAGAGGTTTTTGTTGTTACATTAATTCACCAAAATTTGAGGGTGTATGACCCAAAGAAAGTCACACAATTTGAGTTTATCTGAAATGATTCATGGAGAGCATTCAGTCAGCAACTGTTCAAAGCCCAGGCGATCATTATATGTGTGCTGTTTCCTTTTCAGGTGCTTTGTAGATTCACTTGTTTCTGTTGGGTTTCAATTTTCACTTTTTGCTTCAGGTAAATCCTTTTAAGTATAAATTTAAGTACACAAAACACTATGGTTCAGAAGGCAAAGGCATTGACTTAAAAGTTTAGCTCTTCTTTTTTGATTTCCCTCAGTTTCTACTTGTCACTAATGGATAACATTTTCATTTAAAAAATAAATAAACATGATATACAATAAATATAATATATAGCATCTCTATTTTACTTTCCAAAATAAACAAGCATAATATTTAATAAATATGTATAATGGGTATGGCTGTATGGAATATATATGTCTATATATGTGCATAGCTCTTATGCATATATTTATTTTCTATGTTATGATAAGGAAATGGAGGTTGCTCATCTTGATTGTCAGTTTGGTGGTAGCTAAACCAGCATACATGCTTCTAGGTGTTTGTGAGGGCATTCCAAGAGATGAACAGAAAGCGGATGACCCACCCTAAATGTGAGCATCATCTTATGAACTGATGACTGAGACCAAATAAAGAGAAGTGACTAGTGCATTAGCATTCATCTTTCTCTGCTTCCTGACTATAGATTACAGACTATGGTGGTGAAGGCTTATCCTAAGTCTCCAGAAAGCCAGGTAATGTGCATGTATGTTCATGTTAAGATTTCATACAAGGAGATACTAAGAGGCCCTTGTGTGAATCTGGCAGGGTGATATGCACGCTACAGTGGAAACCTCAGGATGTTGGAGATGCCAGGTATGTGGGATACCAACTGAGAAAAACTATAGTCACCGAGTAGAAGTTGTCCAAGAGAAAGGCTGTGTGTGACATGAGCAGCAGATGGAAGGAAGGGACTGGTTTGAAACAAAGATGATGCCACCACAAGTTCTAGGTATTAGGCACCTGCAGGTTTTTGTTTGTTTGGTCTTTCCTTGCTATGACTCCCTTCCTTTTTTTTTTGGAATAAGATACTTATTGGATGCTTTTCTATATTGGAAATATGTAACTTCTTTTAGATTTAATAGGACATTAAATTTTGTGAGTTTGAGTCTTAGAAGATACTCCGCACTTGTATTTTTGAATAATGTTGGACATGTTAAGATCTTGTAGATGCTTTTGGAGACAGAGTAAAAGCATTTCGTATTATGGGGTGAGCATGAAGCCTCAGAGGTGAGTGGTAGATGTTAGGACTTGCAAGTGAAGGTGCTCTTGTTTCTCTTCGTATCATATATTTTGTCTTTTCAAAAATTGATATTTTGGGTTGTCAAGTTGATAAGAACTGTACTTGTGATGGTTAACCTGGATTGCCATCTTGATGTGTTTTAAAAACAGATTAAGGGATGTGCCCTTGGGTATGTCAATAAGACATTTTCAGAGAGAGGTTAGCTAATTAAGGAAGACACACCTTGAAGGTATGGCACCATTTCATGCACTATGGTCTTGGATTGTATAAGAGAAAGCATGGGGATAAAGATATGGTTTATTGCTTAAGAACACATATTCTTCTTGCAGAGGATCCAAGTTCAGTTCCTAGAACCCACATCAGATACCTCATGCCCGCCTGTATTCATTCTCCAGGGGAATGATGATGCTGTCTCCTGGCCTCCAAGGGCACTGCATTCACATGCATTTTCACACACACACACACACACACACACACACACACACACGTTAAAACAAGCTTTTTTTTAGTTACTAAAGGAAGCTATTTATTTTGTGTCTATGTTTCTGCAGAGAGTTAAGATGCCTGATATGGATGCTGGGACAGGAAGATAGGAAGTACTCTTAAACACTAAGCCATCTCTCCAGCCTCCAATTAATCAAGAGAAATAGTACTGGACAGGTAGCTCAGTGGTTAAGGGCACATACTCGTCTTGGCTGGTAACCTTGTTGTTCAGCTCACAACTGCCTGTTGCTCAAGGTCCAGGAGAATCTGATCCTTCTGGGCTTTGTAGGTGATGGAACTCGTGTACACATACCCCACATTAAATGCTGAACACAGCATTTCTGTGGCCTATGTTTCACTGCATGGGAAAAGTGAAGACTTAAAAATGTATTTTAATATGTTATATAAATGTCAGAATACATACCAATGAGACATGAATATTAATCTTACTGTTTTATTTGTGTGTGTGTGTGTGTGTGCATACATGTGCAACTTGGTGTGTGTACCTGTACGTATCTGTATATTTGCCCACACATGTGCTGTCTACAGTTACCTGTGGAGGCTAATGACTTCCCTGGGTCCAGGGTTATAGGTAATTGTAAGCCAACAGATATTGGTGCTGGAAACCTCTGGAGCAGCAAGTGCTGTTAACCATTGAGCATCTCCACTGTGCTAATCCTGATGGATTTAAATCCTCAGAACCACTCCTTATCCTGTCAGTTACTCTCTCTTTCTCCTCTTCTCTTTAAAATCTGGCAACAAACTTTCTTTTGATTACACATCTCATTTTACATTTTTTTAAGATTTTGAAATTAGAGAAGTTAACATTAAGCAACAAATCATGCTTGTGAGGATATAAATCTTTAAGAAGGAAGGAAAGTGAAAAAATTGTAACGTGTCATGTTCTCATCATGAAAGAGCTAAAATAGAGTAAATGGCAAGTGTGTTACTTGGAAGAAATATTGCAATGAAGTGAATGACAGTAAATGTATTTAAAAAGTCATGATAGACACATCAAAAATAAGGATAATTTAGTCTTAAATCATCTCGAGGAAAAACCTCCAAACATAATATTTAAAATTAAAGCAAAATTATAATTAGCAAAGGAAAATTTCAGTAGGAACACTAAGCACATGAAAATATGGCACACATATGTTTACTTATTTTTTTCCCACACTGTTCTCTCAAGGCACACCGTTGACCTAGTCATCTTTCAATTTAAACTTTTTTAAGTTTTTGAGAATTTCATACACGAGTACTGATTCTCATAATTCCCCCCCCCCCCCCCCGCTCCCTCTCACTTCCTTTTGGGTAACCCCCTCTTCCCTCTCAAATGACTGATTGTTTCTTCTTTAGTTTTTATTGTGATAATTTCCCCGGCCACATTGGCATGTTAGCTGGTAATTGCTATTATGTAGGTGTGGTTTAAACAACCATGTTGTTGAAAAGTTATGGATGCAGATTTTCTATTATAGAAGTAGAAGACAGTGTCTTACAGTAGACATCCTGGTCTTTTAGTTCTTACAATCTAGCCTCCCTCTCTTTTGCAGTGTTACCAAGCCTCAGGTGTAGGGTTGTGTTATAGAAATACCAACTGGGGTCGGATAGCCCACAGACCACAGACTGCATTTTTTCAGTTGTAGTAGTTGGTAATGGCTTCTCTTTGCTACAAAAAGAAGCTTCTCTTATGAGGATGAGAGCTACACATATCTGTGGGAATAAGGCTGAATATTAGACTATAGTTAGGAATGGTACTTCTTTAGGAAAGTGGAAGCAATAGCTTCTTCTGTATGAACCATCACATCACCAACCATGGTTTTTGGTAAGTTTACAGTACCAGTTAAGAATTTCCTCCTATTGAGTGGACTTTAAGCCTAATTAGGCAGCTGTTGTTTACCATTTACATATGACACTATTAGATCACTGGGGATATCTTGCTGTACTTGTTATTGTTGCTGCTTTAGGAACAAACCTTTCTTAAGTGATAAGATGCTCAACATCATAAAGACCCATGGTTCAGATATCCGGCTCAATTTTCTCTTTCCGTAGTTGGGCATTTGGAGCCACAACAAAGAAGTTTGTGTGATACATCTCTTCAATTTATAAATATAATTTTATAAATTAGGTTCAGATGATTTTTCTTTGAGACAAGATTCAGTCAAGCTAGAAAAGTGACCATGCAGTTGAGAAAAGAGTGTCATTGCTTGGCAGTGGATGGCAATCATTTATTGGAAAGTACTAACTTATTTAATAAGCAATTTCAAGGAAGTCCATTTGGGGAAGTTTATCTAATGGCTATTTGTGGCTGTCAGAAAGGTGATAAATATTTGGCTGGTGGCAATACCCACTGGAACGGGGAAAGACACAACTTTCTTCTGTGCAGGAAACAGTACAATACTCTGTACACAACGGGCCTCCACTCGCAGAAACCCAGCAACCCTCGGGGTTGAAGAATGATTTCCTGGCCCTCCTATCTCCCCAAGGATTCTGGTGGCTCTTGACAGCATATAACGGGGGCGGGGGGAGCAGTTCACGTCTGTCTAGGAGGCTTACTTTATTTTAGAAGAAATTCCCTTCTGTCTTTTGCAAGCTGTAAGGAGACCCTAGATCCTTGTTCACCATTCCCTAGTGTACAACTATTTTTATATGTTTTCTGTGAGACTGGCTGAATCACAGATCAGGTTCCTAGACATCTCGTTCTCTTGGTAGATCTGTCCCCACAGATGATTACTAATCTTTTCTAAAAAAAAAATAGTCTGGATTTTCTACAGATATATAACTGATACAATGAACATAACTATATTAATATATACATATCTGGATGTGTTCATATGTGTATAGGTATAGACATATGATTATACACCCCTCTCTCTCTCTCTCTCTCTCTCTCTCTGTATGTGTGTGTGTGTGTGTATGTGTGTGCTATCTTTATTTTGATTCTCAGGATATGTATGGCTTTGATAGTTAATGGTTAATCAGGTATTTTCTCGGTCTATGAAGCTGGATGTTTTAGTAGTTCTAGTCTGGTGCAGTAGTTCTCAACTGGTGGGTTGAGACCCCTGAGGATGGAGGTGGGATGACTCTTTCACAGGGATTGCATCAGGCCATCAAAAACACAGATAGTTACATTACGAGTCATAACAGTAGAAAATTCAGTTATGAAATGGCAACAAAAATAATTTTATAATTGGGGTCCACCACAATACAATGAACTATATTAAAGGGTTACAGCATTAGAAAGGTTGATAACCACTGGTCTAGAGGATTCCTGGAGAGCTGCTGGTCTTTACTCCAGGACTGCCATCAGAAGGTGCAGGCCACTATTTAGGATGAGTAATTCTACTTCAAATAATATGATCAAGGAAAAAAATCTCATAGGAAGGTCCAGTAGATTGGGTTTACTCAATTCCAGATAAAGTTAAGTTGATAACCAAGATTAACAGTTACACCTCAAATACCCCAAACAATCAACCCCCCCCCCCCCACAAAACCCACAAAAAACCACACAAGTAAATCAAACATAGACTGGAAACACTTTGATTTCTGCTACAATCAGGCATAAATAATAGGAATGCCAGCCAAATATCATAAAATGTAATCACTTCTTAGGTTGAGTACTTTCTCAAGACCTGGCTAGTCTAGGTTATCAACTCTATCTAGTAGGTGACAGGAATTCATTCTCTTCTTTTTGGGAGGAGACAGGTATTGGGGGTTGAATTCTGGCCCTTGTGGTGCTAGGCAAGGGCTCTACCACTAAGCTATACCCCAGCCTCTGAGAAGTCCGACAGGGCAGACTGAAGATGGCAGAAGTGGAGGAGAGACAGTGGAATGTTGTAAATAGAAAAATGTCTGCCTTTCTCCGCCCCTTTGGGTTTTAATAATTGACTATATTACTAGCTTGAGTTGGGAAGCTTTTATCTCTGTTTTATCTGGGAGGTAAGACATGAAGGGAAGTGGTTGGTGTAAGCCAGGTATGGCAAACCTGTCTGTTCTCTAAGAGACTAGCAGACATAAAGGAAAAAGATCAGATGTGATGACAAGAGTTTCTTTGATAGAGAACTGGGGTTACCCTGAACAATCACGAAGATCAAAGCTATTTGAGAAATGCCTGTATCTGATGAGATGGTGAAGAGCTGGCTACACTTAGACATGATTAATCTGAGGGGTGTGTGGGGCATCCAGGACTAGTCTATGGAGACAGTCTAAAAAAGATGTGCACCTCCTCTCCAGCAAGAGCCCAGCATGTGGTAAAATACATATCTATTATTTTAATAGAAAGAAATTAAAAAGAAGAATATAGATCTCAGAATCAAAGAAATGAGAAGGCAAAGGTGGATCAGTCAGTAGACGCCTGAGACCTGAGGCTGGGGGAAAAGGATGTGTTTATTAACGGTGGCTCTGAAGGGAGGTAAAATGTGGCTGGTCCTCAATATTGGAACAACAGCAATCAGAAATCATCCAGTGTTCTGAAAGTAGCAGCTAGTATGCCATCTTTAGTCAGAGAAGCCTCTTCTTGCAGTGGGTGGTGGTAACTACAAAGTTGTAACTGATTAAAGTGTCGAGTGTAGGGACTTGCTGAGTGCTCAGTACTAAGTGGATCATTGACATCACTTATTTCTGGCTCGGGGAACATCCCAGAAAAGGAGGCAGAAAGACTATAAAAGCTGGAGAAACTGGAGAGTTGGGGAATACTCTCTTCTGGGCATGGCATGGTCCTAATGTGAGGACACCCAGTACTCACAGAACTGTGATTACTTGAATAAGACAAGCACAGAAGTAGGCTCACCACAAACCCCATCCCTCTAAGAGGAGTTGCTGGCAGTTTTGGAGGGGGCAATATTTTTTTCAGTGGTGTAATCTCTGATAAATTGCCAGTGTTCCAGTAAGTGATCTTTCACCTATGCTCATGTAAGCATCTCTAACTGAAATCAGTTGGTTCAAAAGGAAAACAAATGAGAGAGAGAGAGAGAGAGAGAGAGAGAGAGGAGAGAGAGAGAGGAGAGAGAGAGAGAGAGAGAGAGAGAGAGAGAGAGAGAGAGAGAGAGAGAGAGAGAGGACCAAGACATCAAGTAGCAGAGGAGTTAATTAGGGATTTTCAGCAGGAGTATGACAGTAATACAAGTTCATGTTATAGTCTAGGTGACAAAGTCACAGACCAGTGTGCATATAAGGTCAAATAAGAGTCCTTTATTTAACCCAGTGACATAGAGCAGCCTTTTGCCCTGAAGAACTCTCAATACTGAAGCTCAGGGGTACAATATTTAGAAAGGCAGAAACCACAGTGGTATCATTGTCAGTTATAGGCCAGGACAACTTTATAGCATTTGTTTTGGCAGAATACATCAGTTGTTTTGGTGTACATTTGGGCCACCTTCAGGATAGTAGGAAGTCCCAAATGTGTTGCTAAAGTGGATGTGACTATAGAGGGGGTTAGGGGCTGAAAAACACCAAAGCGGACACAAAATGGAGTGGGGGTAAGATCCGGGCAAGATGGCATTATCTTGGTCACTTTATTTAAAATAGTGGTAGTGTTTACATTTCATGGGTAAGTCAACTGAGGATCTGTGAGCACTGGCCGTCTGTCTGAGTCAGTACAGCTGAGCTGTCAAGAGGTGCTGTTGGGTTATAAATTGTAGCCAGGTAACTTGGGAGAGTGTGCATGTTATGGTTTGGGAGATAAAGCAGAACCCTTAGCGTTTCTTCAGAAAACAACAAAGAAAAGAGCTCAGAGGAAGACCCATTCAATCCCCCAGACAAAGACTCAACTCATAAAGTCTTAATCCAGGACTGAACAAAGACAGGGTTTATTAAATGGGAGTAACTCACCTTACATTCTGCCTAGGTGCAATTGTGCTGCCAATTTTGACTTCCAGAAACCCCTAGAGCTCAGAGAATCCCTTTCTTCTGTGGAACATGCTCTCAGCTTCTGGGTTGCTGTCCAGAGGATCCCAGCAAATGCAGAGAAGTTGAAGTTGAGGAAGAACCATTTAGCTTCTCTAGCCCCATAAATGGAAGCCTCAGATGCACCAGTTCTATGTGTTTGGGATCTTCCACTCAGTTTCTATCTTTAAAAAAAGTCAGTACTTTTGCCCTTTGTGAGCTGGATTCTGGTGCAGTAGAGACCCTCCCTGTGCCTAGGAGTCTTAGTTGGAACATAGAGAGTTCTTTTGTCTCTAGCAATCATAGAAAAAAGGGAAGATGAGTAACAGGAAAGTCAATCCAAGTTTAATTCTTAATAAAAATGACTGATGTCCTTGTTAACTTATATTAAATGTCTTTTAAGAACTTTACATTATATTTTTACATTATATTTACATTATATTGGGTGTAGCATGGCATGAATTTTTTGGGGGGTGCAAAGTAGGCCACTTGCTATTCTCTTTTGTTTTGAGGTTAGTGTATTTGAAAATACTATGTGGGAAAGTAATGTCACGCAGAGGCATTATTTATATCTGAGCCACCGACTTCTTTAAGTATATGTCTAAGAAACAGGAAGGGTTATGAATTTAACTAATGAGATCTGAATGAAGGAGCTTACATTTATTAATTGAAATTTAGAGGAATTATCCAACAGAAATTATCAAGGAGTAGTGAAGAAAAAGTAGTTGTTGGAAAAAAAAGTATTTTAAGTACCCATTTCATGCCAGGTAGATTGTGTCTAAGCTATCTACCCTAGCATGGGGGAGCTGATGTATTAAGAAGGCAATGAATTTGAAGGTAACATGGGCTATACAGTGAATTCTAGGCAGCCTGGACTACAGTGAGACCTGCCCTCATCCTCTTGCTCTTCCCCCTTCTCTCCCAATCCAAACTATTTCATTCTGGACCTGGTAGTACATGCATGTGACCCCAGCAATTAGAGAGCCAAAGGGAAAAGATCACGAGAGTGAGGCCAGCCTAAGCTCCTTCATGAGACCTTGTCTCTGAAAATCCAAAACAAATATGAAACCTCTTTCAAAGCTGCATGTACCACCATATGACAGGATTTTCTGGTTGTCAATATATGAAGAGATAATCTAATTTTTCAGGCTTCGGAGGATGTGAGCTGACCATTGACTCAGTCATGTAGCTTTGGCCATAGCTAGGACTGTAAAGGTTGAGGAAGGCATCTTTGCTGGTACTCTGTCCTAGTCATGCATTTGTAGGGGCAAAAGTTTCAAATTTCCTACCTTTTTCTCTTTTCTTTCTTCTTGACATAGATACATTTTGGTAGAGAAAGATCTTGGTTTTCCTGAATGTGTGTGTGTGTGTGTGTGTGTGTATACATATATATGTGTGTGCACATATATATATGTATATATATATATATATTATTTAGTACAAATAATTTAAAGCTAAAGTTGAAACTTACCATTCCTCTCCAGATTTTGAACAACTGTCTCAGCTTCCTCTTTGCCCCATATAAGGAGACTTTCAAGTAGTAACCATTCAAATCCAAATAAAGGGATTAAAAAAAATCAACAACAACCCAACAATGAAACTGTTTCTGTGTGGAATCTCTTCATATTTCAGGGTGAATAAATTGGCAGGTACCTGGTTGAGCCCTGAGGCCAAAAGCCGGGCTCACTTTCTGTTTTTATTTCTTCCTCTTCCTTCCTTGACAGTGGTATAACATCTCTGCTGATGTTTTGGAGGCCCAGACCTTCCTGGCGGCCATTTATCAGTCCCTCAGTTTCCATGGCTGCTGGCTATGGGTATTAAACCAGCACAGAGGTAAAGAAGAGAAATGGGGAAATATTATCTCTCTGAATACTCTACCAGAATTCCAATTACGTTCTGAAACCTCAGCCAAGTGGCAAAGCAGAGTTTCTTTCCATGGATCTTCTAATTGCCCCCAAAAAGGCAGCCTCTGGGAGCACCGTGGACTTTAAGCATTCAAGGTGTGTGACTACGGGCTGGTAGTCATAAGGCGGATGGCAGGGGATCTGCTGGAAGGCTGAATTTTCATTGGTACTGAATAGGGCTGACTGCACAGTAGTTAAGTAGGGTAGCTGTCAAGGAAAGAGACGCTTTCCCTCCCCTACAGGGACAGTTGAACCACACACTTCCATCCTTCTCTCCTTCCCAGCTGCCCTGGGCGCTCTTCTCTGTTACAGCATTTCACTCTTGAAATGAATGGCACTTAGCAGGGAAGGTGTCTTTGGTAAGTATTTTACAACAGTGCAGGAGTTAACAGTTTCTTTTTCATTAAAAGTGAGGTTTTGGTGGCTTTGTGACTGGCAGCCCGGAAACTTCTTACTTGCCTTTGATCCAGTGAGCTCCTAAAGACTCTCTCTTTCCCAGACACCTGCCAAAGGGAAGCTAAGCCCCCTTTCCTCAGGTTCTTCCACCTTTGTTCCTTGCTTTCCTGCCCTCCCAAGACTCAAAGGAGGGATTCTTCTTCAAGGTTCCTGTGACTATGTGTAGTGATTGATGCCAGGTAACACTGCAAACAACAACAACAACAACAACAAAATGATTTGTTAACTAAGGTAGGGGTTTGTATGTCTGTGCGTGTGCATGTGTGTGCATATGTGTATTGTGTGCATATCTGTGCGTGCATGTGTACATATGTGTACATGTGTGTATATGTGTGTGTGCATGTGTGTGTACATGCACATATAAGTGCATACATGTTTATGTGTGTTGCTTGTAAAAGGTTTCAAGAAGTGTGTGTGTGTACATGCACATATAAGTGCATACATGTTTATGTGTGTTGCTTGGAAAAGGTTTCAAGAAGAAATCTTAGAAAAAATGTAAGGTAGCAATAGATAACACATTTGAAAACCTGGTATAAAGAAGAAGAGAAAAATTGTATTTAGTCCTTTACAGCATCAATGACATAACACATGCAATTTAAAAAAATGTAGGTCTGAAGCTGTTAATATTCCTCTTCCAGCCAATTAAATATTGACAAGGTAATTCTATCGTAAGGGCGATAATGGAGTCCTCCAGAGTCCAAATGTGTCTCTGTGAGAACAGGCATTATATTACACTTACTATTGCTGCCCAGCACTTACCACGGGGCTTGGCACACAGGAGGCTAGATAAAGATTTGTTAACTTGAGCTGAAAGGAAGTTAGTAGATCACTACATCATGAACCCTGCAATAGTATTTATGAGAATTAGTGGAGCGATTATATGTAAGTGGAGGCTGATTTATCTGTTATTCTTCTGACCCATACTTCATTAGTGCGATCACTCTTCTCCTGAATGATGCACCTGAGACATCACAAGGGCTTAAAGTGTCATTGGAAGCATTCGAGAAAAATCTGATGATATTCTGTAGAATTTTAGTGCTGCTAGTCTCAGAAGTATTTTCACTGGACTTGAATTCTTTGAAAATGAGCAATTAGTTAATGATATATAGGATAAATTGCTATCTATAACCAGAGTATATAATTAACCAGAACACTCAATGTGTAGTGATACAAAAATGTTTTGGGGAGGGCAGAACTGAGTTGGAAGGCTGGCTAGCTTGGGCGGGTTCTGTAACCCATGTGAGCGTTGGCTCCATCATTTCTGTAAATGGGAATGATGACACCTTCTCTCTCCAGGGCTCTTGTGTGGATGAAAGGAAGTGATGTGTGCCTGAGAATGAGCCCAGCTCAGTACTGGAGAATGTTTCCTAAGCCACAGAAACTGTAGTGACAGGGTGTGTATACATTGTTTCCATTTGCTGAGTGCTGTTATTACAGGAGAGGTGTCTTGGGATACAAGAAACCCTAGGCAAGTGCCATCATGCAACCTACATTTTTACACTCCGGCTTGGGATCTTTAATAAGAAGGCAAGTTTTTGGTGCTGGGAAAGCCTTTCTGTTTGACAGCATGCTATTAGTATCATCGGTAAAATTAACCTAGTTTTGTGTGTGTGTGTGTGTGTGTGTATGTGTGTGTGTGTGTGTGTGTGCGCGCGCGCGTGTGTATTTCCCATTACACAGTGTTGCTTTCTAAGGTGAATCTGTACACATACCTGTATTTTCCTTCTAGTCCCACAGGCAATTGGAGTGTCTTTACTGAAAAAAAATCTGCTCTTTGTATCAGGAAATGAAAAGAAATCCAGTCAGTGTTTAGCATCACTGTGAGACTTGGATTCGAATAATCAGTGTCAGACACGTTGGTACCCATTCCTCTTAAGGGTGATGCTAAATGCTTGTGACTTCACTAAGTGCTTGGAAGCAAGATGTTAATATCATAATTATCTCTTTCCTTAATGAGATGGTATTGAGAAACAGCTTTGGAAAAATGTACTGAACAAATGCTATGCTGAGAATGGAAGGAAGGTGAGCGGTCTGGCCTCCCTTTTTTTCCCTTTGTGGAGAAGAGAGGTGGGGAATCCTCAGGAACCCCGTTTCCTGGAAGTGACCCACATGTCGCAGACCACTTTCTGAGATCCTAAAAGGGAGTGGAATTGGAGTTTAAGGAGACAGGTTTTTTTTTTTTTTTTGATGATAGCTGGCATTGTTAAGGATAGAAGCCCCAGAAAGAAATTTTAGAATGTCTCGATTTCAGATTCTTCCTCATCCCTCCATATAGCTACATTTGCAATTTTGATAGCTTATGACTACCAACAGCAAGTTCAGCTTCCTTCAGAACTCCTATGGAGGCTTTTGAGACTCTTGTTGGAGAAATCTCTGTTGTCCACATTTAATAGTTCCCTCAAATGATTCACAGACCTCAAAGAAGCTATTAATTTCAGCAAAAGAATGCATATTCAAATCAACCAAGATAAACCCAAGCGGTGAGTGGTACAGTTCCTGGTGGTCCTGCTTCCTGTGCTGAATGCATAGCATCCACTTCTGTCAACAATGATGCCTGTGATGTCTTCCCAACTGTGGAAGTTCATACCAATCTGTGGTGTCTCCGTTTTATTAGGACCAGACAGACACATACACAGGGTTGGACATTCCATGGCTGGTTTTATTCTCCTTTTCTCCATTGGTTGAGGAGACCTGACATAGATCATCGTTCCTCACTGTTGTGGGATATTTTAATCCCACTCTGACACTCCCAAGACTCCCCAATAAAGTTATACCTTGAACCAGGGGGCAGAAGCAGGGACTAAGTGATAGCAACTGGTCACAGAGAAGCCAGCAATTTTGATAGAGAAGGCACACGGGAAGGAAAGGGTAGGGCTAGAGTTTTGAGGGCTCTTGGTTCTGGAATGAGGGAAGAGACATACATGTCTCCTGCAGCATCTCTGGCCAAACATCCCGGTCAGCTGTTTGCTGCTCAGCCTCTCTGAGCTAGCAGGTTTCACCCCATCCTTTGACTTCTGAGTCTTCTTAATAAATAGCACGATAGAGACTTAATTTAAAACTACACACAGAAGTGGCAGGACCGAAAGCCCTGCCAGGCCACAGCCTGAGTGGCTGGGGGTGGGTGTGCTGACTGAGGGGCCCTGGGGTGGCAGATGATAATTAAAATATCAATAGATTCATGCGCAACTGCTAAGCTGACAGGAAAACATCACCTCACCTCAGGGCATTTCATTAGTTTCTATACTCCAGCATGCCCAAGTCCCCCAGATGCAGATTCAGTGATATCAGGCAGGGTATTCCATGGTCCTAGAGATTACCAACTAGGAACTGAGTGAAAACACAGGCCTTAATCTGCGTAAATTGAATATTTGCTCACATACCACTCTGGCCTCCTCAGACACACTTGTGTCATTTAACCTCCTGGCACAGAACTTAAATGGTGTGGATACACAGACTACACGGGAGTACACAATCTGGTCCGGAAGACTTATTCCCGGCCTCTTGTTTGCTGGAATGAATTTGGTATTGTGCTTTTGCTCTCTATATGTAGGTATGCTCCTTCAGATTCAAGGAACCCTTACTGTCCTTTTGCGGACTGTCACAACTCCACCACGCCACAGAAGGCGGCACAGTGGTCTATGTATTTTAGTTTAAGGGGTTATTCATAAATATCATTTGACTGACACTTGAATCAAATTTAGTACTGGAAAATCATGAGGTTCCTGTGGCTCTCAAAAGAGAAAAATTCTTCTAAGTTCATGGATTCCCTTATCCCACTGTACAGAAGGCTCTTCCTTAATTTACCTATTCAAGACATCCTGCTATGAATGTGTGCCATAATGAAAATTTGGATTTCTTACTATATTTTCAGCAGAGTAGGACTGTTTAATTATCATCAGAAGCCAGTCCTGGTGGCTAGACCTCTTCCGGAGGTTGAGGCAGGGGAAACACAAGTTTGAGGTTGTCCTGACCTACAGAGTGGGTTCAAGACCAGCTTAGTTAGTTTAGAGGGGTGTTGTCTCAAATAAAAAAAGTGAAAAAAGGAGCCATTGGTTTAGCTGGTATGGCTAGTAGCATACGGAAGCCTCTAGATGAATCCTTAATACTGCTAAAGAAAAACAAAATTCAAAACAAAGCCAAAATCCCAAACCATCATCTCCTCCCATAACTTATCTCCCACTCGAGTGAAATATGAGCAATTTAGGAATCAGAAGCCAAAGTTCTATGGAGTTAGCTATAGCAAGTATCCCACAAAAGGACAGTACAGTCAAGGCTACGTTTCCTGGTTACCGAGAAGCATTCATAGCCAGTTTTGAAGGAATACTCTTCAGGCCAATATAACACTTCTTTGTTACTTCTGTGTATCACCAGTTCAGAACTCCTATGCTGAAGGGAGAGGTGAGCAAGGGACTGGACATTAGTGGGACAGAGGTTGTGGCCTAACCCCTGCTTCAGTGTCTCAAGTGTTTTCAGACTATGGAATTGTGTTTGACTGGGACTACACATGTTCACTTGAAATTTCCCCAAAGAATGTAAGAATAATAAAATCAAAGAGGACAGAATTAAAAAAAAAAAAAAGAAAAGTTACATATGTGCTAAATGTTGGATAGAGAAATTACGAAAAGAAACTCTGTTTGGTGTCTTCTTGATATCTATTCCTTCTGGTTATAAAATAATGGTGGAATGACCTAGAAATGAAGGATCAATACAGACTTTGAATCTAAAAGCACATGGACTGTTCTATAATATGAATAAAAATATTTTAAGGTTATAGAAGTCAATAACTTCCTGCTTAATGTGTACTGCAAGTCTGTAGAAGATAAAGAACAATGTCGAATATCTGCATTAAATTCTACACAGAGGAAGAAGTGTCTTAGCGGGACTTACGAATGCAGTAAAAATTTTAACATTTCCTGTCTAGTTTTAGTCACGTATCTATTGTCTAAAACGGTATTGACCATAAACTGTAACTATCCTCTGATAATCAAAGTAAAGTCCAGCTTCCTGTACTTTTTGCACATAGTAGGCATTGGGTAGTGTTTACTGAATGAATGAGTGAATGAATGATTGCCAGGTTTCTTAGTCTTGCATAGCACAGTCAAGTGAGAGAAGATAAATGATTCACAATAAACAATGGCCATCTTTCCACCTTGCTGAAAAGAAGAAGCAGAAAGGTCTGTCTGTGAGGGGAAGTTATTCTCCTCATAAAACTGCAAGTAGTTGAACTTTCGTAAGGTCGACTTTCCCAGTGAGATTTTTCCACTCCAAAGAGTTTCAGAAAAATTGGTGTAAGCACCCACAGGTTTGGGTGCTTACCCAAACCGAGATTAATCTCAGAACCTTTTGAGATTTTCTGACTTCTAATGAAAGCTGAGAATGCCACAGAGGGCAGAGAAAGCGCAGGGAAAAACCTAGCAGAGTGATCGTAGGGAAAAATGCTGAGGCCAGGGTGACCAGAAGGTCCTGGAGAGCAGCTGGAGACGTGGGCGGGGTCAGGGAGCTAGAAGAAAGGGATAACCAGGAGCAAAGGCCTCTGGAGGAAGGGCAATCACAGCTGAGAGGCTGGCAGGCAGAGCGCAAGGAAGTGGAGCTAGAGAGATTAGGGGATCACAGGTGAAATCCTTCACCTAGTAGTGTGGAGGAGGACGGAACAGGGAACAAGCTCCGGAAGGGCCAGAAACTCACCCAGCTTACAGAGAAGGGAGTGTGTAAGGTTTCATTTTCATGGTGTAGCTTGGTTTTGGGAAAGAGTTCCCTAACCTTTCCTTTACCATCCTGCCCCCTTTCCTCTTCCCTGGATTCATCCCTTTAAACAGGACAGGGAGAAGTTGAAAGAGGGCAGTTTGCTTATTCTTTTCCTGGCTATTTTGTAGCTTCCTTATGGATATATCAAGCCCAATGAATGCAAGATTCAAAGGGAAACTCACTTGAAAAGGGACATCAGTTGTCTTTCTTCCTTGTGAAACTTCTCAGTTTTATTGTCCTCAAAATTCATTAAGAAGAAATTATTATGTCTGCCGAGGAGAAAACACACTTAAAAATAGATAAAATGTTAGCAATAACAGCAAAGTCAGCATTTATTAACCAGCGTGTTGTTTACTAGGTAGACTTATTCCTGATGTGATGAAAGTCAGCTCTGAAGGAGTCACATAAACACAATGCCACAGGCCACAATGCATGCCACAGTTTCTAGAATAGCAGTTTCTGTTTATTGCCGTGGAGTTAATACCCTTTGCACCCAACTTCTTCCCCTGTAGATGAAGAAATAAATCCATCTATCGAATCTGGTCATATACATTCAGGTTCACTTAGACTAAACATTCAGGTTTGATGTGCAGCTGCATTTCCCAGGCTCTGCCATGTGATTTATCTACAGGCTATGTTGAGGTAAATTATACGTAATTGAAATGAAAAGCAGAAAGGCAGTTACTTTAGCCTGACCCCTGAAATAACCTATTGACCCAGCTTCTGGGCTCTTTGGTGGTATGTCTGCTTGGAAGGTGGAAAAAAGTCAACACCCTTGGTCTGCCCCAGTAGCCCTCACAATATGCCCTAGCCCAGGAAATATTCATTTCTTTTGCTCTGTTAGTGTAGATGTGTGGTGTTTACTTGAGGTTAGGGCAGAGAAGGGGGCAAGCAGGAGAGGAGATAAAGAATTCCTGGCCGTTGCCAGCCTACAAACATGCAACTAACTACAATTTTTAAATCATTATAACACTTTTATTTTGTTCAGCTATGCCTTGAGCATTTCAGCAATTCTTGTTGCTACTCACTTATGCCTTCTGAGTATGAACATGACTGCTCTCAAAATCCATAACCAAGCTAATTTGGGAGCTTGGGCCCGAATTAACGTACTGGGAAAAGTTGAACTGCTTGTAGAATCTGTGTTGTGACAGACCTGTAAACTTGAACATGGTCTGCTCATCAGTAGACCTTTGATCCATGGGAAGAATCTTACTCAATGACTCCACTGCACTTATTTTTTCTCAAGAAAAACTTAAGTAATTTCTTCACTGAGTCACATCCTGGTCATCTGCTGGAATTGGGGCACAAAACAGTGAGAACATCATCACTTTTTAAAGCATTTTGTTTTTCAAGAGACAAGGTAAATCTATAGGAAATTTTGTATATATTTATGCACAGTGATGTGTATTTATCTCATCAAATAGTAAACTCCAGAAATTATTGATTTGTGTTATTTTATGTGTATATGTGTTTTTTGCTTGCACATATGTCTAAATGTCATATGCATGCTTGGTGCCTATTGGAGGTCAGTGAAGGGCCTTTGGCCCCTTGAGATTGGGGATATGAATGGTTGTTATTCATCTGGATGCTGGGAACTTAACTGAGGTCCTCTGCAAAAAGAGCAATAGCTCATAAATCACAGAGGCATCTCTTCAACTCCCAAATACTGCACTCTGTAAGATAGAAAATTTGGTTTCTCCCATTCAGACTCCTCACAGCCTATTCAGTGGTGTCTGTAACCCATAAGTTAGGCTTTCTTGGCCAAAAACCTCTGTTCAGCCTTCTGGGTTCCTGTGCTATGTGTCTGACTTAGTCACTAGTTAGATATGGATGAGCCCTTTGACTTTCTGTAGACATTGGCTTTGTCATTTTCTTTCTTCCAAGTGTCCTTCTTAAAGCAGATCCTTTCGAGTTCTGTCTTTAATGTTCCCATGTCTGATGATTCTATCATTTTGAGAACACAACACTTACATGAATTCATTGACTTGTACAAGGACCAAATGAAGTACTGTACACAGCTGGAGAGTAGGTAGGGAACATTTTACAAATAGATATGATATTTACAGAGCTAATTACTAAGTGTGAAAGGAAAGAATAGAAGCAGTTAACTTGTATATCAAGTATATTATAAATAAAATTTGAATATTAGCTGTAAAGTTTTCATATTGAAATGTTGATAATTCTTTAACACTTAGGAACAACCAGAAACATGTTTCTAACCCTCCAACTATTGTAGCACTACTTTTGGCTACAGCTGCAGATTCTGCTTGAGGAGTCAAACAACTGTAGAAGGAATGTGTTTAAAAAAAAAAAACAATTGTTTCTCTTTCAACTATGTACAGAAGTTTTCTCTGCCATGAATCTCCAAATCCATAATAACAATTACTCACTTGGCATTTACTTTGGATCAAGTATTCTGAGTATTCTAGAATAATTGAGTATGTAGGAGGGAGTTATTATTTATATACAACCACAGTGCCATCTTATACAACAGTCTTGGTTGTCCATGGGTTTTAATATGTTCAATTGTCACAGAATCAAAGTCTAGAGGATAGCAGAGGATAGCATATCATAAAATAGGCAATTGATGATTAATTTAATTGTTTCATAGACAAGGGATGTGCAATGGGAACACTTAAATGTGCACAATTTACAATTATTTGTACTCCTCCCCCGCCCAGATCTTCAAAGACTTAGCAAATATTTGCCAAGCAGTGTGGACTGTAGAATAAGCTTGCCTGGTTTACCTTGTCTCTTCTACTTAGTTGCTGAAGGAATCTCTTCTCCTCTTGTTCGCTGGTTGTAAAATGGGGCTGGAAGAAACTAAGGTATGCAACATTTCAGAATGTTTTAACAATTGAATAAATTATCCACATAGTGCTTAGAAAAGATCCTGGCACACAGGCAATACTATTTAGTTCTTTCCTGACGCTATCAACAAACAGGGAAATTAAAAATGAGATGAGCTACCAGGTATTTGGGGTTTGCTTTCCAGAATGCTTAGTGTCAGGCTATTTAGAATCTCCTAAGTGGGCATTGCCTCTTCCAACACAGCTGAATTTACCTGGTGAAGACCATGAATTCAGCTGAATGTGAAGGTCGGAGACATAAATGGGAGATGGATTTAATATGTGAATGCTAGCCAAGATGACAAACGCAGTGGATACCTGTAATAACCAAACGGTCAATGGCACTGACATCATGTTAGTCATAGGTTTTGATCCAAGCCTGCCTTGGCCAGTATCGCATGTTGCAACCTGAGTTTGGGAGCCTACATGGTTGGCGCTGTGATATGAGGTCTTCATGAACATGCTAAACTCAGTGCACAGTCCAGGTGGTCACTCTGGGTCGAGACTGATTTTTGCCCAATATGACCATCTACTCATGGCCCTGTTGTTTGCTGTGCGTCAGCTCTCTAGCTGACTTGGAAGAAGAAGCAGATTTCCTTTCCTCCTCGAAAATATTGTCGCATTAGGAGATTGTCATTCACATGGCTGTTACAGCTGTGACAAAGCAAGCCCAGCCCTGCTGGAGCAGGGTCTGTTCCTAGGAAGTTGTCTGCTTTCATTCTGCCTCATCTGCCACGTTTCAGCTGTTAATTAGAGATGGAGATGTTTCCAAGTTCTCTTCCCCGGATCTTGATTTTCTGGGTGAACACAAAGCCTTAACCCCTTCCGCTTTATCGCGGTGCATTTCTACCTTATCAATTCAAATGGACTTAGCATGTGTTATGAGTATTTAGAGCTTACTTTTTCTTTCTGCTTCTTTCTCCTTTCGAGCAGTCTGTCTGTTGGAAAACCTCTTGTTAGAAGAGATTATATGATTGTTTTTCAGTTTCATAATCTGTCTGAAGTAGAAGTGGCAGTGTACTTGAGGTTTAAATGATCTCTCAACAGGAAACGGCTTCTCCGAAAGCCCCATTTCTCGTAGAACTGATTTCTCTTTATTCCTATTTTTCCTCCAGATTTGCTGCCAGAACATTTTATTTTATTTAACTGCAACAATGCAAATATCACTAATCTGGTTTCCCCAAATTCATTTGTGCATTCCCTGTCAACAATGGTTTTATCAGCCATCAAAATCTAATTGAAGCGGCAGTGCTGCATGTAGTCATCCAATAATTATAAAATAAACAGACTGAAAATTCAGATGCAATTGAACAAAAGCCATCAAAATAACATAAACTGGAGAAAAGGTAATTAAAGAGCATTTGCTCTTCAGCTTTCGACATTACTGTTTTGTTTAAATGCGACTCTAACAGGAGACCAGAGGTAGATTGATTGGCCGTATATGTTGGCTGATGGTGTTTTCTTAAATGTGTCCCATTAAAAACGGGGTAAAGAAATTTCAAAATGCGCTGTCATCCTGGCATCTCAAAAACATGTTATGCTTTGTCCTATGAAAATGTGTGTGCTGACACTCATGTGTGACAGATAATAAGAGATGGCAAAGTCCTGCCCTTTATCACTGAGCCATCCTGTCTTTAGAGACTTGGGTCCAGAGAATAGTCTGATTCCTGAGTATAAAAAGTGTGACGTTTCTCTGCCCAGCTTGTAGAGCTCCACTTGGTTTATTTTATTTTTTTTCCTTTCACCTGCTGGGGAAAAGGCTGCTGACTATCAGAGGCAGTAATGCATGAATGTAAGCAGTTTAGCAGTGAGAGATTCAAACTTTTGAAAGAGAGGTAACAAAGCCCTAGGAATAAGCCCTGGTCATGAATGTATATATAGTCCCAGGGCTGGTTGGCATAGCAACTATTTCTGAGAACCCCGGTGCTGCTTAAGTAAACAGCTGAAGCACAGAGCATGCCTCAGCTAAGCTGGGGCCATCTGTGGTATCAGTGTGCGAGGATCACAACAGGAACATTTTCTCCTGCAAATCAATGTTATTTTGGTATCTTCTCCTAATAACTCTATTGTTCTCGGCACTTCCTGGCAAGCCTCTGGTTCTCTCTTTGTTTTTCTGTGTGGCCATTTTTGCTGAATAGTCCCAACATAGGTAAATTTGATTTAGGTGGCTTTGGAATGAACAAACCGGCTTTCTGCACAGCATCTCTGGTCTGTTCTTCACCAGGGTTTTCCAAAGAAAACTAACCAATGATACAGAAACACCCATGACAAGCCAAGAGAAGCAATAGCTGCAGAAGTCTTTACTTCAAATTGCGGCACACAAGGCAAATGCAAAGGTTTCGGAATTGGTAGATTTTGCCAGTTTCAGGCACCATCATGAAAAGGACTATGATGTTGGGTACATTACTGAGCCATTGGTCATGTTGCTGGTCCTTCATACAATCATTTTTTTCCCATGTGGAATAAGACTACTGATGACCCTCACAGTGTTTCAGGATTGAGATGATTGATGTATTTCAAATACTAAGTCACACACTCTAGAGCTGATATCGCTAAAAGGTCCAACTCAGCTACTGCTCCGTGAAGTGTCAGAATTCTTTGCATAGCCAGTGTCCTCCCTTCTACTTGTTGGGACAATATATCCTAACCCTTCTAAGCCTAGTGTAGTGGTCTGTTTCTCCTCACAAGAGTCTGGCCTATGGTGGATCAGTGATCTAGTGCTGTCCACGGAGATAGAAGGAACAGTTCTAAAGGTGGGTTAATGGTAGAGATTGGATAATTTGAGGTAACATAATAAGAAAAAAATCTAAGATAACAGACTGTGCAGGAAAGCACACGCTGCTATCTGTGCACTTGTAAGTGGGTCCACCTATTTGGAGTCATGGGTGAATAATCATGGGAGATTTCTGTTTGAATTGGGCTTCCTGTTTTATGATGCTTTTCTAAAAGTAGACTATGCAGGTTATTGCATTTTAAGAGGGATTAAGTATTTTAATCTCGTGTGGCGGTGCATGCCTGAAACACCAGCTTTTGGAAGGCTGATGAAAGTATCATCAGTTCATAGCCTGAGCTAGGTAGTGAGCTCCTGTCTCTAACAAACAAACAAACAAACAAACAAACAAACAAAATGAAAAACCTGAACCCAAGCCCAAACCAAATCAAAGAAATATACTAAGAACCTTTAAAGTGCGTGCCACTATTTCTCTGAGAATCTAATGGTTAGAACACAGCACTTTCATGATGTACGCACTATGATGTCTGAAAATATATGGGGTTGAATATTTCACCTGTGCCTTGTTTCCGTGGTGAAAGAGCACAAGAGGAGAACTAAATACCTGCTCAAAACTGTTGAGTTCTCCTGGAAAGCTCTTCAGACATGGGCAATAACCCAAGTTAGGGCTCTAACAGGCAGGTCTCCTCCTCAGTTGTGGAGTTTGCTCTAGACCACCCATTTCTGACCGGGGAGGAAACTTTAAGGAGAAAGAGTCAGGGCCGAGTCCAATTTGAGTCTCCTTTATTCACATCAAAGAACTGTGCTTCCTGAGACACATGAAGTGAGAAATGAGGACTTCTGAAAGTCTGGGGGAAGAGTTCTGAATGTTTTATATTCAGGCTTCCACGCCTTGATCCTCCTTATAAATCTTTTCCCAAAAAGTAGTCTTTCTAAGTCTGAATTGATTTATTTCCATCTTGCTTTTGCCCCTGACAATTTTAAAGTTGTGTTCTCTAAGAATTTAGAGTTTTTATGATTCGTATATTTTTTCTGATTATTATATTAAGGTTGTTCTTGCTCTGTAAAATCAGAGCTTTACAAAGAAGGATGAGGTAAGAAAGAATGAAACTTAGCATCTGCCTGTGAGCTTCAAGCTTCTTGCTTTGGGAGTTCCACTGACTATTCCACCACTAACATGATGCATGATATTGTCTTAGCAGTTTATTATTTTGAGGCAATAGAACATAACATGTTGGAAGGACCTATTGTGAGCTATTGTATCAAGAACCCACAATTTATACCTTTCTCTTTGGTGGCAAAAAGATCGTTCTTGAGAACTAGAAAGCTTATTGCTAACTGTAATGATAAGAATGTGATCTTTAAAAAATATTTCTATTTAATTCAGATAGTATCTGAGATTAGTGTATAAATTCTTTTGGCTACAATGTTATATATCATACAAACATATAGGTTATGTGTGTTTGGTATGCATTATTATAGTGAATCTCCATAAGAGTTCTGGGAGGTAAATTATGTGAAGTCTCAGTTTACAGATGATGAACCTGATGGACAAATGAAATCATATAGCCTGCTTGTAAATTCTAGCTCTGGGGAGGCTGGGGTCATGAGTTCGAGGCCAGCTTGATATTCTTATGGGAACCTGTCTCAGTATTCCCTCAGAAAACAAAATCACACATTAGAAGAGAAAGAGAAGACCTCGGTCCCTCATCTTTTGATGAACTGTATTTACTGTCTGCTTTTTCTCACAGCTGCTTCTCTGCATGTGGTTTGGCATAGGACCAGCTAGCTACTCCTATACCCGTGATGAGATTGTTTAAACAAGAATGGCCTCCAATGGCTTATATATTTGAATACTTGGTCCCTAGGTGGGAAGGTTTAGGCGATATGACTTTGTTGTAGGATGTGTGTCAAGGAGGGTGGGCTTCCAGGTTTTAAAAGCCCACACTATTCTCAGTTAGCGCTCTCTGCCTCCTACTTGAGTGAGCTCTAAGTCACTGTTCCAGTGCCATGCCTGATAGCTTGCTGCCATGCTCTCCGCCTTAATAGTCATGTACTCACTCTTGGAAACTGTAAGCCCCAAATAAATGCTAACTTTTATTAGTTGCCTGGTCAGTGTCTTATTACAGAAAAAGAAAAGGTTACTAAAACAAGGTTTAAAACATCTTCTAGTGGGCTTTTGTTCAGAATACATGTTTTTCAGCTAGTGGCATTACTTTGGGAGGTGGGCTCTATCTGGTAGAAGTATGCTTTTAGTGGTGAGCCTCTGAAGCTTCTATCGTGACCCTGGTTATCACTGCTTTCTTGTTTGCTGTCATATAAATGGCCATGGCTACATGCTTCCAACACCACTGCCATGTTCTGAGCTGTTCCACCATGCTTCCCTCCCAACAGTGGACCAAACTCCTCGAAATCCATGTCCTAAAAGGACTCTTCTCTCCTCTGAGTTGTTTTTGTCAACATTATGGTCACAGTTATCTGAAGGGGTGTGGTTGGTCGGCAATTGGAATTAACCAAACTAGCTTTATTATAAAATACTCAACTTTAATAAAAGGAGGAAAAGGGAAAAACTTACAAAGCCAGAGTTCCAGCAAAGCGCAGGAAACAAAGAGAATGAAAACGAACGCACACGGATGTTTTAAAGGTATTTGCCCTCCCCCCCCCGAGGGGACATGCCCTCAAACAAGGGGATTGGTTAGCTTCCCCATCAGTTATCCAAACATAATGAACAAAGTGTAATTTAGATTTCCTTTTCCAGTTGTAATAACATGCCCAATATCTGCTAGCTGCCCATCCTGCACATGGTTATATCCCTATCTTGGCCATTTCCCTTATGGGGCTGTTGCAGTCAAAATACACAGTCACCCATCTGAATCCTAGGGCTAGTAAGCCCTAGGGTACCACTTCTGCCTCTAAGCCCTTGTAGTTATTCAATTAGCTAACGCATGGAAAGCCTAGCTCCCTCCACCTTGATTAGTAAGCAATTTCTTCTACCTCTCGCTTGTTTCTGCTTTCGTTGGTGGAGTCTCCTATGTGTCACTGCTGAACAGCCTTCTGTCTTCTGGAGCTGTAAGTAATAAAGGGTCCTGCCTTTCATCTATTAGAGTTTCATTGTGTTGTGTCTCATCTTCAAAAGAGTCTTCAAATCTTCTACACCACCCCTTTGGAGTTTAAATTTGTCTATAACCTTTTCAGTTGAACTATAATATCAGTAGAAAAGCTTTAGAGAGTGAGATGGGTGACCAACCTTCTAAAACAGGTTGTACGTGTCTTGGAGTGATTCTATTTAACCTCTCAGAGTCTCAACTTCTGCACATAAGAAGTGAGCAAAGCCACATGTACAGTGGTTCCCGTCCCTTGATCATCTCTACAACGTAGGGCCAAACTACAAGAATACGTGAGGATAAATTGATTTTTTTTTACCTGTAAAGTATTGTCTATATTCTGTATATTTGAGTCCTTTAATATGTTTTTATTCACATGCATGTCATCAAAATAACATACAATGTCATGAAACAATTTTTCAGTAAAATTATGCTTCTAAAAATAATAGTGTGTGAACCTATACATTAGCTAACAATGCAAAGAAGACACATACCCACCCAAGTCCTGCTTGGTAGTCCATCATTGTTTCATCAGAAGCTTATTTGTTACAGGATTTTGAAAGTCTCCTTCCCAGAATGTAGCCTATGGATTCTGAAACTCTTTGTTAATGTGCCTTTGAGATTGTGTGTGCTTTTTTTATTCTTTTTTTTAACTCCCTCATTTTTTTTTTCTTTTTGGTCATGAAACTTCCGAAGCTGCTGAAACTGCAGATTTGGGTGTCATTGACCTGCCTTCCTCTTTGTTTGGCGGTTGATGAATCTTTGGGGAGAGGTGTCTGCAGCCCTGATGGAGAGCCAGAAAATAGAGCTCCTGTGAGTGGCAGTTCCCAGAAGCCTGATTTTTCTGAAAGATAGGCTCTTGATCAGGCAAGCAGGGCTTAATAATTTATGTCTTTATTCCCAACAACAGATAAAGTTAGACTACATCCTCAAGTGTGCACAGAAGGAAAGCTATTGCTACACTTTGCTTGTCACTGATGAATTCCACCAAAGAAGAAAAGAAAAGAGACTTGTTATTAAATAGCTTGTATGTAAAATGGTCCCCAAATTTCAGCAATTCAGGGATAATAATACAAAAGGAAAAATACTTGGATGGGGCTCATCCTTTTCCCTTTGAACTGTCTTTCTACTTCAGGTTGACGTTGATTCTTTTACAGTATTTGCAGTCTTGACCCAGGCCTGTTAAAAACAGCATTTGTATCTCTTATTGCTATTTCCTAAAGACAAATGACTGTGTCTTAATAACTTGTGTAAGAGAAAGGCTCAAAAGCTTCTCCTTCTAGCTAGAGCAATAAGACAACAAAAGGAATTCAAGGGGATACAAATTGGAGAGGAAGAAGTCTAACTTTCGCTATTTGCAGATGATATGATAGTATACATAAGTGACACCAAAAATTCTATGAGGGAATTCTTAGAGCTGATGAACATCTTCAGTAGTGCAAGTGGATACAAGATGTTTATCATGTATAAACTAAAAAGAAAGTAGCCCTCCTATATACAAATGATAAGGAGGTTGAGAAAGAAATCAGAGAAGCATCACCATTTACAATAGACAAAATTAACATCAAATATCTTGGGGTAGCAGTAACCAAAGAAGTGAAAAACCTGTACAACAAGAACTTTAAGTCTTTGAAGAAAGAAGTTGAAGAAGACATCAGAAGGAAAGATCCTATATTCTTGGATTGGTGGGATCAACATAATTAAAATGGTAATCCTACCAAAAGCAATCTACTAATTCATTGCAATCCTTATCAAAATCCAAACACAATTCTTCACAGACCTTGAAAGAACCATACTCAACTTCATATGGAAATACAAAAAAAAAAAAAAAAAACCCAGGATAACCAAGAAGGGGAGGGGTAGAATGGGGATGGTTGAGATAGTGGAAGGACAGAGAGGGGGAGCAAGGAAAGAAATATCTTGATTGTGGGAGCCATTATGGGGATAGTAAGAAGCCTGACACTAGGGAAGTTTCCGGGAATCTACAAGGATGATGCCAGTTAAGATCCTAAGCAATATTGGAGAGGGTTCCTGAACTGCCCTTCCCCTGTAATCAGATTGAGGATTACCTTAATTGTCATCATAGAACCTTTATCCAGCAACTGATGGAAACAGAGCCAGATACCCACAGTGAAGCGCTGTGCTGAACTCCCAAATTCCAATCAAAGAGAGGGAGGAGCAATAATATAAGCAAAGGGACCAAGACCATGATGGGGAAACACACAGAAACAGCTGACTTGAGTTAAAGTGAGCTCACTGACTCTGGACTGACAGCAGGGGAACCAGCATAGGACCAAACTAGGCCCTCTGAATGTGGGTGACAGTGTATGGCGGAGGAAGTCTGTGGGGCCACTGGCAGTGGGATCAGGATTTATCCTTAGTGTTTGAAATGGCCTTTTGGAGTCCATTCTTTTTGGAGCGATACCTTGCTCAGCCTAGATATAGTGGTGAGGGTCTTGGTCCTTCCTCAAAGTAATGAGCTTGACTTTGTTGACTCCCAATGAAAAGCCTTAATCTCTATGAGAAGTAGATAGGGGTGAAGTAGAAGGGAAGATAGAGGGAACAGGAGGAAGGGAGAGAGTTGGAACTAGGATTGGAATGTAAAACTTGAAAAGATTTTTTTAAATGAATAAGTTTTTTAAAAAAGTAATGCTTGGGAAAAATAAAAAAATATTTTTAAAAAAGATTCTCCTTGGGATTAGAAAGAGTTAAAAGTTTAGGTTGTAATTGCTAATCTTGCTAGAATTGGGGAGAAGTGTTACTAGTTTTACAATTATGATGTCTTGCAATTGTGCATTTTATAAAATATTTTCTCCTCCATGTATGAATCAGTTCTATCTATTGTACAAGGCTCAGAACAGGGATCTTTCCATACCAAGACAGGTCTTGGTTTGCTACCCTGTCAGTTCCCTTACCATACCTTAACACAGACACACAGACACACACCCACCCCCCCACACACACCACACACTTTCTCTCATGTGTGTGTTTGTACATGTGTATTGTTATATAATATGGTGGTGGTGGTGGTGGTGGTGGTGGTGGTGGTGGTGGTGTGTGTGTGTGTGTGTGTACATTCCTGCCACACAGTACCTTCAGTCATGCCTTCCTAGTATTCCAGCCAGTGGGTGGTTTGCATGGAAGTTTGGAAGATCATTTTTTGTGCCTCATGTCACTATCTGAAGCAGTGATGTATATTGTAAATTCCCTATTGTGGTGGTTTGAATGCAAATGAACCACAGAGTCTCAAAGTTTTTAGTGCTTACTTCCTAGTTTGTGTTAATATTTGGTAAGGATTATAAGCTTGACCTCAGTGGAGGAGGTGTGTCACTGGGTGCAGGGGTGGGGTGTGTGTGGTGGGCTCGAGGTTTCAAAAAGCTCATACTATTCCCAGTGTGCAGATCAAGATGTGAGCTCTTAGCTCTTCCTGATGCCTTGCTCTCAGCCATGATGGTCATGGTCTCTAGTCCTCTGAAACTGTAAATAAACTATTTCTTCTATAAGTTACTTAGTCTTATCAAAGCAATTGAAAAGTAACTAAAATGGCCATCTGGAAACTTTGAAATATTATCAGAGCAAAACTTCTTCCCTTTACTATCCTGCTCTTCTCAGTCCCTTCTCGATTTGTTTTAAGAGAACTTGCATAATACAATCTTATCTCAAGATCTGATTCTGGGGGACTTGATCTAAAACTACAGCTTTTTTTTTTCTGGTATTCATTTTTTTTTTTTTACTTCTAAGAATAATTGCCAGCAAGAGACCCTGCCTTATAATTTTACTCTGAAGTAGTTGTGATCTCTATGATACATATTAGAATATTATTTAATATTTACCATTTTAATATTGTTGCTTTGTTGCTCATGTACTTCCATATAAAGGTCTTGAAGGGTTATTGGCAAATAAATTGGGAAAATGAAGCTAAAAGTCTATGGACAGAAGCTTGAGCATGGGAATTGAAAAATAAAATAGGAAGGAGGGAAGAAAATCCGACAGTTTGAACACAATGGCACCCTAGACAAAGGTAAAACAAACATTTCCTAGCTAACATGCCATGTTCAATGGTACAAAGTTGTTTTAATTTTGTGTTGCTGTGTAACAAATCAGCATCATATCTAACACCTTAAAACAACATTTATAAACTCTCACGTCATTTGTGAGGGCAGAAAGTGGGGAGCAGCTTGGTGGGGTGGCTCTGGATCAGGTGCTCTGGTGAGGTAGCAATTGAGCTGTTGGCAGCAGGGATACCGTCATCGAGTCCTGACTGGGTCTGGAGACCCCATTTCCAAAGACTCATGTGGTGGTTGATGAGCCTAAGTCCTTGGTGGATGTTCACTCCTCTAAACCTCCTTCCTATGGTATTCACCTTGTTTCTCTGAAGACTTCCTAAATGTTCTCACGCTATAACAACTGGCTTCTTAGAGTAAAAATGATCTGAAGGGGTCATCATGGAAGCTGCAGTCTTTTATGGCCTGTATAGTAAAGACCAGCAGACAGACTCTAATGTCTGCTTTAGGTCTTGTCCACCACCCCAGGGATAGTGTGAGAAGAGACCAAATGCTGTGTCAATCCTGGAGTTGGAGTTCACGAGGGCACATTTGGAGAACATAATCATAGAAACACATCCCAAATATCGATTTTACTCTTAACTGTGTAAGAAGTAAGAAGACTGTTATAAGAAACACCATATACACTATTTATTTTAAAATGTCTCATGCCACTGCTATAAGAAATGCCAATAATAAACACTTATGGATAATGAGAATCTATTAGACCTCCCTTATGTTTTTTTTTCCATTAAAAAGTAACTAGGTCCATTTTAAGTATTGAAGATGAACTGCCCTTGCTGGCCACTGCATTGGGTCGTAATTCAGGGACTTTTAAGTCAATCTTCTTTCAGAAAAGTGTCATAGGTACATCATTTTCATTATGATTCTAACATTAGCATTCAAAAAGAAGTGCTCGAATTTCTGCTGCTGTTTCCCAACATATCTTCCCTTTGTGCAGCTTCTCCTCTTTTGATAGGTATCTCACTTTCATCCTGTCATTATTGCTTAATGACTCATTACTAATGAAGTCCAATCTCCTTGACTTTTCAAAACCAGCATTCATCTATCCAGGGCTCTAATCCATTGCTTCCATCATGAAACCTTTAACGCAACCTGAAAGTTTGAACTTATTCTCTTTGCAGTTTTCTCTAATGGGAATGGTATATCCTATTACTTAGTGCCTGCAAGTTTTTGTTGAGTTCATGATCCCAGTATTTTCTTTTCTAAACCAGATCTTTAGTTCAGGGTTGAGTATTTTAGAAGGTTAGGTTGGGGTATAGTCATACTATAAGACTCTGGCTGGTCTGGAATCTTCTCTATATAGGAGGATGACCTCAGATTGATAGAGCTACACCTGCCTGTTATCCCAGTGCTGAGGCTAAAGTGGTATGCCACAATGCTTGACCACTATCGAGTATTTCATAGATGAATTATTATCTTAATTGTTTCTTCAGTGTCTAGGTTTTTAGTGTTTCAATCCATCCTCCATATTACTCTCCAACATCACATTGATCATAGCACTTCGGTTAAAACGCAGAGCTGTCACAGGTGCTGTGCTTGGCATTTCATAGGTTTTCAGTAATTATTAATTACACCCATAAAAGGTTCAGGCAGTGCCAGACTCTTCATTTCCATCAAGTCTCCCAGTAATTCTCCCTATATTTCCATCTTTCCTTCTTTGGAAGCCCGTGACACTAACTGTATAATTCATTTTGATGTTCTATAACTTGTTCCTTCATTTCTCTGTTCAGCACCTTTCTTAAAATCAAATCAAATCAAAATAACTTCTCTGCACACCTTGCACTCTGCTGTCTTGTGAATGCAATGATTAGCAAAAACAGATGAGTTTATGCTTTCAGAGCCTTCATTGTCTAGGCACAGAAATGAAAGTTTAAGTAGAGTCATGATGTTGGAGGAAGGCTGTTTGCTTGTTCCCGGCTGCCCAGACTCCCAAAATAACCACACAGAAACTGTATTATTTAAATCACTGCTTGGTCTATTAGCTCTAGCTTCTTATTGGCTAACTCTTACATATTAGTTTAACCCATTTCTGTTAATCTGTGCATCACCACGTGGCTGTGGTTTACCAGCTAAAGTTCCAGCATCTGTCTCTGGTGGGGCTACATGGTTTCTCTCTGACTCTGTCTCCTCTGTCCCAGCATTCATTTTAGTTTTTCCACCTATCTAAGCTCTGCCCTATCATGAGCTCAAAGCAGTTTCTTTATTAACCTATCGTATTCACAGCATACAGAGGGGAATCCCAAATCACCATAAAGGAAATATTGCCACAGATTAAGAAAAACTATATGAAAGAGGCACCTAATATAAAGGCAGACAACATAGGAGCCATGTCTAGATTCAGACTCCATAGAGGGTCTGCTGAGGAAGTGGCATTGGTGTCAAGATCTAAACAATGAGCAGAGACCACATATCAAAAAGGCCTGGGGAGGATTGAGGGAGAATGGGGGAGCTTTCAGCACTGCAGTGGAATACCCTTTTGGGGGTATGATAAAGACTAGAAAAAAGGCCATGGTGACTAGACTTATGAAAAATGAAAATAGGATACTAAAGGAAAAATTGGTGAACTCTAAATAAATAATATATGGCATTTGCTTACTATAATGAAGCAATGTTGGTTTTAAATTAATTTTTAAAAATTTTCAGTACATCCCAATGGCAGCCCCCCTTCCCTTCCCATTTCCCCCTCCATCCCCTCTCTCCTCCAGATTCACTCCTCTTCCACTTCTCAGAAAATGTTAGCCTGCCCAGGGCTACCAACCAAACACGGAATAAGAAATTCCAACAAGACCAGGCACAAACCCTCATATCAGGGCTAGATCAGGAAACACAGTAGGAGGAATAGAGTCCCAAGAGCAGATGAAAGAGTCAGAGACACTCCATTTCCACCATCAATATTCCCACAAAACACCAAGCTACACAACCACCACATATAAGCAGAGGACTTAATGCAATCCAATGAAGGCTCTGTGATTGCCCCTTCAATCCCAGTGAGTCCCTGTGAGCCTTGCTTAGTTGATGCTGTGGGCCACATTCTCCTGGTCTCCTTGACTCCTCTGGCTTCTAAAATTCCTCCTCCTCCTCTTCCTCAGAGTTCCCTGAGATCCAAGGGGAGGGACCCGATGGAGAGCTCCAGTTTGGGCTCTCTCTTCACCTATTGTTTGGCTGTGGATCCCTGTACCTGCTCCCATCAACTGCTGATGGAAGCCTCTCTCATGAGAGGAGGGTATCTAATTTCCCAGTGGACAAGGTGAGTCTAAGAACAGGCTGCAGAGTGGATGTTGAGGAAAGGGCAATATCCTGAATCCTGTTTACGTACTGTGTTAGAGAAACAGAAATGCAGGTTGGAGCAGACCTGTGTTTTCTGCAAGCTTCCGTCATCTGAATGGAACATGTCAGTCTTTTTCTTTAATTTATAAATTTTTAGTTTATATTTTTTAAATTAAATTAATTTTTAAAAAATTTTGGTAGATTAAAAAAATACCAATCCAAGTTTCCACTTCCTTCTCTCCTCCCATTCCTTCTATACAACCTCCCACCCCACCCCCATCTAATCCTCAGAGAAGGTAAGGCACATTGCCTTGTGGAAGGTCCAAGGTCCTCCTTACTATATCCAGGCTGAGCAATGCATACATCCAAAGAGAAAAGAATCCCAAAAAGCCAGTACATGCAGCAGGGATCAATCCTGGTCCCACTGCCAGTGACTCCTCAGTGGGCCCCAGCCATGCAACTGTCAACCACCTTCAGAAGAACTAGTTTGGTCCTATGTTTGTTCCTTCCCAGTCTGGCTGGAGTTGGTGAGCTCTCATTCGCTCAGGCAAACTGTTTCAGTGGGTGAGCCCATCATGATCTTGACCTCCTTGCTCATATTCTATTTCCTTAGCTTTCATGTCAGTAATTTAAGAAGCATCTTTTGGCTACTAAATGGGGAGATCAGATGGAAGCCACAGGGTTGCATTCAACAGACAGAAAGAGAAAATCAGCATGATTAACAAGTACTCCAAGCCTATTTCAGTCCGATGACCCTGAAGATTCCTATTTTTCTCCTAGAATCTTTTCTCTAATGCTTAGGCTCAGTGTTTAGATAGGACGATCACTGCCCATGTTTGTTTTCTAACATATGACCAGCTTTAGCCAATGGAATTTATATCATGGATCTCAGAGGTTAATCTTTTCCCTTTCTTGTCTTCTTTCCTTCCCAGACATGCATTCATTTGACTGGCAGCCTGGAAAATTGAAAAATGCCACAGGGGTTATTAAGGTGGAAATCGGTTCTGCTCTTTGAAGCTCTGCAAGCTAGTTATTGCTGCACCTATAATATCCAGGCGTCAGACTAGCACGCATTGTTCTTAGCTCGCCTGACACAGCTCCATATCAGCTGTAACACCCAGATGGAATGAAGGGGTCTCACGATGTCATTTCTTGACTCTGAAATATATCCCTTTAGTCGATTAAAGCAGAGTCCCTGAAGTTATTAGCATGTATTCTGTGTCTTTGTGCACACACATTTTGATTTACTTTTGTTCTTATTAAAATGGTAAGCCTAGCAAAGAGGAGAAAAAGAGAATCTTCCATAATCCATATTTTAATAATTGCCTGACTGCACATGTACCCTACAGAGACTTTTCTGTTTCTGTAACTATTTACTTGGCTTTCTGTGAAATGTGTATTACTTACCTGGCCTGGTAGACCATGACACAGCTTCTGGCCTATCATGTAATCCTGCATTTGGCTCCCTCTGAGCCATTATGGGGTTTTAAGTCTGCCTGTAGGATGGAGATATTATTTTAATGGATCTTTTTCACAATAATGGCTCCATATTATATAAATTGTATTGAGCCTTTATGATGATAATATATAAATATTAAGAAAACCATTGGGAAAAAGTTACTGTGTAATTGAGATAGCCTATTTTCCAATGTTAATAACTTCTTCATTAATTTTCTCTCCATAAAAATATGGAGGGAGTTTAATTCACATTAAAAACTTATAAACATATTTAAAAAGTGAAATTGTTTCACATCCCCCTCTATAATAAGAACAATTCTAGTCTTAACCGGAAAAACTTGCTATGCGTCATTTCAACAGAGGAAGAAAGAAAAGGAAAACACCCTAAAGCTATAATAATTTCTGATAACGAGAAACTTCGGAGAGATTTTGTTTGTCTCTATTTAGCTTCAGGAGAGCCATCTTTTCTACTATGTATCCCCAGGCAATATTAGCAGTAATGCCTGCTTTTGACAAAGAAGAGGAGAGAACGTAATCTACAATAATACAGAACCCTGATCATAAAAGAGAACTCAAATTCCCACCCTGTGTTTCAGGCATTGCATGTCTGTTATTGGACTCAATATTAGTGTATCAATCAGAGTCTGGCAGGAAACAGTATCCAGTCCAGATGGCTCAAAGAAGACTTTAATAGAAGTACATAAAAGTACTTACAAACAGGGAAATGCACACAGGGAGGTAAGTAGCCTCGCTCAGGGTTGATGCTAAAGAGTTGTTTCTACAACTGGGGAGACAAGGTGGGGCAGTGTGTACAGATACTGTTGTTGCTAAGGGGCATCAAAGCAGAGTTAGAAAGAAATCCCTGAATCTTCTCCTGTCTTCTCTCTCCTACTGTCGATTCTGTTGGCCAGCTTTACCCAGTAATCATCCAGGAGGGAGTCCCAGAGATTGAACTCACATGGGGTATCCCTATACATCATAATTCCAATACATATTATAACAGCATTTTGTTTGGCAAAAATATATAAAATTTTACCTAATAGTCTAATATTCCTGTAGGAAACCATAGATTGCAGAATATTTTCATGGACCCTGTCATTCTGAATCCCAACTAACTCTAGAAGAGCGAAGGATTATTTTGTTCATTTTACAGATGAGGCAACAAAGTTCCAGGCCTAATTGACACTCCCAATTCCCAAACGGGAACCAGCAGCAACAAGGTGCACACTCAATTCTACTGATTCCAGATGCCAGCTTTCTTATACTAACACCACTCTGCCGGTTTCAGCATGAGAATGTCACACACTTTTGATAGGAGATGTGCTGAAGAAGAATGGAACTGTCTGTACCCAGCAGAAAATTGGATTTACAGGAAACGTGTATCTCTCTGCAGATAAGTTCAGTGTCAGGAAGCTACGGAGAGTCCAAAGCATCGGGTTCAGCAGAATGAAATGATTGCCTGTCATTGTTAACTGTCCTCCAAAGGCACATGTGCTAAAGGTTTGGTTGACAGTGGGTGGTACTATTAGGAAGTGGTGAGACCTTTAGCAGACGAGACCCATTGGAAGGCTATTAGGTGCCTGAATGCACTCTCTCGAAGGGGATAGTAGAAACCTGGCCCTGCTTTTCTCTTTTGCCTCTCACTGGTCATGAAGTGATTTCCTTTGCCACAAATAGACCATAATGTCCTCCTTTTCTACAGCCTCCAAGAATGGAGCCAAGTGACCATGGGCCAAACTGACCTGAAACCTTTTTGCACTTCAGTCAGTTTTTTTCAGGCAGTTAATCAGACTGATAGAAATCCGTCTGACACACGGTGAGGGTGCAGATGAGTATCCTAGAGCAGAAACTCGAAAGATCCTTTCAGGAAACATGACATAGAAGAAGCCTTGTATAGGAGTACACACTTCCGAGAGTGGTTGGGAGGCAAAGGTAACACAGGCCTGTGGTGTTCCTCACATCACGTCGTAATCACAAAGACTTTGCAACAAGCACCTAGGTTATTTAAAGAGTGACTTGGGTCCTGTGGTGTTTCAGAAGAGAATGGCCTTTAGAGGACCACATGCTGAATAGTTGGTCGCCAGTTGGTATAACTGTTTGGGAAGGTTGGAAGGTGTGGCCTTGTTGAAGTAGGTGTGCCACTGGGGGCAGGCTTCAGATTTCAAGGTTTCCAAAGCCCACACTATTTCTGATATGGATCAAGATGTGAGCTTTAAGCTACTGCTCCAGTGCCGTGCCCGACTGCCTCCTGCCATGATCGCTGCCACGATGGGTATGGACTCTATCCTCTATAACTGTAATCCCCAAATAAATGCTTTCTTTATAAGTTTCCTTGGTCATGGTATCTTATTGCAACATTAGAAAAGTAACTAAGACAGGTACCCACTGATGGAGACAATGCAAATCTGCTTGTGAAGAACTCCATGTATGGATACGTGACATATTCTTTTCATTAGTCTTTACTTCCTGCAACCACACACACACCACACACACACACCACACACACACACACACACACACACACACACACATACACACACACACACACACACACGCACGCATGCACGCACGCACACACACAGACTCACGCATGCGCACACACGCGCACACACACACAGTAGTGGGACTATTGATGAGAATATATTTTGAGTGCTTGGTGAAAAAGAGCAAAGGAAGAGAATTATACAATTTTGGTCGCAGCTCAGTTTTCTAGCATGGCTAAACAGAGGCCATCTGATTACTTATCCATCATCCCGACCTCGGTCTCTTTGCTGCAATCCGACCTTTTGAATAATCTTTTGAAAATGTATTTTCTAATTTTATGCTTTAATAAACAAGGTATATTAAACACAAATTGACTTCAGATTTTTATAGTGCCTAGAGTTAAACATTTTAAACACCAATTATGGTAAATATTGAAGAAGTAAATGTAGTAAATTGGGAAATTGGGCTGAAACTGTAGTGGTGCTAAAATAACTTTTCAAAGCAACCCCCCAAACCTTCCTGTATTCTCATTTTAATGGGAGAAGTCTGGAAAAAGGACAAGTGCAGGACCTCCAAGGTAGAATAATGTTGTGTTTTTGCAAAGTTCACTAACAGATGAATATTGGAAATTGCTTTTTAACCATCCTTACAGGCTTTTTGATTTTATCATTTCCCTTTCCCAGTGTTCAAAACAACAGGATTGTTTTAGTCTCAGCGATGCGATATCTCATTTCAACTTCTTTTCAGGACCATAGATCTAAAGTAATAATATCTATGATGAAGAATACAATATTGGAGTTTATGGAAACTTTGGGCATTCAGAACATCCTTGTATGACCCCCCCACAATCAGAATTATTGATTAAACAAATATTTTAAATACTCTTTACTAATAGTTTTTAAACAGGCACTGATCCTAACTGTGACATCATTGTGAATGTGTACCCCTGTCTACAGAGAACCTGGCTGGTTGACAGATACTGTGACTGAGGATCTCAGTTTGGTTTTGGGTTAATTGTATTATCCCTCCCCCCTCCTTTATTGTGATTAAGAAAGGTTAACACTTTTATTTCTCCTTAGTGAAGGTGAGGCTGCTGCTCAATCCCAAACCAATGCATGTCGGTTAATCCTCTGCCCCACCCCAACAGGGCCTCCTTTCAGACTTGTTCTCAAAACATTGGGTTGTTCAGAAATGGCTTCAAATTTGTGTTGGCTTTGCTGTGCTATTCCACCTTTACCTGCCGGAAGCTGCTATCCCTCCCTAGTTCCAGAAGTAAAGGTAGATAGGTACGTTCATTTCTAGCAACCTAATGGTTGTTTATAAAGCTAAAGTCCTTTTTGTGAGGAGCTCTTCTAAGAAAAATCCAGCAGTTAATTTTTCAAATGGCTGTCACTGTTTAAAGAACAAAAAGCTTATACCTTTGGTATGAAGACAGCACAGAGAAATCTCTATAATAATTTACTGAAAGTTTTTTTTTTTAAAAAAAAAAAAAAACTTTTTTTGTGTGTGTGACAACCCTGGCTGTCCTACAACTCACTCTGTAGAACAGGCTGGCCGCCAGCTCACAGAGATCTGCCAGCCTCTGCCTCCCTGGTGCTGGGATTAAAGGTGTATGTCACCACCATCCAGCTCTTGCAAGTTCTTATCCAAGGTCTTTAAGAAAAAAAAAAACCAAAATACAAAAAAGTTAAAATCAAACATGATTGCTTTTTTTTTTCTTTTTGAGAAATGTGTTCATGATGCCAAATAATAAATTTTATTGAATTTGCCTTCTCTAAACCAATTTGGTTTCTGTTTATCTGCTTTTTACCTCAGCATCTATGCCACGGAGCTCTGCACAACCCGAGAGACCTCAGCAGGAACTACTGCTAGGTTGCTATGCTTAAGGTGCTACTTTCCTTGGGCCTGACACTGACATGGACCTTGTTAATTTTTAAACTGGCATGAAAAAAAGGATCATTCTCAAAAGGTTTAATTGCACACATGTATGAGTGCACACTGTTCCTCATACCCAATTTTCTTTGCAGTCTATTCTATGACTAGAAAGCAGATGCTTATTATATGTTGTATTTATTTAATATGGGACTTAGTAAAGATACGGAGTTGAATTATTTCTATTTCAGACTTTTGCCTAAGACATTAAACTATAGTAATATCAACTCTGTAGAGTCTGTTTAAAAATAGCAGCAACTGGGGTGCAGTGTTTCCTGGTAGAATGCGAGAGCTTTTATACTGAGAGAAAGCTGGGAGGGAGGAACAATTGAAAGACTAAATGCGTCATGTCTATAAAAACCAAATGACAAGCAAAAGCTATAAAGTGTTCCTGTCACATCCATTTCTATCTTTACAATAAAGGTACTGTAAGCCTTTTGAGTCCTTTCAAAACTCTTGGCTGGATGTTTTTTTTCTTTCAAATTATTAGAAAAATTTCTGTTTCATAAATAGGTAGTATATTCTTGGTTTGGTCATATCCCGAAATTAAGTAAAATTCCTTTATAGTAAAAACTAGTCATTTTTCTTGACCCATTACAGAGAGAAACAAGGAAAGAGTTGGTGCTTGGCTCACCAGACAGTTGTTGCTGCATCTGTCTCCTTGCCCCACAACTTCAAAACATTAGCATCCCCCTCTATATTGATGTGAAATGGAAAAACTTTATGTGACAGGAATTCAAAGTATGTATGTATTTAGAGCTCTCTGCTCTCCAAATAGTGGGTTTCAGCTGAGGCAGAAGCCTATTGCACTACTTCCCCTTCTCCTGGGACATCCGGCAATTTCTAGAGACATATTTCATTTTCATAACTTGGGGATGAAGGGGCTCCTGACACCCAGTGGTGAGAGACGTGGGTAAAAAAGCTACAAGACTCAGGCTAACCCATGAGGCAAGGGCTTAACTGGGTCCAAACATCAATAGATTGAAGTTGAAACCATCACAGCTTGTTTGAGCCTTCAGAAACCCACTGTCTGTCCCCCTAATCTTTGGATATCTCCTTTCCCCGACTCTTCCCACTCATCTCCTGGTTGCCATTGGTCATGGAAAGAAAAGGTCTTGTGAAAATGTTAAGTAATCTTCGCTTTTTCGAATTGTGGGGCATTTAATCTGATTGGCCTGCCTGTCTCATCTCTTTCCACATTTCATCTTTTTTTAATTTTTTTATGTCTTTCCATCTTCATCCTGCTTTCTAGACAGTTATCATTTTTGTCACCCTTTCTCAGCCCCATCTCTGTAGCTCAGATCCTCTTGATGTGGTTTATTCCTTTTATTAGTCATGCTGAGCTCTGGATTCAAGGCTGATGAGGCTCGGAAACCTGTATATTGTTTTAGGGTTGTATCTTCTTGGGTTCGTGGGATGCATTTCTTGGAACCAGAGGTGCACATAGGGGGGCTCTCAACACGAATGATATTTCTTTCTTCATATGTGTTGGATACCAGGCACAATGTTTTTCACACCTTAGCTTTAGTGCCTAGGCATTGCTGACTTTGAAACATGTATATGTAGAAACTACAGTTTCAGCAAACCCATTTGCATCTGCTAGAATTAGGTGTTGCCTCAGGGGGGTGAAAACCATTATGAACACTCCCGCCCTGTTGGCTTTGTTTTAGAACCTGGTGACAAGGAAAGGCTTTCTGGTGGCTGTGATGGCTTGAGTCAGACTAACCTGGTGTTTTCAAAGATGAAAACAGTTTAATTTCTTATTATTCTTCTATCTGTGGTCATCCTATGATGGGTTTCATTTGCTTGTTGGTCTTCTAACATAATTCTGCAAATGGCATTTGGCTGGAGAGCTTGACAAGTTTCTTTGGGGAATTCTGGGGTCAGGGTGGTGCCTGCCTGCTTTTCCATGGAATAGGCTTTGCCCAGTACCCTGCTGTCCCTCAGTAGAACTCTTCTTCACAGTCACCTGGCCTTTCTTTTCTTGCCCTCAGTCGGTATACCTTACACATTAGTAAAATGACACTTAGATGACAGCATGTGGAAAGGCCTAAAAGACTCTCAGTGTGGAGACTACACTTGTCATGGGAATTGAAGACTAGAACTCCCTTCATCTCGCCTGTTGTTCCTGGTGGGAAGAATGGCATGCTTGAGTATTCGGCAGGGTGTGCCTGGAAGGCTCTAAAGCTTTCATAAACAAGACAAATGCCTTAGTGTTCCAGAAAACAGATGTCACTTGTTTGATAACAGAACAGAGCAGATAGGCAACAATGTGGAACATTAGTGTGGGATTCTTTAAGCCCATATATTCTATCCTTAGAACCATTGCTGAGTTCTGCTGGGGTGCGGGTGGTTTCTATTTCTTGCTTCTCCCGTGCCAGAGAATTCCTGTGTACAGCGTGGCAAATTACCGCTGTAGCCTGCTTCAGAGGCGGCGGCTCTTCTGTCACATGGGGAATTTTCCAGTGCATAAAAGTGTGAAAGTTTATTATAAGGGTGTGAATGTTTTGTAAACAAGATATCTGAGATGTTACTTCTACTCACAATTTAATCTCTGTGCTCTCTGGGTCTGGGTGCTTTGGAGATCTTTCAGAAACACTGTCTAGATCGTTGTGCCCTTAGGCTCATCTTAGCACCACCTGCATTTCTTACCTTCGCTGTTCCGTGGTGGAAGACACACTCTCGTGAAGGTTGCCAGGCTTTTCTTACTCTTTTTCTGCCAGCCGTCCAGAGTTGGGAAAGCTCATGGATTTCCTATTGGTTTTCTAGTACAGACATGAGGAACAGTGCTGGCCAATGACATAAAAGTGGACATCATCAGGAGGCGGGGGGGGGGGGGGCTCTGAAAAGGCTTTTCTGTTTCTTAATAAAACAAATTTCTTTTATCCTCTCCCCATATTTTTATCTATCATTTTCCTTTCTTAAAAACATCAAAAACCTCAATGAAATTATGATGTCTGAAGCTGTGGTTGCCATCTTGAGATCAAGGAAAGAGCTAATCTGGGTGTGGTGGCGAACGCCTTTGATCCTAGACATTGCCATTTTGTTCTACACAATAAGTTCCAGGATGGGGAGGGCTACATAGTAAGACCCTGTTTTTCAGTAAATGAATGAATTTTAAGTAAATAAATAAATAGATAAACAAATAAAGACCAAATAAATAAAGAACATGACAGCTCATATTTTGCAGCCCTGGAATTAACACCAGTGGCTGCTGTCCAGCTTTCTTGATTTCTTGGAGGAGCTGAAGTACTCCTCATCCCTTTGAGCTGCTGTCAGCAATGCTTTCCTTTGGCTCCTAGCTGCTTGAATTCTGATGCTGTGCCTCCCAGCAACACATTCCTCTCACCTGTGAGCTTTTCTCCCTCAGTGACTCTTCTGCTACAAGTGGTCTTTTTTCCTTCCTTCCTTCCTTTCTTCCTTCCTTCCTTCCTTCCTTCCTCCCTCCCTCCCTCCCTCCCTCCCTTCCTCCCCTCTCTCCCTCCTTCCCTCCCCTCCCTCCCTCCCACCCCTCCCTCCCCCTCCCTTCTTCCTTTTTCTTTCTTTTTCATTCTTTTAGGCAAACACAAATTATTAAAGCCATGTTGTTATTCCAAGTAGGTTCTCTTTCTTTTAATTAAACACTACTATTTAGGAGTTTTTACTTTGTGATCTTGTGCTATTAATAAACTGTGCCCATATTAACACCGTCTCTGTTGTTATGTTTTACAGTAGAGAGATTCTTCATTTTATGTTTCACCTTTTGTCTTCTCAGAGGAATAGTGAGTCACGAGTCATGGAGTCTGTTTTTTGGCTTCCCTTGAAATGTGTAATACAGAGCTCTCTTCTCATTAGACACTTCAGTAGGTATTTCGATGGATGGACACACCACACAGTGAATTCTGCCAGCTGCTACTAGGCAACCAGAGAGGGTGTCAGTGTGCAGTGGTGTTCACACATGCAGAGCTGGGCCTAGACAGACTTTCGTAGTGTCACTTCCTTCAGCTGGTCGAGCTGCAGACTTGGAACTAGCTGCCCCCCCCCTTTTTCGCAGAACTGCTTTTCTCAATAGCTCCCCACCACAGGATCCCTTTCAAGCCTCAAGCCTTCAACACTTATGTGGCGTGTACATTAAGAGAGTTCTTAGTTTTTTTTCAAAGTGCAGATCTTTTCTTCCTGATTTGGCATCTGACTGTGGTTATTTCTATTATTAAACATCAATGATTCATATTATATAACAGTGGTTATTCAGACGGAGAAAGTATAATATAAAGTAATAAGGTGCCTTCAACTATGCATTGCTTTTTGGTACCTGTGTGATTTATTTTTTTTTCATGTTTCTTTCTTGACTGTCCCTATCATTTCCATTGAATTGTACACACAGTATTTCCTTTACATTAAAATTTATCTTTTTTTTTCCTTTTAAAAGGAAAACATTGAAAGGGGCAAAAGATTCTAACCTTGCAAATGTTGACTTCTTTTCTTTACATAAATACTTGAAACCCTTGCTAATTAGAAACAAAACAGCACCTCCCACATTCATTTTGCTTCCCCATGTCATCGCTGACAGCTCTGAGAGACAAATATGTTCCCCCTCATTACTGGCATCGTTCAAGCAGTAAAGCTCATAGAGAAGAAAACGTGAACAAATGTAAGGATGGAGGCAATCAGTTACATCCAGTCACGGACTAATGCATGCCATAATTCCATCTTAAGCGGAGACAGGAAACACCCAACAGTATTCTATTTTTCCATATCGTCAAGAATTTGAAGTCTTAAATAGCTTTCTATGTCATTTTTCCAGGTACTGATTTAATTTCCTTGTTTCTGATGTGAAAGCGATAAAAAGGAGACAGACTAAGAGACTGTATTTTTCTCCTTTAGATTTGAAGGGGATACACGCTGGAAAGACTGGCGGTGGATTGGAAAGAATTGCTCAGGAGCCTGGGGAAGACACTAGCACATCTTTCAAACCTCTGAAGCGGTCCTTCCCTTCTCTGTGTCCCAGCACAGGGTTGCTCTTAGCCCACAGGCATAACCAAAACTGAGTTTCCTGATAGTTCCCGTGTACAGTCTCCTGGCTATGGGCTTTCCTGAGAGACTAGGAAGCTGCCATCGCTAGCCTTTGAAGCACAAATGGAGGAGGAGATTAAAGATACAGAACTGCAGTCACACTCTCCTCGTCTCATTTTCACCTCCTCCACCTGGCACTGGACGGGACACCGGCTTACAGCACGGAGATGTCCAGTTCCAAAGCTGGGCATAGGAATTCATGCACATCTTTGTCTTTTTCCCCCTCTTTATATTGCATTGTTTTGACCCTTCGATCTAAAGAATCAGGACCTCTTGGCTTCTGAATTTTGTATCCCTCTCACTTTTCTTCCTGAGAAGAAAACCCTGATGGCTAGAAGATGTGCCTGAGCATATCTCTTCAGACATTAGCCTAGGAAAGGTACCACAGCCCCTACCAGCCAACCCAGAAGCTGCTTCCATTGGCACTGTGGAACTACAGTTTCTTTCTAGTTACCCCCTGCTGCTGTTTATACTGGTTATACCCCTCAGCCACCCCAGGCTTCATATGTCAGGGCTTAGGTGATGGTATTATCAACCTCCTGGCAATCTCCTCACTCCTGGAGCTCTGGTAAGGGACACAGATTCTTTGGAGTGTGTCCTACTGAGCCACTTGTAGGAGAAGATGTTTGCAAACCTCTTCATTGATAATTGTACTAAAATCTGGAAGCCTTACATGACTATAGAGTACCATTTCAGGTGGCATCTCATATCACTGGTACAAAAGCCTACCCAGTAAACCCACTGATGGTGGCCATGTTCTTGCCACTACTTGGAAGATGAGATATGTTTAGGCATGTCACACAACTGCAGAAGGCAGAAATTGACCTACTGTGGCACTTCCTCTTTGCTATCCCATCCTAGACATCAAGGGTAGGGATTTGGAAAGTTAAAGAGCTGAGGACTTCCTAGGAGAGGTAAGAGTAAACCTGTATGTGCTTTTACAAGGTGAAGAGGTTTATGGTCGCCTGTCCCTAAATTATCAACAAAGTTATGGCTTCAGAAGGAACCGGGAAGACAGTGGGGCAGCTAAAGCCTGTCAGGGGTGGGAAAACATCCCAAAATACGCAACTGCCTGTTTTTCCACAAGATTATGATGTGGCAATTGGTATGTTTGTTGAGTGTTTGCATAAGTATTCTTCCAAACATTGTTGCAGCTTACGCTTAAGGCAACACTGTAAATGAAGTGCTTTCTCACGATACTTCACCTATAGTAAATGAGCTGTAACAACCCATACAAGGCTTTTAGACTGTTGAAGTTCCCAAGAATCTTCTACTGCATGAAAACTCCTCTTTAACTGCAAAAAAGTTCTTAGCTTGTGAATTTGGTTGTTTGCATTTATCCACTTTAAGCCCAGGGTCTTCTTTGTGAAATCATGACTTGCGTTTGGGAGACAGCACCCATACCGAAGGCTCCGTGCTTTCCAGATGTGTATAAGCACTCCCTAGAATGTGTATTTTATTTGCTATGTGCCTTTATGTCACAGTGAGTAGTGTCGTCCTCTTCTTCTGGCATTTATTTCCCAATGTTTATCTATTGTACTTTACAACTGGGAGATTTTTATTTCTATCTTCAATTGCAAGTCCTTTGGGGTGGGAATCCCATCTTCATACCTACCTACTCTTCTTGACTAGGGCTTCTCAAATTTCACTGTGTATATTGGTTACTTGCTTCTCAACATTCAAGCAGACCCCAGTTTAGTAGAATTAGGAAAGGGTCTGGGATTCTAAATTTATAGTGGATTTCCTGCGATGCCCATATTCCTAGTTTCTGGACAACTATATGAAGAGCAAAATTCCATAGCACATAGAGCTCACCTATTTGAATAGATAGTGAGGAACATGTAAAACAGAATATCTACATGCCAGGATGATGGTTAGCTATTCAACAAAGATTTATTGAGCTGCTACTATGTACGGATTTAGGGACAAGGAAGACTAGATCTAAACATTGTTTTTCTCTTGATACTTACTAAGGAGACAGGGTATTGTGACTTATTTCTTTCTTATCACCAGGAAAGAACATTTATCCATAATTTCCTTGGGACCAGGGTGGTATGTTGGAAGAAGAATGTCTTTGAAACCAGAATTGCCTTTGCTTTTAGGCCCTTTTACTTCTTGTGACTTTAAAGCCACCTTTATTCATGATTACTCAATGGCATTTTATGGAACACCTTTGCTATAGCAGGCATTAGCCTGAATACTGGGGTATAAGTGGCTTTGTGTGTTGTTCTGGACTCTGAAGGAAAGACAAGCCACTAAATCAAGTGCCATGATTGACTGTGGAAAGTGTTGCAAAAGTCAGACAGTTCAGCATCAATCGGGAACAGCATCAGAACAAATTACGGAGTAGGTGGTCATTTGTTTGAAGGGTGAGCTCAATAAAGCAGGAGGTGGAACAGTATAGGATCATATGGACTTCGAAAGGACATTTCAATATTTTTGCTATCAATACAGTTTCTGAAGGCTGCAAATTATTAGGCAGAGGGTTTTTTCTTTTGTGTGTGTATATGTGGTGTGTGAATGTGTGATTGTGTGTGTGCATGTATGTGGGTGGGTGTGCGTGAACATGTGTACTTGTGCTTGTGGAGGCCAGAGGCTGATGTTAGATATCTTCTGTTTTCCTTCATTGTTTTGTCTACCCTGGCTGGTCAGGAAGCCCCAGGGATCTTTCTGCCTCTACCAAAGTTGGGGTTACCGTTATGCATTGCCATGCCCATCGTTTTATGTAGGTACTGGGGACTGAACTCGAGTCTTCACATTTGTGTGGCAAGCATTTTATGGAATGAGCCATCTCCTTAGTCCCGCTGAGTGCTGGGCACAATGCCTAGCTTTTGTGAGAACTCGCTAATAAAGATATTGATGCGAGCACACTAAGCTTGAAAGAGCAAGTCGTGGGTGGGGAGGTGAGTGAGAACTGACTATGCTCCAAATTGGGTAGATAGAAGCTCTTGGAAGTTTTTCTGTACTAAGGGAATTTGAGCAGAAAATTGCGAAGATGGGAATCATGGCGGTGTGATATGGGGACCAAGAGGGAATATATATTTTATCCTCAACTTCCCTTTTGCTGTTATGAGAACTTTGCTGAACTCATATGGAGCACCTCTATACCAAGCTGATATGGAGCACCTCTATACCAAGCTAGACAGATTCAGGATGCAGTCTCCCGCATTTCCATCAGTTTCCAGCTCTGTCTTTGCTTGATCCTTTTCTTTGTTCTCTTTAGCCTTAATTTTTGTTTTCTGTCGTCAGAGTCCCAGATACATCCATCATCACCTTTGGGCTCCTTTATGAGGATTCTCTGCAAACTTGCTGAAACAAAATTTTGACTTCGAGTATTATGAGTACTCACTAAATATTTCAAATTAGTAAATAGGGAGTAAAGGTTTATTGTTTCCTGCTGGAAATAGTATATGCTATTCTGGGTTTCATTCTGTTTGATCTTGGATTAACTTCTTTCACAGGACTGCTACTCAATTCATGCTTATAATTTGCTCACCTACAACTCAACTAGATGCACACACTGTTATGAAAGACTTCTCCCAGAAGTTTATTGTGAAACACATCTTGTTGATAGAAATATTCTCATTTAGTAATTTCTAAGTTTATAAATGGTGCAATGCATGAAAACAATGTTGCTTATTTCTGTAGGTTATCTGGATTTTATGATAAATTTCCCTTTGTCTGTGTGTGTGTGTGTGTGTGTGTGTGTGTGTGTGTGTGTGTTTGGATGGAGTCCCAGTATCTTCCTACCAAAATAAATACTTTTGAGCTTATTCTCACACACAATGAAATTTGGTCCTTTCCAAGTTTTCAGAGTGACTTCCTCCCAAGGCTTCAGTGTCTGCTTGCAAAGATTTATTGTAGCTCTAGTCTGTTTAAATTGTAAAAACAGACTTTCCTGCAAAAGGAAGTCAAAGATGAATCTGGGGTGTGCACACCAAACACAATCTGTGTGAAAGGATAAAGCCCAGAAAGAGGAAGGCACTCTTGTTTTTAGGCTCTCTCTTCTGGATGTTTGTGTGACTGCTGCTCCAGGGGACTGTGTTGCTTCCCACACTTGGAAACATGACCCTTCTAGGCATCCCCTCCAGCTAGGAAAGAAAACAACTTCAACTTTAACTTTGATTTTCCCTGCTAACCAAGACACATGGTTGATCTGTTTTCCAACACCAAGAGACATTAGGTAAAAGTTCCCTTTGCTAACACAGTCTTGGAATCTTCAAGTTAAGTTGCTGTCCAGTTTCAAACTAGGAAAAAAAAAAAAAGAGGATATGGTGAATTCTAAGAAACCGAAACAGGACATTACTACGGAAATGATTTTCACTCATTCACTTACCTGACATTTGCACGAAACTCGAGTTCCCATGAATTGCTAACACTGTCCTATGCATTGTGTGGCTTTCTTCTCACCACTAATATGCGTATTGAGTGAGACAGATTGGGCGCTAGGCATTTGCTTCTTTAACTTTGGAATATTGGTTTTGAGTCCAGATTCCTTTGCAGCTTCTAAAGAGACATCTTTGTAGTGGACACAGCATCATGGCATCATACCACCTGCTGGGAAGCGTGCAAGGGGCAGGACCTGCTGCTTCTCTGCTTTGTGTTTTAGGCCTTCCCATAAACTGTCCCTTAAAATCAGGATTCTTTTCTAGATAGAAAAAGAAGCACATTTTAAAAGATGTATGTCTTTTACTTTATATGTCTGAGTGTTTTGCCCGCATGTGGGCACCACCTGAGGGCCGAGTGCCTTGGAGATCAGAAGAGGGTGTCTAGTCAGTCTCTGGAACTGTGAGTCACCATATGCCTACTGGGAATTGAAGCTGGGTCCTCTGCAACAGCAATAAGTGCTCTTCACTGCCAACTACATCTTCAAGCTCCCAAAAGAATATTTTAAGTTCTATTTCTTTAAAATGCTGTGCAAATTTATATGAAATACGAACCGTTCATGGAGGAAAAGTTTGCATTTTTCTATTATCTTATTTTTATTTTATATATATTTGGTGTTTTCAGACAGGGTCTCAGGTAGCCCAAGTTAGACTTAAACACACTCTGTAGCAAGGACAGCCTTGAATGCCTCATCCTTTTGCCTCTATTTCATAATATAGTTTTCTAGATTAGCTGTTAGTATAGTTTAAAACGTTTTCTGTATATAAACCATATTCTTTCATTATCACTGACACTACCCCTTTCTCCCTTTATCTCTCTCCCTCCCTCTCCCCCCCCCCCCCTCTCTCTCTCGTGTATGTGTGTGTGTGTGTGTGTGTGTGTTAGGAAAATAAAGATTCTTAACTCAACCCCCCCCCCCCACTCTGTGACCTTTGAATCATGGATAAAGTTGAGCCACGACATTGAAACATTTTACACAATGATGCAGTTCGATTTCTCTTGTGAGAAAACTCTAGGGAGCTTGCTTATATTTGTTAATTTAGTATCCAGGGACCTCAAGAAACAAAGGCAAAAGGACTCAATTATAAGTAATTGATCTCCCCTGCCCTGAAACAAGGGTCAGAATCCTTCTGTGTCCTCGCCTTCACTCTTTGAATGAGTGAGCATGCATGAGCTGATGAATTAGGAAGGGATGAAAAGCACTCATAATTGTCATGCGCTCTCTGCGTTGACCAAAGCGTGTTTCAAACTTTTCTGTAAATGCATTTACTTTTCCGAATTGTAATTGCCAATATTTATATAAATTTTGCATAAACCTTAATTTCTCTTCTGAATACTTTCCACATCTGGTCTTTGCCCTTTCTTTTATTATTTTACCTCACAGAGCTTAACCTCAGCACAGACAATATTCTTCCCCAAAATTGCATCACTGAAGGAGACTGATTATCACTGCATAAATATTATCTCCAAATAAAATGTTTTTGACTGCCCACCCGTGGAAGGCATTGAACTAGACCTTGAAATAAATGCTACTGCATAACTTTCACTTCTATTCATAAGATATGTGATGAACAGGAAGGCCCAAATTACCTCATATCCTGTTTCCTGCAATGCTGAAAATGGATCTACGGTCAGATTTCTCCTTTGTTCATTTTGATCTGGAAATTCTTATTATGAACAGCTGTTCTTTCCACATGCTTTTTAAGTCCTTCTGAGTGCTATTTTACTACTGTCTCATGCAGACTGGTTCTGGAATCACTCCATTCTCAGGATGTCTGTAGGCTTGTTCTTTGGTCATTAAAGAAAACACGGCCTTTTCTTCCATATGTAGGAAATCAACGGAGTGTGGCTCCTTGGTTAAAGCAGCTGTTCTTTCATGGAAAGTTCCTCACTTCTTTTCTACTTAGCAATGCTTTAGATAGGTTTTCTTTTTAATATTGATATCCTTTATGGATACATGATTAGATTTCATTTTATTAAAAAAGACTTATTTTCAGTTTATGTGTGAGTGTTTATATGTGTGCTTGTTGTTTGACGGGGTTAAAAAGGGTGTTAGATCTCTTAGAATTTGAGTTACAGCGGTTTTTCGCTGCTGTGTGGGCGTGGAGAACTGAACTCAGGTCCTCTGCAACGTCAGGAAGTGCTCTTAAGTGCTGAGCCATCTCTCCAGCTTCTAGCTTACAGTTTAATTGACAGATCTGTGCTATTAGTGCTAATTACAGTTATCATGTTGCACAGCACATTTCTAAAACTCTTTGACTTTCCTCTCTGCTCATACCGGGAACCACTTGTATGAAATGGTTGTATGAAGCAAATCATTATGGCCTGTCTATGAGGTACATTTCGAGTTCGTGAATGAACCACAGATAATGTAAGAGGCACGAAGCCCCTCTCTTCCCCAGCTAGCAGCTGACACCTGCATGCCTGGGCACTGTTTAATTTAACTTCAGGTTGAAGAGTTACAATCTGCTCCCTAACTAACTTCACACATCCTAAAAGGGAAGGGGACCTTGAGTCCCAGAAGGATTTGGGACTGAGACGATGCTAGATAACTGGGAAGGATCTACCTCCTGGAAGAACTGACGTGGATCTCCCTTTTCCTCATGGGGACTTCCTTTTCTTTGGGGGCCGTTGACCCATGAGTGTAAAGGGAGCAGAGGCAGTAAGCAGGGTTTGGATGGCTATGAGCAAAACAGAAAGAACGCCAGGGAGTCAGCTTCAGAGAGACAGCTCATTTTCTTCTTCCAGGGATAAGGTATATAAGGGTTCTTAAGTTTACAGGCGGGAAGGGGTGATTGGTCATGACACAGAACCTAATTATATGGGCTGGAGGAAAGGGCAGGACTTAGGTGTGCTGAGTCAGCGTTTTCAGGGAGCTCTGTGCAGGGCCATCCTCCAAATAAGGTCAGGCATATTCGAGTTTAGGGACATTCTCCAATTATGATTGGGCAGAGAAGGGGAGCTCTGCACAAAATGGAGTCTCCCACTTTGTGAAGAGCTCAGAGAGCTATCCGGACGTGGTGAACTGCAACCTGAAATGCAGAGTTCCCCAGCAAAGGAGACAATCGGGGGCAGGAACATGTTCTCAAGAATATAATGCTACTGCTTTGTGCCAAATTGGCATGCCAGCTGTTTTTGCCTATGTCCAGGCTGATATTCAGCTTCTTTAGAGTGGAACATAAATCTGCCTTGATTTTGCTTACTGAGTTTCCAGAATTTTTATTATTATTCTCTGATGGTCTAGTTCGAATTCTTGGTAGATTTATATACAAGTGAGATCATGATAACTGTCTTTTTTTGGGGGGTCTTGTTTCACTTAGTATAATGTTCTGTTTTACCCATGATCTCTCAAATGATATGATTTCCTTTATTTTATTTTATTATTTTCAAGGTTCATAAGTATTCCGTTGTGCTGGGTAGTGGTGACATATGCCTTTACTTCCTGCACTCTGGAGGCAGAAGCAGGCAGATATCTGAATGCATGCAAGGCCAGCATGGTCTACAGAATGAGTTCCAGAACATCCGGGGCTACACAGAGAAATCCTGTCTTGAAAAACCAAAACCAAGATCAAACAAATAAAAAAGAATCATGTTGTGTTTATAGACAATATTTTCTTTATTCCTTTATCCAATGATGGATGCTTACATTGCTTCCATATCTTACTTTTAGCAAATAGTTTTGTATCAAATATAGAGTGAGTAGATTTTTTAAAAATCAGAGAAAATAGATACATTTTAAAAGTTGGCTCAATAATTGATTACTTTTTTGAGTTTAGCATCTCTTACAACATAAGTTGAGTGATTCACATATGAGCACTCTGAACATATAAGCAAGTAATAAGTGTCTTTGAGGAATGTGTGGCTTCATTTTCTTCTTTTGCACTTTGTACTTCTATACTAAGCTTCGCACCCATGGGTAGCATTGACCAGACTAATATTCAGATCATGCCTTTCCTTTATTGCATACTTGGCAATTCAACCTTTCTGACCCTCAATTTCCTAACCTGTAAAATTGGAGCAATGTTATGTATGCAGCCAGTCATTGCCAGTTTAATGGATGATTGGATGCAAACTGCTTATTCTTAGTTATAGTCAGTGTCAGATGTATGGCAACTATTACTGTAGCTCTTATCTGGCTTTGAAAATGCATTTGAAAAACCATATAGGTCTTTGAATTTATATTTGATCTTTAAATTTTATTAAACTTACCTTGATTAGAGTGATATCCCTTCTGCCTTTGTCTTGGTGTTCCTATTGCCTCATACTGCAGTTATGAACCAATGAATTTGTGAAAAAATATAACATATACAATCATAAATGAAGTTTTAAGAAGCCTACATATCGGGACACAAGTATTCAAATGAGCCCTTGAATATGCCCCATGAGGAAACTTTAGATTATACCAACATTAAGGTTACTATGGATGGTCATTTCTGAACTTCCTTTGAAAACTGCTTTCAAAGTCAATATGGAAGCCATGCACAAAAGCTGATGACAGTATGTTAGTTCCTCATTGTATCCAAGTAAAAAGTGACACCTAGCTTATATTCTTCAGTAACATTTGCCATGAGTTTCCCCGAAATCTTGCCCTTTCTTTTCCTTTTCTTTTTTCTGCGTCTCTATCATTCTATTCCACTTTTCTTCCCTCCTTTCCTCCCCCCCGAAGCTGGTCGTTTGATTTAAGTATTTATTAAGTTTCTATGGTGTGCCTTGTCGACATAAAGAGGCCCCTATTTGCCATTTGTCGAGTCTATCTTTCATGTCATGACACCTCATTGGTATACTCCATATGTCCACCTTCTCGTAGAGAAAACACAGGCTCCTAACTCCAGATCATCCTCTCTACTTGAGCTCGACACTTTCTCCTGGAACACTGAACATTGGAAGGGACCTTGGCTCTGGTCTCAGGCTAGACTTCTTGTGTTTCTTGTCAGTGTTATTGTCATCCAAACCCACCAGTGCTTCATTTCTCTGGGAACACCCCCATGCTCATCTAAGCCCTTTATGTCTTGCTGTGGCTGGCAAGTGAGAGCTGATTTCAGCTGCTGGCATCTACGATAATACATCTTCTATCATTCCGATTTTGATGTGATGACAGACGCGTGTTGATGGAAGGGCTTGTGTAATTATTTAAATGCTTTATTGGATTCCTTTCTTCACTGTTCATGCAATGTATGTTGGGAAATGAGAAAAGGAAAATGCGGATATAAATGATAAGAAATGAATGTCTTAGGTGAATATAATTGTGATAAAAATGAAAATTTGGCATCCCAGTAATGGAGAATGATTAGATTCAATAGAAATGAACCTATAGACTGAATAATTATGAGAAAAGGGAAAAAAATCAAAGAATTTGTTTTAAATGTTTAAAATATAAGAAATGAAGTTTTTGTTGCTAAGGAGAAAGGGAATATGATAGATTTTTAGAAAAAAACAAGAAATAAAATTATTTCTTAGGAACTTGATAAAATACATATATTTAAGTCAGTTAAAATATTTTTCTCCCTTCTTTCTCCCTTCCTGCCTCCTTCCCCCTCCCTCCCTCCTTCCTTCCCTCCCTCCCTCCCTCCCTCCCTCCCTCCTTTCCTCCCTCCCTCCCTCCCTTCCTCCCTTCCTCCCTTCCTCCTTCCGTCTCTCTCTCTCTCTCTTTCTTTTTTTCTAAATGTGCAAACACAGGAAATCAAAATGTAAACCCTAATTTACACTAGCAATTTTGTTTATAGATACATACACAAAATCCTGGAAAGAAAGACACTAAAAGTCTCCTTGTGGATATATTTATGGATATCTGTTTTGAGGCATTCCAGAATTTTTCTAATTTAATATAGGAACGAATCTGTGAAATCTAGGAGAATATTTTTACCTGGATAAAATAACAATAAGCATTTGTATTTAAATTTGCTTGGTTGGAAATGTACTAATAGTATGTTTGAAGATGCAGCCAAATGTGCTGGACAAGAATTGTGAACTAAGATTGCTCATTGTTAGATAGCATATTAAGTTTTATGAAGCCCCATGTTGTATACTTTAGAGTTAAGTAATCATTTTTTGGGGGGGGGGGGCTTTTTTCTGTGCTCTGCTCAGAGGGCCATGAGAATTTTCCCAGTAAATTAAGCTATTCTGGAAATGTTGGGTGGAACTTTAGCTACTTTTCCTGATGGACAGGTTCTCCCACTAGTCCTGTTGCTATGGTGTCAGCCACTAACCCCCAGTGGCTTCCCGTCTCTGTTCCCACAGTACTGTGTTACATAGGCACTGAATGCTGTGGTACCAGCTTGTCGCACCTCCCGCTAGTCAATCAACTAGTACCAGCTTATTTCACCTCCCTTTAGCCAATCAACTAACTTTAATTCCACTTAGGGGAGAAACAAAAAGTTTAGAATCCCCTAAGCCATGAAAATAAACTCTTGAAGGAATAACACAATGATTATGTTAACAAAGTATGAGCCAGTGATACTTACACAAGATATTTTAAAAATTGATTAAAAATTTACTGCTCATTAAAGTAGTCTTACATAATTTCCCAAATTCTTCTTAATACTGTGAGTTCTCTCCATATGTGGCAATGAGTAAGAAAAAATGAGAGCGGTTTATTATATTAAATTCTTAGTTTTGTACTCTGGCTGTGCCTGTTGGTGTTTTGGCTGTAACTCACTAGTATACACTGGAAAAGTCTCTTCTCACTATGGGTGTAGACTATCAAGTGATTCAAAAACTTATCAGCCTGAACAATCAAGGTTGTGCAGGTAAAACCACAACACCAAAAGGTAAAATGTAATTTAATGACACCCTCCAAATCCTTTCCTGAATAGCATGCCATGTGTCCTAGAACGCCACAATTCCAAAATGCCATGGTTTTAGAGTGCCAAAATCCCAAAATAACTCACAATCAAACCACAAGACTTCCAGGCTTGATTCATTCAAGTAACTATCCGATGTTGAAACTTTAGGTAGTATAATTGTCTTGTCTGTGTTTCAGAGAAAGGATTGACGAGAGAGAAGCCATTTAACTTCTTCAGTTTTTATCAGACCAACCGTTTGAATGCAAATTTCTCAGCATTGCTTTAGGACAGGCTTATGTGTCTAAAACAGCATTTCAAACTTTATTTTAAAGATTACTACTCCATTTTTTTTAGGTTAGCCACCTAAAAGTCTTGTCTTTTTAGATTCTGGGTTTGAGACACATTGATCAATGGAATTGAAATGAAGACACATACATAAATCCACATACCTAGGGACACCTGATTTTTGATATAGAAATCAAAAATACACTCTGGAAAAATGACAGCATCTTTAACAAATAGTGCTGGTCAAACTGGGTGAGTGTATGTAGAATGCAGATATAAAAATACTTACTATCCTGCACAAAACTAAACTCCAAATGAACCAAAGACTTCCACATAAAATCAGATACCTGAAACCCAAGAGATTGAGAAAGCAGGGAATAGCCTTGAACTCATTGCCACATGAAAAGTCTTCATGAACAGAACATCATTAACACAGGCACTAAGATTAATATTTAATAAATGGGACCTCATGAAACTGAAAAGCTTCTACATGACAAAAGAACACTGTCATTTGGACAATGTGTCAGACTGCAGAATGGTAAAGAGTTTTACCAACTACACATCCTATAGAGAGCTAATATCTAAAATGTTTAAAAAACTCAAGAAACTATACATCAAGAAAACAAACTAACCTAGCCATAAACCTCGTTATCTACAATGGTGTTCTGAAAGATATGCCGGAAGAATGGTGCTGCAAAGCTTGTGGGAGTAACCAAGCAATGTCTGATTTGACTTAAATCCGACCCACTCCATGTGATGGAGCCCATGCTTGACACTTCTTGGTGATCAAGAACCAGAGACTAGATAGCCGAGGGAGCTAGGGCAAGACCAAATACTGCTGTTCTTAAAAGAAAAAAAAAGTGTAACTTAGGCTGAGCTCAGGGAATACTGCTGAAGAGAGGGAGTAAGGGTTGTAGGAGCCAGAGGGGTCCAGGACATCACAAGACAAGCCACAGAATCAACTAACCTGGGCTCATAGGGACTGAACCAATAACCAGGGAGTTTATAGATTGACCTAGGCCCTCTGCATGTATGTTATAGTTGTGTAACTTGGTTTTCCTTTGGGACTCCTAACAGTGGGAGCAGGGGCTGTTTCTGACTCTTTTACTGGCTTTAGGGACCCCAGTCCTCATAATGGGCTGCCTTGCTCAGCCTTACTGTAAGGTGAGGTGCTTAGTCTTCTTACAACTTGTTTTGTCAACAATATCCACGGGAGATATTCTGAACAGAAACTGCGGAGGAGTCTATTGGGGGAGACCACAGAGAGGAGGTTAGGGAGAGGGCCTGGGAGGAAAGGAAGGAGGAAAAACTACAGCTAGGATGTAAAATAGATAAATAAATAAATACATACATAAAATAAAGCACTAAAGTATTTCCTAATGACATTCTGCTATACTCATAGATCAGTACCTTGCTCAGCCATCATCAAAGAAGCTTCCTCCTGCAGCAGATGGGAACAAATACAGACATTACTCAGAGAGTGAGAGACCTTGCGACACTTAGTCCTCAACTGGATGTCTCCATTAGCCTCCCTTAAGACTTGGGGAACTCTGAAGAAGAGGAAACAGAAGGAGTGTGGGAGCGACAAAAAAAATCAAGGCTCTCTTTAAAAAAAGTGACCAAAGCTCATATGAACTGACAGAAACAGGCAGCATGCCAGGGCTTGCATGGGTCTATACCAAGTCCTCTGCCTTTATCGTGGCTTCTAGGTTAGTGTTTTTGTGGGATTCCTGAATGTGTGAACAAGTGGGTCTCAGTTTCTTTGATTTCTATTTTGCTCATTTCCTTCTGGTTTTTTTTTTTTTTTTTTTTTTTTTTTTTTTTTTTTTTTTTTTTTTGTTGTTGTTGTTGTTTAAATCCCCATGTGTTAGCCTTTGTTTTTATCTTATCTTTTATTGCCCCTTTAGAAGCCTGTTTATTTTTTAAGGAAAGACAGAAAGGGAATGAATTTAGATGGGGAGGAGTTGGGAGGGGTGGAGAGAGGAAAACTAATTAACTTACACTATGTGGGGGGATCTATTTTCTTTTTTCCTTTAATTTTATTTATTTACTTGTTTTAATTAATTTTTTATTTTACATCCCAATTAAAGTTTCTCCTCCCCTCCTCTCCTTCCATTCCCTCCCCCTCCCCTTCTCTGTTCTCCTCCCTCCCCAATACACTCCTCCCCTGTTTCTGTTTAGGAAAAGGCAAGTCTCCACTGAGTATCAACAAAACATGGCTTATCAAGTTGTAATAAGACTAAGCTCCCCCAATGTGGTAAGACTGGGCAAAGTGATCCAGTATGAGGAGTAGGGTCCCAAAGCCAGTAAAGAATTAGAGACAGCTCCTGCTTCCACTGTTAGGAACCCCACAAAGAAAACCAAGTTACACAACTGTAACGCATATACAGAGTGTCTAGGTCAGTCTCGTTCAGGTTCCCTGGTTGTTGGTTTGGTCTCTGCGAGCCCCTATGAACCCAGGTTAGTTGACTCTTTAAGTTTTTTGTGCTATCCTTGACCTCCCCTCCCCGGCTCCTACAATCCTTTCTCCCCTTTTCTGCAGGATTTCCTGAGTTCCACCTAACGTTTGCTTTCAGGTCTGCATTTGTTTCCATCAGTTGCTGGATGAAATCTCTCTTTTAGGCTAGGCACCAACCCTAGAACATCCCATAGGCCGGACAGACTGCAGGTTGATGTTCATATGGCTGGGTTGGCCCCCACCCCAATCTGATCCTGATCATTCATGTTCCCATCCCCACCTTCCCTCAGTTCACTCACAAAATCTCTTCCATTTCCCCTTCCAAAGGAGAGTCAGGTGTTTCTTTATGAACCCTCCTTGTTAACTTGTCTCTCTGCATCTGCGGACTGGAGCATAGTTATCCTTATTTTACAACTAATAGCTACTTTTGAGTGAGTATATACCATGTTTGTCTTTCTCAGTCTGGATTACCTCATTCAGGATTAATATACTTACACAATGAAGTATTAGTCAGCTGTTAAAAACAAGGATGCCAGGAAATTTGAAAGCAAATGGATGGAACTAGAAAAATCTGTTTTCAATAAATAGAAAAAAAAGATTTTGCTTTGGTTTTTAAAAGTGTTCTATTCTAGGAGCTGTAGCCCAGTGGTAGAGTATCTTGTGTTGTCATGTCCTAGGTTCACTCCCTAGTACAACCGAAATAGAAGTACTGTTCTGTGTAAAAATCTTCAGCAATTTGTAAAGGCATTTGAGAAATTTTTCCTTTTAACTTTAGAAATTTTTGAACTAGGGTAGATTACGTATTTTTATCATACATATACTCTTTTAATTTTTCAACATTTAAAGATTTAAAAATACATTTAATTATGTTCTAGATATCTCATAGTTTCCAACATTATTCAACAAACATGAACTCTAAGCTAAGAAAGTATTTTTCTTCTTTTTATACATATAGATATGTGATATGGTAGTGGTTGTGATAGGGTGGTGGTGTGTATGTGTGTGTGTGTGTGTGTGTGTACAGATGTGTGTGTGCATACATGTTTGCTGGAGCATATAGATGTCCAAGTTTATGTCAATAATCTTCCCCATATCACTCTTCATCCTCTCTCTCTCTCTCTTTCTTTCTCTCTCTCTCTCTTTCTTTTTTCTTTCTTCCTTTCTTTTAAGCAGTACCCAATTCAGCCATACCCAGAGCTCATCAATAAGGCTAGGTTTGTTGGCCAGTTTGCTCAGGGGATTCCCTGTCTCTGCCTTCCAAGGCTTGAATTGCAGGTCAGCTGCTATGCCTACTGTATTAGTTTCTTTTTTTTAAAAAAAAATTTTATCTGCTGTGACAAAATTCACTGGATTAAAAACAGCTTGGGGTAAAATGGTTCCTTTTACTTTTAATTCTCAGTTCTAAGTTACAATCTATGATTATAGGAAAGTCAAGGCAAGAACATGAAGCAGCTAGTCACATCCACAGTCAGGAGCAAAGAGAAAATGATTGCTGTATGCATACTCACGACTCAGCTCACCTCCTCCTTATATAGTCCAGGATCGAAACCAGGGAAACAGTGCCACCCACACTGAGCTGTCTTTCTCCATCAATTGCGTAGTCAAGAGAAACACCACAGACATGCCTACAGGCCACCCTGATATAGAAATTCCAGTGATTCTAGAGAGTATCAAATTGACAGTTAAAATTACCAATCACATTCATGTTGGACTAACATGGGTTCTGAGGACCCAAAGTCTAATCATTTCTCTTTAACCACTTAGCCATCTCCCTCGCCATTAAACAATGTCTTATTTGAGAACCTCATGCACCAAATAAATAAAAGATGAGATTCTAGGATGGAAAGTGTGGTGCTTTGGACCCTGTCTTCTTCAATGCTCCCTATCACTGCAGATGTCTTAGAGGCACAAACGACGTCTATGGGAATAGAAGCTTGGCAGTGTTCTTTGCAATTCCAATTTAAAAAATTTTTGCTGTGTAAAAATCACTGCTTTATTTTGGTATTTTCTTGTCTTTCCAACAACATTTTAAACATTTTATTAAATGTGTGCTACATGAAATGAACACATGCATCTCCTTTTAGGTGAACATGTATGAAGGGGATGTTTTGTACATAGCTGTCTGTACATGTCGTGAGGGGAGTCCAGGCATCAACCCAAGGTGACATTCTTTAGAAACTGTAAACCTTGGTTTTTGAGATAGAGCCTCTCCCAGGTCTGGAGCTAGCCAAGTAGGCTAGGCTGGCCAGCCAGTAAACTCCCTGGATTTGTCTGTTTCTGCCACTTCAGCACTGGCATTACAAGTGTGTAACATCATGCCGGAGTTCCTTTACATGTATTATCAGGGTGCCAAACTTAGGTCTTCATGTCAGCAAGGTAAGAATTTTCCTGAATAAGCTTTTTCCCCAGCCCTTGTTCATGTACTTAAAAGACACCATTCACTGGGAATCTGCTATGAACAACATCGTAATGATTTGATTTTCTTGCTAACCTTCATAATCATGCTGCAGAAATAAAATTCTTAAATATATAGAAGGGACATATGACCAAGTTGACAAAGTATATAAATATCTGAACCAATATTTGACGTGTGTCTAGGTTGGACAATGTTTTGTCAGTCCTAGATATACCATAAAGAACAATAATGAGCTGGTTTTGAATATAATGTAACTGGTTTTGTGTTTTGTTAGTTTTAGGACAACGCAGGAATGAGAATCCAGAGAAATAACTTTCTGACTCTAATATTAAATTCATCTATTTGCCAGTATTACATGCAACAACTTGAAGTTGGATTAGAGAAAGTTTTATCTTTCACACAGGAGTTTTGAAAAAATAATTCCTTGAGAAGAATGAGTATAATTATTTATTGGTGAAATTTTATCTACAAGAGGCAGATAAGCGAACCATTATGAAAGAACTTGATCTCCAAGGTCCTTAGACAGTGGGAAGGAAGAAAATAACAAGGAGACTGGGGCTCTGCCCTCAGTAGCACTATTGCTTCTCATGGCCATGCAGTGATGGCGACAAGAGCCCTCCATCTTCTCTAAGATCATCCCTTTGCCATTTATTTCCATTATTATGGAGGAAGTGAAGTATGATTTCAATGAATCCAGCTCAGAGAATAGAGAGAAACAAAGTGAAAAAGGACATCAAGGCACATGGAAATATCTGGAAGCTCTGAGGGCCAGAGGAATTTAGTTAAAATCATTGATTATTTATGAGGCAATATGAATGCAAAGTGTGTTTAGTAGCTAGATATTCCTATGTCGTGTGTATCTTTGACTAAGGTTTCTGAATCGCTTACATTTATACTGTAAGTGAGACGATTTAGGTAATTATCATAATCATGGCCACATTCTGGATTGCTTTTCAGTTTTCATTTCCAATTGCCTGTTCTGACCATGAGACATGAGAGTTGCAAGACTGGGAGATATGAATTTTTTTGTAGTTAGTTGCCCTTATTAATGAGATTAATCTACATTAGTCAGAAATTAAATATTAAATTTATCTATATTAGATAGAAATTGCATGCTTCCTTTGAAGCCCCCCTAGTGTGATGTTTCCACAGCAGTGTTGGGATTTATGTAAATCACATACTCTCAGAATTTGTAGGTCTTAATTTAATATGCCACACTCAGAAAAAGTTTCTTAAAATTATGACAGAAAGGCAAAACTCTAAACTACTCAGATTTTAGAAAGTCTGAGGGCGGACTCTTTTTTTTTTTTGGGTTTTATATCTACATGAATGTTCATGTCATCCATAGACCATAAAATTTCCTTATCTCTATTCTAATTTTATCCTCTGCTTCATAGGTGTTTTTTTTTTTTTCTTTCTGTTGTTGGTCACTGACTGCCATTATCTACTGCTACATAAGGAGACATCCAAGCTGGGGACACTAGCTCCTTTCAGACTTTATATTATTCTCAGAGGTGGCTGAGGGACAGTCTAGCTTCTTGGGAATCATAGCTAGCCTTAAAGGTACTCAGGATCTTGATCTGGAGTCTGGAAACTCATCAGTGAATATAACTGGACCTTCCTCATCTTGAGCTTTAGATTTGTAAAACAGAAACAGTAGGCTAATAGGGCATAGCTCTTTAACCTCTTTGAGTGCTAAACTGAGTTTTAATTACAGGAAATACAGGACACGGCTTAGACTACTCTCAGTTCTCAACAATAGTAGTCAGTGTCATACTCCATATTTTCAGTCTAAGGAATTCATGGAAATATGGCAAGGAGTGGCCCCTTTGCTTTGTAACTTTGGACTGCCCTTTCCCAGATACTGTTTTTAATTTTGCTCTTTCAGTTAATCTGACTAAAGATCATGTCATATGAACCAAGAAATAATGACAAATGTTTGAAGATATCCCTTGTCATACACTCATTAATTCAAAATTCCTTTGAAAAGGTTGACTATTCTGGTTTTTTTGAGTATATCTAGGGACAAGAGCCCAGAGACTATATGAAAGCGATTTTTTTTTCTGTTTAGTGTAAATATTGTCTGGGGAAAAAAAAAACAGCTGGAATGCATTTTTTTTTTCAGATTCTACCATTCCTAGTGGCTGGATACCAACTTCTTTTTTAAGCCTTGCTCCCTTTATGGATGTCATGTTGCAGTAATTCTGTCCTCTCTTAGTGGACTTTTCTTGGACTGAACATAGATTCAGTTCCCCTCATCTCTGAATGTCAGACATGAAGAGAACTTTGTGCTTAATGGGATTTCTTATTCTAATGGTCTATCATCTATTTTATTTATTTATCTTTGTGCTTTAATAAATGTCCTCTTATGAACGCTACACAGTCTCCTATGTAATGGTTGTGTCCCAAGGTGTAGGAACTTTCCAGTTTGGGCCAATGGTGCTGGGAAGTGCTGCTATTGGAAAATCACTTTTCTTGTTTTACATGATATGTCTATTAATGCAATCCGATAGAGCATTTGCCTTTTGGTGACAGTGTTACACTGCTGAATCATATTCAATTTTTCATCCATTAATTCTTCCCTGGTGAATCACAGAACATTTGTCTTTATTAGCTTTCACGGTATTGATTTCTGCCCTTTCCTTCTCCTATTGATAGCAAACCACATTTTAATCATATCTACCAGACTTGATTCTAATGTCTTAGTATAAAAAAACAATCAAAGGGGATATTTTTAAAAAATGAATCTAAGAAAACTGTGTTGGGTTCTATCACACTGTGAGGGTACTGAATTCTAAGGATCTTTAACTTACACTGTGAGGATACTGGATTTTAAGAATCTTTACTGGCAGTAGGGAGGGCTCAATAAATGATTGGCATTAATTTTCGTTTTCTCTAAAAATTGTTTCATAAATTTGAATTAGTAATAGCAATTGGTTGAGACTAATTTGCCATGAAAACTATGTGAAGTTTTCATACTTATGAGGTCCATAGAACAGGATGCATTGTGCTTATCATGGACCATCATTTAAAAATGTCTGCTATGAGGAGGGCTCCATCCTCAGTGATTTTGAATAAGATGTTTTTATTTCTTATGATGATTTAAAAATGTAACCCAGGGGCAAGTTAAATATATGTTTTCAGTCAGTAAAATGTTAAGATTATTTAATAGCTACAGAATAGAATATTTTCAAGATATAAACAAGATAAACTTATAAAATGTAAACAATTTCTCTTTACTTTGTGTCTAAAATTATTTCTTAGCTAATTTAAAAGAAATGGTTGAGTATTAGAAACTTTCAAAACTTTAGTTTTTAAGGGAAATATGTTTGAGCATTTTTCTAATTTTAGATAATTTAATAAGCCCTTAACCACCGACTAGCAGTTTCCACTTTAGAAACAAAAAACATTAGAAAGATCCACCACAGAATGACTACAAAGAATGATTAATTGCATCACGTTTCTTTGACATATGACTTTGCTTTCTTTATGGCCTCATTTATTTGTGGACTCTAACTGGCTGTTTTAGTCAGAGTAGCTACAGACAATTCATTATTCCTTTTAAGGGAAAAGATTCAAAATGACAACCCTTTATTTTTCAACTACCAAGCAGGTCGGTCTTGCTATTTTTAATGATAGCCACTTGTTGAAAGTGACTGTACAAGCTGCCATCACCTAAAAAGAATTTTAGTTCTCTCCACTCCAGTTGAGAAGATTGTTCAACTAGAAAACAAACAAACAAACAAACAAAACCCTAGTTTAACTTAGTTCTCCATTTTGATATTAGAATTCACAGAACTTGACAGGAGCCCCAGGTGGACTCAGCTCCATCCAGAGGAGCTACCCTGGCACATCCCTGGGAAAACTGGACCAGTCATCTAGAGCTGCTGCAGCAACGACAGAAACAGGATGTGAAGTCTCTTTCTTTGGAGTATAATATACTGTGCAACTTAAACTCTGGACCCGTTTAACGGTCCCCACAGCAGAGATTCTAGGCCAACATCTAAATCAGCAGCAGTGCTCAGCATTTGCAGACGAGCCTTATGATTTACAAAATTTAATAAGCTGGGCTTTCCTGACATTTTCCCCTGCCCCCAAGATTCGAATTTTTAAATCGCTGCCAAGGAGGCTGTCAAAGGAGCATGTACCCATTGGCATAATGAGACATTACTTAATTTTTTTTACCACACAAAAGCATATGAATATACTCCTTCTATTGTTAATTCATTATCAGTGAATAAATTCTAGGGCATTCCTCTTGCCAAGATAATAATACATGTGAGATTTTGCATGGTTTTATGAAGTGATATTTTGGGGTAGCTTTTTTGTTTGTTTGTTTTGTTTTTGTTTGGTTTTTAGAGACAGGGTTTTTGGAGCCTGTCCTGGAACTAGCTCTTGTAGACCAGGCTGACCTCGAACTCATAGAGAACCTTCTGCCTCCCGAGTGTGTGCCACCACTGCCCAGCTTGGGGTAGTATGTTTTAAAGTGTCAACTAGTTTGAGTACATATGAAGGTCAGATGATTTGACTGTTTCTCAACCTGTACACTGACATGTCAAGCTAATTTTTCCCGTAAGTCAAAGCCCTTTGTCACTAATTGGAAGTTTATTCTGTGCATCGAGGGGACATACAGCGCTTTGTGTTGACTTCTTTGGCTTTTCTTTTTTCTCAACAACTCTCAGCTTGTTCACTTTGCCTAAGAGGGTGTTCCGTTTTACCAGTCTGAATTGCGACGTTATATGGCTCTTCAGGAAAAATTTATTTTCAAATAGGGAAAACAAAGAGGCACTGTGGAGATTTAGTTTTGTAAACTCTCTCATCATCTGTACCTTGGTGGACACAGCTTCTCTGGTTTGTCCATCATGTTTCCCTGCTAAGCAAAAGGCTTTCAAAAAACCACAGACTGACCTACAGGACTCCCTGCCTGGTTGATAGTTTCTTAGGAACAGACACACCTGGTTTTCCATATTTAACATGAAGTTAAATGACACCATTCATCAAATGTGAGTTGGAAGGGACTCTGAGGTCACACTAGAAGGATGTTCTTCCTGTAAAGATTATGTACAAAAATGTAGCGTTTCTTCCATTGTTTTATGCTTATTCACCCTTCCTCTTAAGTATAAATTTCCTTGTCCCAAAATAGACACATACTACAAATCTTGAAGCCAGTGTCTTCTGCGTCCTGTTTCCTGTCTCGTATTGTTCTTGTATCCTTCATTTCTCCCAACCAACATCCTGTTTTTTCCACTACATTATTCAAGCTCATGTAGATTAGTTCTTCAGTCTTGGATTTTTATTCAACTCAGTCTTAGAGGAGTAGTGTATTTATTACAAATGTATACATGTCACTCCCTTTAGGAAGACTGGCTTAGGTATAATTATAAATGTGAGAAAACCAGCTTATTTTCTATTATCATAACCTGCCTGCTCCTTTCTTTCCATTGCAAGGAGTTTTCATAGCTGCATGGCAAAACAATTTGCAACCACCTGAGTATATTCCACTCTGCTTCTGTCATCCTGAATGATGAATGTATTTATTCTTCAGCTCAGAATTAATATATCCATACCTCCATCTATATATGCACCTGTACCTTGTCTGTATGCATGGACCAATGATAAGCAACAGCTAAAGGGAACAGGTTGAAAATACTTTTACGAGATGAATGAAGCAATGCTTTATGTTCACATTTGAACATTTCAGGCCTGGGGTAAGACAGCTCTTAAGGTCAAGCAGAAAGGGAGATTTTCCTCTCCTAAGCATTTATCAACAGTCATTGGAAGAGCAGTCGGTGTGAGCATAATTTAATTTGCTTTCTCTCTGAAAAGAATGCCTCTTTGACATCACGTCACAACTTGTGCTTCAGCTGAAGGTTTTCAGGTGGACTGCTTTTCTGCATTGATTTCCTTTTATTATTTTAGTCACAGCTTCAAATCTCTCTCTCTCTCTCCCTCTCCCTCTCCCTCTCCCTCTCCCTCTCCCTCTCCCTCTCCCTCTCCCTCTCTCCTCTCTCTCTCTCTCTCTCTCTCTCTCTCTCTCTCTCTCTCTCTCTCTCTCTCTCTCTCTCTCTCTCTCTCTCTTTTAATGTGTCTAGAAACAAAGAAAAAGTTGTGCTAAACTCTTGCATTCGCCCGGCATCCTCCTTCCACCCTGCTAACACTGACCAGCTGGTACTCTGCAGATGGCAGGCAGCCCTGGTCCAGGATCTGCTGATTGTTAAATCACTCCTGGTGAGACAGACTATGGCCACTTCGGCTAAACTGACCTGTGGCTTCCCCGGGGTTTAAGCCCCAGCCTGGACAAGCCCAACTGAGAAAGGCCAGGTACATTGGAGAGTGTCTGTGGCCAGCAGGGGCTGCTGCAGAGCAGCAATAGTTAGGCTGTTGCTCCAAAGCAGAACCTGGAAGAATATCAGATGTGTTGAGGCAAGACATTTGAGAAATGGGAAAGAACTGGCGATAATGAAATGACGGCAGCGGAAATCAGTCAAGGAAATACAGTAAGCTTTAAAACATTTTGCTTTGTGTTGAGATGCAAATGCAGATTGTGTGTTTGTGTGTGTGCACATGTGTGTGTGTGTGTGCGCGCGCACACACATATGTGCATAGCATCAAGAAGAAGAAAGTGCAATACCAGAGAACAAGAGGAAATCATGCTACAAAATGTTGATAATCACAAATACTTTTGGAAATCGAAGAGCTGCTAACCCCCTGCCTTAACCTTTATTCCTTTTTCTGAAGATGAACCCCACCACAGGAAGACATTGCAATACATTGTTTCCATTTATCATTTAAAAAGAAAAATTGCTTAAGCAATTATACACTTTTCTCACAGTTTAACTTTAAAGGAAATGTTTCTGTGAATTGTGATGCTTTAATACTATCTGGTAGGTATGCACATGGGTAACACATTTCCTGAAGAGAGTTATTATATGGAGTATATGGACTCATGGTGGCCTAGCCTTTGGAAGTTATGTGAACTCTATTTTCTAAGGGTGAGGTATTTCCACTGTGCCCCATATCTTGATGCAGTCTCTTTAACCCGAGAATATCCCAGAAAAGTGATATGGAGGGAAAAGAGACTCATGGAAAGATCTCTATTGACCACATGTTATACAATGCTGAGGGAAGAGCTGAGCCCTCCATTAGAATTAACTTTTAAAAACCGCATTTATTTTGTGTGTGTGTATATGTGTGTGTGTGTGTGTGTGTATGTGTGTGTGTGTGCCACAGTGCACATATAGAGAAATCAGAGGACAACTTGGTTCTCTCCTCTCCTATCACGTGTGGACTGAACTCACATTGTCTGACTTGGTGACAAGTCACTTCATGTGCTAAGACATCTCTTCAGCCCTGTATTTTTAAGTTTTACATGCAACTCAGATGAGCCTTATTTATTTAACTAGAATGAAAGTAAATTCTTTTCTTCTGACAATAAAGCAAACAAAGGAAAACTATACATAAAATGAAGACTCATGAGAATCATGGTGGAATGCCGCAGAGACAACGAGGCTTTAATAAAAATGCATTCGCTCTACCAAGCAGTTCAGAAATATCAGCTAAAATGTCCTGCTAAATGAAGGAAAGAAATGGGAAAAGCTGTTGAGTTTAGCTTTATATAAATACTGCAAGCACTTATGTATGCATTGGATTCTCTGATATCTAATTTAAACCATTATTGATTAGAATTCTTTCAAGATGACATTCTGCACCTTGAAAGTGGTCCAGAAAGTCTTTATGAAATGATACGTTATCATTCCTCCCAGGTATGAACAGGGATTAGTTGAAAAAAAAAAAACTAGCTGAAAGCTAATGCATGAGTGAATCAGGTTATAAAATTGATAGCATCTATGAAAATCTCCAAGAATTGAGTTCACTTTAACAGAAATGTATTTAGCATCTACTAGGTGCCAGATACTATATTAGGAATTAAGAATTATTAGAAGAATAAGACAATGTTCCTTTCCCAAATGAAGTTAGAGGCTCGGGGAGAAGATCAGTGAATTTTTTTTAAAAAATGGGAACAGTGTTATGAAAAAGATATTCCCATAGTGCTATATTCTTTTGAGAGTATTATGTGGGGATGTTGAATATTAAACACTGAGAATCAAGAAGGCTTTCTGAAGGACATCATACTTTAGTTGATTGTCAAAAATTAATAGCAATTATCAAAAGAAATAGGACTCAGAATTATCCAAATGGGATTATTTTGAGTAGCCCATCACTTTCAGAATCCATATCATATATGAGTATATGTTTTTTTAGAAGCTTTGATTTTAATCCCTCTAAGGACAGCCTGACTCTTCAAAGAGAAGAGTTTAATTATTCAACAGATATAGTCAAGGAATCTTTCTGTTAAGGAAATAAGAGGGTGGGCCACTTATTCAGTCACAACAAGCCACAAATGGAATTGTTTATGTACCAGGAACGTTCCTGGGTACTGGGGTTAGACCTGGGACTAAAGACTCCTGCTCTCTGTCTGATGCTGCATTATATGAGCTTGAATCAAATCTACCCATCAATCTATAGCTGTTTTACTTAATAAGACATTTTTTACAGGGTTGTTGAGATGATGCATTTTCTCACATGGTTTGCCATTGCCTCTTGTTGAAAAGGTCTAATTGGAATCAGTAATCTTCTGAAGTCAGTTTCTTCTGTGGCCAGATGACTCAATAATCTCCCGGACTGCGGCAGCAACTTCCCAACCTGTCTAGTCATCAGGTACATTCTAAGTTGGAGTGAAGGACTGAAAACTCTAAGTATCAGTTCAGATGTTTTGGTGAAGAACCAAATTGGAATCACTTTGGAGAGTGCTCATCATCACAGTAGGTGATCTAAGGTCCCTACCTGTCAAATGTCTCCTAAGTTATTACTGTATGCTTTCTTCTCTCACATGAGTAGAGATGTCTAACAGCAGCATGATTCTGTCACAACCATGGTGTCGCAATGAGGCATTCAACCTGCCAAATGACTACACAAATCCTAGCATCGTACCTTGACTCCAATGAGGATATGAAGTTCGCTGTGAGAGATACTATTTCGTGGCAGACACAAAGCAGAAGCTTGCGAACTCTCTTGCCTTCAACTCTGCCCTTTCTGGCACATTCTCCACGCCAGTTACAAATTGATTTCTCAAAGTGTCACTTTTCTTTTGTCACTCTTGCTCATAACCCCAGTGGCTTCCTATCACCTTCAGGAAGGATATTCAGAACTCTGCTCTTAAGGCAAATGCTCCTTCAGGAGCCATCTGTGCTGCTTAGAAACCTCAATTTCTAATTTAGTACCTGAGTCATTTGGAGTAGAAACAATGCTTTCTAAATGTAAGGATATCAATTGTGTTGGAATTTAGGTCACGCCTCTCTCTTCAACAGTATTTTAAAAAGGCATCCTTCTTGCTAGCCCGCAAATGCACATTGGCCCTTTATAGCTGAAAACTACACATTTAGAATGAAAACATTTTTTTTTAAATGGGGGAAATAGAAAGAAATTCTACTGTATAAGATACGGAGTGTTTTATCTGCATATGTTTCTCCAGCCCAGTAACTTCTGGGAATAGGCTCTTGAGCTATTCAGCCAGGTCTACCTTGGCTCCCAAAGGTATCCCCAGTAAGCTGTAAATGAATGATTCCAGATCAGTCTGTGAGCTGATAGCAAGAAGCTAGAGAGAGCGTGAAAATTTTGGATGCCTTGGTGGAGTCAGAGGTAGTAGCAAAAATAACTCCTATACCTTACCAGCTTGGTTTTGTTGTGTTGTCCTCTTTCAATCCACGCAGTTCATTTACTTTGACCACTGTCGGGTGCAACTTAATTACGCCTTTTGCAGTTCCCTTTAATGATCTGAGTTGAAGAGTTTCGTTTCATTAGTGATTTAGCGGTGAAGAGTAAAAAAGGCTTCTCCTTGGGCTCTCTGAACTTGACCTCCCTCCCAGACAGACATGAAATCCCTTAGGAAGAAGGATTGCTAAGCAGTAATTTACATATTTCTATTTATATCTAGCTCCTTTTTCTTTTGTATATTTTGTTTTGAGGTGGGGCTCGGGCACCGTTTATTTGATAATACTTCTACTGACCAGCACTCAGTGTTTTTCCTCATTATTATCAGTACAGCTACAGTGAGCACCAATAAACATGGTTACACAGTGTATACTTGGGAACATTTTGAAAGAGAATTGTTGCAAATTGAAGAAAACTATGTTCTGAACATGGGTCTTTTCACTGTCAGGATCAATATTAATGGTCTCAAGAGTCACCTAAAATATATACATACAAGATACAGGTGGAAGGGTGGGAAAGACATTGGAGGCAATGTCTTTTGGTCCAGTTAGTGCACATTTCAGCAAAGTAGACAGTATTTATTTAAAGAAGAAATCTCCTATGCATTTTTGATGTTGTTAAAATCAGTACTACGGAAAGCTAACCATTTTCTGAGAGAAACACTCTGGTTCTTGCTGACCACCTGGGGAGCAAAAATGGTCAAGAGCGCAGGACAGAGGGATTCTGGGTCCCTCTCAGCATCGTGGAGCCTGTGCCCGCACAAAGTCTCCTGAGTTAATCTCCTATTTGTTTCTAAAAGGAATGTTTCTCTTCAAATTGACTTTGACAAAAGGGGTATTAGTAGGTTCTGTTTGCTTTTCAAGGGACTTCCCTGCTTGCTATTGTGTTCCCTCTGTGATTCTCTTCCCATTCCCTCCCTTATTTGTAGACCTGGTGGAAAGCTGAGCTGTTTCTGTAAATTTTCCATTTGACAATCTGTAGAGAAAGCTGACTGTGAAACCCGGCCTGCCACTTATAAATTGTGCTGATCTGAGCAAGGGATTTAATTTCCCGGAGCTTCAATTTCCCCACCTAAAATAATGATGCAGAAATCGCCATCATGCGGAGTTATTGAAGGGACCAGGTAAGATACTCTTGAGATAATAGTGACATCTATCTGTTCTCTAAAGCTCCTGGTGATTCGAGGTACTGGGAACATGTTTTGATGATTTCTTATCTGTGTGTGTCTCAGTCAATATCAAATGACTTTCTCTTCCTGCACAACGCATGCTGCTGAGGGAGGAGCACAGGAAGCGGGAGATACCAGAGAATATTGAAAATGTCTCCTAATTCCCTGCGGCCTGCTTTGATCTCAGTTCTTTGTTGAGGGCTCTTTCTCACTTTTATCCTGCAAGTCAGCAAATAGATCCGACGTTCAAGATACTGAGTTCCTCTCTGCCTTTATAACATTTCCTGTCACCTCTTTCTCCACCAGAAAGGACATTGCAGCATTCAAGATGGCTTGTATGAAAGGAAATGGGCCTTAAAGAAAGGGCCTCTGAGCTGCAGCACCCACAGAAAGGGCCTCTGAGCTGCAGCACCCACAGAAAGGGCCTCTGAGCTGCAGCACCCACAGAAAGGCCCCCCTTTTTAAGGTCTTGGTTCTTCCAGGGGGGAATGATAATTTGGTTTGGGTTGTCTACTAGAAATATTATATTCTTTATTTTTAAGTGAAAATGGTTTAAACTGTTGGTTCTTTTGTTTGTTTTAGGATAGATTTGTTACATGTTCTTTGAAAAATTTGAGAAATGAGAGTAGCAAATAATAAAAATATTATAACCTTTTGTAAGACAAGTATCTGGAAAGTTTCTCAAGGTTGTTTATGTAAAAAAAAAGATTTAGTGATATGTATTCTCATACATACAGTTTAACCTAATATATTCTTGGTTTTTTTCCTTGCAACAATTCTTTTTTTTTTTGTTTTTTTTTTGTTTTTTTTTTTTGTTTTTTGTTTTTTGTTTTTTGTTTTTTGTTTTTTCGAGACAGGGTTTCTCTGCAGCTTTTTTAGAGCCTGTCCTGGAACTAGCTCTTGTAGACCAGGCTGGCCTCGAACTCACAGAGATCCGCCTGCCTCTGCCTCCCGTTAAGTTCTGGATTTCTGACATATTTACTTACTTTTATTTTTGGTAGTCTAAGGTGCCATTGAGCTTGCTGTGTAGCCAGGATGGCCTTGAACTCACCATTATTCTGATTCAGCTTCATAGTTCTGAGATTATGACAACTTGCTTCCTCTGTTAAATGGGCTTGATATTGAGTTCCACCTGGCCTTCAAATTGTGATCCACCTGCCTCAGCCTTCTGAGTCTTAGGATTACAGGTGTATAACCTTATGCCTATCCTGAAGTGCTATCAAAGTTTTCCCTAAGATAGGCAACAGGTCACAAAAGACCTTGTAAATCACAGGAAGGCATTTTTGACTTAGGGAGTGAAATATTTAACTAAAGATGTAATATGGTCATACTTAAATATTTGTCAGGGCTCAGTGACAGACAGAAGAACAATGCATGACCTCTTTTAGCAGAAAAGGATTTACTACAGATGTTAAGCAGCTTAGCCAGGTTTTGGAAGGGCAGGGAGCTGGCTGAGGGCTGACTCTGCAGATCTGGCAGTTATAGAAGTCACACTGCCATGGTGGCTGGCCAAGGTGCGGCTACAGCTACAGTCACCATCTACTCAAGAACCACCGTGCCTCATCCAAACTGAAGGAAGCCACTCGGTCTGGAGCTGCCTTTGCTACCATGCCTTTGGCTGTGGTTCTGAGACGTTAGAGACCAGCTGGGCAGCGGAGTAATGCTTTGCAATGGTGTCAGTATACAGCAATCACCTAGAGTGCTGTATAACAGCACAAGGACTTGTTCAGCACCCCAGAGACTTGATTTAATTGATCTGGAGCAGGGCCCACTCATAGTATTGAAGGCAAATCACAAAACCTCTGGATGTTGCTAGGTCAAACTTCAGGCTGAGAATAATTGCAAAGGACCTTCATGAGAGACGCGCTGTAGAGACAAGCAAATTGTTAGCCTGCCAGCGCTTGCAGAGGCCCCAATGGTGCCATTTCTCTCCTCTAACTTAGAACATGGTTCTCCTTGTGAATATTTTATGAAGAATGAAGAGGGAAGAGAGTTTGGAAAGTATGGTCCTTGGGCATCCCAGCTTCTATTCAATGTGGCAGGAGAGTGGGGATGGCTGTTAGGGAGATAACTAGGAATGGGTAGGGATGTCCAGAAGAGGTTAAGGTAACTAATGACTATGGCCAAAGTAGAGCACTTCGAAAGGGAAAATCATGGAGTACCTTACAGGGGGGAAAAACTAAGACACTGAACAGGTGGACTTGGCATTTAGATGGAGATGTATGGAAAAACTAATTTCAGCTGTGTTTGGCTTCTGATGAAGTTAATGACTGTCTCGGTAGAAAACTAGGTTCTATACCAATATATACCAGCACAGATCATAGTGACTCATTAAGTCAAATGGAGCTTCATTGTAATTGTCAGTAAGCCAAGCTCACTGCAGGCTCAAGCCTTTTCTCCTTGTTCTCTATGCCTGGGCAATCTTTTCATAGGCATCTGCATAGATCACCCACCCGCCCTTCTGATCGCTTCTCAAATGTCATTTTCTTAGAGAGATTCCCCTGCCTCTTTTCATAAAATGTCACCAAGCTCTCCTCCCAGCTGCTGCTATCCCTGCTCCCTCCCTCATTTTTCTTCATGACACTTATCACCATATGACATAATCCATATTTGTTTGCTCATTGTCCGTCGCTTCCGCAGGGGTCTATGCACCACGAGGGCTGAGGCATGGCCAGTTTTGCTCCTGTCTGTCATTCCCGAGCACATGCAATAATGCCAGCTACCTACTACAGAGGCATATTCAGAGTCTATCCAAGGATCACCAGAAAAGGAGGCTCTCGTTTCCCCAACTGTTGCCCTGTACTGCATGATCCTAACTCCTGCTAGAAGTGTTTCATGACCACTTCCAGTCTTCCCAGGACTACTGTAAAGCTGCCATCCTCTCTGCACACTGCTTATCTTATGCATAATAGAGTCTCTCCATTTCCCTTTCTGAGACCACAATAACACATGGTACTGAGAATGGGAGGCTCTTGTAGGGGTTTATCTGTCATCAACTTCCACAGAGGTTTCTTCCTCCACTTTGTTAGGATTTATTAATTTACAAAATGATCAATTTCACTGTGATAGTTCATGCATGCATATGTTAAGCACTCTTTCAACTTGAAGTACTATTTCTATTTTCCTTTTACTTATTATTGTTACATGTATGCATGCATATAAATACAAAAATAACCTTCTGAGTCCATTTAAGGTTGCTCATATGTATTTAAGGCTGACCATTTAGTATTGGGTTAGCAATTAAGGAGTTCATCCCTGGAAGGACTGACTCCACTCTCTCCTCAGCCAATAATTTCCTGCAGTTATTTTCACGGGGGTGTATTTTATGAGATACCCGCTAATAACATTAGTATGCCAAATGGTGTTGTTACTGTACAGATCTTGTTTAGGTGACTAGATATTTTGCAATTTCAAGGATACAGCTTCCCAGTCTTGTATAGAAGATAGAATCCTGCAGCAGGCATCTTGGCCCTCTGGCTCTTATAATCTTCCCATAGCCTCTTCTGTGTTCTTCCCTGAGCCTTGGGTGTAGGGGTTGTTCTGTAGATGTACCAGAGGAGGCTTGTTATCCCATGGTCAGTTGTTCTCTGGGTTTTAACCAGTTATGGTTTTCTTTCGATTTCCATCTGCTGCAAAAGAAGATTTTTTTTTATGAGCTGCACTTATCTATAGTTAAGAGAATGAGTATTTTGAATGCAGCTAGAAATGATTCTGGTTTAGGGAGGGACTGTTGTAGGTCTCTGGATTCCATGGCTTTACGCATCATACAGGGAGACTGTTGGCTCCATCTCTTGTTTCTTCATCTCAGGGAGAGTTGAAGTCTTTGATCTGACCTTCTTTACCCTGGAACATATTTCCCAACCTTATCCCTCTCCTGAGCCACTTTTGCCCCCCATAACTGCCAAACGGAAAGAAAACTAAGAAACCATTTCCTTCTCTGTCCATCTAGGAGACATCCGGGTTAAGTGATCTGGCATTAGGTATAAAGCTAAACAAAAATGAAACAAATTTCGGCTCCCAAAGGTTCCCCTGCACTATGTCATCTTTGTGATTACAGTACAAGTCATTCCCAGGAACCAGAGGCTTCCATAGACAGAGTTTGCTTACGTCTTCCTTCAACCTTCATCTAACCTATCATCCACCACAACTTTCTCAGCATTTCCAGGTGCTTGTCCTTTCAGAACTGGGCCGAATTCAGGCTCTCTTCCCTCTCATCACCTTTCCTCAATGGAAAATCACAGGCAGTACAGAGCAACTATAGCAACCGTAGGAGGAGAGAGGGAGCCTCTTGTTTTTCCCAGCCACCCGGCTAGCTTACACCCGAAATAATCACACAGCAACTGTATTAATTAAATCACTGCTTGGCCCATTAGCTCTAACTTCTTATTGGCTAACTCTTACATAGTAATTTAACCCATTTCTATTAATCTGTATATCACCACAAAGTCGTGGCCTGCCAGCAAAATTTCAGCACGTCTACCTCTGGCTGCAGAACCATAGCATCTCTCTGACTCTGCTCTCCTTCCTCCCAACATTCAGTTCTGTCTTCCCTGCCTACCTAATTTCTGCCCTATCAAAAGGCCAAGGCAGTTTCTTTATTCATTAACAGTGATCACAGCACACAGAAGGGAGTCCCACATCAAACAACACAGAAAATAACTATAATAATTTTAAAGAAAGATAACAGATATGACTGGTTTCAACAGCAGAAAGTTGTGTAGATAGAGGAGGGCAGGGGTTCAGGGCTTCCTAGGGGTCTAACTGGGATAATTGCATGGTGAATGGTGAAGGGTCAAGGATACATCTCAGATTCTGGCTTGACAAACTTCATAATGTTCCAGTACTTCCAAGTCAAAAGTTCTTTTTAAAGGATGTATACAAATTCAAGGCCTAGCTTTATATTTGTTGGCTTCATGTTTCCACTTATGTCTTTCAACTTAGGAAGATGGGGGCTTCTGTGCTCCCTTCCCAAGATGAAAGCAAAATCAAAGGCTTTAGATGCCTCCCGATAATCTTTGAGGCATCCTGCTACTTCATCAGTGCATAAAGTAAACCATTACTGATTTCTTTAATCACAAGACAGGGACATTTCATATGTTTGTCAATAGGGAATTATTTTAGGCATTGTAATACAAGCTGCTAAAATTAATTTTTTAAAGATAACCACAAAGTAACAGACTTCATCATGGCAACTTTGTACATGTGTGCCATTGCTCATTTCCCTTTGATTCTACAGACTTTCAAATTCCTCCCCGATTTATTTGTTTAATTCCTTTCACCACCTTGCTCTCTTTCTCTTTCACTGTGAATATTTTAATTAGTCATTTCTTTTTGCAGTTGGCATGATGGGGATTCAAAGTTAACACCCTTGCCCACCAGTTTCTTAGACACTCCAGCAAAACATTTCAGGCCCGTGTTCTCTATCGTTTGCTGTACTCTGTCTAATTAAATCTTTTGAACTAGCAGTTTCACATTGGTCCTTTTGCCCACCATTTTACTGGGGAAGAGCCAGTCCTCAAGGATGACCTGGTGCAGGGAGTCAGGAGGTGGCTTCTGGGATGCCTTTGCTTAGTTTCCTTAAGGCCCTTTTGAGTTTGCTTTGGCAGAAGTCTCTTCTGAGCAATAGACATGCTTCCCACTGAAAGTTTTCTCAAGCTTACACACTATCCAGACTTTTTTTTTAAAAAGAGACTTCATCAGAGGAATTGTAAGGAAATTATGATATTTTCTCATCAGTACCAAGTTTAATATTTTTGACTGCTGTGTTCTTCAGCAGTCCTTTGAGGTTCAAGTAAATCTCCAGTTAGAAAAGCACCTGGAAGATGTTTGACTCCAACTTCTTTGACTTCTGTTTGGCTTCATGATCTTGGCAGTTGAGCTGAATATGATTTTGCCTCACAGAGTGCTGGTTTAGGAAGAACTTGGTATCTTCAAGGATTAGTGAATGTTCATTCCAGTTTTATTCCTCCATGATATGATAGGGTAGAGAATATTATTTCAATCCTTCTGTAATAGGTAATGCTTGATTTGTGATCAAGAATGCTATCACTTTTTAGAGAGGGGCACATGGGTTCCTGGGGAAAAGTGTATTCTATTTCTGTTGGATTGGACATTAAGTATCTATCTGCTAAGTCCATTTGATCTGTGGTATGGTTTAACCTTAAAGTTTCTTAATTGAGGTTTTTTTTTGGAGTGACATATCTAAAGATAAGAGTGGGGAACAGAAATCACCTAGTATTATTGTATCAGAACCAATCTGACCTTTTATGTCTATTAATGTTTGTTTTAATAAATTAAGAGCCCCAACTTTATGTGTATATATACACATGTATATGTAAACTTATATAAATATATAACATGCTATATATATATAAAACATATATTATATACACATATATACACTTTGCTTACAGTCATTGTATCTTTTGATGATTATTCTTTTTATTAATTTGTAGTGGGTTTATCTATTCTGACTGGTTTTGTTTGGAAGTCTACCTTATCAGATATCACAGCTGTGCTACTTGTTTTCAGTTTCTGTTTACTTGGGTATTTTCCATATTTTAATACCCAGTCTTTGGGTGTATTTACTAGTAAGTTATGTTTCTTGAAGACAACAGGAGTTGCACCTTGTTTGAAATCCAGTCAGCCAGTTTACATGTCCTCCCTGATGACACTTACGCTTATAGTGGTGAGATGCTTAGTAATTCTGGAAGCAGTATTGCCCTTTACACTGCTTTGCAGGAATCGTCTTTCTTCTTTGCTCTATCTCCCCTTAGTGTTAGGAGGTTTCTGCTTTACTGTGCTGGCCTTGATGTGTTCTCCCCCAACGTTCACGTCTTTGGTCAGCCATTCTTCTTGTGAAATTGCTACTGTCCCCTATCCTCCTGAATTAGACTGTCTTGTTCCTTTGTGTATAATGTTCCTTTAAGTATCTTATGCAATGGTGGCTTTCTTCTCATGAAATACCCTAGTTTGTACTTATCTTTTTTTCCTTCACCAATTGTTTTAAAAAGTACTTTGTTGGATGCAGTATTATTATTATTATTATTATTATTTGTTGGGAGTAATTTATTTTGCAGGCTTGAAATATGTCATCCACTTTCCTGGCTTTGAGGGCTGCTGTGGAGAGATCTCATGTTATATTGATTTTTTTTTTTTTTGCTTTCTTTATTTCTTTTTTTTTCCTTTTGAAGGCAAATTGGTGTTTTCCTCTTACAACTTTAAAATGCTTCTTCACTTTTTATTTTTGACATCTTGTCTACAATATTGTAGTCATGGAGCAGTCTTCCTTTGACCACATCTACTTGGCATTCTTAATGCCCCTCGTGTCTGATCTTTTTTTCCTCTAGATTTGGTAAATTTTCTGGTTTATTTCCACTGAATAAATTCTCTACATCATTGGTATTTATCTCATCTTATTATTCTACCCTCTGGATTCTTAATTTTTGTTTTATTAGTCATATTGTGATCATGTCCATTATTTTTCCTTATTGATGTTTGCACACAGCATCTCAGTGTCCTTGTCCCCAGCCCTGATATTTTCTTATTTTCTTATGCTTATAGCATCTATGGATAATGTCCTTATCTCTTTTTTAGTTAATTTATGAGTTTTCATTTCCAACATTTTTATAGTTTTCAGAAGCTCTCAGTTTGCTTGTTGAGTTTTTCTTTTCTGCTGCTGACTTTTAGAGAGCTGCTTTTCTCATTCGTCCTGCTGACCTTCCCTCTGTGTTGCTTTCTTTCTTATGAGGGACTTTTTATTTGCTCTTTTAAAATGCTTTTCCCTATCTTTTTTTCTTTTGCTCATTGATGAATTTATACCAGAAAACTTTTGAAATCTTCATCTGGCATTTTACCTACTTCAATATCTTGGAGTTCAGTAGTTAAAGTGTGACTATTGTTTATAGGAGTTGTACTGTCTTCCTCTTTTTGGGTTCTGCTGTCACTGGCACCTCTTGGGATGGACCTGACTTGGTGACTTGGGTGATGGGGAATGAAGAAAGAATGGTCAGATATAGATAGTGCGAGACACAGGAAAGCTGCGATTAGTGCGCTGTGTGCTCTGATGGAGAGCTAACAATAGCATCCCAGAAATTCAGCTGGTTGCCTTTGTTATGCACGGTATGAATGAGGAGGTGGCTTCTAACTAATCTTGGCAGGACAGTGATTCTCAACCTTCCTAATGCTGCATGTAGACTTTCAATACAGTTCTTCATGCTGCGGTGATCCCTGGTTATAAAATTATTGTCGTTGCTACTTCATAACTGTAATACTGCTACCGTTATGTCTCCTAATGTAAATGTCTGACATATAGAATATCTGATTTGTGACCCCTATGGGGGTCGCAGCCCACAGGTCGAGAAACACTGCCGTAGGATGTTTCTGTAGTGGAGCAGTCTCAGGCTGTAGTCATCCAGGATGGAGGGAAAAGCTATGGTTGATAGTAATAGGTCAATCCTTTCTAAACATCTATACTGGACTAGGGAGGGAAAGGCTTTGCCATTCCTCTGAGCCTGACTCTGGGTAAGTTTTACCATTCCCATAATTCTGAGGCATGGGGGTTCTTAACATCACATGCTCATGTCAATAATACACATTCACTCGGGACTTCATCTGCTCCCCACACTTTTTTATTTCTTTATTGTATATCTTTTAGTGTAGCTATGTCTTTTGGATTTTTGCTGGGCTTGGAGATCTTTTTTATTTTCAGCCTGTTCTTATTGGCTCAGTTCTCAGTATCACTTGGTAGAGAGGAAACACGTTGCTGTAGCAGCCATGACACCAAGCCTTACAAGAAATACACTTAAAATTAGTTATGGCCTACTAAAACATCATGAATTAAAATACCATAAATAAAACATAAAATGTGCTATGAGTGTAAAAGTTCTTTGGGGTAGTGTGAAATAAATGAGTAAAATAAAGAAAGAGGCCAAAGGGGGAAAAGGGAGAAAAACAATGTTAAGTAGATCCAGGAGGAAAGAAAAAGCCGAGTGAAAAAGTCTCATGAAAGGGACAAGAAGACAACCAAAGATTAGAAAAATATAAAATAGAAACAATAAGGAATAACAGCAGATAGTTTCCTAATGATAATAATGCTCACAAACACAATTAGATAAACGTAAGAAGGTGAAGAAAAAATAGAAACATATGGGCATCTGAAAACAAATCCACCAATCCAAGGTCAAAGTACTACTAATTTTCCAAAACTGGAAAAAAAATAGCGTAAGCAGAGTTAGATGAATGTATAAAAGAAAATGATAAATAAAGCAAAAAGCAGCTCTAAGACCGTAACATCCACCAGTAACTGTGGGGGAAAGAAAAGAACCTCACAGGAATAAAAATTAAAAAGAAATCCCAAGAGTTGCAGGAACTTCCTGGGAGTGCTCAGAAAAGAGGAGCTGTCTAGCTCCAGGCATGGAGGGGGAAGGTCAGTTGAGGTGCGGGCTTGTCTTGTGGCGGTCACGGTCACCCCACTCCTCATGGCAGCTGGTTTCTTCTTTTTAGGCCAGGAGAGCCTGGACATAGCTTTGTATTCTGTGGGCTGGGTATATTTCTTTCCTCTGCTAAGACTCCCCAGAGTGTACTGCCTGATGCCTCTCAGGGGCATTGAGGGTGCCGGAAGCAGCCAGCACTGAGACTGGCACAGAGAAATGACCTACTTTTGTGCTTTCAAGGAGGCCTCCTGAGTATTAAACGTGCCGGTAAAGGGATATTGCTATGGGTGTCATGTGCACCTCTGAAACTTGAGAAAACTCTGCTCTACAGCAGTCATCAACAAATAGATGGGCCCAGAATTTGATTGGTTCTCTAGCCTTAGTTGATGAAGTCTGCTCTTAGCAGCTAGAGGCACGGCCTCATTATGTACTTCTTAGCCTGAGTCAGCCCTTTCAGACTGCATCCTTCTGCCCATAAATGCCTTGCCCTGGTGCTCTCAATGACTTTCTTTCTGGGCCTTTCCTTACACATGGGTTATGGCCAATGCAAGGCTGCCATTTTGGGGATATTTCCTTGTTCCACAGAGTAGATCAGTATTTAGCATAAATTCTCTGGTTCTTGGTTGCTGCCTTGAGTCAGCTACTATGACAAACGGGATTTCTCTCCCCTTCTGTGTAATTAGTCAACAGAATCATTGTTTACCAATACATTGCAACCCTGTAGGAAACTCAAAGGGACTGTGGTCTTGCGAGGGTAGTACTGCCTGGTTTTGTGTGACTTACCTTTTCTCAGTAGGTTCTGAGTGTTCTCCTTCATACAATGGAACTACATGACTGTGTTTGGCTTACTTTTCTGGGCATATACTGTTTTTTACTAATATTTCATATCTTTTTATTTCTTTTATGGATTTCCAAAGCTTTTCCTCTATTTCTCTTTTTTGAATAAAGTCTAGAACTTTGCTTATTCTGCTTCTTTACTTTGGCAGCTCACACAGAGTCTGCCTCTAATTCTCCATCTTACCTGAACGGTGTCCTATGCTTTTTAACCATGCTGTGTGTTACTGATTCTATACACCTAGCTGTAGCAAGGTGGGTCACTTGTTGGTTCTCTGCCACCCGGCTAGCCCAGTTGGTAGAACATGAGACTCTTAATCTCCGGGTTGTGGGTTCAGGCCCCATGTTGGGTGCTAGATGAAGAAGGACACTTAAAATAAATCCCACACTAGCTCCGAATTGAGAATGATAGAGGGCTATTTATTTAGGGATAGACTTACAAATCATAATCCTCTGCTGGAATAGAAAATAGCAATCGAATCATGCAGCCGGAAAAGAGGCAAGATGAATGCTTTACATTGGCATAAACAGTATAAGAGGCCATGCCCAAGTGGGCAGGTAGGACTACTGGTGGTAGGAATTCCTACAGCACCCAGAAACCTAGGGATTTAGAATGAGACAATATCCATATAATCCTGTAATTTACAATTTCTCTCTGTGTCTTTCTCTCTCTCTTTCTTTTGTTCTCTCTCTTTCTCAATTACAAAGACATATTTCAAAATTTCAAAAGAGCAAGAAGAAAACTCTCCTTTCAAACATTTCATTATTGCACTGAAACATAGTTTATAGACATTAAAGTTAGACTCTCTTAGTTCCCACTGAGACAGAAGACAGTCTTTGGAAACTGTTTGAAAATGTAGGGATTGATTAAATTGGGGGCCCATGACTAGAACTGAATGAATTGAGAGAAAGGGGAATAGAAGGACTTAGTTGGTAAGAAATAGCAAGCAGACTGGAGGATAGAGGACTGGGCAAGCTAGGAACCCCACCCACATCTCCAACTTATGCCCTGGAGTATTAAGTAGCTGTTTGGACATCTACCAGTTTTACCCCAGTGATTCTTTCATTGATGGAAAATTTCAGCTTTCTCAGAAATTAGTGAGTACTCCAATTGATTACTGCCTAGAAGGAATCCTAGTCTTTCTAACTTTTGCCAGTCCTTTGAAAGAGTATTCTGGATTCCACGTTGATTCTTTGGGATCCTGGGGCAGCTAACACAGCTCAGAAGCAGTTCCAAATTGTCCAGTCTTACTTCTTTGAATCTTTCCTCTTGTCCTCTGCGAACTACTTGCAAGCCAGGAGCAGGAAGCACACCCTTTGTTTTCCCTAACCTGGAAATAAGAAAGATGAATTCCTTAGGAATCAAACAGATTTTCTGTCACCTGGTCATATCTCTTACTGAAGTGCCTTATTGAATTTATGTCTCTTTGGAGAGTTCCTTTTCATTATAAGCTTCTGGGGGAGATTGTGGCTGCTCTGTGAAAATTCATGTGTATAGGTGACAGTGATATGGAGTTACATTTCTTCTGTTTCCCCCCTTCCTTTCCTCTAAGTCCTTGTGATTAAAGAGCTGATATTTGCAAGTTTGGTTAATGTTTGTATCTCCCTGGAGTATAGATGTCTGCAGAGCAACAGTTCTAATCACCCCTTCTCTGTTTGTGTCCCAAGTACCTAGTTCAGCACTGGATATTTGAGGAGTTACACAATAAAATAGTTATTTCTGGTTACCTGAATGCTTAAAGAAATGTTTGGCTCATTCCTGTCTTTTCTTTTTATGTTTTATGTTTTAGTCTGTTTCTAAGGCAAAGCATTTTCTCACTTGAGCTGGGAATATGACCATGATGTCTACAGACAACAAATGGTGCAAGATGGTTAATAGGGCATGTGTAAATAATTTATGAATTAAAATATCTTTTGGGTACTCATTATTCAAGTCATATATTTGCATTGTCTAATTCTCCTTGATATTGTTTGGTTTTTCTCTTTGGTGCTATGTCTGAAGTTAAAGTATTTACTGTTTCATAAAAGGAGAGAGAAGAGGAGGTATCTGCTATGGTTTGGATAAGGCTACCCCAAAGGTCCATGTGCACAGTGTTCCCAGGCTAGAAGTATTAAGAAACACTGTGGAACAACAAGAGATGAGGCCTAGTAGCAGTTTGTAAGGTCCCTGGAGCGATGCTCTTGAAAGGGATATTGAGATTCTGTCTGTCTCTTCTCTCTGCTTCTCAGCTCATGATACTAACCCTGACTTCAACATATGCTTCTACCACTGCCAATTGCCATCCTCATCAGTGACTAAATCAATAAGCTACCTCATGCAACATGTGAATGTCCAAACTAGGAGGTAACTAACCTTTTTCTAGTGTAAGTTAACTACCTTGGGTACTTCATTGCATCAATGTAAGGCAGACTAAAGCAGTATCACGTGATCTTATTTTAATTTCTGACTTTATATGTGACTTTTGGAAATATGTAAACTGTGAGATGAAGCCCTCTTGGCTGTAGAATCGAGAAGATCCCACGTGGCCACATTTTTCTTCACAGACTGTTGTGAGATATAATGTATAATATATAATAAATATATATGGGTTTTGATAAAATTATTCAGCATGTATGTATTTATACACACAGGCATTTTAGTTTTTTCTCAACTGTATATATATAGTTACTATTTGACTGACTACACAAACATGATACCTGTTCTTTTCTGTTTTATAATGGTCAAGCATTGGGCTAAAAGGATGTCATACTTCTCATTTGCTTATAAAATATGTTAATTGCCTTTATCATCTTGATTTCTTCCTATCACTCTTCCTTCCTCCATCCCTCCCTCCTTTCCTTCCTTCATTTTTGCTTTCTGTTTCTGTCTCTTCTGTCTCTGTCTCTGTCTCTGTCTCTTTCTTTCTCACTCTTGCTCGCTCGTTCTCCATCTGCTCCTTCAATTCAGTGTGGAAACAGACAACTGAAGATGTTATTCCTTACTTTCTACCTTGCTTGAGAAAGTCTCTTGTTGTTTACTACTATAGATGTCTGGCCTTTGGAACCATAAGCTTCTGGGGCTTCTCATCTCTAGCTGTCATCAGTCTGAGGGGTCACTGGGATTACATAATGGAGTATGCATATTCTGCAGATCCCCTGGGGCTTCTGGTATCCAGCCATCATCTCTCTGAGGGGTCACTGGGATTACATCTTTGCATATTCTGCAGATCCGCATTCAGATCCTCATGCTTGTGTGACACGAGCTTTACCCACACAATTGTCTCTCCAGTGCTCTCATTCTTTTTGAATAGATCCCACCCACTAAGGTGAACTTTATGTATCACTTTAATGAATCTTCTAGTTTTAGGGTCATTAATGGTCTCCATGTTATCGAGGCCCATGATCAATACTCAATTCTGCACTCAACTCAATCAACCATTCTTTGTCATGTGACAGTAGACTGAACAACCCTCTTTATTAAAAACACACTTTTTGGCAGGCTCTAGCATTCTACCCTCATGTTTTCTTCTTTCTATTATATTCACTTTCTGATAAATACAGAAATATCTCAAACTCAGGTCCTAGATCTCTTTTATATTTTAACATATTTTTATAGGGATACCACTCCATCTCATAGCTTAAATATACTTATACCCTGATAAAGTCAATGATCCATCTTTGACTTATTTTTCTGAGTGCATACTAATACCTCAGTATACTGAGTATGTGATCTACCCAATATTCTCACATAAATACCCAGTTGATATACCTGAATTAAACCTACCCTCCCTACTTTTTGTTAGATGTTTTTACACTTAGTTACATGAGTGGATGGTGCCTCCATTTACTCAAAGACTTAAACCCAAATCATGCAATTCGTTCTTAATTCTTAAAACTTATAACCAACTAGAAGCTATATATTGTATTTACTTTAAATTCATCATGGCTTTAGCCACTTCCTTACTTCTGTGTGCCACCTACATATTTCATGCCCCACATCTCTTGCCTGCATGACTGCAATGACCTTTCCATAGCGATCCTATACCTGCTGTTGGTTCTGTGAATTGTCCAGTGCATGGGAAACAAAATGTCTTCGAAAACACAGCTGGGAACCCTGATGGCTCCTTGGCCTGGAGAGGGAGGGAGGGGAGGTATGGGTGGAGGGGAGGGGAGGGAAGGGGGAGGAGGAGGGGAGGAAAGGGGGAGGAGGAGGGGAGGGAAGGGGGAAGAGGAGGGGAGGGAAGGGGGAGGAGGAGGGGAGGAGATGGAAATTTTTAAATATAAAAAAAAAACCATGAAAAAAAAAACCACAGCTGGAACAATTCTCTACCCATCAGTTTTGCCTTGCCTCCTAGTGCAGAGTCAACCCAACTCCTCCTGCCATACAGGCTCCCATATAAATTAATTCCTGGCTAGCTGAAAGTCATGAGCCACTGAAGAGCAAACTCACTGACTTTGACTTTTCTACAAGCTCACCTGGTCATTCCAGTCCTGAAGTCTTTTGTTTGCTTATTTTATGACCCTTTGTCTTAAGTCACTTTCTCATTATTATAACGAACCACCTGGGACACCAATTTATGAAAGAATAAGGTGTATTTGGGATCGATCACTGTTTTTAAGGTTTTGGTTCATGCTCAATGGAGGCTACTGCTTTCAGGGAGATAGCAGATTGTAGAAGGAGCACATGTCAAGCAAGCCCGCTCATCTCATGTCTATGAAATGAAAGAGAAAAAGGAAGAATCCAGGGTCTTACTTGACCCTCAAATCCTTCTACTTTTAATCTACTATTTTAGTCTTGTTCATAGAATGATATCAGTGATCTAAGTGACCCCCAAACTTCCTGTAATCCTTATCTCTTTTAAAGGTTCGGTACCACAGTGTCTTTAACACACACGCCTTTGGGGGACATTTAAATCCACCATAGCAGTCCTCATCAGAGGACCTACTCTTGGTTAATCACTGTCAGCATTCGTAGAACTATCTCCACTGAAATAATTATCACTATCCAAGGTTTTATTTCATTATAATATTTTATTATAAGCTACATGAGAGTAGATTTTTATTATCTATAATCATGCTAGGCATATGGAAGTAAAAAATTAACACACATTTCAGGGCTGTAGAGAAGACCAAATATTAGGACCACTTGTTGCTTTCACAGAGGACCTGGATTTGCTTCCTAGCACCCACAAAGTAGCTCACAATCATCCCTTACTCTGGTCCAGAGAATATGATGCTCCTCTGACCTGTTCATATACCAGTTGTGTACATGGTGCATCTATATTCATATGGGCAAAACATGTACACACATAAAATAAAAAAATGTTGTTTGATTAAACTTTGTCAAGAACACACAATGAGGAAATGGTTCAGTGTGGATTCAGAGGCTGATCTGCTCTTAGAACTTGTAGCATTAACTATTCTATTTTTCCGCATTTGATGTCACACTTCAATCAACATACAGTTGTTCTTGAAAATTTAAGACCCTACACTTCCCATAGACACTTCATTAAATTGTCAGAGTGTGTGTATGGACACTCACAGTTCAGCAGTTGCTGCCTTTCTAGGATGCTTTAAAAGTTTACACACATACCACTCTACAGCTTCAGCTTTCCTGGGGGAAGATTTAAAGAGAAGAAAAACAGCTTTCAAAAAACATCAATGCGAAAGATTATTTTTTTTTTCTTAAAAGACAATCAATGACACCTCACTGACGATCTGGTAAGTGTACAGGTCTTAAGAAGTTCAGGTCATAAAGTGAAAGTGATAGAGCCACATGACTTTTATCTCTTTGATCCCAGGTTCAAGTTTAGCATAGGCCCGGAGCAGTGCTTAAACCCTCACGCTGTTACAAGAGGAGTTATTGACCTTGGCATTAGAGAGGACCTAATGCAGATATCGAAGTCAGGTTTTACTGATTGCTAACACACACACAAAAAAATCCTTACAGTACACCTGACAACTGCCTTTTAAAGACGCATAAGAAATACTTAATTTTCTTTTTAAATTATGACTTCATTCCTGTTTACTTCATCTTTCAGGAATGACTTGGGTGTGAGAGAACACATGTTGCGTATTGCTTTGACTAGAGTATGACTGTCAAGGTTTCTATGAAAGCCAATAAACTAAGCTTTTATCATAATGGTAAGAAATGGATCCCCTGAGTCATTTTTTTTTTCTTTCCAGGAGATATCACGGTAGGATCTATGGAATTCTAGTTCTCTCACTTTTAGTTCTTGTGTCACCCGACCTAGAATAATTACTTAACTTTGTGTATGTATAAATTAAGGATAATCCTGGTCCCTTTCTCATGAAATCCTGGTGAATGATAGAGGAGAAAAGAGCTGAAGATGCTGTTGGGTGTCCGGGAGATGTCAGTTAGTACATATTCACCTGACCCCATTTCAGGCTTTGTCTTCACTGCTGACACTGGTACTGTTGACATTTTGGATAGGATAACTCTGTGTTGTAGGGTACTGTGATGTAGATTTAGGAGGCTTAGGAGCATTGCTGACCTCTACTCATTAGGTGCCAGTACCAGCTACCTCCCTGCTGTTTGTCACTGTAATGACAAAAAGTATCATCAGACATTGCCCATATCCCACTTGGGAGAAAGAAAATCACAGTATATCGGGAGCCACTGTATTAGACTCACACATTTATCACATTTCATTTTCATGCCTGGCTCAAGAGATGGGTGATAATGTTATTCAACTTTTAAACTAAGGGGGGAAGACTGTGGGGACATTAAATATTTCCTATGACAGCTGAGGGCTGAGCTGTTACTATAGTTTAAGCATGCCTGACCGGACAGCAGTGCTTTGAAGGTGTGCAGGTTGCATTGACATGAATTTAGATTGTCCTTTGTAATATTTCTAATTGATCAGTTGGTCTTGCACAAAATGCCAAGAAATCAACATTTTATCCCACTCCCTCTGCTCTCTAACTCAAAAGATTCTTCTGACTTTATAGACTATTTTCCTTTTTTCTTTACAACTTGTTACCATTTTCCACTTTTGCTTCAAAATGATAATATATCTTGCTGTTGAAATCCTAACTGACGGTTGCGACTTCCAAACCCTAGAAAATATCATTTGCACACTCAGCTTGACATTAAAACAAAAGTTTCAGCTCTGAAACTGTCAACAGATACAATCTGCACTGTTGCTTCCTGTCTTTGAGAGTCACAATGAACTTGCCTTTGCTCAACATTTATTACAAGCTTCACTGAGAAGAATGAATTCATAAGTATTGTCTAAAAATGTATAGTGTTGACAATGGCTGAGCAAGGCACTGATCTATGAGTATAGCAAATGCTATTAGAAGTCATTTTATTGCTATGTTTCTTTAGCAGCATGGTAGTATTTGGTCTCTAGCCTATTTAGTTCTCCTGCGGCCGAGGGGAACAAATACAGAGGCTTACAACTGGACAGTGTGCAAAGAATGAGAAACCTTGGAACATTCAGTCATAAATGGGATTTTTTTTTTTTATCAAATCTTTACCTTCAGGGCTCAGGGAACCCTGTAGAAGAGGAGACAGAAAGATTATAAGAGCCAAAGGCCATGGAGGACACCAATAAAACAAAGTCCTTTAAATACAGCATGACTGATGTACATATGATCTCACAGAGACTGGCAGCATTTGTAGAGGCTCTGCGACCGCCCTGGACAACTCATAAAGAGGGATCCCAGCCCTGGCACTGGGATTTTGTTTATTAACCCATAGTTTCTAGAAACAATGTTTTTTGAGCCCTGCAGTCCATTTCCTTTTAAACTATTATTTTAAGAACTTTAAGTTCTATTTTAAAATATGGTTACAAGATGGGAGATTTATACTCTTTGTTGTGGGTAATCCTCCGTCTCCCCTCATTTCTTCTCTCTCCCTTCCTTTCCTTGGCTGAAAACCTTTTACTCTCAGTATTTCCCCCTCTATTTTAGTATTATCCTATGTTTTACTGTGTCTCATCCTTTATGACATACCCTCTTCAATGGCCTCTATTCCTGGCTTCTACAGAAATTCCAAAGTGAACATATAAAAGCAAAAGTTTAAAGTTGGATCCACTTATGAAGGAGAATGTTGCCTCACTCAATATGATTTTTCAAGTTCCATTTACCTGTAAATTTCATTTCATTTTTCCTTACAGCTTAATAAAATACCTTTGTTATGTTTACATACCACATATTCATTAACCTTTCATCATTTATGGACATCCAGATTGATTCTTTTTCTTATTTTGTGAGTAGAATGACAGTGAACATGGATGAGCAAGGATCTCTGCAGTACAACACAAAGACCTTTGGGTAGATAGATGCTCAAGAGTGGGACAGTTGGGTCACATATAACTCTTTTTTTGTAGTTTCTTGAGGAATCTCCACATTGATTTTTATAATGAATGCATCAGTTTGCACTCTCAACAACAGAAAAAAAAAACAAGTCTTTCCCCACTTTCTCACTAATGTTTATTGTTATTTGATTTCTTGGTGCATTCTGACCGGTATGAGGTGAAATGTCATAGTAGTTTTAATTTGCATTTCCCTATTGACTATTTATTTATTTTAAATTTATTTATTTATTATGTATACAATATTCTGTCTGTGTGTATGTCTGCTGGCCAGAAGAGGGCACCAGACCTCATTACATATGGTTGTGAGCCACCATGTGGTTGCTGGGAATTGAACTCTGGAACTTTGGAAGAGCAGGCAATGCTCTTAACCTCTGAGCCATCTCTCCAGCTCCCCCCCCCCCCATTGACTATGTTGAACCCTTTTGAAAGTGTTTACTAGCCACCTGCATTTCTTCTTTTCAGCATTCCCTCCAGGTCTATAGCTATTTTTTAAATTGAATTGTTTTCTTTCTCTCTTTCTGTATCCTAGGTATTAATCCTTTGTCAGATGTATAGCTGACAAATATTTTCTCACATTCTTAGTGTTGCCTCTTGACTCAATCAACTGATTGTTTTCTTTTTTCCTTGCTACAAAGTAGCTATTTAGTTTCATGAAGTCCCATTTACCAATTATTGACCCTATTTCTCGATCAACGAGAGTCCTATTTAGAAATGCTTTACCCGTGCCTGTATGTTATAGTGTACCCCCAAACTTTTTGTTTTGAGAGTTTCAGACTTCATGTTAAGGTATTTTATACACTTTGAGTGCTTTATGTGCAGGCAAAGAGATAAGTTTCATCCTAGTTTCATTCTTCTTCACACAAACACCCCATTTTCCCAATATTATTTGTTGAAGGTATATTTCCTTGAATCTGTTTTTGATGTCTTTATGAAAAAGCAAGTATTTGCAATTGTGTTCCCTTGTATATTAGTCTTTTACTCTATTCCATCTATGTGTTTTCTTTTGAGTGAATACTATGGTTCTGTAGTATAATGAGATCTTGTTTGTTATTGCCCCCAGCATTACTATTTGGAGTCTTTTGTGTTTTCATAATTTTCAGACTTTAAAAAAATTTCTGTGAAAACGGGCATGGGGATTTTTTTTATTGGGATTTACTTGATTTAGTAGAATGCCATTTTTACAATATTAATTTTACCAACCAATGACCATGAAACATCTTTCAATATTTTAGTGTTTTCTTTTTTCATCTGTTTGAAGTTCTCAGTATAGAGGTCCTTCATCTTTTTAGATAGGCTTATTTCAAGGTATGTTCTTTTTAGATTATTGTGATTGGGATTTTTTCCTTCAATTTCTTTCTCAGTGTGTTTGTCGTCAATATATAGGAAGGCTATCAATTTTGTATGTTAATTTTGTATCTTGTCTCTTTGTTGAAAGTATTAGTTAGTTCTAGGAGTTTTATGGTGTGGGTTTTAGGTTCTTTTATATACCAACATATCATTGCAGACAGGGATACTTTGATTTTTTTTCTTGTCTGTTTTTCTTTCATGTGTTTTTCTTGTCCTCTGCTCTACGACTTCAAGTATAACATTGAATAGAAAGAGTACAGACATTGAACAACCCTGTTTTGTTCCTGATTTTTCACTGAATTCCTTTGAGATTTCTCTCTGTTTGAGATGATATTGGCCATACATGTGTCATATAAAACCCTTATAATATTGAAGTTTTGAGGTTTGTTTTCTCCAGTCCTATTCTTTATATTTAGGGATGTTGGATAGTGCATTTGTTGAGATAATTATATGTTTATGGACTTTAATTTCATTTGTGTGTTTTGTTTCTCTTGGATAAAACCAGTTTGATCATGATGAATATGTGAATATTCATGGTGGATATGTTTTTATATGTGTCTGTACTTGGTTTGCAAATATTCTGTTCACCAGGGATATTAGATTATAGTTATTTCTTTGCTGTGTCTTCATCTGGTTTTATTGTTAGAGTAATAGTGGTTTTGTAGAAACTTAGGAAGTGATGTTTTTATTTATATTTGAGAGTTAATTTGAAAGCATTAGCTATAAGTCATCCTTAATGGTCTGGTGGAATTCTGTTGTGAATCCATATAGATCCAGATTTTCATTAGTAGGGATATTATTGAAAACAGTTTTTTTACATATATTCTAACTGTAGTTTTCTCCCCCTGCAACCCCTCTCAGGTCCTCCCTACCTCCCACCCATTCAAATCTACATTTTTCTCTCTCTCCCCCTTGTCTCATAAGAAAACAAAGAAGCATTTAAAAATAAAATAAGACAAAATAAAAAACAGAATATGACAAAAAACAAAACAAAGACAAAAAGAAGTTAAAAAAGCACAAGAAACAAATACAGACACAGATATATACACATTCAAAAGCACAAAAATTCCGTAAAAACAGAACATTTGAAACCATAATACATAAGTAAAAGATCTTTAATGTTAAAAAAATATCCAGACAAAGTATTATGAGACAAAATACCTCCAAAAATACTATTGAGTTCATTTTGTGTTGACTATCTACTGTTCCACATAAGACCTGCCCTTAAGAATGATCTATTTATCCAGTAAGATTCTGTTGGAAAAAAAACAAATTTTTCCTGTGTGTATTATTATCATTTTTAGATAGCTTCTTGGTTAAGGATGAAGGCTTGTGTCCATTTCCCTTCTCAGTGCTTGAACCCCAGCTGGCACAGACCTGGTCAGACCCTATTCATGCGGCCACAGATTTTAGGTTTATATGTGCATCCATCTTGTTGTAAATAGAAGGCTATTTTTCTTGGTGTCCTCCATCCCCAAGGGGAATGCTTCTTTTGTCAAGGTTGACCACATGTGCTAGGCATCTGGAGAGGGTACAACTGAGGGTGAAGTCAGGTCTTTTTTTTTTTTCTTTCTCATGGTTTATTTTTTTTTATATTTAAAAATTTCCATCTCCTTCCCTCCTCCTCCCCCTCCCTCCGCTCCTCCTCCCCCTTCCCTCCCCTCCTTCTCCCCCTTCCCTCCCCTTCCCTCCACCCATACCTCCCCTCCCTCCCTCTCAAGGCCAAGGAGCCATCAGGGTTCCCCACTCTATGCTAAGTCCAAGGTCCTCCCAACTCCCGCCAGGTCCAGGAAGGTGATCGACCAAGCTGAGAAGGCTCCCACAGAGCCCGTCCATGCAGAAGAATCAGAGCCCAGTGCCAATGTCCTTTGCTTCTCAGTCAGCCCCCGCTGTTGGCCACACTTTTGTGTGGATTCTGGGAATTTCAACACAGGTCTTAAAGTTATGTTTGAAAAATCAATGTTAGGGGAAATCTACAGAGACAGTTGGACCAAGCTCATGGAAAAACATGAACACTAGACTGACAGTTGTAGAGTGTCCATGGAAACGAACTAGGCCCTCCATGTGTGGGAGACAGTGGTGAGGCGTGGACGATCTGAGGGGACCCTGGCAGTAGGGCCAGGATCTGTCTACCCCTGGTACATGAACTAGCATATCGTAGCCCATTCCCTATGGTGTGATGCCAGAGACGGAAAAGCATAGCCTCCCTCCACGTGTGGGTCCTGAGATACAGGAAGCAATTTTCTTCAGGCAACCCAGTAGCAGCTAAATGAGCATGTTACTTGAGGGCCAAGGAGAAAACACCCACATGCTCCGAGCACCACTTCTATGGCGTCTGCATATGCTTTAGGCAATGTTACAGGTGATTCTGGTTATAGCAATTCTACTAGTGTGCTTGTACTTCACGTTCTTTTTCTCTTTCCAAACCAGCGGCTTCTAAAAATATGGATGTGTTGTACAATAATATGGGTCTTCCTGATCTGATAGAGCGGGAGGCACTGAAGCTGTAATGCAGGTTATGGGAAAAAACTGACTGATGAAGAAATAGGGAAAATTGGGAAAATGCAGAAATTGTTTTTTACCTGATTATAAAACTTAGCAAAAATTATACTGAAACAAAAAAGAACTTGGCTATGATGAATAAAGTTTTTGTTTTTTTTTTTTTTGGTTTTTTGAGACAGAGTTTCTCTGTGGCTTTGGAGCCTGGAACTAGCTCTTGTAGACCAGGCTGGCCTCGAACTCACAGAGATCCGTCTGCCTCTGTCTCCCGAGTGCTGGGATTAAAGGCGTGCGCCACCACCGCCCGGCTGAATAAAGTTTTTAAGGACCTCAGGACTTTTAGGTTTGATTGCCTATGGCCTTATAGATCAAAATTAGAACCGTGAGGAACAACAATGGGAAAGGTATGACAATGGAGTAAAACCCACTGAACTATGCTTCTGTAAACTGCAAGTAGTTAGCCTCTGAGGTGAAAACCTCAGAAGTTGTTTTATGACTAACTCAGCTAAGAATTAAGAATGTAGTGGCTGGCATGGGGCTTGGGAACTGGGAAAACGTCATAATGAATGATGATGTTCTGATTTCAAAGAATCTTTATACTTCTTGTGAACTGCTTTGCCCAAGTAATGATTAACCTGTGGCAAGAAAAAAGAATCATTTTCCTTGTGTAAAATTTACAATAAAAGACTGAGGTTTGAAGCTCAGGGCAGAAAATGAAAAAGCAGCAGCAGAAGAAGAAGTAGAAGAAGAACCTGCCCCACAGCTGATAGCCTGTCAGCTTGCATCAGAATACTGTGTTTGTGGACTCATTTCCCCTTCCAGACATCCCAGATAAAAACCCACTTCTCTGATGAGGCTGGTTCCCGGCAGAGGGATACCATGTTCAGCCTTAGTGAAGGGAGGAGGGGCTTGGTCCTGCCCCAGCTTAATGTGCCAGTCTTTGTTGACTTCCCATGGGAGCCTTTTCTTACTCATGGGAGGAGTGGATGGGAGGTGTGTTGGAGGAAGGTGAGGGGAGGCTGGAAGAGGGGTGGGAGGAAGAACTGTGATTGGAATGTAAAATAAAAAAATTTTTAAAATATTTATTTATTTATTTATTTATTTATTTATTTATTATGTATACAATATTTTGTCTGTGTGTATGCCTGAAGGCCAGAAGAGGGCACCAGACCTCATTACAGATGGGTGTGATCCACCATGTGGTTGCTGGGAATTGAACTCAGGACCTTTGGAAGAACAGGCAATGCTCTTAACCACTGAGCCAACTCTACAGCCCGTAAAATGAAATTGAAAGAGTAAATAAACTAAAAAAAAAAAAAAAAAAAAAAAAGAAAGCAAATATCAGGGTTAAAATAGCGAGGTCAGGAAAGCTGAGGGAAAGTATAAAAGAGGCACTCTTGCATCTAGGTATAAGACAGCTATACTTACCAGGTAAGAAAAATGAGAGGATTCTGGGAAAACGAAACAAAACAAAACAAAAAACCAATGAAGCTGATCTTGCCTTGGCTCTGACTGGGATCCACACAGCAACAGACTAGACTGTAAGGAAAGCTAAGAAAGTCTCACCTACTTCAGGAAGGAGGCCCCCCCAGAGCCCTTTGGACACAAGCTGAATATGGTACCCGAAGAAAGCTGCAGTTCCTTCATGGTAGCTGTGTCCCCTGACAGGTTCCTCTGTGACTGGATATATTTGGAAATGAAGTTGGGTTGTTTCTTATAAATAAAAAATCAACACACCAGGACACTCAACTATACGTGTACACCAATGAAGGATCTTCATCTTTGGCCTAGTATAGTATCACTTGCACTGTGCTTTGACAACTTCCTAGAATACCACAAAAATTAGGTCTCATTCACCATGATTTGGAACAGAAAAAAATGGGTAACTTTGCTTCATGAATATGCCATTGGCTTCAGAAAGATTCTTTTTTAAAAAAATATTTATTTATTTATTATGTATACAATATTCTGTCTGTGTGTGTGCCTGCAGGCCAGAAGAGGGCACCAGACCCCATTACAGATGGTTGTGAGCCACCATGTAGTTGCTGGGAAATGAACTCAGGACCTTTGGAAGAGCAGGCAACGCTCTTAACCTCTGAGCCATCTCTCCAGCCCCCAGAATGATTCTTAAAAAGGTCTTCAGAATCTGTACACAGAACTTTACCCTTCTTGGAGGAGCCCTCCACAAGTTTTTGGGAATATGCTGCTTAGCTTTGCTAACAGAACTGTACTTCTAAGAATAAACTTGTGCTTAAACTACCTGTGTCTTTTGACTGAATTCACACTTTCAAGGGCAGAGCCAGGCATCTTCTGTATCTCCCATAGCCATTCTTGTAATGTGAGTGTTTTACCATTGAGTCATCTTTCCAGTCCCTATTTCTCTTTCTAGAGTAGGGTCTATTGTAGCCTGAGTCATACCTAGATTTGTTAGGCATCTAAGAATGGCTTTGGACTCCTGATCTTTCTGCCTCTACTTTCCAAATGTTAGAATTAAATGGATGAACATTTATACTCAGTATGTTTCTATGATATGAATTAGTGGACAATGATATAAATGATATAGATATGAATTAAATGTACCCTTAATATTGATTAAATTTGATTATACATATGACATATACTATGGATTTCTCTCTCTATATTACCATACGTAAAGTAACAATTTTTTTTTTACCATAAAGTATTTGTAACATATCCTGTTGCTGTTAAAAATAGTGTCATAAGGATGTCAGACGTGACTGAGGTGGATCAACAAGCCATTATTCTTCTCATTTGTACTCATTTTTAACCATCAGCAATTGAGCTCAACTGTATTTTTGTGACACTTTCAATCTCCAGGCCTGAGCGTGTGGCTGTTTATCTGTATCTCACTGGAGATATTAGCATTAACAAGCTCCCTCCTGCACTGCCTGGTGCCAATTGTGGGTCACATTGGTGTGAAGGCAGCTGCCCCATGGGGTTGGCCATGCCATCTCTATTTGCCAGACAGCAGCTGGCAGAGGGATCTCACCCTATTAACATCAATGTGACCCAAATGCCACCACTGCATTATGTCCTCAGCTTTAGGAAGGGAAGCGTGGCACTGTTAGCAGACTCCATGCATGTTACCCATAAACCATAGGAGGACCCTCCAATGGCAGGTGAACAAAAGAAGTCATTAGCCTACCTCTTGTACGTGTCCCATCAGCTGACACGGCTGCCCTCACTCTTCTGCATAAACGTGAATAAATTCAGAGCCCTAACACTGAGTTTGGAGTGGAGAATTTTCTTTTCTAATGGTCTCCAGACATCTGCTGCAAAACAACTTGTGTTTATTCATTAAAACAATTACTTTGATTTTCAATCATGCCCATTCTGTGAGAGCCACTGATATTAGTAATATTTTGTGTGTATGAGAATAGTGTATTCTCTTCTGTGTGGAAGCTCTCTCTGTTCTTGGTGAAGAAACTAAGTCAAAAGAGCAAATTCAATATCAAGGAGCTGTTCTTTGCAGAAAAATATATTATTGCGTTTCTAGTTACTGAAAAAATTGAAAGTAGTCCTGATTGTCTGAGCTTTGCGTGTCAGTGATGAAAAGTTCTTAGCTCCTGTAAGTCCTCCTGTTCTTTGTACTTTTCCTTTCAGATTAATTCCTGATTAGTTTCTAAATTCTTGATACATTATACATTTTCCAGTAAAGCTTCTTCCTGCTTTAAACAAAAGATAAGTAATTTTGAGAAAGTGTATAAGTAGTCTTTAAATCTGTGGCAGTGCGATTCTGGAATAAACAGTTAGAGATTGTTGAGAGCTGGTTATTTGATTTGTTTTAAGTGAAAATAAAGGAGAGGAAAGCCCATGACGTAGACTTACTGATTAGAAGAAACTAGATCATTTGTTGGCATGAAAGTCCGAGTTGGATTGGGTTTGCATGTTCTAAAGAGACACTGCTCTGGTCTGCATGCACACTGTCTCCTGATGCAAACAGATGAATCCTACGAGTAGTCTCAGTATTTAGAAAGAGAAACTATCAAAATCACTTTTGGGGGGGTTCCTGAAGGAAGTAGTTGCTTTATCATTACATCCAGGAAATGGATAATGCTGAAATAACACAAATGAATTCCACTGTATATAAATAAGCCAATTTAAAGTAATTTAGGAAAGAAAAGATCCCATTGCTTTAAATTTTTTTTTGCGAACATTTTGTTTCATTGTGGCATGTACCAAGCTTCCGTGCTTTAATGTTCTTTCTCCTTTTACATTCCCCTCTGGGTCTGAATCCACTAAATTCAAAAATCATTGCCTTTCGAGAATTTATTGGTATTTAAAAGCCGATCCCAACCTCTTACAAATTGCCGTTGTAGTCTGTGTAAGGTAATGGTCAATAAATAAGAGAGGAACAAGAGCCGGGCGGTGGTGGCGCACGCCTTTAATCCCAGCACTCGGGAGGCAGAGGCAGGCGGATCTCTGTGAGTTCGAGGCCAGCCTGGTCTACAAGAGCTAGGTCCAGGACAGGCTCTAAAAAAGCTGCAGAGAAACCCTGTCTTGAAAAACAAAAAAAAAAAAAAAAAAAAAAAAAAAAAAGAGAGGAACAAAGACTAAAGCTGGATGGTAAGAGAAGAGAGGGGGTGCTTGGTACACGCTTTCTAAACAAACAAAAGGCATAATTGGAAAAATTCATTTTTATGTTTCCTTACATTAGATGGGACCGCTGAGTGAAGCATTCACTGATGAATTACTCCTGTAATCTGTGCAGGAAAAACAGCTACTGGCAAATTAAAGAGTCCTGGAACAGAGCCATGAGAACTAAATGGCTAAAAATGAAAACAGGCAAACATTTGAGAGTATTCTACAGAATACAGATCTTTCAACACCTCCCCCTTTTCAGTAGCTAATTCATCGTCATGGAAACCGAATTTATCAAAATGTTCCTGCTTAGTCCTGGTGACCCAGTGAGTAGACTTAGAGAGCAGGGGAAGGGAACTCGGGCTGAAGCAATTTTAACAAATGATACACAGCAGTGCAGAAATTGGTGAATTTTGAATGGCGACATTGTGTCGGTTGAACAGGTTCCCAAGTCCCAAAGGGTTCACATTTTTTTTGTTATTTTTTTTTTCAAGTCTGCCAAGCAGAGAAATCACAAACCTCCCAGGGAGTGAGCACAGTTGACTGACCCCCACTGAATGTGGTTGATTTTAGGTTGAGCTCACCTTCTCCCCCCAGCTTGTCATCATCCTCCCCCACACCTCCACTTGTCTAAGAGATGTCAAACCCAGAGTTGGGTGGTGTTTCTTTGGCTCATCCATTGACCTCAGTGCTCTCCTGGCTAGTCTGAAGTTTCAAGGATGCAAAAATTCTTCACTCCTCATTGCAACCAAATTCCCTTACCTGCAGCTGAAGGGGGTGTGGGCAGCCAGAGCCTGAGGAACCTGGAATTAAGCTAACAGGAATTAACCTTGCAATGCCCTGGCCTTTTTCCTATTGGAATAGTAACCTGAGGAATTCCCTAAGAAAAAGTTCCACTTAAACTATTTTTTTAAATGTTAGATAATATCCATGTGGCTGCCGAAAAGGTTGATGAATTATTTATTTATTTTCCACTTTATTAGCAATTACAGAGTTGTCATGGAAACCACAAATCATGTTTCAGACGATTCTGGAACTTAAATGTCAGAATGTGAGCAGGCAGGAGCCCTTCCCACTTTTAAGCCTTAGTCAGTAATCAATGTCTCTCTCTTTGGTGATTCTGAAAACAGAATTACAGAGAACATCTCTAAACATTAAAAAATAATAGCACGGAGCAACATCAGTAAAAAGTGAATATTTAGTCATTCATTCCTTAATATTCATTCATTCAGCCTCTTTCCCTGAAGCTGGAGCCTTTCAAGTGTTAAGGCAGACATAAGAAGTAAATCATTTAGTAAAAGAAATCCTCTCTAATTAGCAGTTTACAATACATTAATGAAAAAAACAAGACTAGGAATTCCTCTTTTTTGGTTTTTAATGTTTTATTGTAGAAAATGAAAATCAAAGGTCTCCTTTGGAGAAGTATATCCAAGGTGAAATAACTGGTTGGGGGTTGGAGGCTTTGTGTGTGTTTCTTTTGATTCTGAGTGAGAATGAGTTGGGGTTTTATCACAGAAGCAACAAGACCCATTTGTGTTTCCTGGCAGCCAGAAACAATCTGCGTGGAGACTGCAGGCAAAATATCCATGTTTGCCAATGTGACTCTTCTGTGCTAAGCTGGGAAATGAAAACCTCTGGCCATCAGAGCAGCTCATGGTTAGAAAGAAAAAACTCAAACACTCAGACACTCTGGATTTGTTTGCTGATCTCTGTTTGGATAGAGAATGTACTTCTCTTCAGAGATTCCATCATGTGTGTGTGTGTACTGAGTTTCATGTGTCGGGTCTCTTTTTACTTTTCAGGGATGGCGAGGTCACTCAACTTACTCTTTCATTATATGAATATTTTTGTACTAAAGGACCTTTAGAGTGAGAACCAATTAAGCGTGCTCAGTTTCTTCCTTCCTTTTTTCTCCCTTTTTTCCTTCCTTCCTTCCTTCTTTCCTTCCCTCCTTGTTCCAAGCTAGGGGATATTTTAACACTTCTAGTGAAAAATAAAGGCTTTGAGTATTTTTTGGGTAAATAGCTAATATTTATAGCAAATTTAATGCATCATTAAATCGGACAGTCACATTTTATGTTACATGATATCTATTTCTCATCTATCTTCTCTTTCTTACCTTGTCTTTATCTTCATTTTTATCTGTCTGTCTGTCTATCTACCTGCCTATTTAGCTATTATCTATCTATCTATCTATCTATCTATCTATCTATCTATCTATCTCTATCTATCATCTATCTATCATCTGTCTGTCTGTCTGTCTATCTATCTATCTATCTATCTCTTATTATCCATCTATTTGTCTGTTTATATCTATAACATATCTACTTTATATTGTTCCAATTATCCATCTCTATAGTCCATGTGCCTTAAAGGAATGAAACATTTAAGGTTTTATGAAAATATAAGTGATATGATTTAGATGACTGTAATTGAACCCTACTTTTACAGAACATGACCTTTGTTTCCCCTCAATGATGCTTCATTTTTTAATTTTAAATAAAGCATTTAGTATTTCTATAGATCTTATTTCTTCATCTTTAGAATGAGAAAAGTATCTGACCATTGTAAGTTATCAGGGACACCTTCAAATGCCATTTGAATCTTGAGATACTCAGAGTTCACTTTGGTGAATGAATAAATAGTCTTGATATTTTCTTTTGCAAATTGAACAGTGACAGTACTTGGATTCCTTTTAAAGGCAGAGGTGCTATGGGGGACAATGATTGCTTGGTGTCCTATAAAAATTCATCCTAAGACGCAGATAAAGAGTGAAATGCATACCATGTATGAGACCACAGAAGACTGACAAAGTAGAACACTCTTCCTCCTCCTACAACGACTACTACTACATATTTGGTGTATCTTTCTAAAATAGAAACTTTCAGTAGGAAGCAGAAAGTATCACCGTTTTTGTTGCCAAGAAGCAGCAGGCAATTGGAGAGATATGATTCATGAGGGCCGTTGTTTTGATTCTGAGGTCAGAATTAGTAGGTTCTTGCAACCTACTCTTTGGTCCTTGCTGGCATATGGCCCTCTCTGCAGAGCTGGAGCAAAGCAATCTATTCCTCCTTTAAAAAGGTACCCAGAAAGGTCAAACACAGTTGTGAACTGTAAGGATGATGCTAGTACCATGTTCCTTCTTTCTCAGGGCTGTGTGAAAGCCCACAGAGAAGAAAAGTTAACTTCTCATGACCACGGCAAACTAGTGAAGGGGTATCACATTCATATTTAACATATACTTTCTTTTAACATTGATTTTTATGTTATTCAGAAAATTAGCATTTTTAAATTTAACTAAAGCTTATGAAAGACACATTTCTTCAAATGTACTATGCTCTCCAGAGGAAAATTGCACACATAAGTCTCTCTCTCTCTCTCTCTCTCTCTCTCTCTCTCTCTCTCTCACACACACACACACACACACACACATTGGATTCCAACATACATTTACCTTTCTGATTTATCAAGTCATATTTTATTAGAACCACAGTTAAAAGTATTTTGGGACAGGAGACACTGTGAAATTTCTCAAGGAATGGGATCAGGGTGAATGTCCAACTTGGGATGAACAGATCAATATCTTTTTGTACATTTTGGTCACCAAGACACACTGGTAGTCTGAGTAGTCTGGGCTTGGTTCAGTTGAGAGTTTACCTTAGAACTGTCATTTACAGTGTTACACTTGCCTCATTCCCCATATCCTGTTGCACACAGGCAATATTACTCTCTATTTCCCCTCCGTTTGTAGGAACTATTAGTAGGAGACGTGCAACCTACTTTCAGTCAGATTATCTATAAACTAAAAACCAAGCTCAAGTAAAAAATGACATATTGAGTCGATGCTACAATTTTCTTGGGAGACTTAAATTTGCTTTTTGTAGCATTTTCCTAAATGTATGGATAGTCAAATAAATTTTAACACAGTAACAGATTACCTTATCCCTAGTCCCTTCCAAATGTGCACTAGTAAGCAACTTCCTGTCTCTTTATTTCACTGTATGGCTTGTCTTCTAAGATCAGAGATAACTGGATCAAGAATCATCACTGGCACCTCAGCTCAGTGCAGTCCTCTTATGAATAGTCCATTGACAATCAAGCATTGTGATGAACGACATCTGTTGAGTAGGGATTGCTTATATTGGAACATGATTAACCCATCTGTATTATTTTTAACCCACTTGTATCTTTATTTTTTTTATAAGCAAATAAGGACAAAGAGAATGGCAGACTAAATTGACCAAAGGGTTAAAAGTCACATAAGCTAGTAGGAACCATTAAGCAAAGAATATGAAGTAGAGAAAACAAAGAAAGCAATCAGAAGATTCACTGTCTATGGGATGATGGACGACTGTGAGATTGTGTTGGGTAGACATTTACAGCCTAATTATCCATGAAACTGGTTCCCTTGACTGATGAAATGTCTGTCTATACTCTCTTGTTTCACCTTCTCTTTCTACAGAGGCTCCCACTGGTGGAAAACTCTCAGCACTAACACTTCAGTTTCTTCTGTTTAGTTTCTACTATCTTCTCTTTGTGAATTTTTTTTTTATTATTTTTATGTTCCACTCTAGGAATTTCTTTAATTCTATTTACCTGTCTTTCAAATCACTGATTCTTTTCTGTCTCACGTCTACAAATTCAGATATCTAAGTCATTTGCCATTTTTATAACAGCGATCTTTATTTCTAGTACCTCTTTATTCTTTCGTAGACTCCTCATCTCTCTCCTTCTGTGAGTCATCTGTCCTTTTTATCCTCCCTTCCCATTAGGTCCTTCAGCTGATTAGACAGAGCTAGCTTTCGGGCTTGCTGATTCCCAAGTCTTGTTCATGCTGTACTGTCTCTTCAAAACTTTATTTTGAACATCTAGGATGCACTCGCATATGTCTTCTCATTAACATTTTGACATGGCACCTATCAAATGAGAAGAGTTTGAGGTCATTAGAATATTCGGGTAAGGTTTTTCTATTTATCTGGCTAATGGGTAAGCTGTATTTACAGTTTGCATTGTCTCAGAGGCTACAAATTTATGTGGTATATGGTTTTTATTTTCTTAGACGGTTTCTACTTGAACACTATATGAGAGCTGCAGTTCTTTTTAGCTGCAATCCCATTGTTATGCAGGATCCCTACTGATATGTATGCAGGGAGTGGAGAATCATGGCATAGTATGCAACTGTCGATACCGCTCCATGAGCTTCTTTCCTTCACACAGGCGTTTCTCACCTTTGTTATTCTTTATTGTTGTTTTGTTGTAGAAAATAGGAATTCTACAGGGGTCTAGAATTGGGTATTTTTCTACCTTTAGGTCTATTACAATCCAGGAAATCTCAAGTGTATTAGGCTTCAGTGGTGTATTTTACTTCATTGAAGCCTTGGTTAAGGAGAGCAGAATGCTACGTGTGTTTTTCAAAATGGCCACGGACCACCACGAGCACCACTGACACTTTGCCAAGTACTGAAATAAGAGGAGATCTCTCTCTCTCTCTCTCTCTCTCTCTCTCTCTCTCTCTCTCTCTCTCTCTCTCTCTCTCCTCTGAAAGAATGAAGTTATGGTAGCTATGCAGGCAAAGCTCACAAATATGTAGAGGTTGCCTTGAGGCTATGTCTCCCAGGGCTTTCAGCAAACTCCTTCTTCAGCAATCCATCCACTGCCAGTTCTTGATGCTACTAAGGTCTCTGGTCCTAAACTGAGTACCCATGTCTGTCTCTTAAGTATTGGATGTCAATTTTCACTGTAGCCTCAATCAATCAGAATATTTTGCATACAAAAATAGCGTTTCCTTTGTCATCCTCATTTCTTGAGACAGGATTTCTCTATTTTGTTGATGATGGTCTCCATCTTGCCATCCTGCAGCTTCGGCTTAGTACTGGGATTACATACAGGCAAGTACCGCTATATCTGGCTAAAAGCTTTTGATTTTTAGTTGCTCAGCTTTCTCTCCCCATATTGATTGATGGGGGTGGTGACTTCCAAGCTTGTTACATGTTAGATTAGAAGGTGAAAATAAATGACTATTAAAATGGCCCAAATCCCTGAATTTCTCTCCCCACTCGAAAATATTATGCCCAGTTACTTCTAGAGGACTGGTGTCCTTTTCTCTTAAGATGGCCAGGGATAGCCCATCATCATATGTGAAAGCCTTCTACTTAGACTCTGTCTGCCTTGTGTTTTCTCAGTCTGAGCTGAGACAAATGATATGGCTCATTTTAGTTCCTTTTTTGTGAAAGAGAAAAGGCTTTGGGACAGAGAGAAGAAAGAGAGAGATGCACAGACACACATTTAATTTCTAATAGAAAGACTGCTAGAAATTTATGTGTGAGTGGGGTTTCGAAAAATGAAGACATCTCTAGAAATCGAAATGTCCCAGTTTCATATACCTTCTGTAGAAACTGTACTCTAAATACTTCACACAACTTTCTATTTAAATTAACAATATTATAGTGTGATTTATTTTGCATTATTTCTGAGGGTTTTCTTCCTTTACGTTGGTCTCAGTATTTTCAGATATGCAGTCATTTTGGGCCCCTCTTCTGAATCTTCAGTTTTGTGGGAATGTAGGGCCTTCCTCAGGTGTACTCTAGAGACAGTGTTTTCTTACAAGCAGGTTTCAAAATAGAGGTGTGGCCAGGTGTGGTGATGCGCACCTGTAATCGCGACATTTAGGAGGTGGAGGCAAGAGGATTTATTACCACCTTCAAGGCCTGCCTGGGCTACATCTTTCCAGGATTGCAAGGACTGCAGAGTGACACCTTGTGACAACAAAACAAAAAGAATCAAAAACAATGGATTTGGTATATAAAGTCAGTCTGTGAAGCATTTATTATAACATTGGTAATTTTTTAGAAATGTAACTAATGTGCAGTATTAATTCGTTATTGACTACATTGAGGTACAGCCTGTAGTAAAGGCTCCATTGTTTCCTCTGTTTGTCTTGATCCTTATCCTGTATTAGCATCTCTTATTTGTGCTTGTTTTCATGAATTTACCTGTCTGTGCAGTAAAAACATGGGTGAAGTGAATTAAGCACTAACTCAAGTGTATAAAATACAAAGCACTTGGCTTTGAACTTACATGATCACTACTCTGTAGAGGCTTCTTTTGAAGATGGTAAACACAGCCCCGTGAAAAAGCAATATTTTGACTTCCTTTTTTTATTTATTAAGCCCCAAAGAAATCTTGAAAGACCGCTTTTCACAGGATCCTAGAGATATTTTTCTGTTTTATTTTTTACTTTTAGAAAAATAAAATGTGTATAAAGAAAGATAATTAGGCATGCAGGTGACTTGATAGTTTGCTAGCAGAAATAAGCCTTTTCATATAGGCTGTGTGTGAACGTCTAGGTGTGTGGCTGTAAGCTGAGCTTTGGTCTGAGGGACCACTTTTAAGAATGTGACGTTAGGGGTTGCTAGCACTGGAGAGCAAGGCCATTTCTGCGCTATTCTGGGCAGTGTGAAGTTTTCCATGAACAATCCAATGTTTTTGCTTGGGTTGGGATCTGTCTATTGATGTGTTCATCTCCGAACCATCTCTAGAGGATGTGAGTACTTTGGGCATGAATGCTGTTTTCCCTTCTCATTTAATGGTCGAAGAAACTAATGTACAGTTAAATGATGTGGACAAAGGCAGGGCAGTCAAATTGAGATCAGTGCTCCCAGCGCCCCTGTTTGAAGCCTGTTGTTTCACCGTTAGCCACCCCACCTTACTGAATTCTTGAATTCAGAATTAATTTCTTCTTTCTGGGAACCTCTGGGGCTCTTTATCTATATCTTCCTTTCACTACATCCCAATCTATAGATTATGTATCAGGTATGTATGTATGTTTTCTCTTTACTTTCCCTCTGTGAGGACCTTGAAGACTGAGGATCCTATTCTTTAGTCTGCATGGAAATTGTCAACCCTAGCTCCTGAAGCTAATAAAAAAGTTATCTCCCATATAGCATCTGCGTGGCTCAGGCAATTATTTATTATATGTCATATGAATAAGAATTCACTGAAATTATTACTACTAGGAAAGGGAAAAGCAGAGATGAGCTTTAGTGAGAGTCAGGGAAGGGATATTTACTAACATGTGACCAAATGCATCTTTGCCTCCTGTGTTTCTGGCATGAAATTTCTAGGTCCACAGAAAGAATTTCTTTGAGGGGGAATCCAAAACAATCACTTGCAGCAGTTAGAAGGGGAGGAATGTGTTCCAGAGCTCTGGGAGGCTTTGTATCAATTTTCAGCATGCATTGAGAAGCTTTCTATTCAGCTAGCCCTTGATAGGTGCATCTGTCTCAAACTTTTAACAGCACAAACCCCAAATAACCTAACACCCATCTTGTGCCGATCCCAGCCCAATTCATACTTATCAGGTGAAAAACTGATAGCCCTGCTGTGGTCATCATTGGTCAGCACCTGACCTGTCTTCCTTCCCTGACAACATGGTTTGAGGGACTTGGAGTTTAAACTATATTTTATCACTGTACCTCCCTTATATTGGTAATAGAATAGGTGGCTGAAAGACAGATCGTGGATGAGAAACTGTGTTGCTCCTAAACTGTGAACCTGGCTTTATACTCTTAAAAACTCAAGTCTGAAAAATGACTTCTGCTGTCCTGGTTTGGGGTAACTGCAGTTTCTGATGATTTTCATCTTGTGTTTGACATAACACCAGTTGTGGGAGCAGGGAAAAGTAGTGTAAGTTCTGTCTCCACTATCTGCCCTTATGTGTCAAACCCAATGATTAGTTCTAGATTAAAGTCGCAGTGCCCTTGCTGCTTTCAGTTCTCTCTTTTCCCATTTTAAAAATAACGATCCTAGGTTACATTTATTTTTGTTATTATCACATCCTGTGGGCTCAATATATTTGATTCTAGCAGGTAACCGAGTGAATTAGATATCATAACACAGATGGTAAATATCTTGCTGGTGTCACCAAAGCTTAGGGAGTAGAGCATGTTTGAAATATGGTAATGGAAGAATAGCTCCAATTCAGTAGGAACAGATTTTGTTTAGTGAAAAAAAGTCACAATAATCTTCTGCATCAATATCATTTATGCCTGCTCAGAAATCCAAAATCCTAAGAGGAGAATTTTCTGGAGATCATTGGAGTGTGAAGGAAAGGGGGAAAGAGCAGATGTAATAATCCTGTGAAGATGTACCAAAAATAACTTGGCTCTAAAGAAGGCATAAGTGATTTATTTGTAATTTAGGTCGTGGACAGGTAGAATATATATTAAAAAGATGAATTTTAAAAAATGAGAGAAAACTGAGAATGGGGCTCTTATTCACCCAACAGGGCAATGTCTGACTAAGGTTTTCCCTGTTGTCCTAAATATATGTCCCAGAGCTATTAAAATCTACAGGCAATGATGCTAATTCTGTAGTTGTATTTGAATAAGAAAGATGATTTTTGATAAAAAATGGAAATTGTAATCTAGTTGGCAAGGGTGTGGCTGTGTCTTTTCAGTATATACAATAGCAAGAAAAGGCAAAGGTAGGCATAGTCACCATGCTATCTAGGTTCTGGAGAAATGGATTTCTGAATATTCAGAATGATTTCATAGCAATAGCAGACATCTCCAGAGATTCCAAGAGAGGCTTATCATATTCACCGGGGACTGAACCTAGTACGTAATGCTCTGCGTAGCGAGAAGCTGGTGGAAAACATATTTAAGTTTAATGTAGGAAACAACACTCTACCTTTTGAAACTGTCCAAAAATTTAAACGGACTGGTATGGGAAGTAGGGAGTCATTCATCACAGCCTTTAACCAAGCAAAAACTAGATGAATTCTTACCTAAATATTCCAGAGAAGAGCTGAGTATCAGATGAATAACGAGGCTGGATGGTTTATTCTTTTCGATACTGGAAGGTGCCAATTATTGACAAAAACATTTATGACAGCACGGATTCTGTCATTTAACACTGCAGTGGCCAAAGCCATTCCCTTAATAAGTTTTTCTGTAAATTGTCCTTCAGATTCTCTGCTGCCACTCTAGTAATTACAAAAATTGCCAGTGAAAGCTTCTGGTTGCTCTCCTTCTCCAAAAGATATATATTTAGTTTCCCCTGACTCAACACTTCTCTTTCTAATGGGACGTACTCCCGACAGAGCATAGGTATGGCTCTGTGTGGCTATCACCACTTAAACAAGGTGGGAATGTGCTTTTCAGCTATACAGCTCAACTCTGGAGGTCCCTAAATTAATTAGATACCTATATTTCGAATATCTTTCCAATCCAGTATTGTCAAAATTATAAGATGAGTCTTAGAGTCTGGAAAACCTGTTTTCATTCCTGGCAGGAATACAATAAATAAGGGACAATAGAATTTCCATGGAAGTTTTGTTTATCCAAGTGAGCACAGATATTTACAGATGCAGTGGTAGGGAGACTTCCACAAGGCATGTTTCGCAGACTTCTCTTATTAAAACTGTTAACCTAAAAGGAAAATGCAAAGTGAAAATTTCAGTCTTGGCAATAGGCAACAGGCGTTGTATCTCCACAGCTGGGAAAACAATGACTGAATTTCTTGCACACACATAATTTTCAGTGACACACACCCAGGTTTGAGAAGGTTCATAGATGTTCTGACCTAAGGTAAAACTCGGTATCCTTTTAAAACAACAACAGTAACAATAACAACAACAACGGCACACTGCTCTTTATTTGTTCTACAATTAGTTAAAAAAAGACTCAGACCAAAACACGGAAGAGGAATGGACAGGTAACAGCTGGTCACTCTATTCCTGGCCTCTGCCTCTGATTTGCTTACACCTCCCAGAAAGAGAAGATTTATAATTAATGGTTATCTGCTACTTAGTAGGGAATAAGCTTCTTCATGTGACCTTTTGACTCTGTCAGTGTATTTATTCATTTTCCATTAATCCAGCAGCTCAGCTTTAAAAGTATTTATGAGGTTGTGGCTATGGAACATAAAAGTGACTGATACTGATGTAGCCTTTTATAGATATGGCAATATGATACTGTCTGGAAATGCATTCTGGGGAGAATTTTCCATAGCTTCAGTTTCATTCTTATGGTGTTCAATAATTGCTCCCCAGATAAGATTCATAGTATAATGTTGAGAAAGATGGCTATCAAAGATTTGGGAAAAAGATATTTCTATCTCTGTACCAATCAAAGCAAAATTTATATATGATAAGAGTTAAGAGTATCAGCTTTAAATGAGGGAAGTTTTAACAGCAGTGGGAATGAGGTGAAGACCATGGGTTTCAGTGAGTTGCTTGGAGTTTCGTTATTGGCTTTGCTATTTGGCAGTTCAAAAAGCAAAAGTTATTGTGCCATCCTCGGGATAAATTTCTTCATAATCAGATACAAAGAGCAGTATCTGTTTTCCAGACTTATTGGGGGACAAGCAAGAACACATTCAGTAATTCTCATTTAATTAGTGCTTGCAGTAGGAACAAGCTATCAACATTCAAACAGATCTCACGAGGTGGAAGAAAACAGAGAAATAAAAAACTACAGTTATGTTTTAGACAGGAACTTTGTTTCAAGATAATATTAGTGGGTAGAGAAGAAATTAGTTTGAGAAGAAATGGAATGTTGTATAGTTTTTATGTAACATCCATGAGGTATATATTAGTTAAAAAAGGGGAGCTAGTAAACTTTATTACAGAGACTTTGTAAAGTGACCTTAACCAAGCATGTACCTTGATCATGTCATTTGTAGATAAAGCATGGACATCATCAACTCTCTGACGTGAAGCACTAAGAGCACACCAATTCTGTGGTGTTGTGTGCAAGCAGAACACTCAATCCAGCAGCACCCCTGGAGCTCCTCGTCTGGAGCATTGTTACAAAAATGCACATCTTTTTCCTTAAGAGAAAACACTAAACAGAATACATTGAAAGAGTTCTAAAACAAACAGCGTCAACAATAATGCAAAGACCACCCGTCGTCTTCAAAGGGGCAAAAGGTATGAGATACAGAGAAAGGCTAAGAGATTATCACATATTAGAAGAAACTAAAAAAAGTATCACTTAAATGTCATGCTGCACTGTGGAAAAAAACAAAAACCATTAGTGAGCAGACTAGGAAAATTTTATAAGGACCTGCTGTTTGGTTAACGGTATTATAGCCATTGATTTCTCTGAGTCAGAGCATTGTGATCAGGTCAGGTAAAGGAGTAGTTTCCTAGGAAGCAAGTGAGGAAGAAATAAGAGCTCTTAGTATTATCTTTACAACTGTTCCATACACCTAAATGTATTTCAAAATGAAAACTTCAATAAACCCAGTCTTCAGGGATTCTCGTATGCAACCAAGACTGAGGACTCTAGTTTAAGACGGACTGAATTGTCACCAGAAGCTAGCTGTCACTAAACTTGGCTGCAACATCATGCATGGCCAATTAACTTGCTGTTAATCAAGTGTGATGCATTTTTTTTAAAGTCTCCTTGACCTTGGAGTGTCTTTAGAGAGAGTGATAGTGAGCATATTCAACATACAGTCTTGAAAAGGATTAGCAATCAAAAGAGACCTCTGCATGATTTAGCAGCAGGAATCCCCCTTCCCTGCCACACACATGCACAGGTAGGGAAGGGAATTATAGAACAGTCCCTACTTTCTTAATGAACTTTCTATATCAAGAATGCCAATGACCTTCACCCTCTCTTAAATGCCTGACTTCTTTCTATCTGATTTTGTGATTTTTTTAAGATATAAAAGGGATTACTTTAACTTGTTATATGAAGGGGGAATCCCCTTCATAATAGTATTTCTAGAACTGAGAAATTATCATAATTTAATGGAAAGGAAGGATGCAAAGAAGGAAGGAAAGACAAAAAATTGTTTGTTTTCAAAGCCCAAATTTAGAAGAGTATTTCTTTTAAGGAGTCAATATTAAATAGATAATAAATTAAGTAACAGTTCCTTTATTTCATATAAGTACAAGAGAGCTTAAGGCGAGACGGCTGTTATTATGTGCCTGTTTGTGAGATACTAATCGCAACGTATATAAGCATTCCTGCTTCATCATTTGGAATAATAATTCTATTTAGTTTTATAACAGCTTAAAGCTCTTACTTCCTGCAGAAGGACCCTCAGATAAGAGTGGTGATTTATATGTCTTAAGATGAAAAATTTTAAGTGTTTTTATGGAAACTATTGAGGATTTTCACTGGCTGATGAAGATTTTAATCTGTAGACGCTGACGTCAAAGCCTGTACTCAGAACATAATTCAGTTGTCCCTGTCAGTTGGCCCATGTCTTTGCTCATGGTTTCTTCATCTGTAACTGGGGCTAATGACGGTGCTTTTCTCATGTGGTATATGCAGTGTTGACTGACATGCTATCTTCTTTTTCTTTTTTTAAGGGTAGTTTCTAAATATATATCACTATTTTTAAGTTGCCTTTTTTTTTGGTTTTTTGAGACAGGGTTTCTCTGTGGCTTTGGAGCCTATCCTGGAACTCACTCTTGTAGACCAGGCTGGTCTTGAACTCACAGAGATCCGTCTGCCTCTGCCTCCCGAGTGCTGGGATTAAAGGCGTGCGCCACCACAGCCCGGCTCAAGTTGCCTTTTTTTTCTGAGAAGATTTTTTTTTTTTTTTTTTTTTTAAAAAATGAAGATAGATTAAGGAAAAACACCACACCCAGTTCTGGAGAAACTCAATACATAAACTAGTTCTTCCTTATCACTTGGGTATTTGGGGCTTGTTTTTGATATACTAAAGATTAGCAATCATTGCTGACTAAATGAATACGCGCCCCATTTTTAATCAACACCCTCAGTTCTTTTATCTCTCTACTCTTCCTCCTTCGTGGCCTACAGTAGCCTACAATGACCTACATGACCTCGTCTTTACTTCGGTCCACATAGCTCTTTTCCCGAGCACGAAAGCGTTGCTGCAGTGAGCTCCACAGCTAAGCCGACTCTCACTTTAGATTGCCAAACCCCTCAAAGGGCCTATGGCGTTACTCAGAAATCGTCTCCCCAGAAACTGTGCTTCCCTACCCAGCATGATTTTAATTTCAAACTTGCAATTTTCACACCTCCCACCCTCTCATTCTTAACTGAATACCTCGCTTCATGTTTCATTCAGAAAATAGAAAACACAGAATGAAAACTCCATCTGCCCACAACTAAATCTAGAAAACTCAGTTCATTTGCCCTCATCACTGTAATGTCCCCACCTGTTACTATGGAGGCCAGTGTCTCTACTGCTGCCCTAAATCCCATCTCCCCATTTTCAAGGACACATTTTCTGGTCTTGTCTAAATCTCTCCTTTTGCCCCTCACCATTTCCACGGCAATGAGAACACGTCCATATACATCTTTTTGAAATGTGGCTTTTTAGTATGACTTTCCCTTCTGCTATAGAGATTTTTCTAGGTCTTTTCTGAGTCTCATTTTAAGAATGCTCACGTGCTCCTTTCTATCTGCACCTCTCCCCCTTTACATGCTCTCAATCCCTCATTTTCTGCTTTCATCTTTTCTTTCATTGGAGGTGGGGTATGTTGACTGTTTGGTCACTTAGACTGAGTTCATGTGGACATAACTGGGAAAGCCATTGCCCTAAAATTCAGTTCATCAGCCCTTGTTTCGATCCTTCAGCAAATGAGAATTTGGTTTCTAATCTAGGTTCCCATTCAGAATTGGAGAAAAAGAAAACAACATCACCTATTTAGCCTTGGAAAGCATCTCCACTAATCTGCTGAGTGTTCTGGAAAATAAGAAAGAAAGGACTAGATACTGAGTCTAAATGGGTAGACATCCTTTTGTCAATGACCAGTTATTTTACATTAGTGAGTGTGGATCATGTTGATTTTTAACCCTAGTGGGTTATATCAGCTAAATATGCTTCTTGATTCACAAGCAAGATTATCCTGGTTCTAGAGGCATCAGTGTGCACAGGCTGAGCAGCAGTCTGGGGCAGCAGATGCTGACCCAAGTCAGGCAGGTGCAGCTCCAATCTAAATGGCATAGCCAATATGTGGATTAGATTAAGTGGAAAATAATCTTTTCATCCTAATTAAGATATGCCTCAAAACAAGCAGATCTTTAACATATGGAGTGAAAGTAATTGAATTGGAGAAACTCAAGAAATTGACAGAGAAATGTGTCAGATGGCAGACAGAAATGGAGAACAGGATTCTGAGTCAAAATAACAACTAGTGAGTTTGGTGCAAATTTTCCAAAGGAAAAAAATCGAGAAATGTTTTGTTCAATTTTGAATGATTCCCATGAAATCACATTTTTTTGAAAAGAAATTTTGGTGTTTAAAGTTAACTGTTAGATATTTGGAAAATTTACTTGTGAATTGCATGAACCATCCCATTTTCTAACAGTGTTTTTAGCTCAACTTCTAATGTACATTTTGAGCACAGCCGTTGCTAACTCTTTCCATTGCTTCAACCAGAGTCCTAAGCAGCAGCATCTCTTACCGAGGCTATGGCTGTAGTATTCCAATCTCCCTCTAATTCTTCCCCCTCAGGAGTTTTCCTCTACACAGAAGACAGAATGACCTTTTGCATATGTAAATCAAATCATACCAGTTGCCTGCCTAAAATCCTACAGTGGTTCCCATAGCAATTATGTAAAACCCACATTACTTCCCATAACTTGCAGGGACCCTATGTAATCCCCTCCCGACGATCTCTTATCATCTTTCCTGTAGACAATTATACTTTGGCTATGCCCCAGCTCATTTTGGTTCTCAGGGCTTGCAAGTTATATTCCTTTTGACCTGAAACCCTTCCTCTTCCTTTTTCTATCTCCATTCACTCATTATTTCAAATGTTATCTCTTCAGAAAGGTACTATTGTCTAAAGCAGTGCCCACCCTCACTTCACACCATCTTACCCTTTTCTCTTCATATTAAATGTTGTACTTCTTTTGGCAGACAGTCATCCTTTGCCGCAAGAACAATCTGATACCGATAGAGTTACTGAACGGTTATCCTGTTTGAAAACTGTGTTCATTTTCTCCCAATAAATCAGGGTTGTATTAATGCAATAGAACTGTCAAGATAATCCATAAAGCTGACTTTGTTCACCAATGTAGCCATGACTAGCCATATGAGATTGATCGCTACATGGAGGAGTCCAGGAATGACCATGAACACTTTTGGCACCATTGGCCTTATCCAGGGGCAGAAAATGATCTGTTTGAAATGGTTAGCTAACTACGAAGAAGCCAAATGTGTACCTTCACCTTTACTTTGAAAGACCAAGATATTTTTTCTTACGCTTTAGAATCTAGGTTAAAAGTATAAATTCATGAAATCAATGGAAACTGCATTTCATGTTTTTTTCTACCCAAATCCTTTAAGGAAAGACATTGAAATCCAGTTCCTTTGTAAGTACTTATTCAGCGATAAAAACTAATTGCACATTGGTTAAGGAGGGTAGCTCTGGTATCTTTATTGATATTTGTTTTGCAAATTGGTGCATGACACACTTTTCTGTCATAGAGATGACTAGTAGCAGAAGCTGCATTTCTGGCAAGCCACCAGGTATCCTGGAGACCCTGGCTCTTCACAAAGTATCTGGACTCTGTGCTCACCTTGCTATCCCCTGTGATGATTAACATTGATTGCCCACCTAAGAGGATCAAGAACAGTGGTTCTTAATCTTCCTAATGCTGTGATCCTTTAATACAGTTCCTTGTGTTGTGGTGAGCCCCAACTATAACATTATTTCATTGGCACTTCATAACTGTAATTTTGCTACTTTTAAGAATGATAATATAAATAGCTGAGATGCAGGATATCTGACATGGTACCCCCAAAAGGGGTTGAGACCTACAGGTTGAGAACCCCTGGTCTAGAATCATTGATGGGGCCAGCTTCTGGACAGCTCTGTGAGGGATTATTCATATCAGGTCAACTGAAGTGTGAAGACCCCATCAAAATGCATAGAGCCATGTGTAGATTCCACCCTTGAACTGGAGATTTAAAAGGAGATACCAAGCTAAGCATAGACATTCTCGCTGCTTCCTGACTGCGTAAACAATGACCCACCACCTACATATAGCTCCTACCGTCATACCTTTCCAGCCATCGTCGATTCAATCTCCTACAACTGAAAGTAAAAATAAGTCCTTCCTTCCTCCGCCACCTTTGTCAACTGTTTTGTTGTAGCAATGAGTCAGAACTAGCAGCCCCTTGGATGCTCAGCCACAGACCTATTACCTTTCTTGCATAGCACTTACTGAAGGCCTCTTGCTTGCCTGTGCTTTTGCTTGGTGCTTGCTTTGTTATGCTGGAAGGAAAGCTGCCTGAGGCCAGATCCATACCTGCTTGGTGGCTGAGTCATTCGCACCTAAAACTATGCCTGCTGCTTGATGAATGTTTGTTGCCCTGGTCCTTGAGCTATTTGTTTTTGAATATCAAATTCCATGTTCTGTAGCTTAGCTTAGCACAGTTAATCACATTGTTTCCCTTAGAGTTCGTTTCCAACTGGCTTCTGACCATTGAAAGCATCAGAGGAAAACTGAAAGTCTGGGGAAGAAAAGGAAGAAAAAGCCTTTTGCTTTTCATTTTTCAGTTTCTTCTCTCAGCACCTCTGCTGTGGGACAGTGGTCTGTATTTTGTGAATTATATTTTAAATGAATGCTGATTGGCCAGAAGCCAGGCAGGAAGTATAGGCGGGACAACCAGACAGGAAGTAGAGGCGGGTCAATGAGAACAGGAGAAGAAAGCTTGGTCAGCAGTCCTGTCCCACAGAGCAAGCAAGATGTGGCTGCCTCGCCGAAAAAGGTACCAAGCTATGTGGCTAACGTAGACAAGAATAATGGGCTATTATAAGAGTTAATAGGAAGCCTGAGCTAATGGGCCAATCAATTTATAACTAATATAGACCTCTGTGTGATTTCTTTGGGACTTAACAACTGTGGGAACTGGGCAGGACAGAAAACTCAAACAACACACCTCTGCGGTGATACTGCTTCACCCTGGTAGGTCCAGCTGATTCAGCAGCAACTGCTTCTGATATACAGGTTTTCACACCATCAGTATCAGTCTCAAGGTTCTCTTTCATATGTACCAAAACAAATCCAGCAGCCTTCTCAAAGACTGTGTCTGAGCTGCACAGTTGTCTTTTTCTGAGCCGGGAAAGACAAAATGCAGCAGCATATATAGCTTACCCTTTTTAATAGTCACGGTATAAAAGTGGGAAAGAACTATATGTAAGAAACATATGCCACTTAGCCCAGTGAATCAAAAATATCATCTAAGTTTGGTATAGTGACACATGACTGTAATCCCAGTATTTTGAAGGGGTACACAAGAGGATCAGAAACTTGAGGCTATCCTGGGGTAGGTAATGAGCTGGAGGAGCATGGGCTACATGGGATAAACTCTCATAAAGTTAAAAAAGTCTTAGTCACTGTAAAAATTAGTGTTGATTAATCCTAACTCTTTTGCCATATTCTGTCTTTAAAATCTGGTCTTTTTTTTTTTCTTCCAGCTCAGCTAACCAGCAACATTGCACATGCTAAGAATACCCCCATGGCTAGTTCTAGCCATATTGGTCAATTCAACACTGGAACATTTCCAACAGCTTCCTATGCTTGCAGTCCCAGGTGAGGAGGTAGCTTTCTGCTGTTATGACTTCTATGACACCTACATGTTTGCAGTTCTGCATATCTATCAGCCTAACCTTAACTCCATCTTAATAATGAGTATGCTTTCTTTTTCTTAACGGGATCCTATCTATTTCTGTTTGATAATGTGGTGATGGAACGAGAAAAAAATGAGATGTTTACAAAACAAATTATGACACAGGCAAAATGGCTTTATTATATATTAGGAACAGGAGGGAAACAGAGAAACCCCAAAGGAAGAGAGTTTGGAAGACTGGCCACGTAAATTGAAGTCTGTTCGCACTGAGCTTGGAAGATTTTGCCTTTCATGTAGACTGTGGACCACACTGCTGTTTGGTCACTCTCTCTCTACTTCCTTTTTCCCTTTCACATCACAAAGAGAGATGCAATTATTATCTGATGGATTTCGGCCAAGGCTTTTATAAAAGCACAAGATGGGTTTTAGAATTATCCATGTTTAACATCAAAACAAATAATATCTTTGCCCTTAGCAATCTGGGTAAATTTTAAAATGTTCACCATTTGTGGGCCCTGTTGTCAACTGCTGGCTTTATGTAAAGTTTATATGAATAAAAGTTAAGGACACGCAAATTGATAAACAAAGAACTATCCATTTTCTTGGTTAGAGTAGCATGGGATTAATTTAATTACGTTCAACTTATCAACTACATTCTGCCAAATTGCTTTTTTTGTGTGCAAATAAGGCTTTGGTGGTCAGTGTATTTTATATTAGAAGCTCTGAATATGATTGCAAAATATTTCTTTTCACCATATGCCGTATGCCAAGAAATGAAACTGTATTTCCATGGATTTGTGAAGAGAATTATTATTGCTATTGTTATTATTAATTATTGTTGTTATTTTGGGAGCAGAAAGCAATGGACTGAGTGATTCTGATTTCATGAACTCAAGTCACAGGGTGTAGGGAGAAGCTCTATCACCAAAGTATTTCCAAGTATGCCTAAGGACCTGAGTTCAAGCCTCAGTACCAAGGCTCAACAACGCTGGCCCAATGTTTTTATAACCCAACACTGGGGAGACAAGACACTCCCTGAATATCACTGGTTAGAGAACCTAGACTAAATGATGACGCCCTAGTCCTAGAAATAGACCCTGTCTCAAGAAAGAAGAAAAAAAAAGTGGGTGGCCTCCTGGAGTATAATGACAGCCAAAGTTGACTTCTGACCTTTAAGCGCGCGCACGCACGCGCACACACACGTGCACCTTCCACCAGGAAAACACACAAACAAGTTAGGCAACAGTCCTGTTCTTATAGTTCCTGTTACAGAGCTATGAATTCCACCTTCTGATTTTTAATCATATTTCTTTTCCCTATTAACCTTTCATTCATTGGTGCTATCATTCTCTGGTATTCTTTTGCTAACTTTTCTTCTCTTTCTACTTTGAATAATCATTTTGTTTGCTGCTTAATGAGTTTTTTCTTCAAGGATGGAGAAACCAAGACAGATTGAATAAACTCTCTCTCTCTCTCTCTTTCTCTCTCTCTTTCTGTGTATCTGTCTGTCTGTCTGTCTCTTCATTCCCGTTCCTACTCCTTAGTCTCTCTTTGCATTTATTCTGGCATCTTTCCCAAAGACCTGTTTCCGTGTGAATGCCTCATTATGACTCTCTGTAAATTCCCAGTCTTTGTTCCATTCTCTCGTCTTTCCATTTCCATTAATATAATTTTTCAGTGCTTAAATCAAGACTCTTCTCTTTGAGGCAGCATGTGAACTTTAGTTAATCCTACGTGAATGCTCCTTTATTGCACTGTTGCAGAAGGCAGGAGGGAAATGCGACTCGCCATCCCAGAGGGGTCAATTTGGTGTCTGATCAGAAGTCAGATAGGCCCTGTGCTTAGTTCTTTATTAAGACTGGGAGATAAAGGCTCTTCCTCTCAGGTAACAGTGACCTGAATTTACACAGTGCCCTTTTCCTGAGGACCCCAAAAGAATCTGGGCACATTCTGCCCACACTTTTACGGTGTCCAAGGAAATAAATGCTTGCCAATATACCTGTGTGCTGAGGAGAAACACAGTGGGGTAAACAGGATTTGCTCAATGGGATGGAAACAGCTGTAATAGTCTCACTCCTCCTTTCAGCTTTGTTTGGTCTTCCAGGGAATCTGTGTTTGGACGAGCACTCTTCTTGTGTACTCACTGCAGGCAGATGCTTGCTTCCTTGGCAGGATTGCATGCTATGCAAATCAGTAGCTCTGGGAGATGCAAATCTCACAGGCTGAATGGATTTTCTGTGGGCCAAAGGGCACTTACAAATTAATTGCAAAGCTGCCCTATGACATTGTTGTGAAGTAGGTTAGCAACTTGCCCAAAGTCACTTTGCCTATGAATGTTGGGCTTGAGAGAAGAGTGCCCTTTTCTGAAAGCCTTCCTACGACCCTATGACTGTACACCAATTTCTAACTTTTCTTTACTGGTAACTCCCAGGAACCAAAATGCTGACAAAACACTCCCAGTTGTACTAGGTAGCCTAATTTGCATAGAAAAGGACATATTCATGGCTCCACCTTCCCTGGTAGTCTCTGTAGGCTTAGCTGAGCTGATTCCACACAAATTTGAATTTCCTCTCCTGTGAAGGCTCTCAGGAGATGATGTTTAACCCTCTTGGGTTAAAGCAATTAAAGTCATGCCACCTTTGTGGTGTTATGTGCCTGAGGCTCTGAGCACATTGTATAGAACCACAGAGTTGAGCAAAGCGAGGAAGAGAAATTTCTCTTCTTTATACCCGACACATCTGCGGGAGTTTTAGGTGGCTTCCAACAACACAAAATCACTCGCTTGAGGGCCAGGGCTCCCACCAGCTCACCTGGGCACGGGCTGAATTCCAGGTGTAAGCAAGGCTGAGACTCTTTGTTGGGGGATTTTCACTTCTTCCTTGGCTGGCAGCTGAATTATTTCAACCTTCTGCCTCCATGGTCACCCTCCTCTTCCAACCCTCCTCAGAGTCTTCCTTACAAGGATGTTCATTATTACATTGTATGTCCATCCACAAAACTCAAGATCATTTTCCCCTCAGAGGATTATGAGGAACACAGACCTTCACAATAGAAGTACTCTAGACTCAAGAGTAAGGAAACCAAGGTAGTTTATTTTATGATGTTTGTAAAGCCTAGGCATCAGCTCGGAATTGCAAGGGTCTGACTACCTTGTCTATTGCCATATCTTCCCCGTCACAATGGACTCTGTCTCTGTTGCATTGTAAGGCAAAGCACACCTTTTCTTCCTTAAGTTGCTTTTCTCAAGGTATTCAGTTACAATAGAAAGGTAGCGAATACAGAAGGGTGACTCTCTGAGAAGAAAGAATTCAGTAGAGAAGAAGTCAGAAGAGTTAGGGAATGAGTGGTGAAAATGGCTAAGTTTATTATATAAAAGAATGACACTAATTGGGGCCTTCTCCCTGAGGAAGACTGATTCTCTTTTCTCTGCAGTCATTAATTATCTGTAGCTCTTCACCTAGGGATGGGCCCCTGGTCAGTCGTGAAAACATGTACATACGAGCAACACGAAACAGACTCAGCAGGCTGTATTTATATATTTATCCATATGCATGTAACAATAACAATGAAAAAGAGGCCATGAGTTTGAGTGGAAGAGGAAGTACATGGAAGAAGTTGGAAGGGAAGAATAATATAAACAATGTTCATATATAAAATGTAAAAAATTGAAAAATTATAAAACTACAAAACGGTATTTTTTTAAGTTTCATATAGCTGGAAAGTTTTCTTTGTCCCACCTATTGACCCTGGATTGGTTTCTCTTCCACTGCAGGTCCTTGTAGCCACTTATAAAATAATCATATAGAGGCTTAATATTAATTATAAAAAGTTAGCCAATGACTCAGGCTTTTTACTGGCTAGCTCTTACATATAAATCAACCCATTTCTAAGAATCTGTGGCCCGTGGCTTACCGGTAATGCTCAGGCATCTTACTCCTCCAGTGGGTGCTGGTATCTTCGTTGACTCTTCCTTCTTTCTCCCTGTATTCAGTTTGGCTTTCCCACCTAGCTATATTCTGCCCTGCCATTGGCCAAAGCAGCTTTAGTCATCAACTAATAAAAGCAATATATATTCGTGGTGTACAGAAAGACATCCCACATCAGTTTTGCCTAAAATAATTCATGTAGCTTCTTTTTTAAAAGTTGTATTCCAGTGAACACTAGGCAATTTTTAACCTACTCTTGGTGTTTGTTGTGCTGTTCTGACTCTACTAATCAGAGAATTTTCTGGTTCGCCTCTTTGTTTGCCAGCCTATATCCAAAGGCAATAATGGAAGGATATTGCTTTCTCCAACTCAAACCTATCAACATACATTTACTGGATTTATACTTTTGACCATTCTCAGAAGCAGTAAAGAAATAAAGTTCTCTGGAGTATCCTGTGGGTTGGCTTGTTATGTGGGACTTGGGGGAGATTTTTCCTTATGAACGACTCCCTTGCCTCTTTTCCCTTCATGTTATATAATTGATATTTTTAGTACCCTGTGGCATCTACATCTCCTCAAACGTCTGTGCTACTTTTATTTCCTTAAAAGGGACTCTCAGGGTGGTATGTTTAGATTTTCACTGTCATTCCTTTTTGTTTCCTTAGGGTTCAAACTATTTTCCTTCTATTTTTTGCTCTCCGTGGTTGAAGTAGTAAAAACAAAGACGGGAGGATCCTGGAAACATTCTGAAATTAGCTACCATTCGTCTTCTGTGGAGAAGTCTCTTAACAGAAAACAGAATTCTCCTACAGATTCCATGCAAATGTGAAAAGGGCTTCAGCAAATTCTCAGATTTGCGGGGGGAGGGGGGGACACTAAACTCCTCCAGGCTTCTGGTCGGGCTTGAAATGCTTCACTTCTGCGTTCAAGGAAAGAATCCTGGGGTGTGAACTCTTGTGAGAACCAGTATAGAAATGTCTTTGGATTTCAGTAGAATCAGCACCTAATTCAGAAACACATCAGGTGCCCTGCGGCCTTCTTCGGTACTTTGTAAGTGACTTATAACGGGTATGGGGAATGGTATCACACCTTTCAGTCATTAGTTTTATGTTTACAGCCATTTTTAATTTTTTCCCAAGGTAGCATATTGAGCATTCTGTTTTTTTATAGAATAAGAAAAATAACACTAACTGGACAGGAAGTTTTATTTTTTTTCCAGTAGTCTCAAACTATTAATATAAATAGTTAGATGGGTAGCTGTCCCAGGTGTCTTGACAAGATGTTTAAATTATCATAAGAGTTAGGTCCTCCAGATCATGAGGAGAAAACCTACAGTATAAAGGGCTGGTGGACCTGGAAAGAATGTTTTTGTCAGGTTTCATCCCTATAACCTACGTGTCAATGCCATGGCTCTCCTGACTCTGCTGCGATTTATCCATGTCTGTTGACACAATTACTACTCTCCTGCTTAGGGCCCAATCACCTCTTATCAGAACAACTTGTAAACTGTCTATGGTGTATGCCTTTTTTTCCCTAATAGCCTTGTGTTTTTTTTTTTTTCTCTAAAATCCACAGTGGGGATTCCTGGGTTAAAAGCTTTCAGGGCAGCACACAGTCTTGAGAATGAAATCTGGACTCCTTGTCTGGTCCCATCCCATTTTCTGATCCTGCCATTGATGCTTACAGCCTCGCCTCTCTAGTGTCTTTTCTTGTGGTACATGGTAAACGGTGCTGACACATCTGTGAGCACCTTAGACATGCTGTTTGCAGATGCTGTTAGGTTCGGCCTAGCTAGCTCTGCCTCCTCATTCTCTGACTCTTCCTCTCGCCTCAATTCTTCTGACCTGTGTTTTTTGAACCTGGATTACTTCAATTTAGCAGGGACCTCACCTACAATTTTTAGAAAGTCTTACCCTCAGAATAATTTATATTTCCTTCCCTCCTGTTTCCTAAGGCTCAACGTTTAGCACACTGTGATATTTGATATTTTGTTTTGTTTTGTTTTTGATGAATGTGCCTGACAGCCCATATTCAGGCTGCCCATGTGCTCTCTGATGGCAATGAAGGAAACATTTGTTGAATTTATCATGAAAATGAGAGCAGACAAGGAAAAAGCAAACGAGACGCTAGTGGGAAGGGTCAGCTCGGCGTGGACTCGTTCTATGTTCAATGTTGTTTTCTAAAGAGGCTGGCACGTGTATAGCACAACCAACACTTCTTGTTTATTTCATCTTACTCCTCCATAGCGCTCTAAATAGGTCTTAACAAATGATACGTGCTATCATCTGATCTCCTCCAGCTTTAGCGCCTATAAATTAACTCTAATGGCTTCACATTTTCTTGTTTATTCCTGTAAGAGTTTTTGAAGGACATTTGCATTTATTTTTGTTTTCAAAAGCAGCTTAATGCATTTTAATGGCAAATTTACAGAGCTAGGCCAGAGTACAGAAGAGACTAAATTAAGAGCACTCTCATGCGGGACCACTCAGACAAGTGTTGTGGGTGGGAGAGGTATGTATGTAGTAGGGTGAAAAGCTGCAGACAACATTTTAAAGTATTTTTGGGAGAAATGTAGTTGTTTTAACAGACTCTAAATGCTGGCATTACCCGAATAAAAATGTATCAGTTCATCTAAAATGGTTATATAATTGGACACTTTCACCTTTCAAGGCATAAGGACGTATAGATCTCCCAGGGACAGAGCCCAGGCAGGACACCGTAGCTGCAGTGCCGAGAAAAAAACAAGACAACAGCAACAAATAGAGAAGAAATATAAAACAAGATGCAAATGCTGGAGTAATGACACCACTTCTTTTCCCTGCCTGGAGACTCCAGCGTGTAATAAGAAAATCCTTGCTCACAGAACTGGGCCAGGTTTATATGGATTTGTAGTAAGACACTCTAGAAAACCATTCTGTTGCTATCTGACCCTCTTGAAGCAATTCTCTGCTGTGTTTGTTTTTTCTTATGATCTTTGGATCTCTATTAGATTGATATGTTGTCAAATAAAAACCATTAAGCAACTTAAAGCGGAATTATTGAATGTGCCAACTGAATCATTGTTGTGTATAACTAAGGCTTTACATCCCAAAACTTAGACTAAAATTCAGACAGAATTAAAATGAAACAAAAAACCCCCTGAATTATACAACTTCTTTGTGTCCAATTTGTTCGCTCACAATTATGTGTTTAGTTATCCTGACTCCTTTGGGTTCTTTTAATTGCATTTTGTTGCTCTGTGGCCAAAAACAATGTAATTTTATTTATTATTATTATTAATTATTTGATTTTAGATTTCCAATTGCCACCAACTGGAAATCAAGTGTTAAAATGCAAAAGCCTATGGAGTGGGGGCATTTCTCATTCAAGCCACCAAAAGAAGGAAGCGTTCTAACCCAGTGTTCTCCATCATAGTGGATTTCTGACGGTTTTCTTCACCTGTGTAAGATGCACTATGACTGCCTTTTGACAAAATTCTTACATGTCTGGCATAGACAGCACACAGGTTGCTCTCTTTCCCAGTGACTAACAAGATTGGCCTTACTATCTGCCTCCAAACTTCAATAGACAAGCCCCAGAAGTGCAGATTTGTTTGAAGCTCAGTGTAATTTTCTCTCCCTGGAAGCAAAGTCAGAGAATCAGAAGTTCAGAAGGTTTCTCATAGCGTCTAATTTCCTGGATGGCCACAGTGTCAGGTCTGTAAAGATGAGTGTTTTTGCACTCCAACAATAGGATGAACTTTTGCAAGAGGGTTTGTTCCTAGTGGCTTCTGTGGTCCTTTGTACTGGAGAAGTTTCAGTCAGACTGTCTTACTATTTGGACAGGAAACTCTACTTTTTTTCCCATAATATTCTTAGACCATCAATATAAATTGCTATTTGCATTGCTATTGTGGGTGACTTGATTGCATGTTTAAACTACCATAATAATTTGGTTCCCTATACCATGGTGGTGGTGGGTCCTGCGATAAAAACTAGAGAGCAATTTTGTTGATCTTCCATTCCAATCACCTATGCTTCACAAGATATGATACAAGACTTCCTTAGCTTCTCTCTGTTAGAGTTTGATGAGCCAGTGGCCTTGCCGCTCTTAGAAGGTGGCTGCTGTTAACGCACCCACTTCTAGTTTCATATTTCAACAAAACAAAACAAAACAAAACCAGAAAACAAAAGTAACAAAACCAACAAACAAAAAACAATGAAATGAAACAGAATATCCACCATTTCATGGTTGAGACAATGGCAGAAGAGTGCAACTTCCCAGTGAGAAAGGGCATATCATACTTTGCAGTGTGGTGGTTTGGGAGAAAATGGCCCCCAAAGGCAGTGGCACCATTATGAGGTGTGGCTTTATTGGAGTAGGTATGACTTTGTTGGGGGAAGCATTTTATTGTGGAGGTGGGCTTCTGAGGTCTCATATGTGCTCTAGCTTCGCTCAGTATGAGACACAGCTGACTTCTTGTCACCTGCATGAGATGGAGGACTCTCAGTTCTTCAGCACCGTGTCTGCCTGTATGCCATGTACCACCAAGATGATAATAGACCAAACTTCTAAGCTGTAAGTGAGCCACTACAACTAAATGTTTTACTTTATAAGAGTTATCATGGTCATGATGTAGCTTCACAGCAATAGGAACCCTAGCAAGAACAGAAATTAATACCAGGGACTGGAGAATTCTGTTGCCCTGACCATGCTTTTGTTTGAACAAACATGGACCTTGGGACTGTGAACTAGAAAAACGGTTGAATGCTTTAAGTACTGCTTAATGGGCCATACTAGTAGGAGAATGGAAGAATGTGATTTGATGAACTGTGTATGCCTGGCTCAAGAGGTTTCAGAGGAGAAGAATATTAATATGTGGCCTAGAGATCATTACTGTGATATTTTGGTGAAGAATGTGGCTACATTTTACCCTGTCTGAAGAGTTGGTCTGAGGATAAAGTGAAGCGTTTTGTATTAATTCCATTTGCAGAGCCAGGTGTGGTGGTGCATATATTTACTCCAAGCACTTGGAAGGCAGAGGCTGGCGGATCTCTGTGTTTGAGGCCAGCCTGGTCTACAGAGCAAATTCCAGAACAGCCAAGCTTAGACAGTGAAAGAAAGTATCAAAACCAGAAAGTTGGTGAAGATGTAATTGAATAAGAGGGGCATGTACCATTACCAGCAAGCAACAGAATTTGGCAGCTTTTGCCATGTGGTTTTAGCATTAGCATCAAGGAGAGAAGAAAGGGCATATCTCCAGAAACAAATGGTGCCAATGTGGACAGCTAAATCCACTTAAAACCTGAGAGTTTGGGAAGAAATTCTAGATATAAAACAGAGTTAAGCATGGCTTTATGGTAGCAACATTTCTCGGGTGGGCTCTGTTTGCTAGAGCCAAGCACATCTCATTTAAGAGAGGCTTCCTGACTCTTTAGCTGCTTTAGCTGCAAAAACCTTGCAGCTGCTTTAAGAGGTCCCACCACCAAACACTTAAATGGTGTTGATGAATAGCCAATTGAATGCTTCTTGGAGGTGGCAGAGACTTTGAAACTTCATGGTGGAGGCCAGTACCTCCACCATGAGGCTGTACTCTCAGAAAGCTAAAAAATGGGGTGGATCCAGTCATCAAAACCACAACTTTAATCCTAGCCACATCACTTAGCAAATTAAAGACTCATGAGGTCAGAAAAAAGAGATATAAAGTAAAGACAAATTCAGACAAAGAAAACCTCTAAGTGGTTTATAGTGTGTCTAAAAATATTTGTAGGCTTGAGAGAGAAAAGAAAAAGGTTAAAAGCCTTAAAATAAAAAGAAAGATAGAGATTAGTTGGATGTGGTGACACACACCTTTAATACAAACACTTGGGAGGCAGAGGCAGGCAGATCTCTGTAAATTCAAGGACAATCTGGTCTACAGAGTGAATTCTAGTACAGCCAAACATACGTAGAAAACCTAGTCTAAAAAAATAAAAGAAAAGAAAAGAAATAGAGTTTAAAATAAAGCCATGTGAAGATGTAAAATACACAGAATCTGGATATTGTATGTTATTGTGTTGTCTTTGAATGGTTTGATGGCTGAGGAAGAAACAACAGCTACTAAAAGGCATTTGATTACAAATGCTACTGGGCTAATATAACATATATTTTGAAAATGCTTTGAATTCAAAATTTAAGTCAAAAGATATGTTACTTTGGAGAAGAAGCTTTGTTTTTGTTTGCACAGAAAATGAGAGGCTGTGGATTAATTCTGAGCTAAGAAAAAAATATCTTTCATCAAGGAAAACCCCCTGAGAAATCTGTGATAGGAGCAGATGGCCCAGATGTCTGAGTTCTATATCTAGAACTGATTCAAGACTGCTGCCTGAGATGTTCAAGCCTCACAGGATACTCTAATCAGGACTTGATCATAATTCTAAATTTTCTTTAGGTCCCCATAAAATTATCAGCACCACCAATCAGCAGGAAGTAACCTAGAAAACTATGCCCACAATCCCCCAAAATGGACTATGGATATTTTTCTTTTTTAGAGTTTTGGTTGCAAGTTGTTATGGATAATAGTTAAGAAAATAAACAAAAGAGATTAGATTTAGAATTCTTGTTTTGAAAAAAAAAGGGTGGGTTAGTACTGTGGGACAATGGTACTGTGTAAAGATTTGTCACTTGTGTTCTAATAAAATGCTCATTGGCCAGTAGCCAAGCAGGAAATAGAGATGAGGCAATGAGAACAGGAGAATTCTGGGAAGAGGAAAGCCCAGTCTTCAGTTGTCATCCAGATGCAGAGGAAGCAAGATAAAAATGTACCAAGCCATGTGGCTAACACAGACAAGAATAATGGGCCAATTTAAGATGTAAGAATTAGTTAATAAGAAGCATGAGGTAATAGACCAACCAGTTTATAATTAAAGTTGACCTCCATGTATTTCTTTTGGACAAATGGCTGCGGGACTAGGTGGGACAGAAACCTCTGTCAACATTCATCTATGCTCAAGCTTCAGTCAGTGATACACAGACCACTTCCTGTTGCCTGCAAGATGTAGGCCTCTCAGCTACTTCTCTAGAATCAAGTCTGCATGCATGCCACCATGTCCCATCATGATGATAATGGGCTGAACCTCTGAACTGTAAGCAAGTCACTGCAATTAAACTTTTTCTTTATAAAAGTTGCCATGGTCATGGTGTCTCTTCACAACAATAGAAACCCTAACTAAGAACTGATAATGTAGGGAAGTACCAAGTTTTATGTAAATGGAATCTAATTCATCTTTTCTTACTTTGCATAGTAAAACCTCTTATAAAATAGTGAACTTTTCCCTCTTGCTTACAGGCATCTGCAAGCATTAAGTCAAAGTGAAGAAAACTAAATATTTAATAAAAAATAGATTTTTCTAAAAGATTTGTTTTTGCTGTCTCCTAACAACTTAAAATGCAATTAAAAATACACCCTCTAGTTATTGAATTGTTTCTGAAGGTCTGTTAAAGCAAAGTAATTAGCAGGGAGACAGAGAATACATAATCAACTTTCTATCCTCTGCTGTTATAGATCTATTGGGCCTTTTCTGGTGCATTTTCTGTTAGACAAACTAGTTGAGCATGGTGGCTTGTGTCTGCAATTCTGGCACCCAGAAAGTAAAGGCAGGAGGATCATTGTGGCTTTGAGAGTAGTCTGAGCTATGTAATGAGTTTTAGGACATCTTGGGACAGAGTAAGAGCTTCCCTAAAAGAAAAGAAAGATATGACATGGAAAAGAATTGTTTCCTTTCTCATTTACTTAATACAGGCATCCGTCAGTCAGAGATAACCAATTGAGACATTCTGTAGTCATATGGAGATAAAGATGGTAAATAATCATTAAAAAGAAGTTGGGTGACCACAGTGTTTGAGTCATGCACAGATACCATGGGAAGATATGATTCCAGTGGTGTAATGACAGGAAGGGATGAAGAATAAAAAAGGTTATTTGGAGGAAGTAGGGCAAGGGCTGACATTTTGAAATGTAAGTAATATATCAGAAATACACCTACATGGATAAAAAGGAATAGAAAGCTGAAGGGTGTAAATGTAAGAAGAAAGAGAAGAGAAGGTTTTGCTCTATCTGCTTGTATGTTGGTATTCCTGGAATAGGACTTATTAGGCAGAAGTTAGTCGGGCTGGGATGGCATACAAAAATTGGTCAAATAAATAGATTCATATATGAATGGGTTTGTATAGGTCAAATATTTTTTTGCATCTGTAAAGAGATTGCTGTCTTTAACAACACACACACACACACACACACACACACACACACACACACACACAAATAAATTCGAGAAAGAAAGAGTCTCCACTGAAATAACTTAGATTTTAGTAGGATAGGAAAACATGGCATTAAATGGTTTTGTAAGTATAACATTGAAAATGTTTTGATATTATCTTAGAAGTGTCTGGGAATATTGAGGGGTTTGTAAATGGGGTGACAGCGTGATCGTTAGGCATTTTACAATCTTTCATCATTGGGAAGAACAAAATGGAAGATTCTTAAAGGTATTTAGGAGATCTGGTATATGGACCTCGAAGACATGATGAACATAATAAGGGTAAAAGCCAGTGATAACAATGTCATGTTGCATTGAAAACAGAATTGTTTAACTACAAATTACTTGATCACTGGTAGCAAAGGGTTTGTTTTTGGTGGAAGGAGGCTCTCGGGTTTCTTACTTAGGCATTCAGAAGGAAGTCTGCCATGCAGAAGAGATGACTCAGTGGTTCAGAGCTATAGCTGTTCAGAAAACTCAGAGCTCAATCCTCACACGCCCTGTGGCCATTCATAACCAGCTGTAACTACGGTTCAAGCAAATCTGATGCCTCTTATTCTCTGGCATGCGGCATGTGTGTGAGGCACAGATATACATGTCGTCTAAACTATCCATATACACGAAAAAGGAAGTGTTCCATCTTTTTTACTCAGCTAAAAGTTTGACTTTTGTGTGAATATTTTGAGAACTCTGTTTCCTCTGAGGAGTATTGTTTCCCTGACTTTGTCTAAACTTGATAGTCATTGGCTTATTATTTATTAGAGAAACTGGCCGCTGTTCTCAAAATATCAAATGAGACAAGTGCCTTCCCACACTTTCTTTGTTTGTTCTCTTGTAGACAGGTTCTTCTGCACTTGGTCTCTGTCATGTTTATTGAACAAGACTTCTTTTATGAGGCATATGCCTACCATTCTTTTTCTTCTGTTCTTCATACTGGAGGATTTATACAGTTGCTGTTGGGTTGCCTGGAAAGTCTACTCACAGTCTATAATGTTTCCCAGACTTTCCACTTTGGGTGATAACTACTGAAAATCTCAAGAAGAGGGTTTGCTGTTGTTCTTTACCAACCATTAATAAAGTTGATATGTGGGCCCCGAAACTTTCTATGTATGATCAATAGGCCAGAAACTTGGAGTGCAGACTTGGGTACCAACTTCTGTGGAGTAACTGCTCACCATCTAGTGAAAATGGAGAGTCTGGAATTGATTTGTAAGCCCTTTGCACATTTTCCTTATTCCCCAGTCACTTTGTCAATGTGAGTTCATTTGTCCTAATCTGGCTCTAAAGCATGATGACCACCTTTAATGTTTCTCGTCTCATCCGCATGAAGAATTTCATCCTTGAAACAGCTTCCTAATCCATCTCATTTCTTCTTTTTCAGGCACCATAGCTCTGGTTCATGGTCCCATCATCCCCATAGATAACAGGAGAAGCATTTTAACCAATCTTTCTAACTCCCATTTCCTGGTTCCAGGTCTTTATTGAGCAACATAAGCATCTGTGATCATATCTCATGCTCAAAAGCTCCCCACTTGTTATTTCTTACAAGAGGTACCTTTCCCAGTCCACACAAATGTGATGCAAAGGGAACACACACGAATGGCAAAATATTTGTGTTCACTTCTCCCTGGAAGCAGTTATCGCTGTCATCTTTGTAAGTCACTTCAGATAGTTTTTATTCCTTCACTTTTAAACTAGAAATAGGAGTTCTGTCTCACATGTCTTATTCAAAGGTACATTTCTAACTTTCAATGTTTTGAAAATGACTTACTCAAGGATACTTAAATACTATAAATATGCTATGTATCTTCTTGTGCTGTGCATCTTTGCTGTCACATATGTTTGACATTCATGTGTACTTCCTAGTCATTTTTTTCTTTGTTAAAATCTTCCTCATTTCTCAAGACCCAGATCAAATTCAGCTTTCTTCATCAAACCACCTTGAATAACTTCATTTACAGTGAATATTTTCTTTAGAAGATATCTCATACCATTTTACTCATAAATCATGCGAGGTGTTAGAATTGTTCAAGTATCCATCGGCTTATTTTCAATAGACTTCACTATCTTCCATGGGGAGGCACTGTGTGTGCTGAGCCATAAAGGAATGCTTGGTTTAAACATATCTTCTCATATCAGAAGAATTGAATGACACACCCCTTTGATCATGTAGTATTAAATATATTTATGAAACAACTATTTTTATTTGTAGTTCATATTTCTGGCTACAAAACCTTCTTACTTAACTCTTTACTTTGTGCTGAAATGACCTAGTCTCATGGAGATAGACATTGCTTTGTCAGTACACTTTGACAAGCTCTTATATTAATGTTGAAGGTATTGACCATGTTGAGAAGTTTTTGCCTTAGATAGTCATCAAATTGGACTTAGACTACAAAGCTCTAATTTTGTCTTTGTACATAATTGCTGTCTATTGAAAAAGTCAGTTAATGGAATGGAAAATAAACCAGACTCAGTGTGAGACTGCTTCCTTTTCAGGACCAGAAATGCTCATAGGGTACTTGTCTGATTTAGACTCTTCAGATGTGGAGATAAAAATGCTAGCTAATTGTATCTTTAGAATGGGATAAACACTTGGGTCTTTCTCTGGGATTCAGCGATAATGTTCAGTCTCGATGATGCTTGCCATCTGAAATTGAACTGCCACAATCAGAGTAATTTTCCTTTTAGGAGTCTCCTGCAGAAGCTGAACTCTGTCAGGCCACTCTAGTCCTATGTGCTTGATAACTTCATGGCCTCTGTAGCACTAGGGGTGAAGGAGAGGCTAGAGAAAAATCTTCCCATATCTTAGCAACTAATTGATTTAGTAGGATTCATGACATTCAACAGACATCCTTATTACTTGCCTTGTCTTGTCTCAAATCCATCTTGGAACACAGACATGGAAAAGCAATTTCTTCCTATGGAGCTGCTTAAGTAGTCTCACAGTGTGCAATAATGTCCAGTGTTCAGTCTGTCTGCACAGCATGCTACTTCTTCAGTTTGGTGACCTAATTTGAGTGAATGACATGTACTTTTTTGTGGGGGGGGGGAGGGAGTTGAATAGATGATTAGAAAGAGGAAGAAAATTGAACGCTCAACAGTATTTCATTCTATAATAAGAGAAATGATGCAAGTACCAATATTTCAGTATGCAAATTGGCCCAAGTAAACCATGCTGTAAGGTGTTTGACAAGCACAGTGCCATTTAATGAGGCATAGTTGTGCCGCTTACTTGAACTGTTTAAGAATCATTGTTAGTATCTGGTGAAGGACTGGCAGCTTTCACAGCGAACACTCGGAACTGCATATTGGTTATGAGACAGAATAGAGTTCATTTGCTCCTATTCTTGAGGTGGTTCTTCCTCCCATTCTCCATCAATTTTAAATTCAATTCTCAGCGGTCCTTTTCTGATCCAGGAACTAGGACTTTGTGCCAAAGCTCGTTTTACCTATGGCCCTATATTTAAATATTGGGAAAAGGAATGTGTAAGTACCTGGGAGAAAGCTGTCTTGAGAAGGAATTAAGTAAATGGAGAGTAGGTGAGAAAAAGTGAAAGGGTCAGGTTTACCCAGCGGGATAAGAAGGAGTCACTGGGGGATTTGGGAGCCAATACAGACTGCATCAGACATCAGTTAATAGTGAGTCAGTAACTATGCTGGACACATTGTTGAGCAGGAGGATTATAGATTGTAGATAGAGGATAGAATATAATAGGTATAGGATTTAGAGAGGAGGCTGGGTCCAATCCTATATTCCCAGGGGAAATGCATTACTGAGGTTTGTTTTTTTTTAACACATTGTAAGTGATTTGCCACATTAACCTAAAAATAAAAATTTGTCTAAATGGCCTAATCTATGTAAGAATGTTGGTTCTTTTTCTTAAATGAATGTCAAAAAGTTCATATTTCCAAACCAATTTCATTTTTCCTGGAACAAATAAAATATAGAGAGTCTTACAAATAAAATTCATTTGGAAGCACCACTTTTTTTTTTGTCCTGTTGACTGGCCTTAATTATTATTCATTTTCCTTCAGAGGACCAGTAGATTTAGCTGCTTTGGCTCTCTGAGGATAAAGCTCGAATTTTCAAATGACCAGGAAAGCAATGTGCTCCTTACCAGTTACCCAATAGAACGAGGTAGCTGAAATTATTATTTTATGGGTATTAATACAGAATTATGCCAGCAGAACGGTCTAATATCCTATGATGGAGGAACTGGGTAACGAAGAAATCACAGTGTTAAACAACAGCTGCCTCATCAAAGGATATTGGAAATTCACTTATCTAGATTTAAATACAAGGAAGAGCATGGGATGTGTAAGCTCTTGAGGTAGGGATGAGGATAAACTTACGTGCTCATAGAGAGTGATTATTTGAAATCTATTTTGGTTTATACAGCTGCTTCTTCCTGACTGGATTGATAGTAGATTTTTAATATATTGCATTTCTTTCCTGTTTCAGATACCCACGGATGACTTACGCAATTATATAGTAGGGCATCGGTGTACTCAGATAATGGGTGACCTCCAACAATCTGGGAATGACACCTTTGCTCTAAGTAGTGAGAACCAAGTGGACAAGATTATTGTACTGCTCTGAAACTTGTGTTTATGTTAGGAATTTAAAATACTATTTTAGGGAAACATTTCTTCCATTTTCTGTGTTTCATCTCTCCCAGTTAATGTAAAATATTTACAGAGAATAGCTACAGACATGGGTATATTGTCTCAGGGACCATCCCCAATGCCTCTTTTGGCTCCATGACCTTCTTATAGTTGACAGAATCTGTCCTATCCTCTGGTACTGTTTCACTCTCACTTCCTTGAAGCATCCTGTGAAATCATAATGACACAGGGAATAATGAATCATAGAGCATAATGCAGAGAGGAAACCTTAGCTAGCTGTTGACTTCATTTAGCTATACTTCTGTAGGAGGAGGACGCCTGTGTGTTTTCCGGCCATCCAGAACTAAAATAGTTACACAGAAACTATATTAATTACAATACTGCTTGGTCAATAGTGTAGGCTTCTTATTAAGTAATTCCTATATCTTAAATTAACCCATTTCTATTATTCTGTGTTTCACCACAAGGTTGTGGCTTACCTGGTAAAGTTCTGGCATCTGTCTCCTTCAGCAGCTACATGGCATCTCTCTGACTCTACCTTCTTTTCTCTTCTATCTGTGCTTTGGAATTCCCGACTTGCTATATTGTGCCCTGTCATAGGCCAAAGGATCTTTTTTATTAATCAATGTTAAGAAAACAGATTTGCAGCATACAGAGGGGAATCCCACATCTATCTTTCACAGCTCTATTTGTGACATGAGTAACTCGAAAGAAGGTTTTTAGAACCTTCCCAGTATTGCTTAGATACATTCATTTGGGATTTTTCACTTTAAACCTGAACAAAGCTATGCATCTATGTATCTTCCCTGATTTTCTATGATTCCTTCAGTGATAAGTTGTCAAATACAGCAAACAGTATTTTTTCATGAAGCATACTTTCATGAAAACACTAAACATTCATATTAAAGTGTTTGTAGAAAGCTCAAACTTAGTTGTCTTTCCTGTATTTTGGAGTTTACTGCTATCTCCCTACCCATCTCCTCAGGTTGGAATTGATGTGCTAAGAAAATATTTTAATCTCCAATAGATCAAGCCAGATCAAAGGAAAGAATAATAAGCTATGTGATTGGCTATGAGACTTCCATAGTCCATTTAATTGAAATTGTTTTGGGGGTGATTTCATATGCTGCAGTCTACAGAACCTCTGGGTGTATTTAGGATGTCCTTTCAAACTCTTCACAAGGCTTTCTGACTATATTGCTCTTCCAAAACCCTGGCTTCTGTCATAGGGAATGGGGAGGCCAGAAGATATTTCCTCATTGCTTTTGTGAACCTGTGAACATGGAAACCTTGCTTGTTGATGTCACAATGAGGCTGGTGCACTGAAGGTGGCCGCGGCTCCACAGATTCAAGGAAGCACGGAATAAGAGAGTAGCTGATTCTTAGAAAGTAAACTGTCCCTCTCCAACTTTCCTGCTTCCATTTTTAAGAGTTAAGGGGATGAGAGACGTGGAAGTCAGCAAGCTCTGGCAATAGTTTCTCACTCTACAAAGCTCCCCTCTCTCCTCCATTATGTGACTTGAACCAGGGAGGCCAACTCCATCATGAACTCCACTTATAACCTTGTTAATTACCAATGTATTGATATGAATGAACTCTCAAATCGTTCTAACCACTCAGCATCCCCCCCCCCTCTCTCTCTCTCTCTATTTCTTTTGGTATAATGAAATACTTTACCTCTTCACAAATAAAGGGACCACTGGTATGGATATCCTGTGTATCCTCAGCCTTTCTTATGCAAGTTTTTTTTCACTTTTCTAAGAAAACCTGAACTTCTGATGGTGTCACTTCTATTGTACATCCCTCCAGTGTAATGCCTTCTTCTCTCACATACTTACTGAAGAGAGGGCAGGCAGTTTCTCTGCTCTTTTCTTACTGTCTTAGTTAGGGTTTCCATTGCTGTGAAGAGAGACCATGATTATGGCAACTCTTATAAAGTAATACATTTAATTGAGTGGCTTACATTTTCAGAGCTTTGATCCATTATCATGGTGGGACATGGTGGCATGCAAGCAGACATGGTGCTGGAGAGGTGACTGAGAGTTGTATATCTTGCACAGAAAACAGGAAGTGGTCTGTCTCACTGGGCATGGTTTGAGCATATATGAGACCCCAAGCCGACCTCCATAGTGACACACAATCTCCAACAAGATCACATCTACTCCAAAAAGACCACAGCTTCTAACAGTGCTATTCCCCTTTTAGGACCATTTTCTTTCAAACCACCACACTACATTTCTAGATTATTCTTCCCACATTTGTCTTCTTTAAAAGTAGTCTGCTCTCTGTTCCCTATTATCAAGTTGTACTTCTTGCCCATTATACCTTTTTCTGTGACCATCCCTACCCTGCACATGTTTTTGGGGAATTCCCTTCCATTTTTTAAGACTTGGTTCCAACATGTCTTGGCTCCCCCACATCACTCTAGTCACAGTCTTAATTATTTTAAAATCCACTTATAAGATTTTCCTAGTGCTTTACATACTCAATTTCTTGGCCTGTTTTACCTCAGACAACCTCCTGTGGCCATGTTCTTGATGCTTTCTTTGCACAGGCACATCCATTATCTCAATTTCAAACATTTCATTAACTGATTGCCACCCATCCTTGTCTTCCCAGCTTACTCAATTACTTCACTTCCAGCAATCTTCCAATGCCTCCCACAGTCTATTATTTATTCTCTGTTCCTAACCTCCTTTCCTAATGCCCGATCAATTTTGAATTTTGTAGTCAACCCTTGTACTCATTTTCTTGCAAACACTTTTAACTCCCTGTCCTCTTTCTTTTTGTTAGCACTCATTTAGCTAAATCAGAGTATAACCCTTCTGAACACACATGGCATGGCGAAACTTAGCTTTAAAATGTGATATGATCTGAGCAGGGTGGTGCATGACTGCATGACTGTAATCCTAGCACTCAGGAGGCAGAGGCAGCAGGATCTCTGAGTTAGAGAAAAACCTGGTCTCTGAAGCAAGTTTCAGGATAATTAGAGCCACACAGTGAGAATCGGTCAAACAAACAAACACACAAAGTCCTCAAACAAACCAAACAGTAGCAAAAATTTGTCATTAATATCATGGCAAGCTTTGCCCTTCATCCTACCAATGTACTTAATGTCTTCATCTAAACCAGTTTTAGAAAACACACACACACACACACACACACACACACACACACACACACTCCCACCCCCCCACCCCCCCCCCAGATCCTGCAGGGTCTTTCCGTGCTTACTGGTACTCTCACCTGACAATGCGTCCTTGTATTTCACTGGTAATGTGAATGCCATCAAGAGAAAACTTTCACATGCTCTCATTACTTGTTTCTCACCCTGAATTTCCTACAGCTTCTTTCCCTGTAAATGAGCTGTTGATATTCTTGGCTAAAGACAAACATTCCAGAAGTGATTGGCAGCCGTCTTGTATTCCCTACTCAGAGATAATACTTTAGTGATTCTATCTTTTCTTTTGTGACTCACCCATCTTCCTCTATTTTCAGTATTCTAATGAGCTTACAAGTATGTTATCATTTTCCCAATATTTAAAAGTATCCTCCTATTTTCTGAAACGAACATTCTTTCTTGGTATTGTGCAGAGGAACATATGAGTAAAGCAAAAATAACTTGGCCAGGTAATTTCTTTCTGCACTAAGGGTACACAATAGCCAAAATTGGGCTAGCAAATATACCAATACAGGTATATATGTTCCAATATTCTAGTGCTGGTGGTGTCTGTGTCTTTATCCTAGTGGCTGGGGTATGACCTCATAGTGTTTCAGAATTAGTTAGTTTAAAAAAATCAGTGCACAGAAGTGGGTGGATGTGGTTGTTTTGTTGGAACTTAGGGGTCAAGTCTGCCCCTCCAGGTTATCAAATTCTGGGAATGTATCTGCTGTCTTTGCATAGCCATAAATTTTATGATTTGCATAAAAATTTTACAAGGCAGGAGAGATTTATAGAATATTGGTCTATGGTAGGACAACTACCTTTGACAGAAAATTAGCATATTGTGACCCCCACTTCCTGCTCTAAATGTTTGACATTCTCCTTGAGATGATCTCAGTGTCCTGACTCACTGCTTTCAATTACTGCCTTCCATTTTGTGTGGGACTTACTCACATCATCTTTTGTCCCTACTTCATTACAGAAACCAGTCTTGTTTAAGTCTTCCATGCTCCTCTCATCTTTAAATTATTACTCAGATGTTATCTCATTTGACCTTTCACAAGTCATTGGCATAGGTCATCCTTGAAATACTCACTTGTTTTCTGAGCCATCTCATTTGCCTAGATTTCCTATCATTTTTCTAGACATTTATTCACTAGTTCCTTTTGTTTCCTTAAGTTTTTAAATTGGAAAAGTGGATGAACTCATTCTTTAAAGTCCTTTGCTTTTCTCCCCTCAGTTGGAGAAGAGGCCACCGTGCCTTTCTAAGCATGTCTACAAACTTGTAAGCTTATATTTATGTATCCTGCCTGAATCACTTTTCTAAATTTTAACATCCAAATGCACCTAACTATCTCATGAAAAATTCAATTGAGATGTCTACTAACCATCACTTGAAGCTTTCCAAAGCAGAGTGACTTGTGTTCTTTCATCTCCAATTGTGCCTTTACAGATTCCACCCAAATCATAAATACTACAAACTTTTTCACCTGTTAGTTTTAAATAAAAATCTTGCCTTTGTCTTTGTACTATCATGTTCTTTCATTCTACATTTGATTTTTTGCAAATTTTTTGGTCATGCCTTCAAAGTAGAGTCTAAGGATATTGCATTCTTACCAACTGGCTATACTCTTGAGAAACTTGCTCCAAAGAATGAAATAGATTTCTAATAGATCTTCCTGCGTCTTTCCTTGTGCCCCCCTCCCTATTGGCTTCTTTTCAACCAAGCGGATAAAGATTTGTAATGTATAACTGAGTTCCTATCATTTCCACCCATGTGGCTCTTCCCCTCCAGTCAGACCCTGAAATATTGTTCCTAGGGCATTTTTGACTTCATTTCTTATCAATGTCATTTCTACAAATCATACAATACAAACTTTCTCACTTCTTGCCAAAAACACACAGGCCTGGTTCTGTCTCAGGACCTTTGCACAATCACTGTTGATTTGCCGAAAGTGGGCTTCAAGTACCTGTCTGCTTGATTGTTTCCTATACTTCAATTAGAAATTATATTCATCAACCCTCTTCGCAGGGAAGGCTTACCTAAATTCCTTTTCTTTTCAAATTCACTTCCTTTCATTAATCTGAATACTTCTTTCTCATTTAGTAATATATGGTATATATTTAACTTTCCACAAAATCTCTTAATAATTTTATTTGCTGTAGTCCCTATTATAATCTAAACACTGAAGGCAAAAATGTTTTATTATCTCCTGTGCATCCCTAGTGTCTTCTCATGTGCAACGTGCTTACATGCTTGTTGAAAAAGATGAATGCAGTTTTGAACAGTGATATAACAATGAGAATGGGGAGTACGAAATGAGTGACACTCAATTTTTCTTACTTTATTTCTTAGTATTTCGGGGACGTAAAGATGCTTTCCAGAAGCTCATGAAAAGAGGATGCTAAAAAGCCAATTTAGGATCATTGCTTAGGATGCAGAATTGTTTTAAGTGAATAAACAATGCTTTTCTGAACTACTAGCATTCTATAGTTAGGTAACTATAAAGAAAAGGCAGACCATTCTAGATGAAACAGGATATTTAAGAAAATTGAAAGAACACAGAGGATTTATGACTAAAATCACCAGGCTCTCCAAACTAAGGCACATTATCTGTGTCCTGAAAAGGAATAGGAATCAAGAGGGTACAAGCATGTTACCAGAAATAAGGGGGATTTCTTTGTTTTCAAAAAGAGATATTGATATATCCTCTGCCTTGACTTCCTTGAGTGTCTGTGATTACCAAGGGACATGGATATGGATATGAAAGAGTACTGTAGCTTCTGAAATGCCCATGAATGCGGGGATTATTTTAAAACACCATGACCCAGGAAGAGTACAGAAGACAATATGAGGCAATTAACACTTAACAGGATGAAGACCATGCTTCTTCTAGAGTCTCAGTGTTGGCTAGTAGAAGAGGAATATAGTTTAGGTAGCATGTCCTGATGGATTTTTGTGGTCTGCAATGTATGCAAGACTAAGACAACTGGTTTCAAATTTAGAATTTTTGTATGTAGTATGGGATCTTCTCACAGTAGGTTCATGAGGTTATAAAATTTGAAAAGGAAAAAGGATAGGAGGCATAATATAGGTATCAGGAATCTGTGTGCAGAAAAAAAACACATTTGGCCAACCACTATAGAAGACAAGACTCCCATGGTAGGGTGTTGTAAGGGTGTTGCTTGGTTCCTGGCTACCCAGACTCCGGAAATAATCACACAGAGACTATATTAATTAAATCACTGCTTGTTCCATTAGCTCTAGATTCTTATTGACTAATTCTTACATCTTAATGTAACCCATTTCTATTAATCTGTGTATTGCCATGTGGTTGTGGCTTACTGGCAAGGTTTCAGCTCATCTGTTCCCAGCGGCAGCTACATGGTGTCTCACTGACTCCACCTTTTTTCCCCCCACCTAGCTCCATTCTGCTAAGCCACTGGCTGACACAGCTTCTTTATTCACTTACCAATAAAAGCAATACATATACAGAAGGACTTCCCACACCAGTAGGGGTCACTAGAGACTTCTGGGCAAGTAACTTGGTTGTGTTATGAGTGTGAAAATAAAAAAAGATGGTAAACTGTAGAGACGTGGACCAAAGGTCACACGCTTTGGGACTAAGCACATTCTGGTCTGATTGACTCACAGAGTGACAAAGCTGAGGACAGTGTGGCAAATCGAAACACTTGCATTATCCCCACTTTGGGGTCTACCCCTCTATCCCCCTTCCCCCGTCGTTATGAAGATTCTCCTGATTTCTAACCTCTTGCAGCAGTTTAATCCTGTCTCCTCTTTTATAGTGGTCATAAAATTATTCAGCCTTCTTTAATATACAGCTGCTGCATTTGACTCTCTGATCTCCTGAAGCCCTGAATTCCACTGTGTGCAGAGTATTTCATTTTATTGGTTTTTAAATTTTCGTTCTGCACCATTCATATGAGTAGTTATTCTCATATTGTGCACTGGCATTTTAAGCTTGGAATTGATAACTTTGTTCCCCTGTACCTTTCCTAATCTTAAATGGTACAATTAAGTTCCTTTCTAACTATGTGCATTGTCAGGCCAAAGAAACGAGGGTTTTTAAAAAACAATCTTTCACTGCATGTCAGTCCTGTCACATACTCGGCCTCCCTCCCATACCTAATCTGGGTTTTCCACTAAGTGCGCTGTACTCTACCCTATAATCACTAACGACAACAATTGTGAGTTCTTTTCAGAACCATGAGGTCATTACCTGACAAAATCTTATATTTAAGTAATATTTTTGTCCCAAAGGTACTAGCTGTTCTTTGGCAATAATCTCGATCCTCCAGACAGCATCCGTTTAATGGAAAAGCTTGTGCATGCTACAGCATGATATATGCACATCACATCCCTGATGGGGAGTTCGCCCCATCTCAGGTGCTGCTGTAAAGGAAGACTTTTAAGGCTAAATAGAATGGCCATCCAGGTCTCATGCAAGGATGCAATGTTTGCTGCTACTGCAGTCTGCTCTTTTAAGGTGGTCAGCCAAAAGCCAAATAATAAGCCCAAACATAATCAAACAGAACATTGAGCAGTTGCTAGAGGCAAGGAAAAGTGCCATTCCAGCCTTTTGTTCCAGCTCCGCGTTAAGCAGAAGTGTGTGTGGGTGCCGTGGCCTGGCCTAGGATGTGTAATTTGAAGCTAACAGAGCACAGATGGTGTTCTTAGTAGAATCTGCAGGATGTAGTAGTTTTGCACACTTTTCTTATATAAAAAAGGATCCCTCCAAAGGGGACAGCATTTTTTTTTTCTTTTCTCTTGATCTGTGGCTTTTTGAAGTGTTCACGTGGCTCTTATCTCAGGTGTCACTACCTTTGTTCTTAACAGCCCTGACGAAGGGGGAAACTTGTCTTCGTAGGACCAACAAACAGATGGCTTTGGAATAATTTAATACCGTCTCTTCAGGGCTCATACGTGGCACAGGCCTTTTCTGTTATGAAATAGTAATGGGGCGCGAGGAAGCATCAACTGGGGTTGTGTTTCTGTGATAACATCTGAAAATGCAGGTGAGCATGGCAGAGTCATACAAATGGCGGGCTCAGTTTGGAAATGCAGGCTAAGAGCAGGCCACCTGTTGAGACCATTTTACTGACCGTCACAGTTTTACTTGGAACGCTAGACTGGCGAGAGTGAATAAACTCAGAGATCAAAAATAAATAATCTCCCAATGTAGTATAAACCAAATAAGTGATAAAACCATGACCAAAATACCGAAACTTTAAAGCAGTAACAATGTATTTCTTTCCTTTGACTCACTCTCAGGAACAGCTTGAGGTGGTCCTCCAGTATGACATGAACCTTAGGGTCTTCCCATGTGCTGGGGCATGATGGTATATTACTACTGTCTGCTATGCAAGGTTCATTCCCCAGCATGCTTCTTAGAAATACCTGAGGTTTGGAAGATGTGGTAGCAAACGAAACGGCAGTCCATTCCAAGCTCTCTCAAACACTCAAGTCTGAGTCTTGAGTTTCATGGACATCACAGAAGACATTGCTCCTTGAGTTGATAATGTCTCCATTTTGTTCTGTTCATTCTTAAGTTCAATACGTCATAGATAAAAGTGATAGCTTTTGTGTTGTTTTGTTTGATATATTTTAAAATCATACTTTTCCTCTAATGGAGGGAAGTTAGATTATGACTATCAGGTTGGCATCATTTACTAACTTTAAAGAAGATTCTTTCCAGTATATATTTTTTTTATTTATTTTTTTCTTTTTTCTTTTCCCATCCTCCACTTCACACTTTTCTCTCCCCATCCCCCCATCCCCCATCCCCCTATCCCCCCATCCCCCCATCCCACCCCACCCCCAAGTTCCCATTTTTTGTCCGGCAATCTTGTCTACTTCCAATATCCAGGAGGATAACTATATGTTTTTCTTTGGATTCACCTTCTTATATATCTTCTCTAGGATTTTTTTACGAATTATAGGCTCGATGTTCAACTATGTTTATAGCAGCATTATTTGTAATAGCCAGAACCTGGAAACAACCTAGATGCCCTTCAGTGGAAGAATGGATGAAGAAAGTGTGGAATATATACATATTAGAGTACTACTCGGCGGTAAAAAACAATGACATCTTGGATTTTGCATGCAAATGGATGGAAATAGAAAACACCATCCTGAGTGAGGTAACCCATGCCCCAAAAGATGAACATGGGATGTACTCACTCATAATTGGTTTCTAGCCATAAATAAAGGACATCGAGTCCAGTATATTTTTAATGTATTTTATGTAAGTTACTGACCTGTAGAATTTTGGTAGGTTCATCTTTATTTAATATGGATCATTACATAGAACTTGAGAATTAAGCAGCATTCACAGACTTGATGTGCTCTTGCAAAGCTGTATTGCGGAGCACCTCAGAACACCTCATCACTCTTCCGCCCTTCTACCTAAGACTTTTATCCGAACTGATACCTGCCATAGAGGAAAGCATGGGTCTCAGAAATTGCCCTCGTCATATATTATCTCAGCTTCAGAACCGAACATTGTTCTCAGTCAAAATGAATTTTCTTTCACCATTTCCACTGTGTCAAATTAATCCACTAACTACTAAAATATACTGAAAAGTCTGATTCACTTTTTTTTTAATTTGAGAATCTAAAGACTGGGAGTTTAAGTGTTTATTATTTCTCCAGGTAGATATTGTAGTGAGGAGCCTGCTTTTCGTCCTGCCCGGCTCTCGGCCACACAGAAACTGTATTCTTTTAAATACTGCCTGGCCCATTATTTTCAGCCTCTTACTCACATCTTGCTTTAACCCATTTCTAATAATCTGTGTAGCACCACGAAGTGGTGTCCTACCGGAAAGATTCTAGCGTACGTCCATCTTGGGCTGGAGCTTCATCGTGTCTGGTTGTAGAGGCAGGGCAATTGTCTGAGCCATCTACCTCACTTCCTTCTTTCTGTTCTGTCTACTCCACCCACCTATGTTCTAACCTATTAGGCCAAGCAGTTTTCTTTATTAATTAACCAATGAAATCAACAGATTGATAGAAGACTCGCCTCCATCAAGATATCCTAAGTTTATGCCATCCCCTAGATAATGACTGTTAGTTTATGTCACTTGTAGAAGAGTCGAGAGAACACCAAAACATTGACTGCTAGAAACATCTGTTGCTTAAAACAGATATTGATATAAAAGACAATTTTGTAGTCTGTGCTTCTTTTTCTAAACAATAACCAAGTTTTTTCTTGGGACTGCAATCTGAATAAATAATTACTGACTATGTTAAATGACATGGATATATTCCAGAAAAAGACTAGGTATTATTCCTAATTATTCTTATTAGATATAGTCAAAGAAAATAGGACATAATACAATACAAAGTAGCAATGACCTAGACAGGATGGGATTGTATTTATTCTCATTCAAAATCTAGGAAATATTCAAGCCTAGTATGGTATCAGGACTCAGATTTCTTCTGTCCCAATGGTCTATCATTGCTTTAATCTTTTATTCTTAAAGTGACCTGATAGCCTAGAATAGCTAGTTTAGCTTCTATCACATGCAGAAAGTCCAGAAAAACAAGAAGAAGTAGCAAACACAAAAGAATCAAAATGATGTGCAGGACTTTGTTGACTTCCCAAGGAAAGGGAGCCTTACCCTCTCTGAGGAGTATTTGGGAGTGGGGTAGGGAAAAGGTGGAGGAATTGGGAGAAAAGGAGGGGGTGGGAACTGTGACTGGTATGTAAAATAAGAAGAGATTGTTTAAAAAAATAAATTAATTTAAAGAAGGAGATAAAAGATAGGAATCAAACCATTTGTAAATATATAGGATACATGATCTTGTAAGATTGTGTTTTGGGACATCATCCATCTCTCTCTTCTGCCCTTTCTCCCTTCCTCCTTTCCTCCCTCCTCTTCCTATCATTACACAAACACACACACACATCTGTATATATATGATTATGTTTCCCCAATTTGTCCAATATGATATCACTAAGAGAATACCCTCTTAATTATATCACATTGGGCAAATTCATCCTCTTAATTATAACGCACTGGACAAATTGGGGAAGCATAGTCATATCTAGCAGTGTGGGAAGTTGATGGGGCTTAAACATTCCTGGATAGTCAGGAAAAGAATTTGGAAATGAAGAGAATGCTGTTGGTGTAATGCTAACAGTCTTATCCATACAATTGCAGGACACCGAGAAAGCCTCATTTCTTACAACCTGAATAGCTTCCTTTCAAGGGCTTGTTTCTCACATAAACGTTCTAATTATTCACCATTAGGTGTTTGAAATTTTCAGTGCCCTGAGTTTCAGGCATGTCTTTTAGTTTTTATCTTTGGTTAAGTCTTGTTTGTATTATTCAAGCACTTTGTTAACACGTGATTAACACTAAAATTCCTTCCTGCTTTATATTTCTTAATCATGACCTATTTTATTATTTTGTCTTTGCTCTTTTATCTGTTCAGGTAAAAATTAAATGCAATTTGATGAAATAATACATCATATTCTACTCCTGCAATAATCCTTCTCTCCTTTTGGTTTCACAATATCTAAACTTTATCAAGTTCTTTGCAGATTATCTTTACAAATTTCAAAGAAATGTATTGAAATAGTGGAGTTTCTAATTTGAGATTATTGCATTTCTAGGATGCTGTAGATATATACATTTCACCAGTTTCATGGAGATCAAACATCTGGAGAAGATGGGTTCTTATAATTTATAAATGGTAGTATCAATTATATTGGAAGCTGAACAATGTTTATCATTCTCCATTTTTTTCTGCAAGAAATTCTTAAACAGCAAGGTGCATAGATGGAAAAATTTGTTTACCTAGGTAAATAAATTATAGTCTTGGAACACGCTAATATTAAGATATACAATAACTACTACACATGTATTAAATTCTAATGGCCAAATAGTTAAGAACTTTAATGAAACTCATTATTAGTGCTATGGCAACAAATCTCTCTTTGACCTTTAGTTTTATAGACCGTTTTGTTCATAACATGGCCAAAGAGAAGACTCCATTCTGTATTATTCTGTTCAATTTATTCTTGCATAATTAATTGCAAGTTTAGGATACTGTTATATTATTGCACATTGTCAGAAGGTGGCATAATAAATAGAAAATGTTACAATGAGTCTGCCTAACCCTGTCATAAAGTATTCTACTTCCTTATAGTGGATGGATACTTTCAAAAGTTCTGTTATTTGACTGGGATGAGAACTATAAGTCAAGCCCTTGATCACCAAACATAAGCAGTTATTTTTTAAGATATTCTGTTAAAGGATGTATCCCTGTTTATGGAAGCTATACTTGTAGCAATAATTTGCAGCAATGCGTCCAAGATTAAGGAGGTGGGGCCACAGGGATTTTGATCTTGCATAAATAAAAAATAGCATCAAAATCTGTTTTAAGGTTAGTCCAGAGGGTCGAAGCAAGATTCTTATATTTTCTAGATCTTATTAATGTTCCCTTTGGAGAATTGCTGCTACATAAGCTGAATTTATCTGCCAATGAGAAAGAACTAAATTAATAGAATTGGCCAAAAGAAAGAAAGCATATGATGCTCTTGGCTGCATAATTCATTGCCTAAGCTGATAACAAGTAAATAACATTGATATACAGCCACTCTTGCCATACATGAGGAGGCAAAGAAAAACTGAGAAGGCTAAATGTTGTAGTGAATTTGGGTGTTATGTTACTTTGTTGCTCTGATTAACATGATGATTTTTATCATTAATTAAAACTCCAAAGAGCTTAGACTGATAATGCATAAAATGCTTCCAAAAGTGTTAGGAATGGTTACAATTTTGAATTCTCATATCTAATTCTTTTTAGCTTAATATTTGAAATATTCTCAATCACTGTAGAATCAAATGAGTTTTAAATGCTATTGCGCAATTTTGGCATTACTTAGTGTTTGTTAATTTTGTTTCTGGCTTGGTTTTGCAGTTGGGATCTCTTCATTATTTGTCATTGTAAAATGAAAAAGAATTTTATAAAGACATTAGTAGTGCAAGCATGATTTTTTTTTCTGGAGTTAGAAAAGTTTTAGAATCTACACTGACCTCAAGCATTGTTTATAATAAGTCCTGGATATTCCGGTTTAACAAGAGCTCCAAAGGCCTCAGTGAAAGTCTTTCTAAAGACACCATGAATATGCAGGGCCAGAAAAATTTCATACTTTTCTTTTTTGGAAATGTCAAGTAGATGCTTCTCTCCAAATGTTCTCCATTGCTTGAGGAAATGTAGAGGAGCAGTCCACTAATTTTGGCATTTGGACTTCCTTTCTTAAAAGGCATCTTGTCCTGAGGGAATGTTTGGAGATCCATAACTGTGATTTAAAAAGAGGGCTCTACTGTAGCACGAATTCTAATTGTTCTCAATAAAAGCTCAGAGTCAGATATTAGGGGCTGGAAGCTGAAGGATCGGAGAAGAGGGCAGTCAGCCACTAGAGAGACATTTTACCCCTACTGAATCCTCGGACCAAATGGGCAATCCTGCCCTCAGACTGCACTGAGCTCCCCTGTCTTCTCCTGCTTGATAGTCCTCTCTTCACCCAGCCATATCCCTTCTGTCTCTACCCCCTAGGGCTGGGATTAAAGGCATGCTGGGATCACCTTTGTATAAGCTCTTTTTCTCTTTTATCCTGCATCAGTTTCGTGTAGCTCATGGAGACCTTGAACTAACAGAGATCTGTCTGCCTCTGTCTTCCAAGTCCTGGGATTAAAGATGTGTGCCACCACTGCCTGGCCCCCAGTGTCTTAGCTCTGCACTCTGATCTTCAGGCAAGCTTTATTTGTTAAAACACAAATAAAATATCACAACAGACTATACAATAAAAACATTCTTTGTAATAGCTCATAAGCTGGTAACACAAGAAAACAAATTTAGAAAGAAACGTGAAGGATTGGAGAAATGACTTGGCCACTACATCTGATGACCTGAGTCCAATCCCTGGGGCTCACATGACAGAACGAGAGAATCAGCTTCCAATACTCTAACCTCCATTGACTCACTACACACACACACACACACACACACACACACACACACACACTCACACACACATGCAGGCACACACAAACAAAATTTATGAATATTTTAATTTGAGTTTTCAAAACAGGGGCTAGTGACTTGGGGCACATGTTCAAGCTGCATCAAGAAAATTCTCCTATTCACATGGACACACATATGGCTCACCTGCTCACACAAAGCTTATTTAAGATATAATCAAGGCATTAAAGGTAATTCATTAAGCTCTTGCAAGTATCTGCTAGTGACCACTTTGCTGTAGGCTATAGGCTTTCCTTTTTATTGCTGGTGTGAGCCAGAGATAGGTACAGAGTTATTGCTCGATAATGACACTGTTACTGTCTGTCACTACTGTATTTGGTCTTGGGGCTATTTGTAACTTGTTTGATTCCCAGCACAGAGCAGTAACTGAACAGGCTGTTCTAAATGTGCACATTCGTTATCCAGATACTATAGATCAGGGTCAGCCGGGAAGCGCCAGACAGGATATTCAGGGCTGTTGGACTCCTGTTGAGTTATGTCTGCTCACCCAACCCAACAACATTCACTCTTGGCATTTTCAGATGGCACTGGCCCCTATGCCAGTAATTTGTGCCTATTTGTGATTGAAGGTAGGTCCAGTAAGGGAAGCCATATGGTTTGTCGTTCATGTCTGCTGCATTTGGGAAGTAGCAGATGCAAAATTGAGCACACCTGGAATTCAGAGGCAGAAGCCCTGACAGAGCAATCTGTTATGTAACACTATATATGCTGGAAGATTTGTGGGGACAAAGTCCCTACAGAAACAACCTGCCTGCACATAACCCATGTCTTAATACATAACCCGCACTGCCTGTTGGGCATTTATTTTTCATAGCTGGCTACATTTATACGCTCATTAGTTTTCTGTGACAAATGAATAAATATGGCAGCCCATAGTTTATTTGAAGGAATAAAAAGAATAGGAGGTATAATTTGCAAATGCGGGCATTGCCTTCAGTATATTATTTTGCAATAACGTTTATATGGAAAAAGAGCACACTTGCATGTGGTTGGTAGTGTGTCTGAGAATTGCTGAGTTTTATGTAAATAAATTGATAGCTTCCTCTGCATTATGCTTTTGCTTTATTGATAAGAAGAATTCCTCCGTGGAAGAGGTAGGGGCTGAAAGTCATGTGGACTGTACACTTGGGCTGCTTAAGTCAAATATCACTGTAGAAAGCTGGACTCAAGGCACAGTTGGATTTAGGCACAATATAACTCTAGTATATTTGACAGTGGAAAGTCCTCTACGTCTTTGTCATGTGATTGACTGACAGAAAGGTGGTTCAACTTTATAGGATAGACATTTTATGATCTAAGCACCTTTGATTTAAGCTGTACGATGAGCATTTCATCTGCCACCTGAGAATTCACCTCCCCATTTGTGAAGAAACTAGCATTTTAATATGCTTTTTGTATGTGAGAAACAATAGAACAAAGATAAAGAGCAAAGATAATTACCATGGCCAAAAGATTTGCTTCAGTAGCCAGCAATTGTGTTAGGTTAACGGAAAGTCACCCATAGATAAAGAATAGATTATTAGTGTTGATACGTTCTGTAGTTTAATATATGAATTATAATAAAAGAAGTATCATTATTCATCTAATATTCTGTTTTAATAGCAGTTATAAAAGGAGAAAAAGTGAACCATTTTTAAAATTCAACAATAGACCATTTTATTAATGTAGAAATAAAATTTTAGAAATTTCAAAAATGGAGAGATACCAAAGAAGAAATGGGACTCAGAAAGATAACTTTATATTGATAAGGTAGGCAGACCTTGGACAGTGAGAGCAAAAAGACAAAAGAAATGGCTGAGCCCATGAGAGCGTCCACGGCACAGCAACCCAAGTGTGAGTGCAGTCTGAAGCAAGGAATACCCGCCCCATATACAGTTGTAGTTCTTGATTGACTTTCCACCAAATTCTGCCTTGGGTATAGGACTTCAGTTCATAACAAAAGCATTATAATAGTAATGAAATGATCACGTTTTCAGGAGATGGTAGACATGTAATGAGCTTCATTTCCAGAAAAACCCTTAGGGAACTCGAGTGTTCTTCCCTGTGAAGAACATGTTTAAAGGAAAGACTAGTATTTTTATGTGCCTATATTAATGAGATTACATGCAGCAATAGGTTACCAGGTGCTGACTTTTGGCTCCTCTTTCTCATTTTTATTATGTCAATATCCTGTATGCACCTTTTCTCATTTCAGATCTTCATCACCATCCCTGTTTCAAATTAAAGCTAAGAAGTCTGTTCCTGGCCCCCATACTATTGGGGACCCATGAAATATAGAGAGAAATATTGATATCCACAATTTGAGATTTTTTTCTTGTGTATTTGTCATAGCAGCTATAGAATGCTCACAGTTCTATATGGATATAAACCACATTCTTAGCTCTCAAAGTATTAGGCATTTTGGTCACACTAAGATATGTGTTTTGCTCTATTCATAATTAAGCCATCAACATGACTGTGTCTTGAGTAGCTAAAAAGATCAGGGTTATCAAGATTATTTTCAGAACAAGTTTATTTATCGCCTACGTTTGCCAAACACTCGCATAGTACCAAATTGTGCTAGGCACCATTCCTGACACTTAACCAGTATGGAAGTGCTGTCACAGATACAGTAATAGAGTTTATGATGGGCTGGGACTAGATTAGTTTGGGCTCAAATTATTCAGATTGCTGAAAGATTTGCTGTTTATTTTGGAAATGGAAGAGAGTAGAGGTTTAAAATGTTTAAGCACAGAAATCATAGCTGAAATCATCATTATTCACTCTTCCTTATCTATGACATGTGAGTCATGCTCCTCAAGTCCATAGGTGGGCATTCAGAGACTCCATTTATCAGATACCCATTTAATGATAGTGATCTAATATACATATTACCATGTATAGATAACGGAAATAGAATTACATCATTTTCCTGCCTTTCCTCTACAACATCCCCCACTCTCAAATTGATAGCTCTTTTCATTTGATTATTCTCTCTCTTTTTTTTTTGCTTTTTCGAGACAGGGTTTCCCTGTAGTTTCTAGAGCCTGTCCTGGAACTAGCTCTTGTAGACCAGGCTGGCCTCGAACTCAGAGATCCGCCTGCCTCTGCCTCCCGAGTGCTGGGATTAAAGGTGTGTGCCACCATTGTCCGGCTGATTATTATTCTTAAGGTGGTGTGTGTGTGTGTGTGTTGTGTGTGTGTGTGTGTGTGTACCAATGTATAGAGTTTTTTCTTTGTTTGTGTGTATATGGTTTTAGGTCTGATCACTTTACTTTGGACAATCAATGAGGGGGTTTACCCTTAGGGGTGGCTAATCCTCTTTTTCCCAGCAGTTAATAGTTGTCTGTAATTCTTTGTCTAGGAGTAAGATCTCACAAAATTTCCACTCTTTCCATGTTAGCACATCCATTGTTCTGGTCTTGTTTATGTAGCTATTTCTATAAAAGAGTGTTTTACAGCCGACTTCCTGTAGTTCTAGTTCTTACAATATTTTTGCACCATTTTCTATGGTGATCCACGAATCATGGATGTAGGAACTCTGATGTAGATTTATCCATTGGGGATGGGGTCTTCACAACCCATTGATATCTGCTTTGTGGTTTTTCTCTGATGTCCTTCATTTCTTTTAAAGAGAGGCTTCTCTTTTGTGGGTATAAGGATAAGATTTAGTATGTAGTAAGGAATTATGCTGGTCCAGCAAAATGGTGGTAGTAATTCTTTTCTAATGGCTGTGACCTCATTAGCCTCAAAAGCTGGCTGTTTTCAGTACATGGCATGATTTCCCTACTTTCGAGTAGGCTTTAAGTTCAATTAGATAGCTATTGGTTACCACTGTTATGTGAATGCCACCTAATGGTTCAATTTATTTTTAACAGAAGAAAAAACCAAAGGCATCCAATGATGTTGGTGGTGTCACCTATTGGCTAGTGTTTATCATCATCTGTTCAGGTTTAGATTTTTATGAACACACTAACTCTAAAAACTTAAAATGGATATTGTTGAAAATGAGTACAAAATGAATATTAATGGTGTTTATATGGAATAATTATAATTAAATTTCTGTTTTTAAAGAGTATCTAGCAATAATAAGAAACAGAGATGGGTGTGGTTTCCCACAGCTTTAAACCCACTGCTTGGAAGGTAGGAGAAACTGGGTCTATGTGAGTTTGAATACTGTAAGAGATGTATATTAAGACCCTATCTCAAAAACAAGCCAGCAAACAAAAACTCCAGAAAAATAGTGAAAACTCATAAAAATTTTCCAGGGTGAGATAAGGATAGACAATTGGTAAGTGTAAGCTGTTAAACATGCTTCCCAAATCTTTGATGCCAGTTATTCAGACAAGGGATTGTACTGAGAATCGACATAGACTTTGTCTAATCTACAGCTATGTCCAGAGCTTCTTGAAAATGTCACAGATCAAAATAGAAGCAGTGAACAAAATATTCTATCATGAGATTTACCTGATAGCATTAAAGGAAAGATGAAAGTGACCTAGAGAATTCTTGATAGCGAAAATGGCTTTGAAAAAAATTAAAATATGCTGATGTGTTGACTTTCTTCAGGGTTAGTGGTCAGTAGAGTTTCTTTGAGAGAATGACATTGAGCAGAATTCTAGATGACAAGAAAATGCTGGCCTGGCAAATATTTGGGAGTAGTGCATGCCTAGGGAAAAAGAAGAGAAAAGGAATCTAAGACAAGAATAATTCTCAGAAAATCAAAAAAATAGAAGATGATTTTTATCTAGTCTGAGACAGTAAGTAACTTGGATTATCATATTAATCACAACGTAAAAGTCTAAATGTTATCAAATTTCAGAAAGGGGAATACTTCGGGACTAATTTCTCACCTTTTCTACTAGGCCATCAATACTGGCTTCTAACGTTAACACATATTGCTCGACATTATAATTATATTGCCTAGTTATTGCTGTGACGGAACACCATGAGTAAAGCAATGTGGGGAGGAAAGGGTTTGTTTAGCTCACACTTCCACATCAGTGTTCATCACTGAAGGAAGTCAGGACAGGGAGTCAAGCAGAGCAGGAACTTGGAGGCAGGAGGTGATACAGAGGCCATGGAGGAATGCTCTTTCCTGGCTTGCTCCAGATTGCTTTCTCAGTCTACTTTTAAAAAAAAATTTATTAAAATCCAGGACCACCATCTCAGGGATAGCCTCACCAACAAGGGATGGATTGGGACCTTACCCACCAAGAACCAATTAAGAAAATGCCCCACTATGAGATGCCTACATGGCTCCCTCTTGTCAGGTGACTGTAGCTTATGTCAACTTGTCATAAAATTGGTTAAGACATAGACTTAAAAGTTACAATTAATTCCTCAAGATTTAAAGTGTTTATATCACAGACAGAAAATAACTTTTTGTGTGGAATTTATAGTTTTTAATTTGCCTATTATTTTTACTTCTACAGGGACAGTCAAAGGAAATTTAACGTACGCTTACTTAAAAGTATGGCTATACTTCTAGCTTCATAAAATCATTTTCTCTTTGCCTTTCTCCCAAGTGTTTTCTGTAGGTGGGGTTTGCATAAGATGTCTGGATTTATGCTCACCAAATTGTAATGCTAGCTTTTTATGAACAGTTTATTTGTCTTTTTCTTAATTTTGAGTAGTTATTAACCATCATTTGATAGTCATATACTATTTTGTTTGTTTTTATGATGTAATTTTTACTTACTCTCCTTGCCTTAGAAATTGGTATTGTCCATGGATCTCTCTCTTCTTCATTTAAGTTTTAGCATTAGGAATTATGTAGGATATAGAGTCTTTGATTGATCTTCTATAAGTAGTAGCTCTTTGATTTTTTTCAAAGACCCTGTAACAGAATATTTTCAATATATTCCCTAGTATTTTGTGCATTCAAGGATTTTAAAACTTTCTTCTAGTACATAATGTGAACAAATCTTAAGTGTTTTTTATTGCGTTTTTAAAATATCTTTGTGAGACCTGTAAATTAATATTCTATAGTAAACTATAGTAACTAATGGTGATAGAAGAGGTAGAATTAAAGACACACCTAGGAACACCTGATTTTTGACAAAGAAGCTAAAAATATAAAATGGAAAAAAGAGAGTATATTCAACAAATGATGCTGGCATAACTGGATATCAACATGTAGAAGAATGCAAATAGATCCATATCTTTCACCGTGCACATAACTCAAGTCCAAATGGATCAAAGACCTTAACATAAAACCAACCACACTGAACCTCATAGAAGAGAAAGTGGGAAGTATACTTGAATGCATTGGTACAGGAAGATTGCTTACTAAATAGAGCCCTAGGAGCACAGACACTGAGACCAATAATTAATAAATAGGATCTCAAATTGAGAAGCTCTGTAAAGCAAAGGGCACAGTCAACAAACAAAATGACAGTCTACAGAATGGGAAAAGATTTTCACCAACCCCACATCAGACAGAGGACTGATCTCCAAAATAAGCAAATAACTCAAGAAACTTGCCATCAAAAGAACAAATAATCTAATAAAAAATGGGGTACAGTCCTAAACAGAGAGCTCTCAACAGATGACTCTCAAAGGGCTGAAAGACACTTAAGGAAATGTTCAATATCTTTAGCTATCAAAACAACTCTGAGATTCCATCTTACACCTGTCAGAATGGCCAAGATCAAAAAACGCTGATGACAGCTTATGCTGGAGAGGATGTGGGTGAAGTCAATGTTCCCCCCATTGCTGGTGAGAGTGCAAACTTGTACAGTCGCTTTAGAAATCAGTATGGTGATTTCTCACAAAATTAGGAAACAATCTACTTCAAGATCCAGAAATATCTAGTATATACCCAAAAGAGGCTCAATTATGCCACAAGGACATGTGCTAAACTATGTTCATAGAAGCATTATTTGCAATAGCCAGAATCTGTAAACAACCTAGATGCCCCTCAACTAAAGAATGGATAAAGAAAACGTGATACATTTATACAATGGAGTACTACACAGTGGTAAAAAATTAATGATACCTTGAAATGTTCAGGCAAATGGATGGATCTAGAAAAAAACATTGAATGAGGTAACCCAGACACAGAAAGACAAATATAATATGTATTCACTCATAAGTGGCTTTTAGACATAAAACAAAGAAAAATCAGCCTACAGGCCAAACCCTGGAAAAAAACTAGACAACAAAGAGGATCCTAAGAGAGACATACATGAATCTACATAGGAAGATAAAAAGACAAGATCTCCTGAATAAATTGGGAGCATGGGGGTCATGGGAAAAGCAAAAGGGGAGAGGAGAAGAAGGGAGGGAGTGGAGATAAAACATATAGCTAAAAAAAAAAAACCCATTAAAATGATGAGTGTGGTCAGATCTAACTGTAATCTCACTGTTATGGGGTATGGAAAGATAATGAATGCTGATTCCCAACCCACTTCTAGTTCTAGGTTCAGTGAGAGACTATCTCAGGGGACGAGACAGAAAGTGATAGAGCATCACAGTTAAAGTCTTCCTCTGGAATACATATATGCACCTATACATATACACTCACATAGTGCAAATACACAAAACATGCATGCAACTTCCACTTATGGGACACTCATTTCTAAACCACTAGAAGCATGCCTAAGAATTTGTACAACTCTAGATACAAAAATACATACTAATAATTCATTTAATGTTCACATTGGATTTATCCTATGTTTAGCATAGTTCTAAATACACTATTTTATACTTTATAGTAAATCCTTATATTAGATTTATTTTGAAAATTAGTGTGTGAATTTAATTGCCCAATAGTAGTTTTAAGTTGGATAAATATTTACTTTTGAAATATATTTTATTAAAAATAGTCAGCCTTACAATTATTATAAATATCTATGATGTATTTATAGGGATATTGTTAGGCTAGCTGGTCACAGAAAAAGTTGTGAAAATACTTCTGTAATTGAGTTACTTATTAGACAAAATAATGCCACATGATATTTCATATCTTGTGGAGAACAAAGCTGGTAGGTAGATAGTAAAAAGAAGAAACAGCTATGGATTAATGAAATGAAACAGGTTTGAAAGAAGATTACAAAATGATAATTATCTATAATTAAACATCAGTGACTGCAAGCAAAATCTGTGTTGAAGGGAGCCAGGTACATGCGTCTATGTAAAATCAGTTACAGTCTATTCCCTGGGCAGGTGACAGAAAATGTTCTGTGTATGGACTAGCCAGTGGTGTGCAGGGTGACTGTTAGCCATCCTTTCTTGTGTGTTCAGTTTTGGTCTGCATGCACACTTAACTCCAGTGTATGCAGCACTTTATGCCCCACAATATGTGAACCAGTGCACAGACAGTATGGCTCTACCTCAATAGAATTCACATTCTTCCAGGGAGCTGAAATAATTTCTTAATTTTCTTTGTCTTTTGGTTTCTCAAAAGCACATTAATTCTTTTCCCCTTTAGATCAGGATGTTTTGCCTTTCCACCTTTGCTCTCATCTAAGCCTGGAAGTCTTTTCTCCCTTATCTAGGTAGCCAACTCTGGTGAATTACTACAAAGCAATTAAAAGACTTAAAAAAATACTTTCTACCAAAGACACGATAAGGTGAAGCTGAGCTTCCACCAATGGCATGAGACACAATCATCACCTGCATCAGGGATAAAAGATGGGAGCCGTGCTGGGTCTGGTAGGTTGCTAGCATGGTTTGGGTTATAGTGTACCATTTTGAACAAAAAACCTGCCTTGCAAAACCAAAAAAAAATTTTTTATTCTTTGACAATTTTATACATATGTATAGTTTTTAAAAAAATATTCATACCACAGTATGAGAGGCAACATTTCTGAAGGAATTTTAAAGTGTGAGAGGGATCTGAGTCCTAGGAAAGGAATTTGAGTTCTTCTGGTTCAAGTAGAATGAAGTTGAGGGCAAGAGCTGGCTTCCAAGAGTAGGCAGTGGGCACTACAGAAAGGATGCAGACGCATTGGAAGTGAAGTGGAGGTACAGGCAGTTAAAAGGGTACATAAATAGGTTCAGACAAAAAAAAAAAAACATACTTTACTTGGAGAATAGATTATAGGGAAAAGAGACAGTACAAATGATGGAAAGGAGTTATTGTGAAAATTTAGGTTGGAGGTAACTGATGACCTTGTTTAGAATGGCAGTTGTAAAAATAAAGGTGGAATGGAATTTTATTCAATTATAAAGAAGAATAAGATTCTTTTCTGCAGGAAAATGGAGCATTCATGTTATGTAAAATACATCAGGCTCAGAAAAGCAAACCTCAAATTTTCTTTTACATAGAGAATACTATCTATCTATCTATCTATCTATCTATCTATCTATCTATCTATCTATCTGTCTGTCTGTCTGTCTGTCTGTCTATCTATCTATCTATCTATCTATCTATCTATCTACCTACCTACCTCTATCTATCTATCTATCTATCTATCTATCTATCTATCTATCTATCTATCATCTATCTATCATCTATCTATCTATCTATCTATCTATCTATCTATCTATCTATCTATCTATCTATCATCTATCTCTATCTATCTATCTATCTATCTATCATCTATCTATCATCTATCTATCTATCTATCTCCGTCTATCTGTCTGTCTGTCTATCTATCTATCTATCTATCTATCTATCTATCTATCATCTATCTATCTATCTATCATCTATCTATCTATCATCTATCTATCTATCTATCTATCTATCTATCTATCTATCTATCTATCTATCATCTATCTATCTATCATCTATCTATCTATCATTTGTGTTCTATCTTCTGTCATCTATCTATTATAAGAAATTAGAAAAGAGACTTTGGGGGAGTTTTGAATGAAGTGTGAATGGAGGGGGAAGATAAAAAAGGGACTTTGGGTTTTCATCATGAAAACCAAAACAGGACAGTAGCTGGTGGGAATCAGAGAAAAGGTCACAGACAGCAAACATCTAGATGGGTCATGTTCAGAGGCTATTCTTAGACTGTCATCCTGGTCCCACCAGCATGCTGTAAAACAGCACCAAGCAAAAAATCAGGGTGTAGAGCAGCCTCTAGGGAGAGAGAGTGATGAGGTATAAAGGGGTTTCCAAATCAAGCCCATGGCAGAAGCAATTACTGGCTTCAGGCTCTTTTGTGAGCTCCTTGAATTATCTAACATTATTTATAAAATGGGATGAAAATATTTACCCTGTGTGTTTGCTTTGGAGCTTAATTCAACCAATGTTTACAAAATACCTTGCACATAGTAGATGATAAAAATGAAGGTCTCCTGGCCTCCTGCTGTGTAAATTAATTCATATCAATGAGAGCGCTCATTCAGCTACACGATTAATGAACATCTTTTCGCTGAAGGGTTTATTCCTTGTCCATTTCATCTTGAGGCCCAGTATGAAAGCATAGAGTTAATGTTTATGCTATATTCTAAGCATCTGATGTATTTCAAGGCAAACTATATTTTAAACCACATCACACAATATCAAATTCTTTACTTTTTATTTCCTATTCAATTCTTTGAGATCATTGCTATTTGTTTTCTTTAATAATGAGAGGTAGGCATAGTTTTGAAGGATAGAGCAAGGTCTCTAAGCTCCTGCATGGGAATCCTGAATCCTAGTGTTTGTAGTATGTCTCTCTAATCATGCAGCATCTTCAGATCACAGGGCTTTCCGAATTTCACTCTTAGGCCAGAAATAACCCTTGCTTTCATTGCCTATAAAAGAACTGTGTTGTTCCCTGGAGTTTTCTTTGGGGGATTATTTGAGAGAATTATAACCCTTTGAACTTGGTCAAACTGAGTCATACATTTATGGAATTTGTCCCACTCCATCTTAGAGATGGAAGAGCACAGTGTAAGGATCTGGCTTCCTGAGATCATTTACTCTATGGCTCTCTGGCTATCATGTTTTGCTGATATTTCAGTATTTCTATGATATTTGGTGTAGGTGGGATTTTTCATCAGGACAGTCAGTCAGCTCTGTCCTACCAGTCAGCTTCCAAATAACCACACAGAGACTTATTATTAATTATGAATATTCAGCTGGGAGCTTAGGCTTGTTACTAACTCTTATAACTTAAATTAACCCATATTTCTTATTTAAACTCTACCATGTGACAGTATCATTTTTCAGCATGACATGTTCATCTTCCTTCTTTCCACATCTCCTGGTGACTCCAAACTCTGCCCTTCTTCTTCCCTCTATGCTCTTTGTGTCCACAAGTCCCACCTAACCTCTACTCGCCCAGCTATTGGCCAGTCATCTCTTTATTAACCTATGATAGTAATACATATACATAGTGTACAAAAATATTGTTCCACAGCAATTTGAGGCATTGATTTATTATTCTTTTTGCTTTGATTCCATGACACATCCTTCTCCAGAAGCACCATTCTCAATTATAGGCTGCTAGCCACACAACACACACTACTCCAATCTCCATTTAGACAGTTAACTGTCATCCCAATTTGATATGATCAAAAAACAAAAACAAAACCCTCTGAATTTCTCTGTCTCAAACTCTCCCATATGCTCTCATGGCATGAACCTCAGCCACCTTTGACTCCTCCTGCTTTGGAAAAATAGACACCTAGTCTGGTCGTCCTAGCTTGACATTGCTGTGTCCTGTCCTACTCTTCCCCAATACAGTCTTGCCTGGATATTATGAATTTTTTGCACAACTTCCTCAGCAGCCCTTTAGTATACTGTATGGCTAATATTACATATAAGTCATTTCTTGTAAAATACTATAAAATAAATCTATTTTAATTGCTTATAATTTTCATGCAATGCTAGATTTTGTTGCTTTTATTTTACTTATTTTAAAATTTAATACTTACTGTATTTGGGAGCCTGAACTGAATAAAAAGCAAGCCTGGTCTAATGCCGTTAAGAGATTTCATCCAACACGAAGTAGAACAAGTAGGATTCCTTCTTCTGACTTAATTCCCATTGACCATCCTTTGTACGACGGAGATGAAGGTGGGCATTTTAGCTTGTCTTTCAGCCAAACTAAGAGTGTCTTATTGAGTTTAGGAGCACATGCACTTGAAATTGAAAGTCCACTGACTGCAAGGGGAACCTGCCATGGCTACATTTTGCCTCCTTCCCTGTGGTGTGCTACAGCTGATCTCAGCTAAACCACTTGCGATGCTTGTTACTGCTGCAGTGTCAATGAATTTAGAGTGCTAATCAATTAGCAGTAAATAGGTTTCTCTGTCAATTTGGAAGCATCCCAATGAAGATAAAAAGAGAGTGGGATAGAGTGATAAATAATTTATAGTTGGAAGGAATCCCTAATTCTCTCTACCCACTTGTGGGTTCTAAGTTTTTGTTTATTGTTAAAGGGGAAACATGAGACCAAGAACCAGAAATAACACAGGCTTGTAATTAAAACTGTTTAAAGAAAGAGATATGCAGATTTAGCAGTGTGTTAACTTCCCTCCTTCTCCCTGGATTTCATACACATGCTGCAATTACCAAACTCAACTTGTCTCTGACTCTCCTGGGCAATGCTGGCATTTATCTTTTTGCTGTGATGTTTTGTCTTTTGCCTTGTTTAAAATTATTTTCATGTATACCCTTGGTGCTGTGTTTTTATTTTGGTAACTCTATACATGCATTTCAGGATCTCACCTGGTCTAGACTTTTCATTTTTTACTACATTGATATCTCAGAGACAGTGATTGGGATAATCAGAGCTCTGAGTGTGGATGTGTTATAAAGACTCTTGCTAAACATGGCTACCATTCTTTTTTTAGTTCCTGTCTAGTTGGTTTAGTTCTGATAAAGTGCCTAGAATAAAGGTTTGTGTTGTAAATGAGCTGCTTATTGGTTCCTAGATGTTCAGTCCTGAAATAACCACACAGAAATTATATTATTTAAATCACAGCTTGGCCCATTAGCTCTAGCTTCTTATTGGCTAATTCTTATATCCTAATTTAACCTATTTCTAGTATGTTCTGGTGTCTATATCCAGCAGGTGGGGCTATATGGCTTCTCCCTGACTCTGCCTTTCTTTCTCCCAGCATTCAGTTTAGTTTTCTCTGCCTACCTCTGTTCTGCCCTGGTCTGCTATAGGCCCAAAGCAGTTCTTTATTAACCACTGGTATTCACAGCATACAGAGAGGAATTCTGTCTTCCCCAGCCCAGTCCTTGAGATCAGGGAACTCTGCTAGTGTTTCTCTATCTGCTTCCCCACCCATGGCATCTCAAGATACTGGGCTCACAATGCAGTCTTTCAGTTTTCAGTAGGCACCAAAAAAGTCAGTTTCCTTACCAAGATTCTAGCTTCTCGATCCTCACAATCTTCAGCTCCATGTCCTAAATTAGGGGTTTATCTTACCCACAGCCTCTTGACTAGAACTCTGGGACCTTCTGACATTTTCCCAGCTGGGTCTCGGCTCCAGTTGAACACTACACAGTGAGGTGGAGGAACAAATGTAGACCAGACACCTTAAAGATTCTTTCTGTGATCTTTCAGAGAGTTCCTGACTATGAGATGTGATCTTACATTTTTTTTAGGGATTGAGGGGAACGATGAGGACAAGTACTTGCTCCTTTGTTGAGAATTTTAGCAAGTTCCTTTAGCATTTATTGAGGAAGCTATTTTGTTAAATATATTTTTCAATTATATCCTTGATTTGTAAACTTATTTCTCAACATAAAAAAGATTTTACTGCATTATAAAATGAAATCTTATGACTTGTGAGATTTGTAAAATATAATACCATAATTTCATAGATTTTTCTTACACTTTTCAAATTCACCTATTCCTTCCTCTGCCTCACTCTTAGATATATGAAGTGATTCTAAATTGCTATTGGACTTAAACATTTCTTGGTTATTAACATTCCTTTAAAAACTATTCAGCACACTTGGTATTTTGTATAAAGTAATATTTTAACTTTTGGTTCTTTCCATGGCATATATTTCTGGGTCAATTTTGTAAATTGCATTTCCTTAGGGAGAAAAAAACCATTTGTTTCATTGATAGTTTCAAAGTCTTAATATAGACTCTTAAGTGGTAGTTCAATTGCTTCTGTACTTTGGTATTTCCTTCTAAATTGTAGGTGTTTGTGCTAGGATTTTAGTTCAAATTGTTCTTTAATTTTAGAATTGCTTTTTTAAGTTATTACCTTACTTGGACCAATTAATTCTACTTTTAAATATTAAATTATTAAGATCTTATCTGAATCAAAGAATCAGTTTCTTTAATTATTTTAATTGCTCTTTTGTCTTTCAGTTCTTAATTTATGGAATGAAAAATTTATATAATGTTCATCCCTTCTTTTTCTTTCTTTACTCCCCACCTCACTCTTTCATTAAATGATTCAGAAGCCAAGAGTTTTAAAAGTTAAACAGAACACTTTTGAACACCTTTGGTCATTTCTCGATATCTTTGAGAAGCTTTCCATTATTATTATTATTTTTAAAATGCAAGTCATTAATAGATGAAACAGTCTTTCAAACACTTGAAATATTAGTTTAACTTTTGACATTACCTAATAATTTTACCATTTGTTTCAAAGAAACCATGGAAGTGTACTCTAAAACTTCTGTAGAATTTTACCTTTATTTGTACTTTTAAAAACGTTTTGTGCATGGTGATAGACATGGATCTACTTTCATTCTTCTACAGGTTGATATCCAGTTATGCCAGCACCATTTGTTGAAGATGCTTTCTTTCTTCCATTGTGTGCTTTTAGCTCCTTTATCAAAAATCAGGTGTTCATAGGTTTGTGGGTTAAGATCTGGGTCTTCTATTCGATTCCATTGGTCGACTTCTCTATTTTTATGCCAATACCAAGCTGTTTTCAATACTGTAGCTCTGTAATAGAGTTTGAAGTCAGGGATGGTAATGCCTCCAGAAGTTCCAGCATGGATGGGCTCACTGTGAGCCTTGTCAGTTTGGTTGCTCACCTTCCTGGACTTAGGGGGAGTTGGGAGGACCTTGGACTTAACATAGTGAAGGGAACCCTGATGGCTCTTTGTCTTGGAGAGGGGTGGAGTGGGGGTATGGGTGGAAGGGAGGAGAGGGAAGGGGGAGGAGGAGGGGAGGAGATGGAAATCTTTAATAAAAAAAATGAGAAAAAAAAGTTTCCAAGAATGTTAAGAAAAGCATATTTCCACCTTCCATATGTAACACAGTACAAATATTTCAAATATATCTTATTAAGTAGTGAAATATTTTACTTTTTTTTTAAAGTCTAATTTACTTATCAAACCATGAGCCTGCATAAGTCCTAGTCTCCTTTGCTTTCTTATAATTCTCACTGTATATTTATTAAATATACTTCAAAAGACAATATAGATATGGGTTTTTATGACTTAATATCATTACTATGGGATGTATCTTGAAATAAGAATAAAATTATGCTTTGCTAATAACAAGCCTTATCTGTCAGTTCTAGTTTGGGTGTGAGTAGTGAATATTTATCCAAGCATTTACTTTTAATTCCTGTTATTTTAAAGAAAATAATTTTTTTATTTTAAAGAAAATATTTTCTTTAAAATAACAGGGAGACCTGTTGCTGTGAGACTTTTCCCTGGACCCAAAGTGAAAAATTGTCTTTTAGCAGAGCGTCTATTATTATAACTGTTTTCATCTCAATTTTTCACTTTGTTGGGAGATTTCTATATTTCACTATTTAAATGTTTTGCTTATTTGAAAATTTCTATTTCTTTACTTTACTTTATTTTTTTTTTTTTTTTTTTTTTTTTTTTTTTTTTTTTTTTTTTTTTTTTTTTTTTTTTTTTTTTGAGGCAGAGTCTCTCTATGTAGTTCTGGCTGTTCTGGAATTCACTATGATACCAAGTTAACTTCAAAATCAGAGATATCCACCTGGCTCTCTACCTCCCAAATGTTAGTTTTACAGTCATGTGCCTCCTTTTTTGGCTTCCAATTGTTTTTTTTTTTTTTATTATATGACATGTATTCATTTTGGTTTTAACACATAATAACTTGAAAGTAAAATAGTATCTGAAAATAACACTTTAAAAGGAGCTTCACATGATTTTTCTTTTAAAAGCATATTTATTTGGCCCTTGCCATTGACTTCCTGATTACATCCCATTTGATGTCATGGGCTTTTTCAGATGAGAGTTGGAACTGAAAGGCTGTTAATAAGTTATATTTTAACATCAAGTGCTTATTTAAGCCATATTTTATAGTTACTTTTATTTTGCAAATAGATTCAGTTGGGATAAATTTGTATCATCCTTCCTTCCTTTTTTCCTTCCTTCCTTTTTTTCTTTTTGTTATTGTAATTTGACCTTTTCTTGGTTCTTTTCAAATTAGAGCTCTCAAACAGTTAATATTTTGGGGGGAGTTTGGGAGAACACTAGGAGATAGTTTCTTACCTTTTTTGTTACTAAAATTAATTTTCTTTCATTTCATCTTTTGTGAGACAGAGTATTTATTTATTTAAGCTCTGGTTGTCCTAGAACTAGCTCTACTGACAAATCTGGCCTTGAACTCAGAGATTCACCTGCCTCTGCCTCCCAGGAGTTGGGATTAAAGGTGTGCACCACTATCGATTGGCTTTATCTCAGTCATCATAGCTTGACTAAAAAAGGCTTTCAGGGCAACTTTTCCTTTTTACAAATATTTTTAATATTTTTCTTTCTTTTGTAGTGTTTTTTTAAGACCATAGAGCAGGCCATAATATCTTATATATTCATTCTGGAAATGAGGATCCTGCATGTTCTGGCCTGGTCTCAGCTGATGTATAAGATTTTCCCTTTCTTTTTTCTTTTTTTTTTTTTTAATTTCAAAACTTGACTAAAACATGATAAGAAAATAACAATGCCGAAGCCCATGTTAGAAAGTTCCCTTCATTTTCTTGGGTAATTCAGGAGAAAATAAGGATGTTTTTAATCTTTTGGGAAACACAAGCAAGCTTTATATTGTTGAGGATTCTTTATTTTTATACTGCTCATTATTTGTCACATATGACTTGTTCCATTCTTTTCTGCAAAAAAACCATTCATCAGTTTATGATATACAAGTTTACTTTTCGGTTTTCATCTGACTCATCTTTATTTAAAGATAATTTTCCTTTTTTGTGCTTTTGTATTTTTGAATTGCTTTTCAAGGGTTTTGTGTGTAAAGAATTGTTTAGAAAGTCATGCTCTTTTTTTTCCCACCCGAGATTGCTTAAATTTCCATAATGATATATTGAATGAATAATTTAATCATATTATGACTTTATATTATTATTTTTTTATTTCTTCATTGTATGATTGATTCAGATCACTTAATGCCTACCATTATATTATTTTGAAGCATCTATGCTTTCATGAATTTCACAAGGTATAAAAATCTATTTTAAACAATAAAAACCCTATCATTTAATGTAATATATTTTTGTAAAAATGTTTAAGCTTTTACTTCAGTTCCTAGTTTCTTTCTTTCAAATTGTGGTCTTTATATGTTCTGTTCTTACTTATGTATCTATGTATCTATCAGCTATCTATCATCTATCTATGTATCTATCTATCTCAACTTTGTTTTCTTAATTCTTGAATGAGCAGAACGTGTCCCAATAAGATGTTTACCTGGAAACAGAATTGGTATTTTTCTCTGGATTATCACTTTTTTCAGACAGATTTGGAGAATCCTCAGATTTTTAACTGGAAGCAAGTATTAATGGTGGTTAGAGTCTCAGACATTCCCTGTTTTTTGACATCTTTTATGTAATGTGGTTCAGCTGGCTTTCAAGGGTCTATTTCCTCATCCAATAACACGGCATTGCCATGAGCCACGAAATAAATGTCTGAGTAATTGAAGCAGACTTTAGTCTGCTTTTCTACCCAGGCCAAAGGCAGTGAATAAAGCACCCACAAGCTTCCTGCTGTTCTCAGCGATCCCAAGCCTATTCCTTCTCTACAATTGCATGGATGTCCCCTGACGCTCAGCATCACATTTTGATGAGTTGTTCATCCCAGACATATTCATACTTTTAATTTTATGGAATACTCACTCTTCAGAAGGTAGAGAGTTGATGTTATACTTATATGAGCATTGGTCATAGGAGCATAAACAGGGTGATACAGCACAGCTCTGATGCTAGCAGAAGGCAAACCACAGATATATACAGGAAACCTCTGTCTGTCAGGAATGCCTTGAAGAGGTAGGGATAAAAGTCAGGCACTGGCTTAAGCATGAAAGCAGAAATCTACCAACATTAGTCCTGTAATTCCTAAATAATGAAGGGCTTTGAAAAAAATCCAAGGGAGGGAATTAAAGGAACTAGAGCCATGAGCAATCCCTCAAGCATTGTAGGAGTCATCATTTGCTGACTGATATAACCATACAGATCTACCTTTGCCTCCAATGTAGCATTCTGCACAAGACGCTTATTTAGATGCCATTGCTGTCCTAGTCACTGTTCTGCTGCCATGAAGTGACCCCACGACCAAGGCAGCTCTTTGAAAGAAAGTACTTAACTTAGAACTTGCTTACAGTTTCAGAAGCTTAGTCCATTATCATCACGGCAGGAAGCATGACAGAAGGTAAGAGTGGTGCTGGACAGGAGTCTGAGAGCTACATCCTGATTGCAAACAGTGGCTGGGGAGGGCTTTCAAAGCTTAAAGCCCACTCCTAGTTACACACTTCCTCCAAAAGGCCCACATCTCCCAATTCTTTTCAAATTGTACCACTCCCTAGTGATAAAGCATTAAAATATATGAGATTATTGGGGGCCATTCTTACTCCTGCCGCCAGTTACTCAATGAATAGTGGAAAGTAAACTGCTTTAATTTTCAAAATTTCTTTAATGCGAAATGCAACCAGTAGAGCACAAAATATACATATTGAAACAACTTTATAGAAAATAAATAGATAATCAAGAGTTTTATCTAAATTAACATAGCCAAGTATTTTTATTGAATATTGTTGTGAGGATGCACACTTGTTGCTTCCCTGCTGCTTAGCCCTGAAATAACCACACAGAAACTGTATTATTTAAACCACTGCTCGGCCCATTAACTCTAGCTTCTTCTTGACTAATTCTTACATATTAATTTAACCTGTTTCTATTAATCTGTATATTGCCATGTGGTTGTGGCTTACTGGCTAAAGTTCGGGCATCCGTCTCTGGTGAGGCTACATGGCTTCTCTCTGACTCTGCCTCCTTTCTCCCAGCATTCAGCGTAGTCTTCCCCACCCAGCTCCATTCTACCCTATCACAGGCTCAAAACAGTTTCTTTATTCTTTAACCAATGGTATTCCCAGCATACAGAGGGGAAGCCCACATCAGCATGTGTTCTACTGCCCTCTACCATAGGGTAGTTGTATATCCCACTCTCTTCTGTGTAATTTCCATCCTATAGGAAATTTAAATGTGGATTAGAGACTATGGACTTGGGACTGAGAACTTGGTAGAGTACATCTCTTCTGTATACAAGGTCTTCAGATTGATCACCAGAACTGGAAAAAATAAGTAAAAATAACAGAAATAGAAATAGAAACTATAGCTTGAACTCTAACTCTGGTATATCCTTAGCTATTATTATACCAATTCACCTAACTTCTCTGAATGCAGTTTTGTTTCCCAGCAAAGTATGTTTTTCTTATTAAATGAAACAAATGACATGAGAAAGCTTTACACATTAAGATTTAAATGTTAAAACATTTCTATTTCCATATATTTTATATTTCCTATGACATTCAAACATCTCATATATTTGCTCACTATTTAAAGAGCAACATACTGTATTATAAATACTTGTCGATTGAGTGAACACATTGAGAACTTGGTAGATTTCTTTTAAATGAATAGAAATTATTTTTTCTTCCCTATGCATTTTATATTATGTTCTATAAAACTAAGAAACAAATATTCACATTGAGATTTAGCAACTAGATGCATCTATTTTGAAAGATATAAAGACTGAAATTGTTCTTGATTATCACTTATTATAGTCTTAAATACTTATATTATAGGATGATTATTTGACTTCACCATTAAGAAATAGTTCTCTTTGCTTAGCATGTGTGAAGATGTGGGTTTAATCTACAGAAACAAATAATCTGGGTGTGGTTGTTCACACTTGTAAAATTATCCACCCAACATTCACATTCACACATAAGATCTTTTCATCATAAAAGTTTTGCTCTATTTTTGTTTGAAATATGAAAAAACCAATGAATTCTTGAATATGATAGGAGAAAACAAATCTTTTATAGAAAGTTAAAATATTCTTTATCTTTTGTGTATAGTTTTTTTGTTTTATCTACACAAGAAAAGCAATGATTTCCAATAATAAAAAAATTCCAGATGATCTTATGCTAGAAACAAAGGTCATGTTGGAGGACAACAGAAACCCACAGTGTCTTTATATCCTGTTCTACTTTGGTGAGTTTTTATTGCTACCAGAGTCTAGGTTTTGGGGTGTATTAGTCAGGGTTCTCTAGAGGAACAGAACTGATAGAAAAATAAATGTATATATATAAATATATATACTTATACATAACCAAACATATACATATATATGTATATATAATTTACATTAAAGTAAATTAAAATATATTATATCTACTATACATATATGAGATTTATTAGATTGACTTAAAAGTTATGGTCTGACAATGGCTGTCTACCAAGAGAAAATCCAAGAATCCTGTAGTTTTCAGTCCACAGAATTGAATGTTATAGCTGATCTTCAATATCTGTCTCAATTCTAAAAAAGCAAGCTCTAATACTAGGGAAGGAATGTACTTGCCAGCAAAACCAAGGGCAAGCAGACAAAGAGCAAGCACTTCCTTCTTCCGTGTTCATTGTATAGGCTGCCACTAGAAGGGATGGCTCAGATTTAAGGCTTATTTCCCACCTCAAAAGACCTGTACTTAAGGTGGATCTTCCCAGTTCAAATAAGTCAGTAAAACAAACCCCCTCACAAGGATACCCAGCTCTTTTGGTTTTATTTAATTCCAAATGTAGTAAAGTGGGTAAAGTTGACCACCACCAGGAATAGCCATTGTAGAGTGGGGATGGAGGGAGGTATTCTCTTTTTCAACCCGAGGCTTCCAGAAATATTCATCATGTGCTTGATTCTGCTAAGGGGACTGAGAATATCAGCTTTATTAAGTAACAAGGAATGCTTCACAATGTATGTTTTGTGGGTACTGGTCGGCCCATTTTGGTCACTTATTCATGTGCTCTCCAGAAGGGGTCATGCCTTTCCTTAAAATGTCAGTTTTGTTCAGTTCTTGTTCTTTCTAAGCTTGTGATCTCAAAAAGGGAACATCCACAGGCACATCCAGTTCTCTCTGAATACAAGAGAGTAACACAATTCTTACCAGGACAGTTAGGCAGACAAAAGAAGTGCTGTGAATAACTTTGAATAATTTAACCATAATATCAAGAACAAACTGAGACTGTCCTATACAATGTAGGATGATAGTTCTCCTAAAGACTAGAGTCATGGAGTTGGGGATTTAGATCAGTGGTAGAGTGCTTGCCTAGCAAATGCAGGGCCCTGGGTTCAGTGCTCAGCTTCAAAAAAAAAATAATGAACAAAATAACAAAAAAGACCAAAAACAAACAAACAAACAAAACCATAAAAACCCAAGTTAATTGGCACAAACAACCTTTGGGCCTGGCAGTGGTGGCGCACGCCTTTAATCCCAGCACTCGGGAGGCAGAGGCAGGCGGATCTCTGTGAGTTCGAGGCCAGCCTGGTCTACAAGAGCTAGTTCCAGGACAGGCTCTAAAAAAGCTGCAGAGAAACCCTGTCTCGAAAAACCAAAAAAAATAAATAAATAAATAAATAAAAGCTACAGAGAAACCTTGTCTTGAGAAACAAAACAAAGCAAACAAACAAGCAAAAAGACTATAGTCATATAATAACTAGGAAGGAAGAAGTAGAGGGAAGTGTTATTGTTTTGCAGAGCAGGTAGGCATGTTTAAATACCAAGCAAGAGCTGGCTAACTGTGGTAGTTTGAAAGAAAATGGCCTCCAAAAGGAGTAGCACTCTTATAGAAGGTGTGATCTTTTGGAGGAAGTTTGTCACTTCAGAGGCAGGCTTTGAGATCTCTTTGGCTCAAACTTCCCACAGTGTGACAGTCAGTCAACTTTCTATTCTCTGTGAGCCAAGATGTAGCCAGCACAAAGTCTGCCTGCACACTGCTATGCTCTCAGCCATGATGACAATGGACGGAACCTCTAAAATTCTGAGCAAGCCACCCCAAGTAAATGTTTTATTTATAAGTTGCTTTGGTCATGGTATCTCATCCCTGATGCATGATTAATAAAAACTCAGAGAGAATCTTCAATCCGAAGATCCAAAAAGCAAAGTAGCCAGGCACTGACTCTTATCTCGACCTCAGTCCAAAATGGCAATCCTGCCTCCAGGAATCTCAGGAGACTGTGACTGAGAGCTGTCTCCTCCCATTTTATAATCCTCTCTAGTTCTGGGATTAAAGGCATGCACCACTGGGATTAAAGACATGTACTGCCCGGTTTCTATGGCAGCTAGTGTGGCTACTGGGACTAAAGGTGTGTGTTACCACTGTCTGGTCTGTAAGGCAGACCAGTAGGGTTGTTTTACTCTCTGACATTCAGTAAAGCTTTATTTATTAAAATACAAATGAAATGCCACTATGTTTCCCAGCAATAAAAACCCAAACTAAGACACCAACCAAATTGAGATGGAACTAGCACTAACAGGACATTATCCTTCTCTGGAAATGAGAATCTAAATTTTGAAATTTGAGTTGGCAGTTATTTTTTAGGAACAATGCATGTGTACACACACATTGTGCCTTGGCCGCCCATTTTATGCTGTTTTTGCTCAGTGATCCCTTGTAATATTTCCACCCTGTTTGACTCTTTAATTCCCTGAAACTCCTTGGTTTTAAATCACGTGGGCTACTTTTGAAGGGAGCCTCAGCCAAAGCCCAAGCCTAGTGTTGTACTGTTCCCTTCCATTTTTCATCAAATGCTTCCTCTCTTTCTTGCTTTCTTTCTGGTCACACAGACCTTTATCTGGCAGTAGAAAGAAAAACACATCTTATGAAATCATTGGAAAAGGATTCAATTCCCCACATCAGAGCTATGCTTCTCCTGGGACCTCATTATTTCTTTGTGGTACTTGCCCAACAAATTAGGTCTGTCTTCTTGGTCCTCCCCTCTGTTATTTTCTTTTCAGTCCTTTGCTCCAGGACTGGACTCCTGCAGGTGGGAAGAATGGACAGTTTTCCTAGCTCTGGGCCATCCCTCAGCATTTTAATTGTGTTTCTAATGTTTAAAACAACGTGTTAAAAAATACCACATTGTCCAAAAAATTTGTTTTTATAAAATTGATGAAAAAACCCAGTCATCTGTGAAGACAAGGAAGCCTGGAGCTTCTTAAGCCTGGAGAATTTCTTAAGACTACAAGATCACTGGGTCATGAGGATTTGGGAAAGTTTGATTTTCTGTTAAGTTCAAAACAAACAAGGTAGGAGGTGGGGGAAAAAACTCTCCGGACAAATGTCACTAGCAGCCTGAAACCAAAGAATACGTTTAAAAATCCTGTCTGCTCAGGTGAAAACTTGACAGGTGACACCCTGAAGGTAGTTTGGACTTGTTCAGCTTGCCCTGCCCTGTGGCCTCCAATCTTGTTGAGTTTTTCCTTCAGTTGGGTCAGGTGGTGTCTGGACATAACAGCGGACCCATTGCCCACCTTTTCCTGCACCTCGCCATCACCTTGGAGGCAGATAGGAGGCTTTTTCTCAGTGGAGACTGGTTTTGTGCCTCATTCTTGCTTGTCACTGGTGGTGCAGAACCACTTCTGCTCATCATTCTCTTTTAATCTGGCTCAGTGATGAGAAAGACCTACAGGGGCCTGCCTGGCAGGTGAAGCATCCAGATGCTAAATCTCCAGCATTAATTTTGCTGGCAGTGGCTTCTGGGAGTTAGCTCCTTTCCCCTGGCTTGGCTGGCAGACTGGGTTAACACCTTATTGTCCAAAAGGTTTATTTGATGTGTCATATTTGCAGTCTGGTTCTCTTGGCAGGAAGAGCCACACGGATGGGATGGTGCTTTTGATATGCAAAAATCTATATTTAAACGTCAGAGCCTTGAAGTTTGATCAGAGTCTATGTCTCCCTAGGGACAAAGAACAACAATCCCTGGGGATGATAAGTGATGTGTGTGCTTTTCTAAGCAGCAGAGTGTGCCTGGGGACAAGTGTCCATGTTCAGTCAGAGGAGAGGAAAGGCAGAGGCTAGGAAAAATGTCCGTCCTAGTGGGAATGATACAAGGATGAAAGTATTAGCCCAGAAAGCAGCTATTAGATCTCTTCCCTACTGCCCATACACATACACGCACACGCACATGGACACACACACAAATATGTGCACGCTCATGCACACGTCCACACATATACATGCAGATGCACACACACGAACACACACACACACACATACACACACACACAGAGACAGAGAGACAGAGAGACAGAGAGACAGAGAGAGACAGAGAGGACTCTCACCTTCGTGTCATGTCACTAAACTCCTCCAACCCCCTCTTTTTTGTGAAATTGTATTCCTTGTCCCCCAAAGTCAAGATGAAAATTTACAGTCTGAATCTGCCTTCATGAAATCTTGCATCCAATGTGACATTTTTTTTAGACATTGTTGTTGTGGGAAAGTTTACGACTGAGTGTCTGCAAGCAACACTCCTTTTGAAAGGGGCCCTAAATATTAAACTCATTTCAACTGTGACTTGAGACTCAGGCAGACTGCGGGAGCAGTGACAATTTATTACTCTCCCGAAGCCCTAAAGCAGAGTAAATATAGATTTGCCACTGATAATATGAGAACAACAGATCAATTTGATTTTAAGTAAATCCTTCCCCCCAAAAGCTAGAATTTGATTAATCCATTGAAACTTGCTGGGATCCTTTGAAACTAATTGAAATACACAGGAGTTCCTCTTCTCTTGCAAAATGCACCAGACTCTAAACTGTCTGTTGGTGCATACCATGTTATTTTTTGTTTAGTAGGTACATAGGTTAAGCTTATATTCCTGTATCTAGTTTCAAATAATTTGGGAGGACTAAGCTAATTTACTCATTGTGAATGCAAAAAAGAGCAATAGCATCCGGCAATCTCCTAACAGAATCCCTAGGTTCTCCCATCCATTGTGTGCAGGCGATAGTTTGCAACAGATCTCGAGAACCAGATCATCCAATTCACTTTGCATGTGTCCTGAGGACAGAAAAACCATACAAATTCCAGAGAGATGTAGTAATTCTTTAGTGTCACGAAACCCTTACTGGTAGTTTGAATTTGCACGCTGTGTGTGTGTGTGTGTGTGTGTGTGTGTGCTGTCTCAGAGAACTTTTGAAACATTCACGTATTCCAAAAATATTTGTAAGAAGTGAAGATCAATTTAGTTTTAGAGGCAGAAAGGCCTAGAAAGACAGATGATAGGAACATATCTAGCAGCGCCAAGAAAGTAACAGTCAGGCTGATCTAGAAATGAAACCTCCATGGAGAGACACATCTGAGATGTACTAATATGTACTAATAATGTACTCTTACATTTTACTCTTTGCAGAGTAATCTGATCTGCAATCTTTACTTTGCTGCTTGAAGAATTCATCAATAAGCACATGATGCCAATTTTCAGGCAAAGAACTGATTATAACAACTCTTTCAGTTAGGAAACTTAAAAAAATAGACTTCAATTCACATTCATAGATTCTGACAGTTAATTTATTATTTTTTCCAAGACACAACCATTATTCGTTTATTTTATGTAATAATGATGGCAATGATATTAAGTCCATTAAGTCAAAGGGTTGAAGAATGTCCATAGAATGGCCAAGTCTTCATATTTAGAGCTGATTTTTATTCTAGAGAATTTGATAAGCATTCTTTTATAGGGCTATTCTTGAGAGTTAAGTGGGTATTTTCTGAAAGAGCCATGGAGTTCTGATTCTATTCATCGGGAAAAAAAGAGAAATGATTTATGCACAACTGCATATAAATGATATGTGCACTATATTCCCATGTGTCCCAGAAGCTGAACTGCTTTTTAATATTGCTTAATAAAATTGAAGATGGAGTTTTTTTTATTAAAAGGTCTTACTTTGCTTTGCAAAATAAATAATAGTTCCAGGTGGTTTTTGTTCTGCTATAAAAACTTCATTATAACTTTGGGAAATTTCGTGGAATCATGTTGCTGCCTACACTTTTAGGTGAGATACAGAGTAAAGGATTAACTTTTAATTTTTTCACCATGGAAGTTTTTAAGCGAGAAAAGTAATCACAGGAAAGGACATGGTCCTGTTCCTTGAACATTTCTAGGAAGGGAGTGTCCCTGAAAACATTGACTAATGATTTTTTTCCCAGTGAATTATGAGGCCTATAATCAAACCGCATCGGTCTGCTGTTCTATCAGATCTATTTAACTAACAATTTTCACCACTATTAATCCCGGGCTGAGGTTCAGTGCTTTGGATTAAAGCTCTGACCCATGTAGAAGAAATAAAATACTGAACATTAGTCCATTTTGAGGGAGATTTTGGCAAAGGTATCGACAAGGTTGGGCCTTCATAGGCCAACAATTCAGAGAGATGTATAGACCCTGAGTTAATTTACAGTGACCCGTGTGCTTTGAAGTATCAGCTAGAGCAAGGCTTGTTAGAAGAGGTAGTTAGGTTACATTACGCTGCCTAAGTGAGCAGATAGAACTGGAAAGCAGATCCTAAACCACAGGCTTTCTGTTCGTCTCCTACAGGGAAGCTACTGATGATACATAGCAGAAAGGTGGCAAGCTGCATTACTAAGGCAATAGCTTTTCCTTGAAAAGAGACAGGCAATAATTTTGCCTTGTTGATGTGTCTTGTAGCCAGGCTCAGGTATGAATTTCCTACCTATATTTCAAGCCCTCATTAAATGTATCTGCTCCATACACTGTGTCTCTTTCCTTGATTGTAATTTCTTCTTGTTTTATATCCCATTTATATTGTCCTGCTGCCATTTATCGTGCTGACATTTTAGTATTTTTTTAGTGTTAAATATTTTCTTTTTGTTTTGTGTGAGTGTTTAGGTATCATTTGCATGTGTATGCGGAGGTCAGAAGCCATCCTAGGGTGTTGTTTCTAAGATGCCATCCATTTTGTGTGAGACAAAGTCTTCACTGGGCCAGAGCCTGATGATTAGATTAGGCTGGGTGAGCAGTCCAGCTAACCTCAGATATCTGTATGTCTCTCCATCTCCAGCATTGGGATTAGGCATTCACATTGTGATGTTTGCTACTTTCACCTGGGGACTGGGGATGTCACTCAGGTCCTCATGCTTGTACTGAAGGCATTTTACCAACTAAGCTATCTCCCAGCACAAATGTTTTATTTTTACTTTTAATTTTAATGTTTGATAAAATCTATTCTAGAACGTTAAAACTTAAACTTGACCATAATATACAACATATCCTAAATACAGACTTTTAACAAGTCAGTGGAGTTCTATGATAAATGATATCATTGACTATCCTACAAAGTCAATAGATATAAAATGAAATAATAATATTAAAATAGTCATATCTAATAAAATAGATTATAAGCATGATCTTCCCTTTGTAATAGATACATGCTAGTGACATCCAATAGATTTTAAGGACAAAGTTATCGTCTCTGTTCTCAACTAAAAACTGAAGATGAATGCTTGTGGAGGAAATTCCCCCCAAAATTAAAATTCATGAATTTATATTGAATTATATTGTTTGCAATCTCTTTTTATGTCTTGTTTGCTATTTTTACCTGATGTAGGTGTGTCTTCTATGTATCAGATGATTTCATTGGTTAATTAATAAAGAAACTGCTTGGCCTCATAGGTTAGAACATACGTGGGTGGAGTAGACAGAACAGGAAGAAGGAAGTGAGGTAGATGGCTCAGACAATTGCCCTGCCTCTGCTCTCTGAACCAGTCGCCATGAAGCCAGCCCAGCCACCAGGACAGATGTGCTGAATCTTTCCTGGTAAGACACCACTTTGTGGTGTTACACAGATTATTCGATATGGGTTAGTCAAGATGTGAGTAAGAGGCTGAAAATAATGGGCCAGGCAGTATTTAAAAGAATACAGTTTCCGTGTAATTATTTCGGGTAAAGCTAGCCGGTGGCTGGAAGCTGGGCGGTGGGAAGCCGGCCCACAGCGCCTCACTACATTTACCCACGTCACTATTGTTTTAGTAAGAAATACACAGAAGTATTTGAAAAGTACATATTTTACAGAAAAAAATTTGTAGTGAAATAATAAAATTAAAACATAAAATTATATTAATGACTACATTAAGATCAGAAAAAGAAAGATGACCTCCCCATGGGAATCTTAGCTTATAAGAGCAATTGGAGGTAAATTATACTGTTTGCATTGTATAATTTTTTATAGTCATAGATTAGATTTATAGTCTGTATAATTCAGTGTAGTGTAAATTATTCTATGTCAAAAGAGTATTATTCAAGCTTCTTTCTGATCTGTTTACCTATAAGAAAGCAGTGATTTCAAGACGGATTTATTTTGGTTCACATCATGGCAGAAGCAGCTTTAAAAGGTGGGTGGTCACATTGTATCTTGTCAGGAAGCAGAGAGAGGTGAATGTGTTTGCTCAGAGAGTTTTCTCAGCTAACCCAGACCACCAGCCTGTGTGACAGTACCACCTGCAGATAGAGCAGGTCTTCCCACTGCAGTTAACCTAATGTGATAACCCCTCAGCGAAATACACTGAGACTTACCTCTTCAGTGATACCAGAGCTTGCCATATTGACAACCAGCACTAAACAGTACAACATAGTAGTAATTTATCAAATCTTAGTAATTTACCAAATGACAGATGCTTAGCCTATGACTGTGTGTCATATGTTCCTCACTCGAGATTCCAGCTAACTTGTAGCTACAATCTCCATGACCATGATTTTGCATGTGGAACACAAGGTTGATAGTGTTGTCCTTATTAAAGAGAGAAAAGGCTATCTGAATTATACTCTTTAAGCAAAGCAGAAAGCTGATCTTTTAGAGAGCTACTAGAAAGGATGCAGTCTAGGGATTTATGGGTTTCTAATACAGGGTTGTGTTGACACCAGCTACAGAGGTGGTTGCAAACGGAATACTATTATTGAGTAGTTGATATTCAGAGCATGTTTCTTGAAAAGTCCATTCTCTACTGGGTGTATTTGAGAAGCAAGAGCTTACTGATTGGCTGATATTCTTGAGCAATTCTTATGATTTTTTATTACCATGACTACAGAACTGTCACTGGTGGATCAAATACATTGAAAGAGTTCTTTTGTTTATTTGTTACTATGGATTCTGAGCAATCTTTTTCTAAGAGTCTTCTATCATTTTATTCTCCCATGGCGATAAGAAAAGAAAAGATGGTAAGACCATGTGGAGGATTTTATAGTTTGGGAGTCTCAGGCAGCACTTCCATTCACATTTCATTGTTCAGACAAAATCATAGACATAAGCCAATAGCAGCGAAAAAGGTGGGAACAGTCAACCCATAGCAATGGGCAGCAATATTTTCAATAATAATAGGTCCTATTGCCTGGGCAGAAGTTATGGTAGAAGAGAAGTACAATGTGCTTGTATGTAATGGAAGGGTATAAAATAAATTTGAAAATATTGTAAGATGAAACTCAGGAAAATGTCTCCAATTCTAATCTTAAATGATTAGTTATAATTAGCAATACTATTACTATTTGAAAATTTCTTCTAACCATCTCATAAGTACCTTCATTTGTGGCACCAAAAAAATCATGTTCATAAATGGCATACATTGTTTTGTAATGTGTATTTTCTATAGTAAGTTCTAAGGAACAAAACCATATTCTGTAGCTCTTTATTTTTCTACTTCATCTGAGTCATAAGCCGAGGAACATAACACAGTAAATATAAGGCAAACTTATAAGACAAATGAATTAAAATACCACTTTACTTAAGTCTAGAGTGGAATGTCCATCATCTTTGGACTGGCTTTTCTGGCCACATTTGTATATTTGATCCTCATGGTAGATCTCTGATAATGATGGCAGTGATAAATATACTGCTATTTTCTAGTTTTTAAAAAAAATCTTAAAGATTTATTTTTGAAGAGCTACTCATATAATAGAACAAAACCCTTTGCTTTATTGTTAACATGACAGCCTACCAATACAACACGGATGTTGAGATAAGTTCAAAATCCATGCCAGAAGTGGAAACTGAGATTTGTTTTGGGTGTGCTGTGTTTTGCCCTACGGTCTGTTGGGTCACTCCAATTGACTCATTTTAGTCTCCCTCATCTCTTCTGTTTTAGTTTTCCTAAATCATGTTATTCTGTACTTTACTGTGTGACTCAATGACCCTCATCTGGGCAGTTAAGGCAATGCTATCCTCTTTTTGTCCGTATGGAGCAGCAGTAGCTATTAATTAACTAATCATCTGTTTAAGATTAGAATGGGAGACATTTTTCCTGAGTTTCATATCACAATAGTTTCAAATTCAAAATAAATATGAGCTTCATAAATTTCAATGTTTGTTTTGATTAGAAACTCTCATTTGAAGACGTTTTTAGTTACACCTATGTACGTCAGTGAACGTACATGTCCCTGTGTGGAATAGTGATGGTGGAATCTGACAGGGATTGTCTTGATTTTTCTCTTTGAACTGTATTTCGCCTACACTATCCTCTTTAAGGCTGGTCACAACAGTATAGATGAGATATAAAGTATATAATTGCTATATTACAAGTACAGTTTGAACAGTAGTAAACAATAAACTGGAACGTGGATCTAGGTACTTAGAGTGAAGTCTATTAACTTCTGTCTTTCACAGCAGTAAACATGAACTCTCTCTGTGTGTCTCTGTCTCTGTCTGTCTCTGTCTCTCTCTGTCTGTCTCTGTCTCTGTCTCTGTCTCTCTCTCTCTCTCTCTCTCTCTCTCTCTCTCTGTGTGTGTGTGTGTGTGTGTGTGTGTTTGTGTGCCCGTGGCTTATATGCTCTATGAATAAATTCATTCTGTTATCTGAGGAAGTATCAGTGCTGTGTATGTGACTGGATCAATATTTCCATGGCATTGCTTACTACTCTGACATAGAAAGCAGCGTTTAACAAACTGGATAGCAGAATTCTTTAGCTTTATCTGATTTCAATCACTATTACCTTAATGGCAGCTATATCCGTCTGACATAGAGCAACTTCTCCACCCCTTTTGCACAGGCCTGTCTCCTGAATTATTTTGGACTGCTTCTCTCTGGTACACAAATTGCTGAACGACCTCCTCCTTGCACAGCATGCTGCTAATATACTCCAGACATCCCAATACAAGGTTCAATTACCCACTGCCAATACGATACTCAGTTTTCATGTCAATCAATGTGTGGAAGAAGCTTGTTTCACCTCTGCTCATTGGTGGACATGATTGATGTATTGACTAAATAAACATAGTATTCAGCATAAAAGACATACTTTCAGGTAAACAGAATGTTTCACTATCTTCATTTTTTTTCCCCGTATATTTTTTCTTAAGAACATATAAAATAAAAGTGCCTCATTTGGCACTTCTCGAGTTGGTTTCTTCTAGGACAAATGGGTTTTATATTTTCCAACAGAACAACGAGAGGAACACTGTGAAATGTGCCATCCCAAACAGCCCAAGGGGATGAAACAAAGTCAGTTGCCCAGCAGAGGTGGTCTTTAACTAAAGTTCAAATGGATTATACGGGAAGCTGTGAGGTTACCTTGAAGTGGCTGTTTTAGGTGGTGGTGGGAATGGCTAAACCCAGTGGGAATTGGCAAGATAATGGTAACTTTCTAAAGTCAATGCTCTTTAACACTCTCGTTTTCTCTTCTTCATCTTAAAGAAATAGGAAATGCTGACATGTCTTTGACTCATATTTTTTTTTTCCTCATTAGACTAAGCAAAAGTGTGGAATAGGATATTTACCCTTGGGAAGGTTTTAGGTGTGATAGGACAGACCCCCTGAAATTCACCGCCTTGCTATCAGGCTTAGTTTGTGCTAGAGGTGCTTCCACAACAACAGGGCCAAAATGCCACCCAAACTTCCCCCCTTTCTTTCTACAACAGGAAATTAAAAGGCCATGTGAAAAATGTCCTCCCAGCAGCAGGAGGAAAATTAATTGTTCACTGAGGAGTCAAAACCTGGAAACTTCTGTACAAACAAATCTTATTTAAATAATTCTGATCTCCTGCCACCCACCCTCCATCCACATCATTTAGTTATTTTCTGTAGGTGCATATCTTTGTTCAACCACATATCATAACACTTCAGCTTTGTTACCTCATTTCCTCACAAGGGGTCTGAAGCCACATCAAAATATAGGCTTTTCTCCTGTTGATGTTTCTTCTGTCAGTTCATGCTTTTTCTCTCATTACTATACTTTATGTCAGTTTAATTTTCTAGCTCAGCATGGCCCACAATAACTATAAAATTGCTTGCATGCTGAAGAATTGCGGGAAAAACATTAAAAGGTATGCCCTGGACTGCTTTAGTGGCTCATTCCAGCTTGGTTGTTTAGCATAGTAGAATAGTATTTCTGACAGTTCTGGAGTATAGCTGTCCCAATCGGATCCCTATCTGAAGCCTCTAGAAAATGATCCCTTCCTGATCCTTGCTGTGGTATGATGCTTTTGTACACTAAAGATTTGTCATTTGCATCAGTTTAATAAATCACTGATTGGCCAGGAGCCAGGCAGAAATTATAGGTGGGGCAACCAAACTAAGGGAATTCTGGGAAGAGGAAAGTCTCAGTGTACAGCTGACACCCAGATGCAGAGAAAGCAAGATGACAAGGCCTTTTTGATGAAAGGCACCAAGCCACGTGGCTAAACATAGATAAGAATTATGGGTTAATTTAAGATGTAAGAGCTCATTAATAATAAGCCTGAGCTAATAAGTCAAACAGTTTATGTATTAATATAAGTCTCTATGTGTTTTTTTTTTTTTTTGGACTAAATGGCTGGATTGGTGGATCAGGCAGGACAGAAACTTCTGTCTACAGATTCTTCCTGGCTTCTAATGGTTGCTGGAAACATTTGGTGTATTGCGGTTTGTAGCTGCATTATTGTTATCTCTGCCTCTACAGCAGACTCTTCCTGATTACTTTCTCCAAGTCCCAATTTACTCCTTATGTGGACATAGGTCCTCTGGTTAGTACACACGCTTATCCAGTATGATTTCTTCTTACCTTGACACCAGTAATGATGTAATGCCCAAACGATGTCACTTTCTCAGGAGCTGGGACACAGGACCACAACAATATCATTTGTGAGGACTACAATACTCTTTGTATCACAGGGCAAGACTACACTGTGAAAAAAAGCACTAAGGTTGGAGCAATGGTATTACCAAGAAATGAGCTGATGTGGTGATCAGTAGCCTTCTCTTTTGTTTCCATCGGCCCTTGAGCCTGTTATTTTTAACATGGGAAATTATTTCCATTATTATTCTTGAAATTCAGATTTGAGAGAAGTCTGCTAGTATATCTTCCCTTGCAGACTGCCAGTGCTAAACACTCAACTGTGGAATTACGGAACAACTGACATGTAATCAGGAGCACTTTCTTGGTGAATTCCAGCACTTTAGTTGTGTTCTCTTACCCCTCCTTCTTTAGACCTCTCAACAGCATTCTGATCAGGCTAAGTTACCATCTCATCTGCCCTATCAAACTAAATCTTGTATCATGACACAGCAATAAAAGGTAGGCTAGAAATGCTCCTTTTTTTAAAAAAAAAAATCTCAGAAGCAACAATTCTACCCCAGAGTATCAAAATATATGAATAAAACTCATTGCTTAAAATAAAGTGTGGTCAAAGAAGGCATGGTAGAGTGAAGCCATTCTCACACAGCTCTGGAGGCTGAAGCAAGCAGGTTGTGAGTTCCAACAAATATAAGCAGAGGATTATGGACGAGAAGGGAGTGGAACTGTCTGAGTGCTGTGTCTTCAGCAAGAAGTGCTGTCACTGCAGTGTTCTTTCTGCCTTGATGTTCCCCACAAGCATCTGGGATAGTGCACAGTAACCAGAATTTTCACCTTTCCCTTCTCTAGCCACAGTCTTGGCAAGATGCCTTTCTAATCTTAACATGTAGACTTTGCCCACATTTTGCGTATGGATTATATTTCTGGTTTGCTTTGGGCAAAAGACTGTAGCTGGAAGGAGTCCTGAGTCTAGGCCTAATAGTCTAAGAAGTGTTGTATATTTTCAATCTTCTCCTTAATTCAATCATCATGGCTAGAACAAGTCGAAGTGAGACTTTTCTATGTAGAGTAGAGGAGACCTGAGTTGTTTTCCTTGATGCTCCTGCACTGACCAACCAGTTCCCACATGACTCAAAGCTTCCTGCTGTTGTATGAGTATGTCCAGATATGTTCAAATGAGCCTTAACTAGGTTGTCAGAAATGCCTTGCAAACCTCAAACTTGTGGAAATAATCACACTTGTTTTTTAAATTTATTATGAATTCATTTAAAAACTACTTATGCTTATGTGCATCTCTCTCCTCTCTCTCTCCCTCCCTCCCTTCCTCCCTCCCTCCCTCTCTCTCTCTCTCTCTCTCTGTGTGTACATGTGTCATGATGTCTATGTGGAGATAAGAAGACTACTTTCAGGAATTGGGTTTCTCCTTCTACCACATGGGTACCTGAGATCAAAATTAGGTATAGCAGCAAATGACAAAATGTCTTTACCCACTGAGCCTTCTTGTAGCCCTTACTTGTTGGTTTAAATCACTACATTTTGAAGAACTTGGTTGTTCAATATCTATATGATACAGAAAAATAACTGTTGGCATCATGCCCAAGTCCCCAAATATGTTCTATTGATTTTTCAGGAAAAAAAAGAAAAAAGATTTGAAGTAATTATGACCTTTTTTTTTATGTGGGAGAAAAATGTGTTGAAATTGTGGCCTGAGGTAATTTAGAAAATAGAAACTGCTCTTTATGTGTGTTTGGACTCAGTCAAGATGGTTTCCACGCCAATATTTAAAACAGTGACATCTGGTTGCTCTCAGCTGCATATGATAAGGGAACCTAAAGAAAGAGACAAGTTAAAGAAAGAACTAGCTGTATGCAGAATTCAGAGGTGTTACAGAGAGCCTTCTTTGTGGGAAAATAAAACTGTTTCTCAGCTTCAGTTCTGTTGCCAAGATCAAGTTCTCAAAGTAATATGAGACTGGAAGACAAATTAGCGTTAGCTTGTGAGAGCTTTGGCGAAGATTTTACAAAGAATGAAGGCCGTGTTTAGTAGACCTTGTCAGCTGGATAAAGGGCTGTGAGTAAGCTGGGTGTCACGGAAGTGTGACACCAAAGTAACTGTGATTACATCTAAGAAGTATGACTGAAAAAGAATTCTGCGGGTGACTTTTCTACTATGAAGTAGGTAATGATCAGGTTCATAGAAAGCCACAAAGTTTTTAATTGACTTCTATTGACTGGAGAGTCTCAATATTGAACAAAAAGGGATGGACATTGTTCAAATTGCAAAAGTCACTCTGCTCCATATATATATTTGGAACAGAAATCATATTGAGAAATCTACACAGCTGCAAACACAGGAACTTTTTAAAACTATAATATATTTATTAGTATATATGTCTTTAGTAATGACATTTTCATGTGTTAATGTGATTTCTCAGAAGATCAATGTGATCCTCAATTGACTGTAACAACAAAAACATCCGGGAGAAGAACTGAGTCTCCAAGCCGCTTCCTAGCTGGTTTAGTGAAAGAGTGGACGAGCCCAGCTTAGTTGCCTGATTAACTCATGTTTTAGTCACCCACGTCCAGATGCAGTGAGTCTCACACCCAGACCCCCAGTGCTCTGTGGTTCCACCTACACTTTGGAAAATTACAATTACTTGCTTTTTAAAGAGCATTATATGTTGTTTCTTATACAGCAATACCAAACACGATATCTTACTCTGTGCTGCTATAGTAAAATATCCAAGAGTAATACCTAAGTGACAGATGATTATTTCTCATAGTTCCCTAGGCTGGGAAATATAAGCTCAAGCCACTAGTAAATGTGTTGTCTGTTGGGGTTTGATCTCTGTTTCCATAACAATGCCTCCTCATTGCTGCTTTTCCTAGAGGGGAAAGAATGATATGTTCTCACTTTGAAGAAGGATCAGAAAGGAACAAATCTTGCCCTTCAAGTGATTTTATGAGCCCTAATCCCATTTACAAGACCTCCACCCTCTGACTTAGTCACCCCTTGTAGACATCTTTCTTTACAAATTCAGTCATATTAGTTAAGAATCAACACATAAATTCTGGAGTGTGTTCAGACCACAGCTCTGGCTGAAGTAAGAAAAGGGAAGAACCCACCAAAACATCAATAGAGCTTGAGAATTCCCACAAGCATAAACTGCCTCACTGACGTTCTGTTTGCCAGCTGACTTGATCCTCGTCTTGTTTGAGTCATGATCCCTGAGAGAAGCTGGAGAGTGAGAAAGTTTCCTGTTGTAGCTATACCAACTACCTTCAGGAAGAACACAGTAAATAACTGCTGATGAAAGCTCACAGTGGAAACAGGCCCTGGGGGTAGCAGGGTTAGTGTTGGTGCAGAATGGTGACAGCCAGTGTCACATTATCATCAAGTGCGAAGATGCTTTCCTCCAACCCAGGAGGTGCTGAAATACAAAATCATACAAAGGAATGCGAAGAACACATCGTCACCACGCCCCTACTCCAAGACCCCTTTGGGTTTTGGGGTGGAGGCAGTGAAATGTAAGACTGGTGTTCACAGGAATCATGTGACAAGCACTGGAGAAAAGTAAAACGGCTTCACGTCCTGTGAAAACTGAAATGAGTCTTCAAAATGAGGATAAAGAGCTACGAATGCCGTCCATTTGCATCTGTGCTTTACAGTTCATGAAAAAGTTTATCGACATGTTCGTATATATGCATGAACAAAAATACAACATGTTAAGTGTTTTCTAAACTGTAGTTCTAAAAATGAAGGGTTACATCCATTGTATTTTCAAGTATTTGTTTCCATATGTATTATTATTTTCAAAGGAAAGAAACAGAATATTTGCAACCTTCCATTTGCTCCAGAATTGAATGATGCTTCTATTCCTGTGTTGTTCTTGATGACTGGTGACGAGTGTTGTGGCTAATTTTTCTCATCATCTGGGTTAAGATTAGAATCACTGTGGGAAAAAACAACACCATGTCTCTGTAAGATTTAGCCAAGGAGAGGAGACCTGTTCAGAATGTGATGGTGATCATCTCATTCATCTCAGAACCAAGACTGCACACACAATGTGACCTTGTGTTCATGCTGGCAAGCATTCCTTGCCATGATGGACTGTGTTCTCCCAAACTGTAAGCCAAAGCAAACACCTTGCCAAGTATTTGGCCACAGAAAAACAAGAGCAATTCATATAACAAGCTTCAAAAATAAGAAAGGCTTGACTTTCCTCTGATTTTATGCTACTTCTTCAAAATACCTGTTCATACCTTAGAGTTAAATTTAATCTAGAAAATTTTGCTAACAAAATAAAAGCACTGAATACTTCGCTACTGCCATTTTGCTAAACTTTTGTGTCTTTCCAGTGCATTCTTTTGTTTGTCCTTGCTCCTCATGCTAGCCAGACATCTCCAGAAAAGACAACTGATAGCTTGTGGGAAGAGTCCGAAGCCATTGGCTGATGGATGTCTCTCATTTCTAGGTTGTCTCTCTTTTGCTTTATTAAAGCCTAGGACTAACAGCATGATGTTTATTTATGGAGGGCAAAGTTTTTGCTAAGTTTTGTTAAGTTCACTGATTGGAATGTCAACTTCATCTAAAAATACCCTTTTAGAAAAATAAAGGCTAAATATTGAATGGTAGCTGGACATTGGTCCTACCAGATCTAAGTTTGATTCTCTCTCTCTCTCTCTCTCTCTCTCTCTCTCTCTCTCTCTCTCTGTGTGTGTGTGTGTGTGTGTGTGTGTGTGTTTAATTAGGGGAGATTTCCCAGCTGTTTCACCGACCCATCAGTCAGATTCTTCTAAAAGCTTTTGGGGGTGATTGGGTGATTTTGTTGCCCACTTCTTTTCTAAGGAACTTAGAATACAGTCATCCTTTAACAACGATTTTAGCTCTGATTTAGCAAAATGTTGATAGCCTACTACTGTTATCCTTTTTATTTGTATTTCTTTACTGCTCCTATTGTTCCTTATGTGAACAAAATATTGTATCAGGTATGATATTACTTGGTTGAAATCACTTAAATGTAAATAATTGCTTTTTACAGTTTCCCATCACCGTGCAGATTTCTGTAGGGCACCTATATCCAGCATGAGCTAAAGGGCTGATCAGGAGCTGTTCATCTTTGAGACTCAAAGTTACAATCATGCATGCAGTCAACTAAATTTGTCTTGTCTTTTTGTCTCAATGTCATACTGGAATGATGCGTCTTGATTGACTCTAACCCCAAGCTCCTGATTTACAATACTGAATCCATCAACTCCTATCAGCTTTTCACTCCTTACGCTGTTACTTTTTTTTGTGACTGCTGCCTTCCTGACTGTGTCATAATATAGCACAATAGACTTCCCTCCTCCCCTCCCCCTCCCTGCTACTGTCTACTGTCCTATCCTCTGCCCTTTTTTTCTTCTTATGCAACTTGGTACCATTGCATAAGTCAGCCTCTCTCTTTGTTTCTCAAGCAGATCTGATTGAGAACACAACTGAATTAAATCATAATTAAGAATTTCCAAACTACTGTGTTATAGTTAACCAGCTCAAGCCAATGTTCAAACTTGGTTATTTGACAAAAATTATTTACCTTACAGTAGAATACTGAATTTATGGAGTCTTATATTTTTTTATCTGTGAAATAAATGATTATCTACATGATAACTCTGAAACTTTCGCTGACCTTTGGAGTTTTTTTATTCTGGAATCCCTTTATCTTTCTAGGTTCATCTCAAGTACCTCCCAAACACCAAGGATTGATTCCAACAAGCCTGCCTTTATCCCTCTCCTCCAGACAATTTGCCTGTGACACCCTGCAAACCTTTATCAGTGTACCCTTTCTGTTGCATATATCTTTCCTTTGTCTTGTACCCAGATTCCAGCAGACTTCAAGGCTCAGATGCTCTTTGATTTCTTGAATGGACCTCTCTTATACTCCCATTATGTCAGTTTGAACTACTGGTTGCTGTGCAGATCAGAGCATCTTATTCATCATCAACTCCAAATGGTTAAGGAGAGCTGATATCCGGCAACTAATTATTTACAGCCTATTTGTTTTTTGAGGAGAAAGCTCTGTAGACACTCCCAACATGTATATTTTTACATTTCTGCAATACATTTTGGACACACATTCTCTCATTTGATCCTCACAGCAACTTTTGCAGGGAGGCTATGGAGATTTTATTTGTTTTGAAAATGAGAATCGTCAGTCTCAGAGATCAGGACCCAGAGAGTTTATAAAATAGCCCCAGGTCAGGAGACTGGTAATGACAGAGCTCAGAGTACAGGTCTTTTGACTGCTCTTGTTATGGTTAGACTGTGTGCTGCTGTGTGGAGAAAGTGCAGACCTATCTCTATAAGCGGAAAAAGAGAAAAGACAACTTAAAAGTTTGTTTTATGATATCACTATTTTAGAACATTTTCAGAACTTCTTAGTGCTTATCAAAGCCATGCTTATTCTACTTTGAGAGTTCAACCAGCCATTCATAATTAAATAATAGGCCAGATTTTTGCTAATAATACATTTTTGCGGTGCTTAAGTGTTCAGCTGCCACCACCAACAATCTGATAAGGGCATAATGAGGACTATGTATCTGAAATATAAAGATATCCACAGTAGGATTAGCTGGGTGGGGATGCTCACCTGCAAAATTACATAGTAAGTCTCTTTACTCTGTCAAATATTTAAGTAACAAATCAAGCACGGGAGCCTTTGTCAGCCTTTTATTTGGAACCAGATGTACTTTAGTCTTTTGTCCTATCTGTATATTTAAGCTTAGATATGAAAACATCATATTAGTTAGAACTGCCCATTAATTACAGCAGATTGTTTAGGGCAGGAGCTAGCGAGTGTATCTTTAGTTAAGCTGGAATGAGTCTTGGAGCTATCCTATTCATGGCAGTTTGGACAACTTATTTTTAATTCAACCTTGAGTAAATTCTGTCTCATCAAGAAAGTATACAGATACTTCAATCTTAAAAAACACACAGTCCCTTTGTTGTAGTATTTTTTCTTTTTATAATAAAATTTTTCTTATGAAAGAAAGATGACTTTACCGTAATTGGTTTCTACCATGCTTTATTCTTTTGTGCATACACCTGTCTTCTTATCTGCATGGCTCTAAGATTTAAAGCTGCAGGATTGGCTCTAGTTCACAGCAAAATTTGGGATGCACTATGGGTTGAGTTGAAATCCTTTTGAACTCATTTAGGCTGTGACATTTTATGGCAGACTAATTAAAATGATTCCTAGTTACATTAGCCTCGGTGGGAGAAGGGAATGCGTTTCTCGTGTGAAATTCTCTCTTGGTCCTCTTCATTCCTTGCCTGATCACTCTAGCAGTCTCTGCATCTGTTTCTTTTAAAGGTTATTAAACAGAGGTATTTGAATTAAACACAAAGATAATATTGTTTGGAGGCCGAGGCAAAGCTTTTACAGTAACATGTGTTTGTGACTCAGCAGGTATTTTTTAACTTAGTCCCGCCTTAACTGCCTGGGAATGAAGCATCGTAAATCAGCAGGCTCTGTTATCACCCAAAGATGCCTCTGCCAGGTTTATTTGAGAAATAAAAAAATGGACACTGCCTCATGCCATGGCACCAAGTTGTCAAGAAACTGACTCCAGAAAGCAACTTTTTAAAAGACAGTTCAAATCCTAGCAGGTTACATGGAATTCTTCAAGTACCTTCTTTATCTGAGACAGGGTTATTCTTCACAAAATATGTGAATCAAAAATAATGATAACTACCTCTGTTATTCATCAGGGATTTTACCACCACAACCATAATCACTTTCAAAGGTTTTGTCTGCTTTAAACAATCTAATCAGCAAGTACAATATGTCTTTAAGAATGTCACGTTGAAGATGAGCAGGAAGTTAGCTATGAATTCTTCTTTAGCTGACATTTTAGTTGTTTTTCCATTTCTATTTCTCCCTCTCTCTTATTTCTCCCCTATGGATTTCTCTTCTCTGGTTATTTTGCAATGCATTAGTTGTGGAAGAAAATGAAATTAGTGTTCTTTCTTGCTAAGCATTCTAGTGAAAGGAAAGCTGAAAACGAAGAAGTCATAAAGCTGAAGAAAAGTCAGGAAAACATACAATTCCATTTCCTTATTTTTGTGTCTGTCAAATTTTCGATTTAGCAGTAAGATGAAAATGCTTTGAAAGGAACCAAGTTCCAAAAACATTTAAGGAATAACAAATGGAGTTGGTGCAATATAGACTTTTAACTTATGATAGCTTTACCCCAAATCAAGAACTAAATAACACATTGTAGATGTCTCATTTGGCTATGGGTCATGCGAGCATATTTTATTTATTCCACTAGCTCATATTTTATGACTACCTCACGAAGGACACAAGGCTGCTGATTAGTGAGGACATATCAATCAAACAGTTTTAAAGAACTTTGGTGAGTACCAGAATTTAAGCCTTTTGATCCCTATCAGAAGGCTTACTTTATACCTTGGTACACTTAAGATAATTAAAAAAAACCCAAAAATTATTAGCATGGACCATAAATTTATATGTATTTAAATTTTATTTCATGGATATGCTCCCTTTTCAAAAAGAGAATAGGTTTACAGATATGTCGTTTGGGACTAGGCCCGTGGAGTCTCACTAACCTAACCCTAAACCTGACCTGAACAAGGACAATAGCAATAGAAACGCTAACGTGGATGGGAAAACCTCATGAGGCCTCAACCCTACACAAGGAACCACAGGCAATTAAGAAATACTGAGAGTGGGAGAAACAATCTTCCCCAAGGAAGAGCACATCAGTTGCTTATGTGTCAGAAATTTGAGAAAATGGGAGGGGTTGGGTGAAGGAAAGGGGAAGAATGAAATAATTATATTTTAATTTCAAAAAAATTAAAGTGATAAAGAGAGTAGACTTTCATAAGCAGCCACTTGTATCAGACTTGAAGCTGCCAATAGCTCATATCTGTATGCCTTCAGATAAATATTAATTCTATGCTATAATCCTTTGAGACCTCTGGTTTGGGTCAGTTGGTTTTAGATGGTACTATACAAACTCTAATTCAATGTTGGTATCTTCTCTTTAAGAGACAGGGTAGGGTTTTACAACCCTGCACAGGTGTCAAGTACTGCCGATAGCTGTAAGAGGAGAGGGAATGCTTGTGGTGCTCTATACCACGCGGCTGCTGGCTTTCTCGGGGCTGCTGCTTTCCAAGTGATTGGCCATGGATGTCACGCATCTGGCAGTCCTTCGTTGCCTTCCACTCTTTCAAGTGTCTGGCCTCTTGGCCCTGGTGACATATGTTCTCTTCCTGCCATTATATCCAAAGAATAAAACTACGTGAACAAAGAACAATAAACTAAAAAGCTCCTTAAAACTGAAAAAAAGGTTCAGAAGTCGCTGTCCCAGCAGTGCGTGGTCTGCCTGAGCTTCTACAGGCTGAAATATGGAAGTACAGAAAAATCTCACTTGGCTACAGCTAGGCATTTGCTTCAGTTGAATTTAATTTGGTGTTCCACAAAATGTGAAACAGTCAGCTGTTGGTGATTGGCAAAAGCTCTGTCCAAAATTCAGCAATTATTTTAATTTTAATTTATTTTTGTGTTTTGAGATAGGATTTTTCTGTAGCTTAGGGCCTGTCCTGGAACAAGCTCCTGTAGACCAGGCTGACCCTGAACTCACAGAGACCTGCAAACCTCTGCCTCTTGAGTAACGGGTAGTGGTGTGCACCACTACTGCCTGGCTTTAGAATTTATCAGTGTTTGAATGAGAAAAGAAGAAGCTTAAAGAAAAGAGTGATAATGAATCCAGGGAGTAGAAGACAGTATCTTCAAGCTATCCATGTGATAAGACATTAATATCTGAAGTAAGAAACCTAACTCAATAAGAAAACAAATAACAAGATTAAAAATAGGCAAAACGCCCAAGTAGACAGTTTCCTGGAGAAATCATAGAAATGATTGACAAGTTTATTTTTAAAAGTATGCTCACCAGTATTAATCATCAGAAGAATGGAAATTTAAAGCATAATACGATATCACCTCACACTTAATGCCTGTTATCGAAAAGATAGACATGAATAAGTCCTTGAGGACCCAGAAAAAGTGAAACTCTTGCACATGACTATTACCAGGGTAAACTGATACAGTCATTATGGAATAGAGTGTGACGTTTCCTTCAAAAGGTCAAAATAGAATTACTGTGTGATCTATTACCCTCACCTCTATGTATATATACAAAGGAAATTTTAAAAGCATTTAGAAGTGCTTCTTATGCCTATTGTATCGTATTTACTATAGCTAAACTATGAAACAATACTAAATATCTATCAGTGGGTGTATGAACACAGAATATGTGACACCAGCACATTCTTAGTGCAATATACCTCTGCTTGAACAAAAGAAAGCGTGATATTTGCACCAATGTACATGAGCCTGCAGGACATTAAGGGATAATATGTCACATATAAGTACTACATAATTTTACATATAGGTAGCGTTAAAGAAATACTGTCTCTTCTAAAGGAGACTAAAATGGTGATGGACAAAGTCAGAATGTAGTGGGCAGAGGTAGTTCAGAAGATGTCTATCAAAGAAACAGAACTTCTCTTGTCTGGTAGAAGTAAGTTCAGCTGAACACTGTGATATTATAGTAAATGTTAATTTATTATATTTCAAAAAGTATCGTTTAAAAATATGTGTTCTCAATATGAAAAATAAGTGTGAAGTAATATAAGGTCATTAGCTTAGGTGACTCATTCACATACATTTCAAAATATTATTTTATAAATGATAAGTTTATATGATTTTAATCTATGGATTTGAAAAATTAGTCAGTCACAAGGAATGCCACTATGTGTTTCCTTTTGTAAGAATATGAGATCTAGAAACAAGTTTTGCATTAGCATCATATACACTGGGCTTCTCCAATTCCAGCTGGTGAGTGGAGAATTGGCCTTGTATCTAGTAGCCTAATGTCTCTCTATGCCATGCGTGCATCATGTCCAGGAACACTTGCAGGCTGTGTTCAGGAAATAGGAATTCTTCCTATGCAACTTGTCTCTCAGTTTCATACACTCTCTTTTCTAAGCTATTCTCTCTTTCCCAGAAACATCAGGCGTATTTTTTGCTCAATCATGTTACCACTCTCGGAAGACAGTAACCAGTCTTCAGTGTGGGGGGGGGATGGATTAGGCATCATTTCAGGAGAAATAACTCAAATTTTACCCTACCACTAACCTCACTCCAGTGAAGGACATGGGAGAGAGTGTTACTGCCTCATGATTGCAATCTTTTCAGGATGAAAACCCTCCCTCTCTGGCAGGAAAACTTACTTTTTTGCAGACTTCTTTAAGCTGTGAAATTCTAGGACCACGAATCAAGCTTCATTTGAATATGACTATGAAGAATTTAGCACTTAAAAAAAAAACCTATGAGCTATTTCTATAGGTATGCCTGCCTCAGTTAGAAGTCCCTTGGGAAATCATAAAATGATCTCATCTGGTACTTTATTTACAAATCTGATCTGTTTAGATCAAGAGACAAATTGATTGATAGCTATGTATTCAGTGTGCGTCAAATTGTATATTATAATCATATTTTGATTTTCATGCCTAGTGTAATAACACTGTGACAGTTAAAGGACATTTGGTAACAGACATTTAAAGCTCGGGTATGGCTCTAAAAAGAGCCAAACTCTGCTGCAGAGCTGCCCTCTAAAAGCCCAATAATAAAATCAATGCAAAACATTCATTTGTTAAAAACAGAAAATTCTTGGATTGTACTGCCTCTGTCTGAAACAGAGGGAAAGAAGCATTCTAAAACCTGTCTTTCAGACAAATATCAAGCGTGACTTTTATGAAGATAGAGCGTGAGAGTCACTGATGTTGGCACTGTGAACTATTTATGAATTTGGAATCAAAGCACAGTAGGACAAAGTAGGCTCTTTCTACACCACATGGAGGATAAACGGGAGAAGGGCGAGCTGGATGGCCCGATGCAAGACACCAGGTAGGGAACCTCGGATGAAATCCAAGTGACAAGCTAGTTTTATTGGCACCAGTATGCAAGGAAATGGAAGGTTGAGAATAGGAAGCACGATGAATTACTACAAGATTGCAATATAGAAGGAAGGAGTCTGGTGATTTTGAGCTTCTGTGATGATGGGAACACGCGTCCCTTCTCTTCTCAGGGAACAAACTGCAGAGGAGGACAGTAGCAGCTGCTGCCTGTGAATCCATGCTGATCTGTAGGAGGCTTCCTATCCCACACATGTGAGTCATGCTGTGTTTGCAAGTACGTGTACCCATAACAAAACTTGTTCTAGTTCTGTGCATGGCGCGGCATCTCCCCACTAGACTCATGAGTAAGAGGTCTTTGGAGCGGCGGGGGAAGCTCAGTGTTGTAATGACACTGTGCAAGACTGTTGGGTTAATGTCTTGCCTAGATTTTAATTTAGTAGGTAATTCTATTCATTTCAGCTTTAAACTAAGCATTGTATAATAACAGTCTTTATGTTTATATAAGGTACTACACAGTCCATGGGAGTTATTCCATCTATTCTTGCCATGTTGTGTGCTAGACTGCACAAACCATTTTCTCCTATCTGTGAGAAGAGATTTGTTTGCTGCCTCTCCATATGAGATACATCCACATCTACAGTCTTTCTTGTCTTTAAAGACTAGACTGAATGTCACATCTTGGAAAGTTAATCCAATTCCCCTTTACAACCTTATTTCCTTTAGGTGCTTGAGAATGTCCTGCACATGGTACATTATTCCTGTCTTTTCTCTGTATTTTGTTATACACTCATCTCGGTGTCTATCTCTGCCCAGAGTGTGGGTCAAAAGAAACTCCACAGACCAAAGCTGAGATTATGTTTGCATCTAAGATGAGACCTGTCAGAGATGATAAGGCATCAATAGACATGTCAGTTAAGCTCTGAATCAACATCCAAGACATTCAACGGACATGATAGGGTTCCTGTCACACTATACTTAGTCTTATAGTTAGGATTAGGGGGAGAAACCTGACACTTAAAATTGTGGATGAGTGTCCTTGAAGAAAGTGTAGCGTGAGCACAGCAGAAGTCAGTTCTCAGTCCTGAGGGATTCACCGTCCTTCAGTCTGTTTATTTCAGTCCAGAGAGAGTCATCGCAGAGGTCACACCTAGCATCGCGGCCCTTTCTGTATCCATTGTGTTTCTGAATCTGCGTAATTGGGCTGTACGAAATGTGCTATTCAATAAGCATGAATACCGTTCTGATATTCGCTCCCCCTGTCATCAGTTTGGGAACTGCAGAGAATCGGCTTTATTAACTCCAGCATCCCACAACAGCCTGCATTGTCATTATCGATGACATTTTACCTTCTTCTTCTTCTTTTTTTGTCACATCTTTTTAGAAAGCTTTCATGGCTGAATCAGTTTTATCTACAGTTGAATGGAAAATGTGCTGGGTACGTGTTAAACTCATTGTGATAGTGCAAAAAGGCAACATTTACCTGATTCCCTTCATCCTCTAATTTCGTCAGTCTGCTGAAAAGAGCTATTGATTGTGTCGGGTATGGCTTGCTCTTTTGTAAAACCAGCCTGCTTGTTGTTCAGGATTCCATCATCCTCCGGGTTTGGATAAATTCATCTCATGGGGCCTGTTTTATTTTTTTCACTGTTAACTTTAGCATTACCTGGCCATTATGCGCAGGTCCATTTCTCTTGCATTTTGTAAAATGCACCCCATATACTTCAGGATCCTCCCCTCTATCACACAGCGAATCCTACAATAAAGGAAATTACACTATTTTAGCTACACACAATAAGGGCAGGGATTACAGCAGAACAGCTTACAATGCAAATATTATAGGAAGTATCATGGATTGTATTTTGCATTTTGTTGGCAATTTGCTCTAAATCACATTACTTTATGTTGAAATAACATCATGAGTATATGAAGGTCCAGAAAGAAAGGCAGCATTGAAATAAGAAAGGGAACAGGGACAAATGCAAGTATGTCTATGTTAGCTTCCTACTATTTGGAATAAATAACTTTTGTCTTCCAAGGAAAAAATGGTAATTAAGTCTGGCACCTTCAACTCCCATAAACCCACATATAATAATGTTAGAAGGAAAGAGTAATTTTTATAAAATTTAAAAGCAGAAACTTTAGACAAAGTGAAACCTGAAAATACATTTATAAATGCTCCCTACTTACCAGGCAAAAAGTATGGATTCTATGACTTGATGGTTAATACTGAACACTTACTGGGTACAGTGGTAGGTGCTCTTGTCCACACTTTACCTACAAGGCACAGGTACAGAAAGACTTGCCCTAGAAAGCCAACTACAAGTGGGGAGGCAGGGACTCCAACACAAGCAGGCCAGTCTTTCACACCACCTGTGTGCAAGGTTAACCTTAACAGATTCGTCTTCTCTTCTTGGGTATTCATTTTCTGCTAGGTTCTCTGAAGGCATCAGGTGCTGATCTTGTAATTATTACTCGGTGTTCTATTTTGTTTTATTGGTTTGTTGCTGCTTGTTAAACAGCGCCTTTCAGACTTTCAGTATATATACTGAGCTGCATCGTGAAAACGATATATGTGAAAACCAGTAGAAGAACAAGTTAGAATCCTCAAGTAGTGGAAAGATTCTTAATGATAAGAAAAAGGAATGAAGAAAATTATCCCTTACTTAAAATTAAATTAAAAATTGAATACAAAGGCTTTATGGTATTTTTTGGAGAGGTAGGAAATGTTAAGAATGTTTCTTCAATACAAAATAAATTCTTCCTTTGTGTCTACTGTTTGGGAAACCCTAGGAGGCTGAAATCGAAAAATTAATAGCATTCTGTGCGACAGAATGTTAGACATTCTGTATTTTCATTTAATCATTCATTCATTTGATAATATTCTCAAGAAGCCGTTGAGTGCCATGAAATAAGAACAAGACAATACACTTATCTCTTGGAAGTACATCAAGAACTGATAAGCAAAGGAATTGCAGAGATTCTAGCCAGCATCTTTTATACGTTCTATTTTCTTTCTCGTACTTCATTGTAAATGTTTACTGTTATTTACTTTTAAATAATTGATTTTTATTTTAAATTATATGCGTATGTTTGTGTATAGATATGTGCCCCTGAGTTCAGGTGCTTGTGGAGGTCAGAAGTGTTGGCTCCCCTAATGCTTAAGCCCAACCAGGGTGTTGGAAACCAAACTTGGGTTGTATGTGAGAGCAGTAAGTGCTCCTAGCCACTGATCTATCTCTGTAGTCGAATATTTCTTTTGCTTTGCTATGAATGCTACAGCTGACTTATTTGGAACATATGTGTCAGGTCATGAAGGGTCTTCTATACCAATCAGCACTGAGCAACTTAATGTTAAGATGTTGCAGAAATTTTCAAACATTGGCTAAATGATGGAGATGATTGAATCAATAAAATGATAAAAATAATTTTAAGCCTACTGTATTACTTTCCAAGTGCAGACATATGATTTAAAAAATTAGGGTCACCATATAAATGTAAATATATATTGCATATAAATATACTGGAATCTATTCCCAGAGATGATAGAAAATTCAGTATCTTCTGCGCAAGTAAATAGCTGACAAAAATAACAACCTTTCTTAGAAATAATAAATTCAATTTCAATTACCCAAATATGATAAGAATTTTACTAAGTTGTAGGAGGTCATTGTAATTGGCCGTCTTATTTCTGCGTATACTCTAACACTGCAGTATAAGGATGGCTTAGACTACATAGACAAACTTTCAGAATTATATAATTATTTGTCAATCTGATTAATTGAATTTTGCCTAAAACCTTAATTAGGAATAGAAGTATAATTTTTAACACGTAAGATTTTAGAGCATTATTGTCTGTTTTTGGTTTTTCTTCTCTGCAGGAGTAGACAGAACCCATTGGTTTAATTACACTGGCAAAGATAATAAATTATTTTCATGTTTTTTTTATCATTCTTTCTTATTTTGTTTACATGAATAAACTTATTAAGACATTTAATTTGTGAGTACAAAGACTCCCATAAGCCACTCTTTGCAGCCCCCATCTTTTATTCCCTTTGTGAAAATGTAAAGTCCTCACAGCTGCTTTAGAGATAGAAAAAGCTCTGATTTGTTTGAAAAAGCTTCAGTGCGCATAGGCGATGTTTAAAGAGGCTTTGGCAAAATAAAAAGTAAAAGCTTTTAAAGCAGCTGTAGAGATTCCGTCAACTGAGGAGTGGATCCAAGGTGGTTGTGTGCATTGGAAAACCACCCAGTGTGGGTCAGCAGTCCCTTCTTGAAGTGAGGTTGACAGCTGAGGTAGTCTTGTTATTATCCACAGGGTCCTTATTGACCAAGGATTAAATTCAATTCTGCCCCTCGGATCTTCCAAGGTGCTTCTGAGATTAATTACTGCAATAGCCCAGTTTAGTGGGGAAAATCTGTAATTGCTCAAATACATATATTTGTTTGAAATATATATGTATTCACATTCAATAACATTATATTGAAAATTGACTTTGAAGTTTATAATTTTGAAAGAGAATTAAAGAGTAAATAGTCATATTTTTATTTTATATTAAAATGTATTTCCACTTTTAAGTCTTGTTTCCTTTCTCCCTCTGAACAAATTTTATTTTGTGTAAAGGTTATTCAATTAACAGCAAGTAAACCAATACAAGTTTCCATGCTCTATTTTGCTGAATGTTGAGTTTACACTTTTGGATGTACACAGGAAAACACACAAAAATTGGCAGGCTAAGTCCTTGCCCTCACAGAGCGCATGCTCTCATTGAAGGAGAAAAATAAGTGTATACACGAATAATTAAACAGCAATAGAAGGAACAGTAAAAATGAAATATTTGTGCTCAAAAATTTAGATAACTACATAATAAAATGATTTATATCGGTGAAACACGCTTAGATTATCACAGTAGTAGGCGAAAGTGCTAAAGAAAATGTTGGATGTTAAAGAAATCAGGATTTAGTATCTAGCACTGCTACCAAGAGTTTGATTCACTTTGATTTCCCTGAGATAATAATCTACTTTTGAGGATTCTTTTAGCCACTGAGAAAGTGGCCAAATGTCAGGCTTAGTAAATTTGCACTGTCATTTTTTTTCAAAATGAGGCACATTCTTCCCAAGAGCATTAGTGTGTGTGTGTGTGTGTGTGTGTGTGTGTGTGTGTGTGTTAATATCTACTCTGTGGTTACATATTTAGCATAAGTCATATTCTTTTCTTAGAAGCAATATATTTAATTTCAATTACTCATGGACACGAGGAGGAGGGCCACGTAGAGTTGTGAATTTTTGTAAGTCATTCTTTGCCCATTTCACTGTTAGTCAGATTTCTGTCACTTTGCAAAACTGCTCCTCCCCCAACTCCCAAAAATCAACTTTAGAGAAGACAGATGAGTTTTGGTTTTTCTGCTCCTGGTTTCAGAGTTTCATTCTGATTGTTTGGCTCCTGTTGTGCTTGCCTTGAGGAAGCATTAAAATTCTATCAGGAAATGTGGAGCAGAGCGGAGCTGCTCACTTCCTAGCATTCAGGAAATCAAGAGAAAGAAAGCGGTCATAATTCAAACGCTTCTCCTTACTGTGCTGCAAGGAGATAATGTTTGACATCTGGGTTCCACTTTTGAAGGGTTCCATCAGTGCTCAGTATGACATGGGCTGGTAAATGAGTCCCAGGTAGGTGGCCTTTACAATCTAGCAATCCTAGCAACCGGTTACTGAGAAAAAGTGAAATTGACTCATTTCCAAGGGTTGTGAAAGCAAGGAAGACTTTGATGACATAATGTTCTTCAGTTCAGCGCCATGCAAAATTGGTTGGTGGACCAGGGTTGGGTCACACACTTCTTGTTCTGAAACTCAGCCCGAGATTGAGAATCCAGTGCTTAGAAATTTCTGTCGTAATTTGATATGGTATCCACCATCTGTTGAATTAATAATAAGATCAGAAGATTGAATATTCTCATGTGTATGCATTTATTTTCTTCTAAAATTTATTTTTTATTGAATTTTACAGTTGTATCCATTTGCAATTAGATCTTCATTTCATATAATTTGAGAAGTCATATTATGGTAGATAATTACTCTATTTTTAACTTGATACGTAAGGCAATAAAAAATAAACAAGTGCAAAGTTTATCTTGTTTTTGGACTATGATGTACATAGTATCTCTTGTCAAGTTGATGCTGGCAGTTAGAGTGTCGAGGCGAGGATTACAGCGTAGATGTCTGTGACTTTTGGACTAGGGGCATTTGGGAGGCAAGGACAGAAGAATTTTTAGAAAGAATTTATATTTATCTTTATCTGTGTCCTTTTGCATGTATGTGTACATGCCTGCTGGTGCCAATGGAGGCTGTCAGATCTCCTGGAACTGATATTGCAGGTGCTTTTGAGCTGCCAGATGTGGATGCTGTAAACCAAACTCGGTTCCTCTGCAGGACAGGAAGAATTCATAACCACAGAACTTTCTCTCTATGCCCTGGGAAAAGAGTTTTTATAAATGTCACAGATTAGAGGAAAACTTGTAAACAAACCAGCAAAGGTTTACTAATACAGAATCTCACACCAGCAAGAAAGTAACACAGAAGCCAGTGCAGGAAGCCCTCTGCATACTTACGGGATCATTAATGGGTTAATTCAGATTGGCTCATGGGACTCAGGCAAATAGCAGCCATCTGCATTTCCTTCCCAGGTGACTTCTATGCCCTGTTCCTGACCTCTGGTAAATAACTGGAAGGGGGTCAGGACCCATGTAGAAAGAGACTTCTGGTATTGTGAGTATACTAGGTTAGAGGAATAGCTAAGCCTTCAACAGACAAGATGTGAGCTTCCTGCTTGAATTGCCACTTAACTTCTCACTTCTTTCTCTTGATGTGTTCCCACAAGTATGTGTAACTCTCTATGTAGCATGTTTCCAGGAAGAACTTCAGCTAAATTCTCCCACTGTAGATAAAGGGAGGCCAAGATGATTTGTTTTGGGAAGTGGTCACTGAAAGTCAGGAGAGTCAATACAACTGGCTTCACTTGATACATAGACAGCAACTACATCGTCAACAAATGCTCGAGGTCACTCTTTCATAGTCAAGAAAAACACCTGCTCAACATAATACTTTATCATATTGCAAATTTAAACTTTGTTTTTGTACATGTGAATATGTGTGATGTATGTGTGCATTTGTGTGTAGATGCTTATGGAGGCCCAAACAGGGTTTCTGATCTCTTAAAGCTGGAGCTGCAGACAGTTGTGAACCACTTGAAATGGATTCTGAGAACCAAACTTGAGTTCTCAACAAAAACATCAGCTTAACCCCAGAACCTTCTCTCTGCTTCTAAAAGGAAAGAAAGAATGTCATCCTATGGCCTATTATTCATGACACTGAAAGACACTTTCTGGGACAGTGTGTACTTGGAAGACTAACCTAGGGGGAGAACTTCCCTCAAAGTGGGTGGCCCCTTCTAACCAGTAACTCCCCCTCCAAAGCAAAAACAACAATAACAACAGCAAAGAAAAACGGTGTCACTTGGTTACCTACTAGTCTTCCAGAATGTGTATATCTATTGTTGCTAAAGCAAATATGTGTTTTCTCCAGCTTCATTGGCCTTCTGGTGGCTCTTCAGGGAGCTACTCTAGGCCTCTTGCAAGGTATATGAGCACTTACGTGTGCCGTTTCATGGCCTGAACAGTACTTGTTTCTCAGCCCTTATGGCATGCAGATAACCATTGTTGGAAGAGTTAGGTCCTACCCTGTTACCCAAGCTAATAAATCACTTTGCATATGTACATTTTATTGGTTCTGTTCCTCCATCAAGTCCTAAGACATTGATAACTCGTATGTAATTGATAGTGTGTTTATATGCATAATTCTGCAGAGGGGATGAGATTGGGAGCAGCCAGGTGATGTAGTTTAGACAGACATTCCGTGTATAGATTGCAAAGTATAGAACTGGCGAGGGAGCTCATTTCATTTGGTTTTAGACTCTAAGATTTTACTTCTATTTTCCATAGTATCAAATTCAGTGTCATAAAAAATTTATGCCTAATTGCTTTTCTTTGCTCAATATATAATTTCAACTATTTGTACAACATTGCTGGATGTATAAGTAAATAGTGAAAAGGGACATCAGAACATCTGACATGTAAAGAGTAAAATATTTAGTTTAAAGTCATTGTTTATTATTTGCAAATGTCACTTTAACGCCATTAGCCCATGGATAACTTAGTCATCTACAAAGAGTTGTCCGTATTCTTTCAATAGTCCATTCCTTGTGCTCAAGGGCTGGGTGGCTTGTAAAATGGTGGAAGTGGAGAATGGGCAAGGAAGCTAATTGCAGAACCCAAGCTGGCGCATTTATAGTCTCCTAAAATTAGCCCTCTATTGTGTCTTTCTTCTGTACTCAATGATGAATCCTGTTTGGGAAAAGGGATTTCTTGACATCTGGAAATTAGCTTCCCTCTGGACCTAATTTTACCTATGTGCTGAACATTGCCAGCTGGAAGTACTAGAGGGAATCTCTATTCCTCGTTAGAGTAGAAATGTATGGAAAACAAGCACAATGGTCCCCTCTCCTTGTGAGATGGCACTCGTGGGTTTCTGTCATGGGTGCCTGAAAGCCCAAAGAAGTTGCTTGTGGATGGGAAATGCCGCTGGACCACTGTAGGAAGCAGAGGCAGCTTATCTTCCTTCTGAAAAACCTGCATACTTTCTTGGGGTATGTCTTAGTGCTTTTAGGAACTACAGCCAAATGCTTTAAAATGGGTGAGTTATAAACCAGAGGAATTTAGTGAGGGCTTATGGGGCAGGCCTGGAATCCTAGCTACTTTGGAGGTTGAGGCAGGACGATTACAAACACAAGGTGTTTATAGCCAGCCTTGGCAAACTTAGTGAGATTTTGTTTTAAAACATAAAGTAATAAGAGTACTGGGCAGGGTTATCTTGCAGCATGAGACCCTGGGTTCAATACCTAGTACTCTGTAAGAAAAACACTGAACTCATTAATTATATATGCTGGCTGGCCAATAGGATCAAAAGGTTAGCCTGTCTCCATATGGGTTACAGAATCCACTTATACCACTCTTGGTGCCAGCTTTTTTGTGGGTACTTGGAATCTAAACTCAGGTGCTCAAGCTTACTGCAAGCAATTTAATGACTGAGTCATCTCTTCAGTTCCACCAAATATGGTGTTATATGTGTTATAAATGTATTTTATAAATTTTCTAAATGTATTATAAATAAATAGAAATGGTGTAAAAAAAAGAAAAACAACAGGATTTTTTCTCTCTCAGTTTTGAACACTAGAATGATGAAGGTAACTACAGCTTTGGTGTCTGATGTACCGTTGTCCCTGATTCAGGATGACATATTTTCCTATGTCATCACATGGAAGTGTCATAAGAGCTCTTTAGAACCTTTTCAGGAAAGCAATAATTCCACTCACATAGTCATTTCCTAAGAGTACCACCTTATAACATGATCAGGGATTAGGAACCAGCACATTTGACAGGTATCCAAATACTCAGCTCCCCAAATGGTAGTTCCAAACAAACAACAACAAAAAGTTAGGTCAAGTATGCAGGCTAGACTTGACTTACAATTTGAGAAGAACGTGGGGTATATTGGTGCATGTCAAAAGTCTGAAGAAGGAACTGTGAGGTAGTGAAGAGCCACAATAGGTGTCTCTAGTCATGGAGAAAAAAAGGCATAGTATAGGGATGAGATAAAATAGAATATAAAAAGGAGGTGTGCAAAGGACCTTGGTTCTCTTTCCACCCCCTTTTGTACAGAAGACAGTTATAATGGCTCCAGTTAGGTATTGTGTTGCTGTTTAAACACCCTTGAACCTTTCTTTTATTTTCTTTGATGTAGTTATTGGTATGGACGTTAGGCAAGTCTGTTAGCACTGATCTATGTCCCCAGATCTCCCTCTCCTTTTTTTTTTCAGGCCTTGAGCCAAGGTTGCACTAATTTTTCAAGACTGAACTTGAACTTGCAATCCTTCCTCAGCTTTGACAATAGGTCAGGGAAGTCTTGTGCCACTACCCTGGACTCACCAACTGCTTTAAAATAAGACTCATAGACAAACTAAGAGGTGCAATTCTGCATGAAACACTCCCATGAATGTACCATGAACCACCAGCAAGGAGAACCGGGCCCTTGTTCCTTGCTTTATCACACAAAGTCTCACGTGTATGAAGTAAATGATTTTTCAACATTTAAATTGAACTAATTTTGTGCTACTAAGCAGTTAACATTTCCATATTCCTTTGCTGCATCACAATTCTTTGCTAATACCATTGATATTTAAGTTGAACCACTTTAATTTCAAATTGCTTATTTAATCTTTATTTGAATATACAGCAACATCTAAATATACTGCACAAACACAGGCATATAAAGCATGCACAGAAGAAAAATATAAAGTGTAATTTTGGCTAGTGTACCACCATTGGTTTTAAATATTTGGATTGCTTAAGACTACCTAGAAAAATGGGTGTCATATTTTGCTATGATGCCTGTCCTCAAACTGCAGCTGTGAAAGCCAGGGTGCAGACAGGAAGGGAAGAGGTGATGCTGTGTGGCTGAATGCTGCTAAACAAGGTGTAATCCGGTTGGCTATCAGGCTGGTTCTCCACAACAAGGGAAGAGAAAAGGGGCAGAGTGAGATTTGGGCAAACAAGGAGCTCTTGTGGTCTCTCTTTAATGAACTGAAGATTCCTTTGGAGTGGGGCTGCTCTTGAAGAGAGAAGTAGACATGCTGCTTGTTACATTTCTCCCGTCCATACCTGGAGGTGAGCTATTAGGAGTTAACTGAGGAAGGACGGAGGTGGGGAAGATGGATTGAAGGATTATCCCAAGAGAAAAGATTGTCTATTGAGCTGGCAGTACCATCTGATGAGTAGCTCACTGAAAAAGTTAGAGGGAAAGTTGGGGCTGCTTTTGCCTGCTCACCTTCATTCTTCTCTGGCAAGCCCATCTATTTTGTTGTTGTTACTGCTGTTACCATCCTTCTCTGACATTAGAACCCAGAGCTGGAGACCTCCAGTGTGCCCTGAAGACCCCTAACTCTCTAAGATCCTTCCGGTTTTCTCCACCAGTTTGGGACAGCCAAGTCATCCAGCTTCGTGGCTTGCAAAGCTGGCTACTAGGTTCTCAGCCTCTCCAAGAGTGCAGATAGCCACTGCTGGACTATCCAGCCCTAATACGTCTTATTTGTGACATCGATTCACTCTGTCAGGTCTGTTCCTATAATAACTCTGACATACAGGGGAAAGGCATGGAAGAGCAGCCGCCATCAGAATGTCACTTCTCCCCTGCTCTAGGCTTTCTGGAACTTTGCTTTTCACCCCACGATTCTTGGCTTGTGGGAACTGTGCTAGGAAACACGTATAAGAACGCAACTGTGTTGTCATCCTTTCTCATTATTTGATATTAATGTAACTTTATGGTGAGATTGCTCCTGGGAAGAAATTTATGCTCTAACTAATACAAACAGTTTCATATGAATCAGAATAAAAATAATAATCTTCAACATAAGCCTTTTTTCAGCTCTAAATTCACTTCACTAGATTTTCAGTGTCTAACTTAACAATATCTTTTGTTCCTGTTAAAAGAAAAGCTTTGACATGCTTTTGTTTCCAAATGCTTTGCATTATTAATTTCAGTGGAAAAAGAAGAGCGAAAAGTCTCTCCTACACTGTCATCTTTTTCCCTCTCAAATGTTAACAGGTTTCTTTTCTTTTTTCTCCCTTAACTACTGAGTGGATATACTGATAAGCTTCAGTGAGTAAGTTATAAGAGTAAATTTTGACTTTGTCATTTACTTCTGACTGCCAAGGCAATTTATATACACCGAGAAGATGGAATATATAGAAACACTTCCACAACGATCATAATACAATGACATACTCTCATATAATATTCACTGTATGTGATTTGACTGTGTTTATAAAAATGCTTATAGCTGTGCTGAAGCAGTAGGTAGACCCAGGGTGTTTCCTTATTTCTTTAACAAATGAGGAAATGATGGCAGGGAGATTAAGAACTCAGAAAGATACATATTGGGGGTCATATACATTCAAGAAGAATCTACATCTTTTGACTCATCAAACTATCTCTTATCTTTTCTGCACATATACTCATTTTTTAATCATTAAAATAAACTTCATATAATACCAAGCATCTTGGATATGTTAAAATTCTCTGTGGCATTCACTGCTTTGTGACAACTTGTTAAAACTGAAGCGTGTCATAGTCTACTAAGATGGGACCTTAAAATAGTAGGCCTCAATCCTATCAATAACTTGAACTACTTGATCATTTCAAGAGTGCAAAAAGAAGAGGAAAACTACCTTGTGGCCGTGCTTTCCCAACCTCCTAGGAGAACTGAGTGCTCCTTAGGCTCTGTTTTCCAGTCAGGGGGAAAAATAACCATAGACCCATCAGGAGCATCATGGGTAGCTTTATTCCTCTGACCCAAGCCCAAGAGCCAGGAAACGTGAAAGCATCACTTTTGATAATGCAGTCTCTACAAGGGCAAGGACTAAGCATGTATTTTTTATGGCAACATGAAGACAGCACAGTAGAGAAAAGGAGAGTGACTAAATAGGCTTATCAGACCCACTAACCCACTCCAGTGAATAAGGATTCACCGGCTATGTGGGGACCCTAAGCACCATGCTATCACAATAACAGAGGGAAGAAAAGAATATTGAGAGTTATAGAAGGAACAAAAGACAAAAGACCTTCTTTTCTTCACCCTCTGTTTTCAGTCTCAGCTAGGGTGGGAGGGAGGAAGACAGGGAAGGTGATTCCAGATTTGGATGAGACGGGGTTAAAGTGCATGGACAACTGGAATGAGCACTCAACAGGACATTTTAATTACTAATAGTTTAAAATTTAAAGTTCTGTTTTTAGGAGAGCTCATAGGGTTTTACTTTTCATGTACAGGCAAGGGAAGCCATCATTCTGATGGGTGCAGATCTGCCCATGTTACCCATGGTCCTTCCCATCACCCCCCACCCATGCTCTAGAACAACTTCTGCAACTGCTGGTGCTGGATCCTCAGCGTACATGGGAGCCTGGAATGTTTTATGCCTATGAAAGCACATGCCCAGCAGCCAGAAAAGACTGTCAGCAGGGCCAGGGCAGAGAGGCTGACTGGGTTCTAAAGTCAGCAGTCTCTAATTTCACAGATAAAACCTTTCTGGTGGGATGCTTAATGTGCTTCAAAGTGAGAATCCTGACAACTTCCCAGAGCATGGGGCATCTTCTCTAGCTCCTTTCAAAACTGGTAAAGACTATTGATAAAGACCACAACTGAGGCATACTGTCATGTTCGCCAGCTTCCCTTTCCACGGGCCATAAGCCATCCGCAGGCAGGATCATGTTAGTTGGATCAATAGAAGGACAATGACGGAGAAGTAGTTGACTTTGTTGAAGTTTTAGTTACTCAAGTCTCCTCAAAATAAATCATGAGCAAGCAAATGAAATTCTTTCACCAACTTGAATGCACATCCCAGTATCCTCAGAATGGTTTTGTATCAACTTCTGTATAAAAAATAAGGACACACCAAAATTTGACTTTATGGTTGTATCAAAAGAGAAACTAATAGGAGAAAACAAAACAAGAGACAGAAAGGAAAAACAAAGCTCAGAGAGTCTGGTCTATCTTCTGGACAACAATTATTCAAATTAATCCAATTTTTGTTGTAACTAAAATTTTACAACTCCAAACAGACAAACAAATCAACAAGAAACTGTTAGGCTAATAATTGATTTCCATTCCTCCCTTTATTACTATGTACGATCATTTGATGTTTTCCTTTGATGGAACTGTTCTTGTATTCTCACGTTGTGTACTAGTATTTGAATGGCAGCCTTGAGTTCTCCATTTGTGGGCACTCATTTCCATCCTCATTTCTTCTCTTTTGGATATATAGACTATTTAGAAAAAATTTAAATAAATTTTCCATATTTTCAAAGTTATTTATTTTGGATATGAGTTCATGATCATAAAGATTTTTTTTACAATTTATAAAAACTTATTGTAAGTATAAATAACTATTGTAATAATAATTTCAATTTCTACTGTTATAAAATATGTATGACAGAAAATTTCTATTTTTAACAGGTCAATTTGGGAAGATTTTTATTAATCTACTAATTTAATGGATTAAAATTACTCACTGTAGCTTTCATTTAGATTTCTCTGATTATTAGTAGCACTTTGGTTCTTTTCTATTTAACTTTGCCCATTAGAAACATTTTTTGCTTTGTTGCTTGATTTAAAACTTTCTATTTTTCATGTAAAACTAGAAAATATGGAGACCTTAAGAAAAATGAGTAGTAAAATTACTGCCATTATGTGAAAAGACCGCACAGATGCCATAACAGGCCGCTCAGTCTGCTCTCAGAGATCAGGCCTCAATTTCAGTTTCCTGAGACTGAACAAGCAGTTTCTGAGGAGAAGCCATGAATAAAAGACAGTGAATCTCCAACACCCCCAACAGTGAGGATGACACCTGGTACCTGCAGTACTAGGCCAGGCCAGGCCTGAACCAGCCTCCACAGCAGCTCAAAGACAGGGCCTGGACAAGTTCCAGGCATGCCTCCCACACCCCAAAAGAAAAACTGTAGCTTTGATTAATGCCTGACTAACCCCTGATTAGTCCTAGCCAATTAGAACATACTCATATTATTTCTACTTTCTTAAGCCAATCATATCTAAAATGACCTAGCTTCCTTAGACACTTCCCTCAGTGAGACTGAAAAGAAGGCCCCACCTCTGTCTCAGGGTTGTCACCATCTTGCCTCTGTGTAGGATAGTCAGCTCCAGCATGCTGGAATAATAATAATAATAAAAAGTACTGTTTGCTTTTATATCAGATCAGGCTGCTCTTTTGTTTCCTGGCTTCTCAGACCCCAAATAATCACACAGCAACTTTATTAATTATAACACTGCTTGGCCTATTAGCTTATGCATATTTCTAGCTAGCTCTTACATCTTAAATTTACCCATCTTTATTAATTTGTGCTTCATCACGAGGTCATGGCCTATCATAAAGATCCAGTGGGCATCTTTTCCTTTAGCAGCTCCATGGTATCTCCCTGACTCTGCCTACTTTCTTTATATATCTTTTCCACTGGCTATATTCTGTTAAGCCATTGGCTGAAAGAAGTTTCTTTATTAACCAATGGCAATAAAACGTATTAACAGCATAAAGAGGGGAATCCCACATCAAAATCTCTTGGCCATCTTTGGGGGGGGGATCTAGGTTCTGGGTACAACATTAAGTAAACATGTCATCTAATAAATGCAAATTACAACATAATACTAGACATTTGAGCCCAATATTTATTTTACTATTTGATTAATATTATCCTATTTAATTTATTTTTATAGTGTTTAATTTAGAATTTTCTCCTCTTTTTTCATACAAGTTTTAGTTAGAAAATAAACCTCTCTTTAGGTATTGAATAAATGTTCACATTTCTTCTCTGCTTTTATTTATAAATACTTTTGGGGAGAGGGTTCAAGATAAGATTTCTCTGTGTATACCTGGCTGTCTGGAATTTACTCTGTTGACCAGAGATCTGCCTGTTTCTGCATACCAAGTGCTGGGATTAAAGGCATGTGCCACCATTGCCCTGTTAGTACTTATTTTTGATTTTTAATTTCTCAAGAATTTCTTAGGTTGTATAATATGAGATGACAATGTTGACATAAACCCCTGTTCATTTTTTCCTTCACTCCCTCTGTTCAGTCCACTTATTCTATGACCATTCCATTATGCTGATTTCTGATGCTTGTCTTTTCATGCTAGCAAAACAATAATTTTTTTCTTTTATTCTTCTCTCATACATTACATACTAACCAAAGCTTCCCCTCCTTCTTCCCACTCCCCTCCCCTCACCTTGTTCCTCCAGATCCACTTCTCTTTCATTTCCCTTCAGAAAAGAGCAGGGCTCCCAGGGATATCAACCAAATACATTCTTACATGTTGCAATGACATACCCTTATAACAAGGATGACTGGGGCAACTGAGTAGGAGGAAAAGGGTCCAAAGAGCAGATGAAAGAGAGACAGCTTCCTCTTGCTCTGCTAGGAGTTGCAGGATAACACCAAGCTACACAACCAAAAGGTACATGTAGAGCATCTAGTACAGACCCATACAGGGTCTTTGATGGTTGCTTCAGCTTTTGTGATCCCCTATCAGCCTTCCTCAGTTGATTCTGTAGGCCATGTCCTAGTGGTATCCTTGATCACTCTGGCTCTTGCATTCCTTCCCCACCTCTTCTGTATGGTTCCCCTGGCTCTGCCTACCATTTGGCTGTGGATCTCTACATCTGCTCCCATCAATTGCTGGGTAAACCGTCTCCAAGACAAATGGGCTAGGCTCAGCTCACTTGGGCGTGGCTTTTTATACTATAAATGCTGATGTAAAGCAAGCACGCTCATTCTCTCTTCCAGCTGCTGGATTCAGTTGCTGTTTTCCCATTTGAGCAGAGGACTGTGATCTGTGTGTCTACCCCTAAATAAATAACCCTTTATTGTACTCAATTCTGAGCTAGTGTGGGATTTCTTTTTAGCGTCCGTCTTCACTCCAATTTACCAGTAAGTATATCAAAATATCATTAGAAATCGTTTCTTTGGCTTTTTTTAGTCATGTTTGGTTCTACCCTAGGCCTCTGAGCCATCCAGCCCCTGGTTTCTGGCCCTCCTGACATTGTTAGGGGTGGGCTTCCTCTCCTGGCAGTATACCTCATGTTGTTCCTGTCATTGGTTGGCCACTTCCACAAGTTATATGCCACCAGTACCATTTTGGATGAAGGACAGATTGTAGGTTGAAGATATTGTGGTTAGGTTGGTGTCCTAGTCTTTGTGCTGGAAGCCTGGTTATAGAAGATGGTCAGTTCAGGCTTCATATCCCTTAAAAGACATCGTCTCCACCTGTAATATTCCAGATTTACCTGCAGGTAAGTTAGCCAGTGTTTTAATTCTTACATTTTGTTTTGGACATATTGTTTGGTTAGTTATTCATTTTAAAACATGATGTTTTTCCTGGTTATTCTTACAGTTTAATGACCTTGATGTTGAAAATTTCAATATAGATCCCATTGTACTTCATTATGTTAACTAATTTGGAGATTTAAAACATTGATATCAGTACCACCAAAACATATGTAAATACAGAATAATAATGTACATACATTTTTCTTAGAAACAACAACAACAACAAAATATCTGCTCTGTAATTTTTTCCATGGGAGTTATTCACATTCTCCTTGGAATACTTTCTTCTTAATACTTACCTAAATAATATTTACTTAAGAAATATTAGTTCTGAAGTAGGAATCTTATTGTTTTTATGAAAGTTGGTTTGAAATAAACATGGACACTATCTTCTCTTTTTTAGATGGTTTTAAAATATAAACGGGTGTAATATTTTATCAAATGCTGTCTGCTCTCTCATTAAAGTGATAATAAAAATTTTCTTCATATTTTTTATGTGACATAATATTAATCAACTTTATAAACATAATCCACTTTTCATTGCTCACATGAATATTCTTTGTCATAGTAAATTATTGACGTCTGTTCCTGATATATAAGGAAATCATGGACAACATCAGTGGCAAAGCATTGGTGATTTGACACAAGCTTTACAAGAGGAAATTTACTAGCAGGAAAAAAATAGAGCAAGAAAGACTGCAATCTTATTGCGCTGTGATTTAGGAATCATGAAAAGTTCATGGTATACAATGACTCCTGTGTCAGAAGGTAGCCTGGATCTGGTCATGCCCAAATGTTTATGCTGAGTGCCAAGCAGCATTTGAGTAGTTATGCAAGAGAAGATCCCTGGAGTGGAAACCAGCCATTTTGAAAGAGGGAATTCCTGGAACAGAGCAGCTAATACTGACCTTTTTTCCCTTGGGGTAACTGAAGCCTTGGAAACTAGCTCTGTTAAATTTTCAAAAAGGGAGAAGAAATGAACTTCTATGTACACAGGAAGTTTTCTCTTCTCTTTTAATTCATTTCTGATTTTAGGGTCCGTATTAATTTAAATGATTGAATTGTACTATTTTAATGTTTTAAATTGCTTTCTGTATGTTACTGCTATTCTAAGCTGCCTCTCCTTTGAAAAAGTAGACATCACATGGTGTTTTCATCTGACCCATGCTTAATTTTGATTCTCACTTTGTAATGGACTTTAGTTATTTTCTCGAGACTAGTATATTATTAATGCTTTTTAGTACAACTGTTTCTTACCTGTTTTATATTCTGCTGCACAGAAAATGCCCTTTATGATCTCCTCTTGTGCTATAATTTGGAAGATGAGGAACTTTATTTTAATCCTATAAGTGGCAAAACCAACGTTTCTCATGGCTATGTGAAAACAAAAGAATCTTTGAACTCCATTTTATAGAAAATAAGCATAGTATATAAAGTCTTTTCCCTTACCAACAAAATGTACTTTTCCTTAATTTAATTAGAGGTTGCAAGCCCTATTATTTTTTAAAGACGTGTTCTCTTTTTTCAAAGCATATTTTGTCATTTGCATCCTATGTTAGTTACCATAGTTACACCAATTAGTTAGAATTACAAGCATCAATCTTTCTCCCATTAATGCTTGGTGGTTTCTGAATATTTTCTTGCTGATTTCTGTATATTTGCTGATTCTTTCATATCATGACTGTCCAGCAATAGACATTTGATTTATTTCCATTCTCCCATGGTGACAATAATTTTCCTAATATGTTCTTCTTGGAAGTATTTGAATATTTCCCCCCAAATCTTTAAGCTCATCAGCTAGTACTGTGCCCTCAAAAATAAACACTAACTTGTATGGTGACCATATTTTTATGTCATTACCTTCTCCCATCTCTACTGCACTAGAGAGAGAGAGACAGAGAGAGAGACAGAGAGAGAGACAGAGAGAGACAGAGACAGAGACAGAGACAGAGACAGAGACAGAGACAGAGATCACCATCACCTTCAGCAGCAACAATGGCAACAGAATCTTCAAAGACATTTTTTTTTTGTTTCATTGGGGGGAAATTTTAAACATTAACTCTGATTTTGATTAGATTCGTTGTTTTTCAGTTTAGGTTTCAATGTCCCCCTTTATAAACTTAGTTATTCTTGAAAAACTAAGCAGGAGACATCCAATTGTTACATTTGCCACACCCTAGTGAAACATCTTTGATTTAATTGGTATCTGGTATTTCTGTTCTGGAAGGACCTTTTCCTATAGCTGGTTATTGATATATTTGTGTGGAAATGATCATTATTTGTAAGCTCTGTCATTTATCCTCAGTACTGACCACCTTTGCTCACTTTTATATTTATTCAGTTTGAATTGTGAGATTTCATCTCAAAATTCTATTACTGTTTTTAATAAGAGAGTCAGCAGGAGGAAGAGAAGGTAGGGATGCCTACAATTGCAATGCACTGTATTTGTATGAAATATCAGAGGTAAATTAAATAAATAAATTATTGTTATGCTATAACAAGTTGAATTTTTCATGCAATCAATGTAGACTGACTTTATTTCAATTTATAAACTGAAAACATTAGGTTCAAACAATTTGTGTTCATCTGCTACAAGTATGCCTTTATATTTCATTGATGCCAGGAGCCAGAAATTAAGGAAAAAAATGTTTTTCTTGTTTCCTGGGGTATATTTATTTCTTGGAAAGGAACATAAAATTGCATAAAACATGTCTGCTTTTAACAAATTGTTTCAACTTAATGCCCATATCACTAATGCAGTTCAAGATCTTGAGTAAGTGCAGAGGCTCCACAGGATCAGTTACCCGATTTCAAGGTTTAGTGCAAAATTAAAACATTCTAAAATTATTAGAACTCTCAAGACATTGCAGCAAAGTTTTAAACTGAGCAAAGAGTCTACTTGGGCATGGGTCCCTACGGAGCTGTAAAATTCAATGCCTGGCCTTCAAGGACATGGGGACAAGAGAAGAGGACACTGTCTGTGCAACCTGTGTGCAGAGTAAGCCTGAGAATGTAGAGTGAGCAAAATACAACTTGAGTTTCTCCTTTCTCATTGTCAGGTGGAGTCCTCAGCTCTCAGAGAGAAGTTCAACAGTCCCAAAACTATCTGCAGATTGTTAGGTAGGACACAATGCTATAGAAAATTAAACATACACATGGATCAGTTAGATAATCCAGATACATTGCACTGTATGATATACAAAACTCCCAAATCTCCTCATTGCTTTAAAAGAGGGTGATGGGTTCACACCAATTTACTCAACGACTTTTACATTACCTGTCTATAGGAATGGAACTGAAAATAAAGGATAATATTACCCATGTCTGTGACCTAGATCATTAGCTCTGGTAGATATTTCAAGTTGCCTTATTATTTAGTATGTATGTCCATTCTAAACTCCACCCTTTCTTTGAATTTCTTCAAGGGATGCATTTTATCCCAGTGGTTGCCCTGGTTCTTTTTAGATACCTGACAGTTGTAAATACCCATGATGGCCTGTAGACAGGTGCTTGAAGAAAAGTTATCTATGGTATGTATGTGGTTGTGGTGTGGACCCTTTATAAAAGTTTGTTAACTTACCTTCAGAGTTGTTGTTGTTGCTGATTTTGTTTCATATAAGACCCTCCAAAGAAACTTATAGTGAACAAGCCCAAATCACTGTCATTTTGTCCCACATCTTTTAGGTCACTAGAATGCATGTTAGTGATTAGAATAATAGCTCTCCACCCTGAGGAAGTCATACCTATTATTTTTAGCATACGGTGTATGAAAATGGAATTTGTATTGTTATGGTCAGGCACAGACTTACCCTCCATTTACATGTGATGGTGAGTCTTTCTCATAGGAATATGTTCAAGTTGCCCCCTAAAAGACTCCCATATTCCTTGCTTTCTTTACTCAAGAAGAAACTCTGCTTTGGGAATTATCTCAAGTGTTCTCCTTATTTGCCTGAAGTAATAAGCCTTCATCACTCTCTTTTCTCTCAGTTGTGCCTTTGCTTTTGTATACCAACTTGTGACACTACTATGCTACACTATGCCTATTGTTGCACTTGCTTACTGCAGCCTTCTTGGACTTCCAAGTAGCAATGTTGAAGACATGTAATTATTGTTTGGGGTTTTCTCTTTTTTTTTTTTACACATACACATAATGTGCTTTGATAAAATCCACCCTCTAGTCACTCCACTTCGGTGCTCCTTCTAGCTCCTTAGGACCCTCCCCTTTCAACTTCATTAGCTTTTTAAAACCTACTGAATTCCCTTACTACTGTCAGTATGGACATGGGTTTGGGACCACCTACTGAAAACAAATGTAACCCCTCATGTCCTTGACTCCTGAAGAAAATGGAATCTGTAGTCATGTTTTTTTTTTTTTGTCCTGAATTCCTGCTCCCCATCCCAGTAGTGGCTTCCAAATTATCACAAAGAAGTTTATATTAATTGCAAATGTTCAGCCAATAGCTCAGGCTTGCTGCTAGCTAACTCTTACCCTTAAATTAACCCATATTTTTTTATGCTTTGGCACATGGTTCGTGGCTTGTTCTGTCATTTTTTATGTGTCCTGCTCATTTGGTGGCTGGCTGGTATCTCCCGACTTGGCCCTTCTCCTACCCATCATCCTTAGTTTAGTCAACCTCCTATACTTCCTGCCTGGTTGCTGGTCAATCAGGGTTTAATTAAACCAAACCGAGTAACAAAACTTTATAGTGTACAAGAGGATTAGTCTATGGCAGAATTCCCTTCCCCAAGCAGTCATTGATTGCAGGAACCTCCCAATTTCTGGGCGTGGAACTTTATAACCATCTTTTTTGGATTTTGTGGATTAATCTGTCATTGTGCATGTTGTCACAATCACTGTGGGTTTGTAATGCAACTGCTTCATTGTGTTCTGAAAACATGGCTCTGTTGTGGTCAGTTTGAATCCATAGTGTGCATCGCCACCACCACTGTGTACTCCATATTTTGTCCCTAGGAAATGTTATGCTATATATCTCCTGTTCTGATGAGTTCTGAATGAGGATGCTGCTCTAAACACTTTCTGCTGTGCTGTTCAGGGGGGGGGGGTAGGTCATCTCTTGTCCAGCTTTCTGTGAAGACCACAGTCTTTTATGCAGGTCAGTTCTCTGGATCTCTCATCTGTTTGAAGTTCAGAAGAATGTGTTTAGTTCTCTTTAAGCCTACCTGGATATTCTCAGACTATTGCTTTTCCCAACAGACTTTAGGTGAGAAAGGACTCTCAGATGAGTAAGAGCTGTCTCCAGAGTTAGTAGAATCCCGTAATGACATACCAATTCTGCTTCAAATTTCACGTCCTGGGGCTGAGGTTGTAGACTTCATTGAAGCATCATTTCTTCTTCCTGGGGAAACTAAAAAGGCATGTGAACATTCTGAAAGAGGCAAGGAGTTTATACTTGTTTAACTTCATAAATTACCAAGTTCCAGGGTGAAGAGGCAGAAAGAAACTTTCAGTAAGAGACTTCGCATGAGTCCTACAGGTAAAATTCAAATAAGGTCTGAGGGAACTGTGTTTCCACCCTGAGAGATGGGCCTCTAGGAACTAGTTAAAGCTGGTGCAGCAGAGTTGTGAAATTAAGAGAATGGTTGAAAAGAAACAATCTCTCAAAACTAACATATGAATAAAGAATAAGGAAAATGGCATCAAACCCTTGAGGTACACATTTCCTTGCTCTATTATCATTTTATTTTCCTTCTTTGTAATCGAAGTCCAAAAAAGTAACTACAAAATAATTTTATGTGTCTTTTAATTAAAACATTTTGGAAGATATTTTCAAAAATATCTTTCCCAGTATTCTCATGTAACAGAAGTTGTTATTAAAACACAGGGAACATTAAGTTTGTGTTGTTATCTTTAATATCAACATTCACTCATCAGTTTAATATAACATTTACTTACTGAATAAATAGCTCTGAGCTTCTATCCTGTCAGACGCTCTGTCAGTGCTAGACATGCAAGAATGAACAAAACCAGATTAAACGTTGTTCTCATAGAATTTGTCCTTTGTGGTGGGGTGAGAATCAAGAATAAGCGCATAGTTATAGAGATAAAAAAGTTTCTACTTAATCCTAAATTTAAGAAGGAAACTAAATTATGGTCAAGGGATGACACGTCTTTTTAGTTTCATGTCTGTTCTTGGGATAAAACATCCTGAAAAAAAATGCTTCAGTTAGGGAGAAAGGATTTATTCAGCTTACAATTCAAAGCTACAGTTCATCATCATGGGGTGATGGGGAAGTTCAGCCAATCACATTCTGTTTAGGGTATGCCCCCCCCCCCCGGGGCCAAATAAAACAGATAAAAGATCCAGGTGTGCTTGCCTTGCTCTCTTTTCTTTCCTGCGCTCCTGTATCGCTGGAACCCTGGTTTTTGTAAGTTTTCCTTTCTTCAGTTTATTAAAGCTGAATATTTTATATTAAGCTGGTCTGGTTAATTCTTACTACCAATCGACCATGCCCCTTCAATGGGGAAATCAAGGCAGAGACTTGGCCAGCCACATCTATAATCAGGAGCAGAAAGAGAATCAATGCATACATGCTCACTCCTCAACTCATATTTTTCTACTCTTTACAGTTAAGCACCTAAACTCAAGGAATGGTGACACACACAATGCTGGGTCTTCCCACATCATTGGTTAACATAATCAAGACACTCCCACACTCCACATCCACTCTGAAACTTCTTTCTAGGTGATTCTAAATTATACCAGCATGACAATTAAAATCAACCATCACAAGTGCTGAGTAATGAAGAATGGAAAGACAACAGTTAGTCAGGTTGGTCAAGGAAGCAATACAGTAAAAAGCTCAACATTAATTTTTTTTTGTATTCTCACTTTTTTTTTCTCATGGTTTTTTTTTTATATTTAAAAATTTCCATCTCCTTCCCTCTTCCTCCCCCCTCCCTCCCCTTCTCCTCCCCCTTCCCTCCCCTCCCCTCCACCCATACCTCCCCTCCCTCCCTCTCAAGGCCAAGGAACCATCAGGGTTCCCCACTCTATGCTAAGACCAAGGTCCTCCCAACTCCCCCCAGGTCCAGGAAGGTGATCGACCAAACTGAGAAGGCTCCCACAGAGCCCGTCCATGCAGAAGAATCAGAGCCCAGCGCCAATGTCCTTTGCTTCTCAGTCAGCCCCCGCTGTTGGCCACATTCAGAGAGACGGGTTTGGTCGCATGATCCATCAGTCCCATTCCAACTGGAGTTGGTGATCTCCCTTTAGTTCTGTCCCACCATCTCCATGAGTGAACGCACCCCTCACGTTCCTGACTTCCTCCCTAATGTTCTCGCTCCTTCTGCTCCTCATCAAGACCTTGGGAGCTCAGTCCAGTGCTCCAATGTGGGGCTCAGTCACCTTCCCCATCTGTCGCCAGCTGGAGGTTCCCTCACGGTCCTGACTTTCTTTCTCATGTTCTTTCTCCTTCTGCTCCTCATCAGGACCTTGGGAGCTCAGTCTGGTGCTCCAATGTGGGGCTCTGTCATTTTCTTCATCTATCGTCAGGTGGAGGTTCTATGGTGATATGCAAGAAATTCATCAGTATGGCTATAGGAACTGGCCTTTTCAGGCTCCCTCTCCTCAGCTGCCCAAGGAACTAACTGGGGGCGTCTCCCTGGAAACCTGGGAACCCCTCTAGGGTCAAGTCACTTGACAACCCTCAGGTAGCTCCTTAAATTAAGATATATGCTTCCCTGCTCCCATATCCACCCTTCCTATATCCCAAGCACCCAGTTAACCCAATTAAAAAATGGGGCACTGAACTGAACAGAGAATTCTCAACAGAAGAAGTTCGAATGGCCAAAAGACACTTAAGGTCATGCTCAACCTCCCTAGCTATCAGGGAAATGCAAATCAAAACAACTTTGAGATATCTCACTCTGACACCTGTCAGATTGGCTAAAATCCAAAACACCAATAATAACCTTTGCTGGAGAGGTTGTGGGGTAAGGGGTACACTCATCCATTGCTGGTGGGAATGCACACTTGTGCAACCACTTTGGAAAGCAGTGTGGCGGTTTCTCAGGAAATTCGGGATCAACCTACCCCAGGACCCAGCAATTCCACTATTGGGAATCTACCCAAGAGATGCCCAATCATACAACAAAAGCATATGCTCATCTATGTTCATAGCAGCATTATTTGTAATAGCCAGATCCTGGAAACAACCTAGATGCCCTTCAATGGAAGAATGGATGAAGAAACTGTGGAATATATACATGCTAGAATACTACTCAGCGGTAAAAAACAATGACATCTTGAATTTTGCAGGCAAATGGATGGAAATAGAAAACACTATTCTGAGTGAGGTAACCCAGACCCAAAAAGATGAACATGGGATGTACTCACTCATAATCGGTTTCTAGACATAATTAAAGGACATCGAGCCTATAAATTTGGGATCCTTGAGAAGATAATAAGAAGGTGAACTCCCAAAAAAAGATATAGTAATCCTCCTGGATATTGGAAGTAGACATGATCGCCAGGCAAAATTGGGAACTTGAGGGTTGGGCGAGACTGGGCCAAGGGAAGATGGGGAGAGAAAAGCGTGAAGGGGAGAATGGGGGGAGCTCAACATTAATTTTAATGATTAAAAAAGTATAGTAATTATAATGATAATAGTAGTGGTGATAAAATCTGTTAAATGAATATTATGTTTTTTACCCATTATATAACACAACTACTGCATGTTTTAGCTTCATGTTAGTATGAAATTGTCTGATGTGCTTAAAGATTCATGTTCTTTTGTGCACAGGACTATTTAGATAATTATTTTACTATATTATGTTGAAAATATTTAATTTTGTATTCATGTAGACTGTGGTCATCTGTGCATTTTACCCATTTTCTTCTGTAAATAATGATCTGCATATATAGTGTGCTGTAAGACAGGATGCTGACATTCATATTATCCACTGATCTTATTTGACTTTTTCCAATTTTTAATTCAGTCATTTGTACTTTACCACACTTGGATATGTGTGTGAGTCCTACCATAGCCAAGGTGCCAATAGTTCAGAAATGAAATTCCTCTGTGTTGCCTTTTTCAGCCACTGTATCTCCCTTTACACACTTGAATCTGTATACACTAATTTCCTTCCCTTCCTTTATTCCTTCTTCATCTTTTTTTCCTTTGAGACAGGGGCTCACTATGTATCCCTGACTGCCCCAAAACTCCCTATGGAGACCAGACTGGACTTGAATTCCAAGCCTACCTCTGTCTCCTGAGTGCTGGGCTTAAAGGTGTGCAGCATCACACCAGGCCTGAGTTTTTTCCTTCCTTTCTTAATCCTGAGTAATATATCATAGATAGTATGGAGCTACAACTTGTAGAGGTTCACTTGTGCATCTCTAGCTTTGGGCCTTTAAACATTTAATGGTTAATATTGGTTGTCAACTAGAATAGATTGAGAAACATCTAGATGATCAGTAAAGGAAATTTCTGGATGCTTCTGTGAACTCATTTCCAGGGATAAGCCGATTATAAGTACTGTGCTGCTGGGTTAATTACATTATGGCATAATAGGAGATGTTGAAAAGTAGGAGGTGGAGAGTTAGGTAAGAAGCAACGGTTAGAGGAAAGCGTTTTCTAGAGTGTGGCCTTGGTGGTTGTTGTCCTCCTCCCTTCCTGCAAATATCTAAATATTGAACTTATCAACTCCTTCTGCTTCTTGGAGGACATGATTTGAAATGTTCTTTTCCCTGCACCTTCTCTGCCATGATGTACTGACACTGCAGACACTGTGGCGCCTCCCTTAGGCTGCTTTGCTCAGCTCTGTGATCACATTGATGAGAAGGTCTGAGAACACAGGACCCTGCTCTCGGCATTTGTGTGTAAGTTTTCACGTGAGCATATTCCTGTTTCCCTCCTAGTTTAATCCCCAAGGGTGGAAATTCTGGGCCCTGGGGTAAGTGATGTTTATTTTTATAAAGCATTCCCAAAGTCTTCTTTAGATTAGTGGTTCCATTTTCTATTTTCTGAAACAATGGATGCAGGATTTACTAAATCCTGGCCACAATATGGTGGTATCACTGTTTTTCATGTCTTGTATTGTAGTAAGTTTGACTATGTTTTCTTAGAATTAGTGCCATTTACTGTATTTATATACTCAAAAACAATCTACTCCTTGAGTACGTAAGTGCAGCCTGATGTGACATTTTCACTCACATGTCTAGGAAACTCTACTGTGTCATTTTGATAATGGCTGACTTCACACACACACACACACACACACACGCACATGCACACGCACACACACACACACACACACACACACACACACACACATATATATGTACTGTGTCATTTTGATAATGGCTGACTTCACTTATATATGTAAGTGCCACTTTTCAACATTTTAAAAAGATTTATTTTCACGTGTGAGTTTTGCAATCATGTATGTGATACTGCCTGTGCAATCCTGCCTGATGTCCTTGGAAGGCAGAGAGGAGGGCCAGATCCCATGGAACTGGAGTTTCAGATGATTATGTTCTGTGTGGGTGCTGGGTGAATGAACCCTTATCTCTTCAAGAGCAGTAAGTGCTTTTAGCCTCTGATTTGTTTCTCAGCTCCATTTTTCAACATTTTAAACACTTATCCATAAGATATAATTTTCTTTTCCTTTGTGAAAGGGTTTCTCTCTGTAGTACTGGCTGTACTAGAACTAGCTTTGTAGACCAGGCTGCCTCCCAAGTGCTGGGATTAAAGGCATGTGCCATCACCACCCAGCCAATTCATTTCTATTTAACGTATTTCAGTTGTTTGAGTAACAAAGAAAACATTTGAAGGCCATACAAGTCAGTCTTGGGCTATGAATATAGCATAGTGGTAAATACTTACCTGCCCTTCCATGAGGTCCCGCATTTCATCCCCAGCCCTACAAAACAGACAAGCTACCTCCTCCTTCAGTCTACCAAGTAAACATCTTAAATAATAGGAAACTTAAAACTGTTTGACACATAACAGTCTTAAAATTGTAATTTTAACCAAAAGCTTATTAAATATACATAGTTAAATTGAAGTCAGTTTTCTGGCAAAAGAGCAAAAATAGATAAAGTCCAGTGGGTTTTAGGAAATGGGGTTGGAACAAATGGACGACAATAGGCCAAGGAATAAGCCTGGCTCTCCACTTTCCATATTTTACAAACCTTCCCTCAAAATAGATTCTTGTGATCTAAGTGAAATAGATAAAGTGCTGACATTTTAAGGAGAGATTATAATAGGAAATTCCATGACTTGGTGTTAAGTGATGTCTCAATTAGCTTTAATTATCAGCATGAGAGAGCTTAAAGTCATCTGAGAGGAAAGCCCCAGCTGAAGGCCTACCTAGAGTAGATTGGTCTGTGGGCTTGTCTGTGGAGGCTTGTCTTTATTATTAGTTGACGTAGGAGGGCCCAGGCACTGGGAGAAATACTATCTTTATGCAAGTGGTCCCGGGTTGTGAGAGAAAGGTAGCTAAGCATGAGTCAGTGAACAAGCTAGGTGGCGAATCAGCAAGCAGCATTCTTTTATGATATCTACCTTCAATTTCCTGCCTTGATATTCTGCTCTGACTCCCTTCAGTGATGGATGGAAGTGTAAAATGCCATGGATCCCTTCCTCTCTGGATTGCTTTGGGTCAGAGTATTTGTCTCCAAAACAGAAGCAAACAAGAACTGGTGAGAAGGGTAAATGTTGTTAATTATTCCAAAAACCACAAGAAAGATGATTACTGCATGTTGAGGGTAGGGCAGGGACATAGCGAACATACTATTAGATGGTGAGGAAATACTTGGGTATTAATTGCTTGTCAGGAGAACCCAGGAATTTTTTTTTTCTGAAAAAGTTCTCATTGGCCAAATATCAAAACCTTGAGTTTAAAAATAGATTATGACAGTGCTCTGTAACATACTGAATAAAAGAGAATCTAAAAATTATAACTTCATAGAACAGGTTTCCTTAAGACAAAGATGTCAGAATCAGATCTTTTATTTTTTTACAGAAAGACTCTACTTAAAAAAAATAAAAATTGAAACAAATATTTTCACCTGAAATTATTCCTCTCAGTAAAGTTCATTAATAGATGCTGGAAATATTAGGTAAAACACATGTTTAGGCAAAAGGTATTCAGATGTTAATATATTATTTTTATGAATTACAAAAATAGCTATATATGTAACGAGGTATGCCACACACGGCATTGATATTCATTGCTGTGTTAGATACAGGCATCATTTCCGTCTTTATGTCATGAAGCAAGGAAGGCATAAAATCACCTATTGTAGGATTGTGTCTCAGAGTGTTCAGTGCGAAATTAATTATATAGATAGAGTAATGCCTTCCCCAATCACTGTACAAATTTATTCATCCGCAGTTTTCCAAAAGGCCAACAGAAGGGGGCACTTTCTTAGCTTAAAGAGCAATAAAGAGAAATTATTAGTGCTTGGGTCAAAACAAAGACAAAGATATAATTGATAAGTGATAAGTGTGCTGGTTAGTTTTTTTTTTGTTTGTTTGTTTGTTTTTTTTTTTTTTTTTTTTTTTTTTTTTTTTTGTCGCCTTGGCACGAACCTAGAGCCCCAGGAAGAGGGAACCTCAACTAAAAAACTACCATAATCAGATTCTTTTGGCTGTGTCTAAGAGGCATTTACTCGACAACTGACGTAGGAGGACCCAGCCTACTACGTATGATGCCTTCCCTAGTCAGGTGGGACTGGGCTACATAAGAAAGGTAGTTAAACTTGCATCTGGAAGGCAGCTAGTAAGCAGCATTCCTCCATGGTTTCTGCTTCAAGCACCTACCTGGAGTCCCTGCTTCAGTTTTACCTTGATAATGGATCATAACCGGAAAGCTAAAATGGTCAATTTCTTCTCCAATTTGATTTTTGATAATGGCTTTTTGTCCCAGCAAGAGAAACCAAACTAGGGCATATATATTTTTAATGATAAACTAAATATTAAAGCGCATGGCCTATCAGACATAAGTGGCTGTTAGATCCAGAGTTCCTTAATATCATTTTAATCACTTTTATAAGTTATTGTCTTCTCTTCTACTATGCATCATTTTGGTATAATTTGCTTCATAGCTGGCTCTCTGAAAAGTAACTTAGAGAGACTGTCACTGATAAGGATTAGAGAGTGAATGGTTTGCTCTGTGTCATGATGAGAGCTAATTATGCAGGGAAGATTGAAAGTCAGTTTTTAATCTTTAAAATACAACACAAAACATCATATTAAAATATTGCCACTGATTTTATAAGATAGATATTCATATTACTGATTTTATTTTATTTCCCATTGTGATAATTAAAAACTCAAACTCAATTTCATCTTATTATTTAGAACATTCAAATATGTTCCATATGATGTGGATATCCAGGAACACAGACAAGGCTTTTGTCCTTTGGATGATCATGGCATGGCATATTGAGCATGAGTGTATGCACTACAAGAAAGGGTTTGACTGAACTATAGGAAAGGGCGAGTCAAATTTCTTTGGTCGAGGAGAGTCCAATAGTTTCAGATTTGCAGTTATATTAACTGTGGTTATTTTATTTTCATTTTTTATTGAAGGTATTTTTTTCATACGGTATATTCTGACCACACCCTCTCCTTCATCTTCTCCCAAATCCTCGCCACTTCCTGCCCTTCCAACTCCAGACCTTCTTTCTCTCTCTCTTAAGAATACAGGCAGATAACATAATGAAAAAAACATAAGAAAAAAAGCATAAGAGAGAAACACACACACCATAAAAACATAGAATCAGAAACCATAGTATATAGGTTTACCAGAGAGGTAAAAATTTCCCCCAAAAAGCAGTATGAGACAAACAAACAAAACAAAACAAACGAACAAACAAAACTCTTCCTAAATATTCATCCAGGTATAGGATCTGCCAACAGTGTGGTTTGTATACCCAGTGAGGCTCCATTTGAGAAAACTAACTTTTCATTTATGAGTAGTTGACAATTGGCGATGGCTTCCGGGCTAAGGATAGGACTTCTGTCCATTTCTCCTCTCAGCATTGGGATCTCATTTCACTTGGTCCTGTGCAGGCCCTATACATGCTGCCACAGTCTCTGTGAGCTCATACATGTGTCGGTACTTTTGTATCTGGGAGGCACTGTTCATTCAGTGTCTTACATCCTTGCTGGATCATACAGTCTTTCTGTCTCTTATGCATAGCTCCCTGAGCTCTGAGGGAGAGAGATTTATGAAGATGTTCCATTTAGGACTGAGTGTTCAAAGGTCTTTTACTGTCTTTACATTGTCCCATCTGAATTAGTTACCACCTCCTGGAGAAGGTTTTCTGATGATAGAAGAGTGAAAAAATGATCTATAGATATAGCAGAATGTTATTAGGAGTCATTTTATTGCTATGTCCCTTTAGTAGAACAATAGTATTGGGTTTTTTTTTTCTTTTTTTGGTTTTTCGAGACAGGGTTTCTCTGCAGCTTTTTTAGAGCCTGTCCTGGAACTAGCTCTTGTAGACCAGGCTGGCCTCAAACTCACAGAGATCCGCCTGCCTCTGCCTCCCGAGTGCTGGGATTAAAGGCGTGCGTCACCACCGCCCAGCAGTATTGGGTTTTCCTCTAGATCCATAGCCTATCTAATCTCAGGTTTTTGGCAACCATAACAATGTCAACCATTGGTTACATCTTGTGAAATGGACTTTAAATTTTATTAGCTAGTAGTACATTATTCCCATGACTTTTGCGTTATGTTTTCATGAGTGTGTCATGCAGGCAGGTCACCAAAATAGGATTTTCAAAAAGAGTTATTATCACTTATGGAAGAAATACAGATCTTACCCAATCTTACTCAATGACTGCAGTAATTATCAATTGATTTTCATTTTATTTCAGTTTCTAATATTGGGATTTTGGCTGTATGTACAAAGATACTCTAAATGTAAAAGAGTAAACAAAACAGCCATAATTAGTGTGCTGTCTCCTGTCAAGTATTATTCTAGTCAGTTTTCTATTGCTGGGACAAAATATCAGAGAAAATAAACTGAAAGTAAGACAAGGTTATCATGGCTCATAAACTCAGCTTTGATTCAAAGCCACTTTGACTCTGTGGTCACAAAATACATCATAGGAGCAGAGTATACAAGAGAAGAAGTCTATTCAAAAGAAGACTGCAGACTTCATGGTGATGGCAGCTGGTAAGGAGCTGGTGGAAAGAAGGAGGGAGAAAAAGATGAGGAGGAAGAAGTGGAAGAGAAAGAGGAGGAGGAGGAGGAAGAGGAAGGAAGGAGAAGAAGAAATGATGAGGTCCCAATATCCAAGGCATATATCCAATGCCCTAATTTTCTTCTATTAGATTCCAGTTGGTAAAGATTCCACCACCTCTCAACACAGGCTGATAAGGAACCCTTTATGACATGAGCCTTTGACAACCATTCCATATCCAAGCTTTAACAAGTTCCGTGCTGTCCTTATGTTTATGAAGGCAATTAGCTCCATCTCCTCAGTATGGTGTTGCTATTTGGGAAGACCAGTACTTCTTGTTGATAAGGATGTCTTGCTTCTCTTTTGATCTGTGCAGCTTGTCTTCATTCTTAATGTCAGGTTGATATTGGTCTGGACTCTTCACATCTTATTCACAATGAATAAATTCACACATTGCATATTCATCTCAACAACTGCTATTTGTGCAGATCAGATTAATGTGTTTTAGGTTCTCTTTAAGAAATTGAAAATGTGAAACAGAGCTTTATGCATAAAATGATACATTAAAGTAGTTATTCATATATTTTATGGGAGTGCTAAGCATAGATTCTCACATACTAGGCACTTTCAAAAATTACCGAATAAATAGTAGGCTGTCTTGGAGGGTGTGATTGTCTCTTGAGTAGGAATGAAAGCTCATATGTCAACAAGAAAGTGTGTGTCAATTGAAAATCAAAAAAGTTTGAAAGAATTTATTGATCAGTAATTTTATAACTAGAACTTTTTACTTTTTTAATGCAGACACGTAAAAAGCAATTCCAAGTACTAGTGAACGTGGACAAATGCAGATGATTTGAAGGATGGTTACTTGTGATGGCTTCCTGTTCTCCCTTTTAATTTCAGTTCTTCATATTATCTTTTTCATGGGACTTGTGCCTTCATACTTTGTGAGGCTAAATGACTTTTGCTATATCTATGCAAGTGTATCGAGCCTATGCAGGGCTAAGGGGATTAATCAAAAAAGATGTTCTTTTCTTTTTATTTTTTTAAAGACTTTGCTTCAGAAGTTGATGTCATTTATATTCAGCTGTTATTTTTTAAAAAATCTTTTGTCTTTGGTGTGATGTGTATAATATCTGCCAACATTTTCACAGACATTTTATAATTAAACTCATAAAATAGAATGTTATAAGAAGAAATTTGAAAGCATGTTATTAAAACATGCATGACTATACTCAGATATTTGCTTATTTGTGGAAGAAACAATTAACTAATTATTCACAAATAGAGAGGATTTATGTCTGCTGCTCTTTAAATATTAAAATTCTTATGTTCCTTGTCCAATGGTGATTAATGGCATCTATATTTTCCTTAAGAGTCACTTCTTGGCAACAGCTGTTCATCCTGATATCAGGTTATGTCAAAACAGTTGCTGATTTAAAAGGTCTTGTAATATACTCTATTATATACCTAATGAGAACTGACATTTTGCTACTGAGAAGTAAGGCTCTATCTGAACGTCTTCCGGATTTGTGGTTGGATAAGCCTGGTGAAATAATGCTGCCATACCGTGAACCGCAGGCATGACATTTTCCTGAATACAGTACTACCACTTAGCACTGGATATATTTATACCCTTTATACTCCCAAGTCTTGTCATAGCAATTCAAACAAACTTATAAAGGGAATTTAAAAAATGATCGTATAGATAACCAAACATTCAAGACGATCCTTTATCATTATTTTCAGTGTGTTATTCCCAGTGTGAGATAAATTTGGAGCTGATAAGATACCAGATCTCCACATTGATTCCCATTTATTTGGGGCACCTACTCACACTGTTGCAGTTAATCTAACCCAGAATGGTATGTTTTGTTTTTAGTGTGTTTGGGTTTTAAGCAAAGCCCATAGTACTTAACTAACCATGATATGTCTGGTCTGACAGGTTGACCAAATGATATCTCAGAAAGTTGGTATGGTCTGATTAAATTCTTTATTAAAGCATTAATAAAATGATTCCAAAACCCAGATTATTTGAGCACGAGTTAGAGAAATTTAAATGAAACTTGGGAAGAAACCCTCCTACAATGTCGTTCGCTTTCTCTAAGGATGTGTGGATGGCTCTAGATTCAGTGAGTTGCAGGTGCCAAAAATTCTGTTACCACAGCTGTGAAGCACTGTAGCAGGCCACAGAGAAGAAGGAGCACTAACATCACTTCCCTTGATGTTTGGAAAGAGAGTCAAAGACGTTCTTTATGACAGGCTTGTAGCTGGAAGTGCTTTTCCATAACTTTTTGTGGCATGTAGGAAAACAGGTATGCCAATAATCTTGGGCTTTAAATTTAGGGTGGGAGAAAAATAATAATGATCTTTTGGCCAATTTAACACTGGTTTTAAGTGATATTTTTCTGTTTCACTGGTGTCAACGGATGGATAATTTGCATAAAAACCTTGTACTCATTCAATGTGTCATCAGACCCTGCCAGGAAGAATAAAATGTTTCAGCTGTTTGTAAGTGAACAATAGTGTGTAGATTAGGGAATAGGAAATTGATTTGTTGAGCATATAGGACGTATTCAATTCATTACAAATGCAAAGGAAGGAGACACAAGGTCCATTGAGCCATCAATGGTAGGTAGTCCTTTGTTTCAATAATTGTTAAAGAATAATGGAAATATAATGAGACCAATCTTGATACCTTTTATAGGAATGTTACAGAATTGGACATGCATAATTGCTCTTCCATCCTGCAAGGTGAAGGAGATTGCTCTCCACCCCTGTGCAGCAAGTCCTATTCAGCATGTACTAGCAACAACTGCAGTTTGTGGGAGGGAAGAGTTGATTGGCATTCACAAGTATTTATTCTATCAAGTAAACCACATGGTTTCTTCCTCATGCAACAGGCAGACGCTTTTTTTTCAGTGACCAAGTGGTGACTTTTCTGAGGAACAGGACTTCTTTTGAGGGAATGTAACAGGTGGCAATCAGCTCTGCCAAGAAAACAGAGATAACCGAGAACGTTTGTTTTTGTGTTGGTTAAGAGATTCTGAGAATTCAACGTTTTTGTCTCTTTCAACAAGAGGGCACTGATGAAGACTTGATATTTAAGAGATGTTTGTGTTTTCAAGATTTTTTTTTCTTTTCAGCAGATGAAGCTGTTCTGAATTTTTATTTGCCTCATATATGGTCATCTTATATCTTTTCTGTTTTGCATATATTCAAAGTAAAACCTTTAGAAGGGCTGGAACCAAACACATAGAGCAATATACTTTTAAGACTATTCGAAAAACAGAGCATATACTCCACTTTTGAAATGACAATTTTGATTTGAGTTTGTTTTTCTAGCCTTTTCTGTCTATTCCTCCTAAATTTTTTGACTCTTTGCATCATCCATGACCTCAGACCACTTGCCAGTCTATATCTTTATGGTTTTCCCCATGGGTGGGTACCCCATTTTTCCTCCACCCAGGAAATCTCAAGTAGAGGACATCCCACCAAGCTCTGAGGAGATATGTATTGCTCCATATTTTTTCCATTTTATTTGCAAGTGTTAAATATGGTCCTACTATGATTTTGCTATCAAATGTAAATCAATTCTGGGCACAGTTTTATATTCTCTACAAGTACAACTTACCATATAAGGCATTAGTGTGAAGTATGGCATTTATTGAATAATTTATAAAAGAAATTGAGAAAAAAATTCACAATTTTTGTAAAGTATTTCACTTTCAAGTACCTGCTAGAAATATCCTTTTTGCTCTGAGTTTGTGCCTCTCTCTCACCTTAATCTTTCCTCTGCCTCTAAGGGATCTGTATGAACTCCAGCACTCCATTCCTTTGCATGAGAAGTAGGCTCTAATTGTTGGCCTTGAAAAACATAGTTATTAACTCAATTTATCAAAATACCTGAACAAATGATGGGCTCTTCTTAAAATGGTTATTTCTTCAATTTCTGGGAAAAATAAGGTCTCGAGGAATAAATGTATCATAGAACATAAAGTGATCGTGTGTATCTGTTTCACTAAACACGGCTTTATATGATCGAAAGGCGTGGCATTCATCTGGATAACCCACCTTCAAATTTCTGTGTCCTGTGTTCATCAGGAGCATGGATCTTTTGTCTGTCTTGCATTAACTTGTTTTGGTAACAAAGTAATCCAAGCCTCACAGAAGGGGAATTTGGAATATTCCTTTTTCTTCAGTTGTTTTTTTATATAGTTTGAGAAGCATTCATATTATACTGCTCCTTTTTAACTGGTTCCTTCCAGCATGTAAGCAACTGGCATGAATTTTTCTTCAATAAAATAAACATTAAGAAGAATGAATGAAAGACCATGATTGAACACTTGGTAATAATTAGTTCTTATTCCTCCATGTACAACAATGTAACTAAATGTTTTGTTTGTTACTTCTTCCTGCCAGCATTTCATTTTCTTCTATTACTTTGAAATCCAATCATTTGGCTGGATCCAAGATAGTTTTGAGTGCTTGTTTTACTATATCTCTTAGATATTTACTCCCGATTTTCACTCCTTTATTCTTGTCCTGTTTTAACTACTTCCTGCCCATAGATTCCCATTTTTAAATTAAGTTTAATACCGTGGACCATCCCTGTGTTGTTCTCTTATATAATAAAAATTCATTACTAAAACATGTCAGTTGCCTTGGTCTGCGTTCTTCTCTTCTTAAATATAACATACTGTCTGATAGTTCACATATATTGATGACATTCATTTTGTATGTATGTATATATATGTATGTATATATATGCATATACATGTGTGTGTTTGCCCGTTTCTACTCGAATCTTTGAATAAATTGAAAAATAAACTCTAGAATAAAAACATTCTTACCTGCGGATTTACTTGCATGCAAGCCCATCTGATAATCCAGTATTGGACGTTATACAGTGAATGCTGTCTAGTGAGTGGTGTCTTTACTCAGCATTGTCTTGTGAGACTTAGTACAACTTTTCATTTGACAGATGTGTAGTGATGTGTAGTGAAAGCATAGTGTAGCAATGGCTCATGTGATAAAGTTAGAAAGTGCCTTCATATTTGGGCCATTTTGTATCTTTTTGTTTGCTATGGCAAAGTGATGTCAAATTATATCAAATATTTCATGCTATATATCAGCTATTTAGATCTCTAAGTATCCAGGAAATCAGTTCGGAATGCAAAATTCTAAAATGGCTTCAATAGGATCTACTCATGTTAATGTTTTGATGACTTTTATCCCCTTTGTTGAAAAGCGATGCGGTCCTTACTGTTGTGCATCTATTCCCCTCTCTCACTCTCTTCTGCACTATGTGTCTTCTTTTTGTTTCACTCTTGACTTATTTCTTCCCTGTCTCCATCAGTATATTAAATTTAAACCTGGGATTTGGGGTCTTTTGTTACCTGAGTATTCTTTTGTGATAGTTAAATTGTCAGTTTTATTTTTTTTTTTACTTTGGTAATAACGTTATAACCTAGGGTCTTGAGCATGCGGTCAATCCTGGCTATGCTTCCTACAGCCAAGTCAGTCTTATTTATTTATTTAGCATCCTGACTGCAGTTTCCCCGTCTTCCTCTCCTCCCAGTCATCCTCCCACTTCCCTTCTGCCTAACCCACTTCAGCAATCTACTCTTATTTAGAAAAGGGCTTGCCTCCTATGGGTATCAACCAAACACAGAGTATTAAGTTGTAGCCATCTATTGAGGCTGGGCAAGGTGACTCAGTATGACGAATAGGGACCCAAAAGCCAGCAAAAGAGTCAGCCCTTGGTCCCACTGTTAGGAGTCCCAAAAGAAGACCAAACTACACAACTCTCACATGTATGCAGGGTGACGAGATCAGTGCCATTCAGGCTCTTTGGTTGTTGGTTCAGTCTCTGTGAGCCCCTATGAGTCCAGGTTAATTGATCCTGTGGGTTTTCCTGTGATGCTTATGACCCCTCTGGCTCCTACAATCCTTCCCTTTTCTCTTCAGTTATACTAAGAAATAATTCTGGCAAGACATTTTAATGTTGATTTTGAGTGTTAACATGGTGAAAACAATTTATGGAATGTCTTAACATGCCTATGTAAGAAACACAGAGTGAGCAATTTAGAGTTCTTTACCTATATCTTGAAGGAGTGGGCGTTTAGAAAATTTTCATTAGTATCTCTGGGTTTCAGTTTATCTACGAGAGGTATACTTCATAGTCACTGACATTAGAGTAACAAGGGTAATTCTACATAACACTGAGCTATACTGGCAAAACAAAAGCATGATGCTTTGCCCCCAGAGATCACCATTAGTATGTAATGATCATCTTCTGTAAATGTATTATTTTAATACATAGGACAGGAAACCATGTTCAATGTTTTTGCTTTATTTTGGAACTTTTAATCTCTCTCTCTCATCTATCTATATCTATATATCTATATCTATGTGTGTGTGTGTGTGTGTGTGTGTGTGTGTTGGTGTGTGTAAGAGTGGGTGTGTGCAGATACACTCACCTGTAGGTGTATGAGTGTGTGTAGGTCAGAGGTCAATATGGGATAATTTCTTGTCCCCCTTCGTTTTTGAGATAGCGCCTTTTAGTTTTTGAGATAGAACTAGGAGCTCACCGTACTGGCTAGACTGTCTGTCCAGAAAATCCCTAGGTCCACCTGTGATGATACACCAACCACTTGAATGACAGGCATGAGCCACCATGACTGGGGAAATCCAAACTCAGGCCTAATGCTTGTGCAGAAAGAACCGAGCCATCTCCCTGGCCCCTCATTTTAGAGCTCTGATTGAGCTACAAATGCCACAAAGCAACAAGACTCCAATTGCCTGCTCTTCAATAAGTTAGTGCTCAGAAACCAAGCCTTTCACAAACATTCATGGGAACCCTCTGTGCATAAAACACACATTTTAAAGGGGAGGGATTTACATTGCTATTCTCAAATGAAGTGATTGCATTATGCTTGCCACACTAAACACACACATTCTGAAGTGTTTGCATAAAAGCTTTGGCTTTAAATGTAACTGGTCTTGTGGAAGTGATTCTGATATTTAAAAGTCAGTAGAGGTGTAGAGCACATGCCATTTTGCCTTTGTAACATATTTAAAACACTTTCTGTGCTAGCTAAGGAGACCAAAGCAGTCATGGCTAAGAGCTCAAACAATTTTCCTGCATCATTCTGGAGAAAACAATTTATGGCTCTGGGAGACTACTCAACATGTTTCTGAGTGCTCTTAGGTCTAAATTGAATCTCTGCAGCCTGGGTTCAGCTGCTTCCATGCAACTTGTTTGTAGCACCTCTGATTGGCAGACATTATTGTTTCTTTCTCCTCTTTCTCTTTTTAATCCTCAGTTGAGCTTGAGGACCATGCAGACAGCAACCTTATCTAACCTGTCACAACTGTTCTTAGTCACCCTCAAACAAATGGTGAGACGGAAAGCAGAGCAGAGATAAGTGAGGGCCTTCTGAAATGACTGGTGAAGGAGAATAGCCAAGAAGACTTGCCAAATCTCTGACAGCTTAACCTTCTGCTCCGTGCTCAACCAGAACCACCCTGTGAATGATCTGACCTTGTGTGCTGCCTCCGACACTTTTATTCATGATAACTAAAGGCATATGGGGAAAGGCAGTACATTTTCCAGAAACCAACAATATTGGTTACAGAACTACTTAGATTGTTCCCACTGCAACTGTAAACCCGCTAGGACCTCTCCAAGGAGGTTAGAAGAGGATCCTGCTTCCTCTGCATGGGAGCATTAGGAGCTGCACTAACTTTAGTCAAGAAAAACTGTAGAAAACCAAAATGCCAGAGCTGATTATCTACAAAGACAACTCATTTAGGACTGAGTAGCAATTGTAGGGAAGTTTTGAGACCAACAGGCTTTCTATTTTGTAAATACCTGCTGAAGCTGTACCAGGACAAAATGTGAAGAAACAGAATCCTTTCAAACATAAAGAGGGCTGGAAATACATTACCCATTGTCTCCTAATGGCTCTCTAGAACAAAGAAATAGTCTTATTGCTATGTGTTCACTCACTGGATGGAAATGATTTTAGGTAAGGAAAAAAGGATATCTTGTTAGCCCTTGGGCACTGCGGTCCAGTGTGTTGCACCTATTATTTTATAATCTAATTTTTGTTGTCTTTTAGAGTGTTTATAACTGTTATAGAGGTGGCCTAAGCATGGGTAAATTTGCTATAACAAAATAGTCTTTCTGAAGACCCTTTCATTACTTACATTACTACCAACTTTTTAGGTGGATGCAAACAAAGAAGCCTTCATCTGTGATGAAGATACAGCACAGCTTCACTGTTTCAGATGTTAGCTGACACGGCTATGAGATTCATTTCTCCCATTTCTCATCACTTTTTTGTTTCCTTCTGTGCTTATTTAAGAGGATCAAAAAGTTATATGTTCTGTTGGCATCTGAATATAAGGTTTAAACTGCTCCAAGTTGCTGAGGCTGTTTTTAGTGAAAGATTGCTAGAGCAGGAGAGAAGGAAAGCCACTGTGAGCATTCGGTATCCCTCTTAAGTCAAGTCAGATGATTCCTCATCTTTCTCATTCCCGTTCTAGGATTTTGCTCAATTCTGGTGAAAAAAAAACTGAAAAAATTTGCAAACAGAAGAACTAACTCAGTAGAGTTTGCTAGTCCTCTGTGCATGGTGGTATTTGTGGTAGCTTGCATGTTTGTGCACAGATATAAGATGAGGCAGTGTGAATGGTAGGGAGAAACTATTACATACATATCTGTATCACCCAAAGAGCTATATCAGTTTGTACATCTTGCCCCATTTGAGATATGAATCACACTACTGTTTGTGTGTGTTATGTGGAATAAAAGAGATCTCTTATGGATGGATATGTATAAGAGAAGGCACTGGGGGTGGGATATACTGCAGGGATGATGGGAGTATGCAAGAAGAGGCTTTGGGGGAGGGATAATGGAAGTGTGGAAGAGGAGGTATTAGTGTTGGGATATGGTACAGAGATGACATTTAACTACCAAGACAAAGCAAAAATTGGCAAGAACTCAGTGAGTCTCCCTTTTCTGTTTAGGGATCAGAGTTAGAGAGAAAAGTGATCTGTCCATGATGCATAGATGGCGGTACTGAACAAAAATACATAGTTACATATTTTAGGACTCTAAAAATAGAATGATATACAGATAAAACCCATGCTTGGAAAGTCATAGACTCCAGACAGAACTTATTTATCTTGTTTTCCTAAATGGCAATATCGTTAAACATCCCTCTAACTATTTACATTTGTAGATTTGTGCTGCTGCCAACATTCAGCAGAGAAACTTTATATGGTGGTGGGTAGTGGTTGATGTAGAGATTCATTACCATTCAAAGTTCTGGAAATAAATGACTGTAGCGGCTGGAGTGATAGCTTAGAGATGAAGAGCCAAGGGGCGTCTATGTTCAGTCTCCAGCACTCATATGGCATATCACAACCATCTGTAACCCCTGTCCCAGGGGATCACTTATCCTCTTCTGACCTTGATGGTACTGCATGCATGTGGTACACAGATATACATGCAGCTAAAACACCGATAAATATAAAATAATGAAAATAAAATACCTAAGGGCCTGTGAGTGCTCACCCATTGATGGGGCATCTATATCACTACCTTTGAGGCTTGGAGAACACAGTAGAAGAAAGATTCAAAAATGTGAAGGCAAGAGGATGGGAAAGATATCTGGAAAATGCTTCCCTCTAGACATAGCGTTGTTATTGTGCATACAAACCCACAGTAGCTGTATTTATGTGCATAGGATCAAAACAGTTAAAATTTTTAATATGGAGGGACGAGAGATACCAAGGTTCTACCCCTGTCAGAGGACCTACTGGCAGTTAATGTCTGCTAAAGGTGTAGCCACTATTAGGTTTCCCATACCCTGGTGGTTGACAATAGACCCACACACATATTGACAACATCAAATGTACTCAATGGGTTAATAAACAAATAAGCAAGCAGACAAATAATTTTAGAAAAGAGAACTTGAAGTAGGGAAGGTGAGTGAGGGGAGAATTTGAAAGGGAAACTTATATGATCATGACAAATTGTAAACACATCTGGAATTTTTTAGAATTATAAAAATATTATTTTAAAATCTGAAGGAAGATTTTTACTCATAACTAAAAGGATAACCAGAGAGAAACCTAGTAGGCTTTCTAGAATCTCTTTACTACATGGCTGGCCAAAGTGGTCAAGAAAGAGAAGCTGTGATATGGAAATGCAACTTCTTCTCTAGATGGTCCTCTGGCTGGAAGGGCCACTGTGCTTTTTATATAAGTAGCATCTGATGAATATTGATCTGGAAAGTCAGGCATAATGAAAATGCTCAGTACAGCTTGGGGCCATCTTCTGTCCAGGGGGTCACCTGTCCTCAACTGGTTTCTTTTTGATTGCCACCATAAAATTAATCAAGTTATTTTGAAGACTTTTGGTGTCTGTTGAAACTATAAAATAAAAAGCTATTTTGAAGCCACACTATAATCACGGTTCCTTAGCAATGCTAATATTCTTACTTTCCTGGTATTAAATTCAATTATAATTTATCATGGTAAAGATTGCCTTGGTACGTCATATATAGTTTTGCATCAACAGACTTTTGTTGGAATTGGGAAAATAACTCAGTCAGTGCTTGCATGGTAAAGTGCTTACCACACAAGCATGAAGTCATGAGCTTGATCTACAGAACATACATATAAAAACAGAGCAGGGTGATGTGTGTTTGTACTTCTGTTACCAAAGCTATCAACAGCAGAGTCTGTGCTGACAGCCCTAACAAGTGAGGTTTAATAAGCCAATTAAAAATTAGTAGTAAAAAGTACAAAGGGAAGATTAGTGTGGATATATTGGGAAGAAAGGCAATGAGATCTAGTAACACTGAGGTCCATTTTCATGATGTTGAGAGGAGTGTAAATTTAAATACAAGGTCAGGGTTGTGGACAACTAAGCAACTCCCTCCCCCTTCCCAACCCTTTCCTCATCCACTCTTCAGAGGGAGTAACGCTTCCCTTGGAGAGTCAGCAGAGTCACTGTGTAATGGGACTGAAATCTCACTCAACAATAGAGAAATCATTTGAAATTCTTCTGTTGAGAATTCTCTGTTCAGTTCAGTGCCCCATTTGGTCATGCTCAACCTCCTTAGCAATCAGGGAAATGCAAATCAAAACAACTTTGAGATACCATCTTACACCTGTCAGATTGGCTAAAATCAAAAACACCAATGATAGCCTTTGCTGGAGAGGATGTGGAGTAAGGGGTACACTCATCCATTGCTGGTGGGAATGCAAACTTGCACAACCACTTTGGAAAGCAGTGTGGCGGTTTCTCAGGAAATTCGGGATCAACCTACCCCAGGACCCAGCAATCGCTCTCTTGGGAATTTACCCAAGAGATGCCCAATCATATTACAAAAGCATTTGTTCAACTATGTTTATAGCAGCAATATTTGTAATAGCCAGAACCTGGAAACAACCTAGATACCCTTCAGTGGAAGAATGGATGAAGAAAGTGTGGAATATATACATATTAGAGTACTACTCAGCGGTAAAAAACAATGACATCTTGAATTTTGCATGCAAATGGATGGAAATAGAAAACACCATCGTGAGTGAGGTAACCCAGGCCCAAAAATATGAACATGGGATGTACTCACTCATAATTGGTTTCTAGCCATAAATAAAGGACATCGAGCCTATAATTCATGATTGTAAAAAAAAAAAAATAGAGAAATCATGCCTAGTACTGAGATCCTTCTCAAAACTAAGGAGACCATGAACATTGAAAAGAATCCAATATCATCACTTGGCTAGATCAGTATCATTCCTTACTTTGTTTGAAATCTTACTCTTTTACACACAAATAAGTGCAGTTACAATCTCTCATTAAGAAGCATTTCTTTATAGCAAATCTTAACTAGACACAATACAAAGATAAATGAATTGTGGGGACACATCTATCTCACAGTACATGTTTCTATGGCTCAGGGAACATTACAGGTGAGGGGTTGGAAAGATTATTTGAGCCAGAATGCCATGAAGGATTCTGTGAAACACTTTCTTCTAGAAATGGCTTCATAAACAAAAGCAGAACAATGACAATATCAATGAACATATTAACATGGAATGTCCTACTGCTAAATAAAAGCCTGCAGATAAATATGGAGTGCTGGAAGAATGAGAATTAGCTTCCAGGGATGAGACTCCATATTGGTTGTAAAATCCAGAGTTGTGATCCCTGAAAATATATACACACAAACAACAAAACTGGACTCAACAGGTTGTACTTATGTGTGTGAACGTGCATAGCCACACACCCACACCAAACACACACCCACACCCACACCCCCCCCACACACATGCAGCAACAATGGTAAAGAAAAAAGAAGCTTGAGAGTTGGGTGGTAAGGGTGTTGGAGGGAGAAAAACGAGGGAAGTGATATAATTATATTTCAGTTTAAAACATAATTTTAAAAACTACAAATACCAAATAAATAAAAAATAATATCCTACTTAAAGGAAAGAAATGTTTGAAATATCTCATTGACTTGGAATCCATGAACAACATCAGTGTAGAACATGGCAGAGGGGGAAAGTTCCCCAAACATTTCCTGAAAGTGAGGACATCTGATTTCTAACTATAGCCACACACATATAGTACAGTGAACATGTGTATTACTTCTTTCAACTATGAATTCAAGTTATTTAATCCAAAGAACTTCAAGATTACTTCGAGCTCTAAAGTAGAGAGTCACCCTTGCTTGAATGCCTGGCATGCTGGTGAATAAAGAATTGCTCAGAGACAGAGGGTGGGGTCAACATCTGCCTTTTCCAGTCTTGGTTTCCTGTCTGTGCTTTGCCACAAGAGGAAGAAGATGGCAACCTGTGTTTTGTTTCAGCACATGAAAGAAGACACTCATAATATTTCCTTTATAGGATTTTGAAAATCTCTACATCCAGAGCCCAAAGGCTTGGTACTGATTTTTGTATCATGCTAATAAAACTCTTGGTAGCAAGAACCCAATATGTTTTCCCTTTATTTTATTTTTTCATTTTTCCTTCCCTGTCAGTCACTGAAGCTGAAGCAGCAGGCTATTCGTTTACCCAATGTGTAATCTCAAGTTCCCCAGAACAAGGGCTCACGTCTACTAGACTTTCTGACTGTGGAATTTACTTTTCATTTTTATTCATAGAGCACCGTCAGCTGTTCCTTTAATACTAAAGTGGAAACATAACTGTCTGGTAATGAATTTGAAATCTCTTAAGGAGAACACACTTTAACACATCCTGCTAGCACTGGGAAAAATACATCACAGTACCCTGAAAATGTACAAAGTTCTTCCTTTTTAGACTATGCTTATGATATTTACAATGGTGGTCATTATATTTTTTATCTTGCTGGAGCTATTTAGGATTTATTTTCAAATTTCATATTTGCTCTCATAGAAGAAAAAGTCACTTAAGCTTCAGAAGTGCGGAATGGTTGAGCAGCAGGAAGAAGAAAGGATTATCAGCAGGAGAAGAAGGCTTCTGCCATGCCCCCTTCTAGAGATGCTGTGGGGGGGCAATTTTTTTTCATGACTGAAACATTTCTTAAATGGAGTTTTTGTATGCTAGTGGACATAAATCTAGTCACTATTCCTTAACTGAGTCTCCACAAGGCAAAATGTAAGAGTGAGGACACAGTTTGTCTTATGTGCTCAGAAGATATTTAGTTTTGGAGGAGTGTTATTAGTAAATGTAAAATAGTTCAAGTATACATATGTTCAAATGCATATACACACACACATACTCACACACACACTTGTTGATTCTTTCTTTCATATTAATACTTAACATAGGTATCAAAAGTTATCAGCTAAAATCACAAACCTAATACATTACATAGCCGCCACACCTAAAAAAATTCTGCATTAAATACTGAAGTGTTCAATATAGAAAAACAGCCCTGTACCAAGTTGCACACTGTCCAGTTTTTTTCTTGCCCCAGTTAGACATATTCTCTAAATAAAAGTCATCCATCTTTCTGTGCTCGGCAATTTCCTATGTGGACATCTGCAGCATACTGTGGACAAGCTGGTCATGTGGTCAGGAAAGATGTTTGGTCAGAGTTGAAAATGTATTGATCTAGATTTCATTCCAGATCAATGGTTTAAATGATGGCTTTAATAAAATCACTTTATATGTGAGCATGTGCTTTCAGCCTTTGAATTTGGCTGTAATAATCATAACTATAACTACTACTACTACTGTTATTATTATTATGAGCCTAGTGGTAAAGGACAATAATAAACAGCTTATGCCGTCTGTACAGATTTAGATTTAATTGTGTGAATATGGTGTATTTATTTCTGTAGTACTTTTCATTTTGTCAATTAATACATAAAAGTATTAATTGTGGTCACTAGTAAATAACTTGAGGCATAGTTCTTTATCTCCTGGAAAAAAATTAAACGTTATACTTGATAAGTTTTCCACAAGTTCTGCAGCAAACAAAGAAAACCCCAATTACTTTCACAACTCCGGGTATTTGTATTAGATTAGGCAACCACTAATAGCTTTCAAGAATGATTGTCTAATATTTTATTCAGGTCTTGCTTAGAAACACCCTGAAATCATTACCTGACTTTTAAGAAACAGGAGTTGTTTTTCCAATTACAAATAAACCCACTGGCACACCCTAGCTCTTATTTCTTTTGCAAGAAATGTTCATTTGACTTTCAAATTAAGGCATAAAGGATATCAGCCAGGGAAAAGTGATGATCCTGGTGGTGACATTTTTCAAAGTTTGTTGGGGCAATACTTAGCCATGAAATTAACCTTTTTGTTTTCCTAGAATGGTCAGCAAAACCACCAGAGAATACATAATACACATTCCAGTTTGTGTTCTCCAAGGATCATTAATTTTCTCTGGGACAGCAAGAAGCAAAATACTGAAAATGAGAATCTCATAAAACATACCATGTTATGATGAGAGTTCATAGATGTTATTTGTAGAAATTCTGCCTTAACGTGATTTGTCAGACACTCCAAGTCTTTCCTTAAATGAACTATGGGGTCTTAAGATATGTCCTGTTTGTGGACAAGCTGCACCTTAGCATGGAGATCAAACCTTGGAAATCAGAAGACAGTGGAGGCAAATTTCAGGCTTGAAGTATTACTCTTTAAAGACAAAGCAAAAAAGAGGGTTGACTCATTCTCTGGCACTTACTGGACATGAAGAATTAGTTTTCAAGGACAATTTGTAATCTATAGAGGAATAATCCCTTTGCACACTGTGAAGATTTTTCACTGTGATTGGTTTAATAAACAAGCTGACTGGCCACTAGCGGAACAGAGTAACGTTAGGCAGGAGAGTCAAACTGAGAATGCTCAGAAGAAGAAGGGTCGAACCAGGAGTTGCTGGCAGATACAAAGAGAGCAAGATGGGCACATTGTACTGAGAAAAGGTACCAAGTCATGTGGCAAAGTATAGATAAAAAATATGGGATAATTTAAGTGTAAGAGTTAGCTAATAAAATTGACCAAGCATTTGAAAATAATATTGAGCCTCAGAGTTGGTTACCTGGGAATGGAGCAGGTTGTTGGAACAGGAAATGTTGGTTTACAGTAAGTTATTCCTTTCATCAGTGATATCTGATCTTCACCATGTGATCTTGAATATGTTGTGACCCTGTTTATTTGCCTGAATGCTTTTGGGTCAAATAAAAAGATCAAAGAATGACACAATACAAGTTGCCATGTCTATGGCTTTGTCAAAACTGGAAATTGATACTAAGTATTTTGAAGATAATGTTTGATTTGAAATCATTCATTACTTTGGGTTTAGTTCCATCTTTATGAGAAGAAGAAAAATGTATTCAAGAATCAGTATCAGGACTGAGCTTGACTCTCACCCACAGATTACTTCAAAAGATCAGTGATTGCATCATAGATTTCTTTAATTTGTGTCATATTTTTATAGAATGGTCCATGTTTGTAGCCTAGCGATATACCACAATTTTTCAAGGTTATACTTGATATACTGACTCATCCCCACAGAGGCATACTTCCTCCAAGAAGGCCATACCCACTCCAACAAAGCCACACCTCCTAATAGTGCCATTCCCTATGAGATTATAGGCCTAATTACGGTCAAACTACTGTTGGCAGAGGCTGCTTGTTTGTTTCCTGGCAACCCAAATGTGAAATAAGCACACCAAAACTATATTAATTGCAACACTGCTTGGCCAATGATGTTAGTGTATTTCTAGCTAGCTCTTACATCTTAAATTAACCCATTTCTATTAATCTGTGTATCAACACGTGGTTGTGGCCTACCAGTAAAGTTCTGTCCAGTGTCTGTCTCCTGTAGTGGCTGCATGACTTCTTAATGACTCTGCCTTCTTTCCTCCTGTATCTGCTTGGAATCTTGCCTTGCCCTATTCTGTACTGCATGAGGCCCAAAGAAGCTTCTTTATTAACCAATGCTACTCACAGCATACAGAGAGGACTCCCACATCAAACTACCACATATGGTGTGGTACTATAACCATACAAGAAAATCCAAGTCAGCCCATGAATCAGTCAGCACATATCAATCATTTTTTGAAGAAACACCAAAATAAAATTTATAACAAGAAAATTCAATGTATTTTGAAACTTCTGATAATTTCAAGAGTCAAAAAGAAATAGGTCCTTTAGATTCCAAGTTTCTTGGTGAAGTTTAGCTTTGAAGAGCTTAACTTGGACACACAGTTATGTTCAATATTATAATAATTTTATATTTTAAAATATATATCTTTCCTTATAGGTTTCTTCAGTGCCATTATATGATTCTCTCTAGATACTGTGCTGTAAAATTGCATGATTCCTGATTGTGTCTATTGTAAATAATAGTACTAATTTTTACCTTTTTTCTCCACTACTGATACCCATTTATTCAAAATTCTGGCACAGAAAATTTGCTTTACTACTAATAACACTCTGATTTTACAATAAAATGCTAATCTTATCCTCTCTTTTTGCTTTGAAGACAGAATTTTATGTAGCTCATATTAGCTTTGACTATCTGTAAGGAAAATGCTGAATTTCTGAACGTCTAGGCTCTGTCTCCAGAAGTGCTGACATTGACATTTCAGGTATGCACCATCATTCATACCTGGGTCTCTCTCATCTCCCTCTCTCTCTCTCTCTCTCTCTCTCTCTCTCTCTCTCTCTCTCTCTCTCTCTCTTTCTGTCTGTCTCTATCATCTATCTATCTATCTATCATCTATCTATCTATCTATCTATCTATCTATCTATGCATACATGTGTGTGTACGTGCATGTGTGTGTGTGTGTGTGTATGTGTTACATGCATATGCACGAGCTAGTGTATATGTGCAGAGGCAAAGGAAGACATTGAATGCTCAAGGGATCTCCCTAAACCTACAGCAAGGCTGGCAAACAGCAAGCACCAGCAATTTCTTTGTTTTGTCCCAAAAGTGCTAACATCATAAGTACAGGTGGCCACATCCAGCTGCAGGGGGACGAGAGTGCTCAGATACAATGCCCGTACTCGCATAGCAACAGCTCTGAGCCATAGTGCCCTGCCCCTGCCTCTCACACCTAGTTCCTACTGATGTGAATGTGAGGTTGTAAAAGCCAGGGTTTTACGCACATTAGGCAATTTCATTAATTGAGTTACATCCCCAGCCTTTGCCCTACTTGTTTTTTTTCTAACTTTTAAATCAACAGAAATACGTTAATGAGTAGAAAAGAGGAAAAAGTGATAATACTCCATATGTCATCTTTCCCAAGGTTTGAGTGGCTTCATTACTGACCAATGCTTTTTACAAATCTGTAAGAATGAAAAGAAATAGCATTCACACTCCTGTCTTTTAGAGTGCTGGTTGCTTGTTATGTGGTAATGGTACACTCCTTTAATCCTAACACTCAGGAGGTAGAGACAGGTGGATCTGAGGTGAGGTCATCCTGGTCAACAGAATGAATTACAGGAGAGCCAGGGCAACACAGAAAAATCCTGGATAAAAAAGAAACAAACAAAAGAGACAGTGTATTTTCTTAAGTTATAGTGGGAACATTAAATAATGGTAATGCAGGAAAAGTGGACAGTTTGGTGGCTTCTGAGCTGGTAAATTCTCTGTCTCAGAAATGTTTGAACCAAAGCTTGGTGTATCAGTCAGGTTTCTGCTTCGTTGTGACAATATGTGAGCACAGTATGAAAAAAGAAGATGTGTTTTCTTTCAGGGTTTTAAAAGGTTTTAATCCATTTGGTAGAGTGTGAAAATTCCAGAAACACGGGGGTTAGAGGCTCTTCCCTTTCATTCCATTTAGGCTGAAAGATTGGTGTCACTCACATTCAGGGAGTACCATCTCCCCTTAGTCAATCCTCTTTGGAAATGTCCTCAGAAATACTAAAAAGTGTGCTTCACAAATATCTCAAGTGCTTCTCAATCCAGACCCATGGACAGTCACATTTCCGGTGGTTTCGCTGAAGTATTTCCCATGACTGTTTCATTAGACCACAGTGCTAGTGACATACAAGACAGGGCTCTGCCTAAGCCTTCACATTTCTGAATTTCTATGATCTTTTCAAACCCCACAGTTCATTTTGTGATAATTTCATGTCCTATTGCTGTTTTATCAAGAAAGCTAATTAATGACAATGAAGGGAAACTGGAAAGTTTTATATACCACATAGGTCCGTGTGGTCTTCATGGGATGCTGATTAGCTTGGATGCCTTTATATGAAAGTAATGAATACTGCAATCAAAGCACACTTATTAAGATAAAGAAGATTGATTATGGCACATAATTAGTTTATAGAAAGTTTTTCATGAAACTTACCAAGATCTAGATCTAGCTGCTTTTGACTTCCTTATTAGTCACAGTTCATAATGGCTCTTCCTTCCCTGTGGAAAGGCTGCAAACACCCCAGATATCAGTCCTCATGTGACTATATCAAAGCAGGAAGAAAGGTTGGAGATTGGAGTGTGACAGAACTTCTAGTCTATCAAATATCTTTTTATCAAGGAAAAAAAAAGAGTTCTGGGTGCCTTCCAATACACCATCAATACTAGGTTCCAGGAATAGCAGACAGTATTAAAATTCTCAAATCTAACTTTTATAGGTTTAAGTCTTAGGGGCTTGAAATAGCTACTGAGTCGAGCATGAAGATGCTTTTGACAAATTACAAGACTTCTGCTGCTCTCACCAAAAGAATTCTCAGCATGCTTCCAAATCAGAAACTGATTGTTCCCATCAATAGAGTTGAAAAATCCATCCTTTTATCATTGCTAAAGATATAGATACAAACTAACAGCATGTTACTTCCAATGCAACTGCCAGATGGAACAAATCCACCATTCCACAATCTTGCTGTAATTGGTGAAAGGATATTTTGTTTATCGTTCCTATAGTGTATCCTTCAAAGTCATTCTTCTAACTGCATTGGTGACATCTCTGTTCATCTATCTAGTCATTAGGTGACATCTAAGTTTGTGTCTCCTCTGAACTTTAATTCCCTTCATGGCTTTTCAAGTCTGCCTCTCTTTGTACTTTCCTTCCTTCTTCTATGGGTCTGTCCAGAACCAACATTATGGAATGCTAAGCCTAGTGATTGGAGACAAGGAACTGAAGATCAAGAAGAAGGATGCTGCATTGATGAGAAATTTTAGAGTCAGTATCCTGAGCATTCCTTCCCTTCCCGCCATGGACATCTGACAGATGTTCAATCTGTAGATAAATATGAGAAAGCTAAAACAACAGGATACATGGTAACTGACAGATGACAGCTTACGGACTGAGGCAAAAGCTAAAGGAGAAAATAAGAGAGGGTGGAAACTGGACTATAGTGATCGGTGACTGCAGGTCCGGGCTTATTGGCCAGCAGAGAGCAGACTTTGAGAATGTGCACAGTGTAAAGGAATTGGCAGGCATGGAAAGAGATCAGGTTAAATAGGTACAAAATAGAACCTTAACTGCCTGGGTTTCTTGCTCTTTCTAGTATTCAACATGTTTTGGGAGACCTAGACATTTCATTTGTCAATTTTACTTCCAAATAGTGTTCTTCAAATACTTTGCCTCAGAGACCACTGCCCCGATTTTATTTGATAAAAGCCCCAGTAACATCCTCCTTGGTTCCCTGAGTCCAGACCCTAGAGATTCCCTGTTGTGGATCATAGACTAGTTATTTCATTTGGACTACAAGGCCATTTCACCTACACTGGGTTATGTTTACACATGAGTTAACTCCCTGTTATTGGAGAGTAGTAGTAGCAGAATATTAGAGAATGCAGTACTGCATGATTTGGGGGAAAATGTATTTAGTGGCTGTGACAAAATAACCCTGGTGATCAATTTATAAAGCAGAAAGATTCATTTCTTGATCAAAGATTTAGCAGTTGTAGTCTGTGGTTGTGTGGCTCTGTTGCTTTGAGTATATTAGGTTTTGTTGTGGGAATGAGGAACTATGAGGCTACTTGCTTCGTGGGAAGTCAAAGAGAGAGAAAAAGGGGAAAGTCCCAGTATTCCCTGCAAAGGTATGTCCTTGCAACCTAACTTCATTCCACAAGACTCTGCCTTCAGAAATTTTAACCCAGAGGGACCCTAGAACTTTAATAGGTCTTTGAGGAACATTTAAGATTCAAACTGAGATAGTATATGTTCTGGAATTATATTATTAATTCCTAGTACTGATTATAGCTGGTGTTTTTGTTAATAAAAAAACTTTCAAAATATTTTAGCAAACTGTATTGCCATATAGGCATACACTCACTTAACACCTTCTCATGATCCAGCATTACAACGAACATTCTGGTCCTCCCAGGTCAATAATACTGCCTAGACAACATTACCTTTGGAGTGATAAAGAATTATTTCTGTATTTCTTCATTCTTACATTGTTTTCAAGTTCTCTTAAAATGACGGGCTCTCCACCTTCCACGGTACTAAACAGTTAGTTTTGAGGCAGTCTGCTTCGTTGCCTAGTAATTGAACTATATACTTGTGCACTTTTGTTGAAGAGCAGCCAGGTACATGTATTAGGCATTTCATTGACTTCTTGGGTCAGTTTCACTTAATCCTAACATCTTTGTCCCAAAGACTCTTAAGGAGTAATAAACCTGACATTGTCTCATGGTTTACACTACAAATTGTTCAATTTGTATAAACATAAGCCAGTGTTTGGCTTTGGAAGACTTTGTACAAACAAGCCAGTGTTTGGTCTGGAAAAGCAATTTTATAAGCACAAGCCGTTCTCACAGATCATATTCTTGTTCAAAATTATTCAGAACCTCAGGGAAGGGTGTGAGGGATGGCAGAAAGACTGAATAGAACCTTGAGTCATGCTGAAAAATTTACCCAGAAACTCAACCTCTCCCACTCTCTTGCAAGGGAATTTCAAGAATTATTTAATTTCTCTCAACCTCACATTTTTTTTAATTATTTCCCTAATAAAAATATTTTCAGCACAAAAGATCAGGAGGCATGATAGACAGATCATAGAACAAGAGTAAAAAATAGACACCAGTTCATCGGGAATTAAAACTACAGGTCAAGGAAGGAAGAGGTTTAGTGTCTCAGTTTAAATGGGATATTAGCGCCTGGGTTCTAAGAGTACATGAAAGGTTAGGAGATCGTTGTTCTGCCCCCTTTCCTCATTTTCGCAGGGCCGAGGGTGAAATGAGTGCACTTCTTTTCACCTGAAAGTCTGTGGCTCCGTGACTCACCGGGGGCTTTGATCAAATGAAGGGCTCCCTCATTCCTGATCTCCTTTTCAAGGTCCCGCATCTGCCGCTCTTCTGCTTCAGCTCATTTTGCACTCCATTCTTTTCTTCCTTTGAAGCTTTCTTAGTAAAAGAGCTTTTTGAATTTTAGCTCTTTCCCTCTCTAACATGATTCAGTCGTATTTTGTCCTCTGTCCAGGAGGCTTTCTACACTATCTGAAACCACCGCTGCTCCCCTGTACCACCTTCATCCTCCAGTCAGTTAGGAAGCAAAGAAAAGCATTTCTACCTGCATATTCTTTGTCTCTTCACAGAGGCCATCCTGTTGGAAGAGTAGAAATTTAAATGAGCCATGGTGGAATATAGTAAGGTGTTTATTAATGAGAATAAATGGAACACCCATATATCTTTAGCAAAAGTAGGTATGCTTGACCCCACTTCTATATGCTTGGCTTCACAAATGCAGGAAGGCAGGGGTGGCTGATTGCATGTGGACAGCAGGGTGTGTGAGAGTATCCGAGAGTTTATTTCTGAAAGTAGGGGGATAGAATTGGGCTGGCTGAGAAACAGCTGCTACTCAGAGGAGAAAACCTTGGGATATTCCTAACTTAAATTATAAAAGGTCAAGATATACTATCTGGATATGTGAATATCTTGTTCTATCAGGAGAGGCAAAGAACTGAAATCAAATGTCGTATATAGCTTACGTCAGATCTTATTTTTGAAAGTCATATCACATATTTAACTTTAACTTAATTCATACAATCCATTTGGCCTTTCTTAAGCATTAATGACCACTTTTAAATATGCTTATGTCATATATGAATAATCTATAATGGGCAATTTAATTCCCAAGGATATGGTATACATTGATACCAATCAAACTAAGGAATTTAGTATCACAAAGTATGATTGTATTTTTAAAACTGGATCAACCAACCAACCAACCAATGGAGCAAAACCTTTGAGGTGCACATACTTGTCTTGGCACACATGGGAAGATATTTTTGACTCACAAAAGAAGATAAATGAATGTTTTGTGTTATTGCTATGCATTTCCACTCATGATCAACAGATCTTGATGTCTCCTACTTTATCTGGGATATTATTATGGAGGGCACTGGAAAAATCATAAAGCCATCAAACAGAGTACAAGTAGCAAGTGTTTTAAACTTTCAACATGAAGCAACAGCATTTGTCATGTCGTATGCATGGAAATATAATAAATCATGGCTCAGGATTAAGGAACCTTTCTTCCTGAATGCAGTTTGCAGAGTGAAGAGCAAGAAAGCAAACCCCAAAAAGAATTTGCTGTATTTGGGAGAGAGAAATTTGGCTTGAGTGCTGTTGGGTAGGCTGGCATTTGCGAGATCAGGAGCTACTGAGAAAGAAAACGTACAAAAAATAATTTGCCTAGGAATCAATTATTTTCAAGGTTGTGGTTAAATATTAGTCTGTGATTTAAAGGAAAGGTTCAATGAACTGAGAGAACTGTTGATAATAGATCTAGAGGTCATACATTGCTGAAGAGTTAAAACTTAGAACCAGACAGAGCTTTGCTAACACTGTGGATATTACATAGAAGTCATTCAAAGTCTGAACACTGAAAGTAGTCTAGACTTAAGGAATACTTACCTTGAAAATCAGCAGGCATAATGAATTGCTATTAATTTCCTGACAAAACCACGCTCTAGCCCCTTAAGTATGATGAAATAAAAAATTTGACTCTCAATAGCATATCATACGTCATATTTAGCATAAGATATAATCTTATTGCACAGGCATAGAAGGAAGAAATCTTCATGGGACCTTCAGCTATGGTGAATAAGTAGTAGTGTAAGCTTGACTCAAAGAGGCTAGAGAAACAGGAATTACAAAGAACTTAAAAGAGTAATTTTAAAAAAATATCATGCAAAAAGATAAGCATGTTGATCTCATAGATGAGGAATGCCCATAAAGAAATAGAAGCTTACAACTTTGAATCTATAGAAATGTAAAATGCAATAATTATAGTAAAAAAAAAAACTCATAATTTATATATCACAAATAATAAAATTTTTGTTCATTCATAAGATGCAAAGACAAGAATTCTGGATAGACTTGTCCATTGGTGCAATAGTGGCATGAATGTTATAGAGGTAGTCAAAACAAAACCTTTGTGATTAGATTTGAGGTTCATCCCACAGGTGTTGACTGAGGTTTCTCTCCTACCAGGTCCCACAGCATTTTAGTCCCAAATGAACACACGGAAGTCTACATTAATCATAAACTGGTTGGCTTATTAGCCCAGCCTTCTTATTAACTCTAATAACAAATATTAGTCCATAACTCTTGTCTGTGTTAGTCTTGTAGCTTAGTACATTTTTCAGCAAGGCAGTCACATCTTGTTTTCTCTGTGGCTGGGTGACGACTGCGTACTGAATCTTTCTTCTTTTCAGAATTCTCATCGTCCTACCTCTACTTCCTGCCTGCTCACCCTACCTATACCTAAACCTGCCTGGCTACTGGCCAATCAGCATTTTATTAAACAATTACAAGTAGTAAATTTTTGCAGGGTAAAAACTTTTGTTTCACAGCATGAAGGAGAGAACTCATACTTAGACTCCATGGCTTTATGAGAGAACCTGTTACTGTTTCTTTGGTAAGTGAACATAGAATCAAATAAACTTCTTAACACACATAGATTAGCTCAATTCTCAACGTTATCAGAGAAATTTATTATTGAATTTGACACATACTCAAAACTATAGAGAATAAGTGACTTCGAATTCTTAGTTCCAAAGAGATGTCATGTCTATGTCACCTCCATACTCCAAGGAAAAAAGAAGGAAAGAAGTATTAAGAGCCAGAGATTGGTGCAAATGCTATGGAATAGTGTTTTCTGGACATGAACCCACAATACCTGTGGATTCCTGCACAGAACTTGCAAAAGATCAAGGCAGTCAACATTGATGAGGGGAATCATTAAACCCCTCTTTAACTGAGAGTTATTGACAGTTCAGAGTTTCATTGAAGAGGAGATTCACTTTTTTTCAAGGGTCTGGCCTCTCATTGGTTTCCCATATTATAGTGGATGGTTCTATTCCTATGTGTATATGGACAGTTCTAATTGGATTTGGTGCTTATAAAGTACAAAAAGAAGTAGATATGTATCTGGGAAAGGTATGTCGAAATGGAGTTTGTGACAATTTTGACAGGGCTAATGGTTGCTTTGATCCAACCACTAAAATGGACAAAGATCTCAACAGCCATCCACAAATTGCAGTAAATAGCACAGAGACATATCACCATCATCAGTGGTGACTAGACTTTTGGAAACTCAAGTCCCAGTGAGGTATCAGCACACACTAAAATAATTAAAATTTACAAACTTCAACAACTAAAACTCAACCCATACTGACTACAATTATTTTAGCAGCAGGAAGTATAAAAGCAATATTTATTTAGAAAATCATTGGAAGCATGATTTTGAAAGTTTCCATTACTCTGTAACTCAGACATTCTACTACTACATTTTTTTATGTGAGAAAAGTTACAACCTATCTTGGTACAAATAAGTGTTCAAAGTTTTCTTTATGGGTATGGCTTCTGGGAGGCAGACCATATTACACTTCAAAACTCCAAAGCCATGAGTAGATGAGCAGTACAAATTGGACTTAGGGGGTTATAAATAAAATAAAACAAAAAAGAGAGGCTGGTAAGATGGCTCAGTAGTTCTTGAAGAAGACGTGAGTTTGGTTTGCAGCACCCATACTAGGTAGGTCACAAACACCTGTAACTCCATTGCAGAAGAATCCAATGTCTTTCGTCCCTACAGAAACCTCTAAATACACAGATCATACATATACATAATTTTTAAAAAAGGACAAGAAGTGGAATGGTGTGTTGATATGCAGGCATCTGGGAGGAGTCAGGTGGAAGAGAATAGTGGGAATATGTTCGAAATACACTGTGTTGCTGTATAAAGTTTTTCAGAGAATTAATAAAAAATTATTTAAAAGTACTTGTTCCAGCATGTTCCACAGCAGTTACATTTACTATAGTGTCCACACGCCACCAATGAAACTTGCTAGATGTATGAAATATGTGCTATAAAACACAACTCAGTAGTAAACTGGAATACCTAGGGACATTAATGTACATAAAGATCAGTTTAAAACAATTATGATGAAGGAAAGAAAGTAATGGCAAAATATTTTCATTGGTACTTTTGTGGAGTGATTTTTTTTTTAACAGGCAACCTGATTTGTGGCTACACTTTCTCTCTCCTTCCTCCCCATGGCACCATCTTAAATGAATAATATCACCTGGTAAAGGAGAAAAGATAGACATTGCTAGGAACAAAATTATAAATGTTCAATAAAAAGTGGAAAAATTCAACCAGAAGTCCAAGTAACCATCACAAAAGAGGGGCGGTTATCATATCACCCCATCATGACATAGAAAATGACATTATTAGGTGATTTTCCTGCACCATCATGGGAGCAGAACTTTGGCCCACTCTCCCATTTATGATTGTTTCCATGATAGCTCCTTATTTTTAGGAGTTAATAACTAGGCAATATAATTTGCTCCAGGCTGGCATACTAGGTCTCAGTTAGAAAGAACATGTACAATAATAGATCTATTTCAGATGCTTTTAGTGTGTCTGTGTGTTCAGATAATCTAAAAATGTTTGCTGTTACAAAAAATTACATTTGGTAACAGATTGATTTCTAGGGTGATACAGTAAGTTCTATTTGCCTACACCTAGTATGAGGGAAAAAGTCAAGGCGCTGAAAAATGTCTTTTTGAAGAAGAAATGTGTTAATTCATATTCAATTCCATTAAGCTCCCGGTACCTAGTGGGTGTTTAGTAAGTGTTCCGACAAGAACAGAAACAACAATTCTATTTATTACACATGCCATTGTCTTCACAAGCCTTTTATAAATGTGCTTCTATAAATGTGATTTATTCTAAAAAGAATAAGTTAAAATAACTGTAATATTCTAAACAAGGTTTATGGAACCCCAAGCATCTTGTGAATGTTAAACCTGGGAAATCAAATTTCATCAGCCTCATGGAATTAACGTTTGTTTTAAGGAATCTGCCTTGTTTTTTTTCTTCCTTCCTTCCTTCCTTCCTTCCTTCCTTCCTTCCGTCCGTCCGTCCGTCCGTCCGTCCGTCTGTCTGTCTTTCTTTTTGAGGAAGAGACATACTTTCCTACATATTTTTTTAAAGATATTTTATGAAGTACCAGCTAGTTCTAGAGGTGGATAGTATCTACAATAGGCTTTATAATCAAGTGCTGGTCCTATGTGAGTGTGTGTTATACTGAATTTCAAAGCCACTAGAAGTTTTTCTTGGTGAACTAGATATAGGTACAGCACTTAGGAGTAAGGGAAGGGGACTTCTGTTGGTGCTGAATGAAAATGTCAGCTAACTGAAAGTACCCATTACAAGCCAGGTACTGCTCATGCACTATTCTTAAAGGCAACAAAGGTATTCATTGTCTTTTAATTTCCTTTACTAAAAGAAGGGAAACTTGAATTCCAAACATATAAATAACTTTCCCAGGATCAGACATACACTGAGTTAATATCAATGTGTGATCAAAGGCAAATATGAAATATTAGTGACATTTAAAATCCTAATCCTTTTCTATAGCCTATTTCCAGTGACAAAAATTTGAAGACTATATTTCAATGAATGATTGGTTCAGGACACTGTGACAGGCTATCTTCTAAGAAGCCAGATCTCTTCTGAGACCTACTTCTCATTTATCATAAATCTGTACGGAGATAGATAAGAGTCTTACGCTTGATCACTTCTTAACTTGGACTTCAAGGACTCCACACCACCAGCCGCAGTTGAGGCTATTGATTTCCAGCCCCTCTCCTCAGCACTGCAGGAGGAGGTGATGGTCCTTCCTTTTCTGAAATCCTACTCTTGCTGGGAAGAAGCAACACCAAATGGGTTCTTCTTGCACACGCTGCATCCTTGTTTATTCACATGCAGTTTTCTGATATTTTTCCACCTTTCCCATAATAGAGTTTTTCAAAACATATTCTTAGTTGTTATTCTAGGCCTTGTCTTGAATCCTAGGCCTTGCCATCTAACATTTGGCCTTTTTCCATTTGGATCTTTATCCACACGGGGCTTCTAGAATTTTTGTAGTCTTTCAAATTCTTTCCATAAGTCTTTGTACATTTCCCCACTTGCTTGGAAAACCTTTACTCTATATCATTAATATTTCTCTCATGTCCTTACTGATACCATATATCTGTGTGCTGTTATTATTATATTCTTTGCCTTTACTAACTTGGTTTGAAGTATTCTTTTTTTTTTTTACCAAAGTTAATGTATTAGAAAAAATCTAATTGCATTGCAATAAATGATAAACAAATGTATTTCCTGTCAAACATTAAGCAAAATTATTTATGACAAATACACTGGCTAATAATAACTCATATCACCTCCCCTTAGCTGTGTTTTGGTCACAATGGCCTAATTAATCTCTTGTCTCTCTCCTCCTTTTCTTTTCCTACACGCTCCCCAACTATCTATCTCTTACCCCCCTCATTCTCAGCTTTCTTAGAAAACACTTGCTTAACTATTTTTTTCTTAGAGTAAATCAGTTGTTCTGTGGCACATTGTAATACATTCTCATCTTTACTACTCTGAAGAGCTTACCAGTGAGACAATCACTTGCAGTGAGTTGTTTAAGGTCTTTCTTTCCATTAGAGTTTTAGCTCAGCAAGGGCCTATCAAATATTGAGCTTAGTCATAACCATCTCAAACCTGTGGTGAGGGTCTTGCCTACTGGACTCTTAATACTTGTGTACATATTTGTTGAGAGATTAAAAATGCATCAAGCTAAATATCAAAATCATACTTAATGAGCTGCCATGTGTGGCGAGCTAAGGTTACAAATATACATAAAACGTAGTATTGAAGTTACCTCAGCCTGCAGGGTAAGGCTTGGATAAAAATTAACAAATATTGTATAATATCATGAGCACTATAATTTAGGTATGAATAGTAGTACCCTGTGGTGGCCTGGGGCGAGACTAATCTCCCTTGCCAGAAAGTAAGTAGCTCATTCTGCAGTCTTTGAGTTGTGGCTGAAAGCAGAGCAGTGTCCTGGGCACAGATAAAGTAAAATGAGAATTCTAGGCAGAACAAGAAAGAAGTAGGAGGCTGCTGTAGAGATCCTCATTTCAGGATCATTCACAAAGTGAGATTACAAGAGGTAGGGTTACATGGTGTAATGGCGTCTCATTATGAATGGCTGTCTATCTCCAGATGCCAAGATTAGAATAGAATCTGTGGGAAACAGTAAAATGTTCAAACATGTAAGCAAGGAATGATGCAGATAGATATAATGCTTGGTCAATAATTCAGCCTTGGAGAGAATGGAGTGAAAGAGATCATCTGAGGAGCATGAGGTGAAGGTATTCACTATAGTTCTGTCCCTTAATGGGGATCCACCATCCTTCTGTCTTTCTGTGTTTTCTTGTTTCATATGTGTGATGGAGGAAGGGAATGATAGCACAATTAAAATGCTTTCCTTGCAAGCACATTGAGGATCTAAATTTGATCCCTGGAATCCTTGTCAAAAAGCCAGGTGAAGTGTCCAAACCAATATGCATATGAACAACACTGTAATGGATACGCTCAGCTGTAGAAACCCACACACATACACACAAAAACATGTATGTATAATAATAATTAAAAAGATGAGACCATGAACTTGATAGGGAGTTGAGGGGAACATGTGAGAAATTGGAGCAGGGAGAGAGGGAAATTGAAGTATTGTAAACATACTACTTGAGTATGAAATTCTCAAAAATATTTTTTTAAAAAAATCCAGGCATAGTAACATAAACACATACATATACCTGCTCACAAGAGCACACCACACCACACACACACACACACACACACACACACACACACATACACACATAAAACAACTCCATACACACACATACAGAAGGAGAGAGAGAGGAGGGAGATACATATAGAAAGAGAAATGCTTACTATGGGAATTTTGGCAAAGGGAAGACCCTTGAGAAGTATTAGGAATGACTACAGCACTTACTGCCCATCTCCTCTCTGCTTCCTTTTGATTTTGGAAGATCCAGTCTTTTGCAGGTCATATAAAAGATTTTATATATTATTTTATATTTTCCATACATTAAATATATGCTTTTGTTTTATAATTGACAAGGTGGAAGTGAGCATATAATATGTTTTTTTTTGGTTTTTCGAGACAGGGTTTCTCTGCAGCTTTAGAGCCTGTCCCTGGAGCTAGCTCTTGTAGACCAGGCTGGTCTCGAACTAACAGAGATCCGCCTGCCTCTGCCTCCGAGTGCTGGGATTAAAGGCGGTGCGCCACCCACCCGCCCGGCTATAATATGTTTTGTTTTATAGTTTTTTCCCTTTAGAAAAAAATATGGAGTTTATTCACCTGGGAACTTATTATGCTACCTGGTATACCTGCAGAATGGTTACATAAAAATTTACCGAGGCAAAAATGCTTGTTTCCAGACTAACCTGTCCAACTAAATTCCCATGTAAAGAAGCTAACCCTCACTGGGACTATATTCAAAGATAGACCTATAAGGACTTAAGGAAATATAAACAATTATTAAGTATAAGGCCTTAGCCCAATGTGACCAGTAACTTTAGTGAAAAACAAAAACAAAAACATAAAAGATGTATGCTGTTAAAAGGCACAGATGGCGACCCATAAGCCAAGGAGAGACATCTTCAGAGGAACCAACCCTGCTGATTGAACTTGGACACAAGCTTCCAGAAAGCCAAAATAAATTCTGTTGTTTTACACCCACTTTATCTTTATTGAGGAAATGTTAGCCTAATATTGCAGATACTTTAGGGGTTTTCACTTAATGGTCAAAAGAAAAAACTGACAAAAAGCTAGTAGGTATACACAAAGATACATGGGCACATACACACAAACACAAAGACACATAATGCATACATACACACACACACACACACACACACACACACACACACACACACATCACAGAGGTTCAAAGTACTACCTTCACAAATTCAGATCTCCAAAATAGGAAACTTGGAAGAGAAAGCAGAGACTAAGTCTTTACAAACTTGCTTAAATTGAAAACTCAGCTGACAGCTGTTTTTGCCGAAGCAAGCCTTTCTTCAAGGCACGTTGCTAAACATGTTTGAAATGTTCTCTTTATATTATTAATTAAAAATACAAAGCTATATTTTTAAAACATTAATATACAACAGAGAAACCAGTAAAATACAATTCATCATTCATTTCAGCTAGAATTCTATTTTCACACATCCAAAACAGCCCACTTCCTCATCAAAAACCAAACAAAACTAAATGAAACAAACAAAAACAACCCCTCAAAATCTCATGAAATTAAGAATCTATTATTCTCTATGTATTTCTAGATGGAAGAAATAAATTCATTCTTTAAACAAAAAAATAAGATATAAAGGAGTTAGAAAAATATCTATGCTATAGGGAGGATGTAAGACTCTTTGGCCCAGGTTCTTATTCTTATTGGTAATAGAAATTGATGACAGATATAGATGGATGTCAAGAAAGAAACTGCTTAGAAAAGGAAGTGATTAAAAAAGAGCGTGCGTGCTGGGGAAAAATGTTGGAATCTTCAGAAAGACTGCATTAGGGGACCTTCTTTTTTGCCTCCCTCTCTCCTCTCTCTTTCTCTTTTTCTCATGGGCTTTAAGATATTGGTAAAGGGGGAATGTTTAATGGGAAACACTGGGCTAGGTTTCATTTTTTTAATGACACTGCATTACTCACGTTATTCAACTATGCCCTGGGGATAGGCATTATATTGATTTGAAGTTGTGGACATGATCAGTGAGGCCCATTTCCCTTGAACTTGCCTTACTAGTTATGATACTAGGAGTACAAAGTATATATTGATAATCTCTAGTGTTTTTAAGAACTGGTGTTCTCGGGGAATTTGTCCTTAGCAATGGCTTTAAATGTCTGGAAAAGAATAGAGCAGCAGGACTGAAAACTGCCTACCTTCTGACTTAACAAAGGAATCACGTGACTGATATCATTTAACATAAAGAAGCAGGGAATGAATAATTAGGGTATCATCATTGTTTCTAATCACTAACTTCCTACCCAGCAACCTTTTCTTAAATAGATATAACTGTACAAACGTTCACAAATTATAAAGTGGACTGGTGAAATAATTATCCAGATCAAGAAATACTGTCCTCTAAAAGCAACTTCCAAGCAACCTTCTCATCACAATCCTTTCCCCATCTCCTAAGGATGTCTGCGTCTACTTCTAGACTTCCTTATTTATTGTTTTACTACCTAGTATGCAGCTCTGAACAATGCAAGTTAGATCAGCTTGGTTTTGAGAGTTTAATCAAATAAATTACACTAAGATTTGTATCCATGGCTAATGCAATAGTAGCTTGTAAAATATTGTTATAATATGGTTTTTGATCAAATGAATAAACTCAATTTACATACTTATTCAACCTACTACTGATGTAGTTCAGAGATGCTTTCACTATGAACATGTGATGGTGAATGTTGATCGAATTGAAGAAGCTCTGGGATATTAGCAAAAATAAAGTGCTGAATGTATCCCGAAGACATGTTCTAGAGACAGTCTATAATACTGACATAATGAATAGTGTATTGATTTCAGAATTTGAAGGGGCTGTTGTGAGGTGTGGACTCTGGACGGTGGGCCCCATTAGATCAAGTGTTTCAATGACAGATTTTTTTCCAATGGTATATTCTTGCCCTTTTCCATGATATTCCTGACTTGTCCACAGGCACAAAAACATAAAACCAACCCTTTATAGATTGAAGTCTCCGTAACCGTGACCCAAAAATAAATCCTTCTCCTTTAAATTAGTTTTAGGGCATTGATCACAAATAACTCTGACCACAGTCTCCCCTCCTTCCACTCTTCAGAGTACATCTCTCATTCCCCTCTCCCCTAGATCTAATGCTCCTTAATTTTTCTTCAGAAATAGCAGGCTTCCAGGGATGTCAACAGGTTATAATAAGACTAAGTACAACTCTCATATCAGGCTGGATGAGACAATGAAATAGAAGGAAAGAGTCCTTTTAGCAGGTGTGTGTGTGTGTTGTGTGTGTGTGTGAGAGAGAGAGAGAGAGAGAGAGAGAGAGAGAGAGAGAGAGAGACCCCCATTCTCATGGTGTCTTTATCTAAGTTGTCTATACAATTAAAACTTGAAGTCATATGTTGGGATTAAAACCTGTAGATCAATAACACAGTTAAGGACTGAACTCTTACCAACTTCCCAGATTGTAAAGCACAGAAGAAAAATCTAAGTCCCTCCCTTTTCTTCATATGAATCTCTTTATTATTATTCCTGGCTTCTCTATGGCTAATTCTGGCCAGCTAGTCATTGACTCCATCCCTTGAGTCAAGGTTAACTTTAATAACAGCCTCTAAATGTCAGTGCAATCAAATATCCCATAGTTTTTTCCCCCTTTATCAGAAATAAAAAGGAAAGATTTTAACTCTAACACAGTAAAACTACATACAATAAGAACGATCATCAGGTATTGTCTAAATAAAAGGGAAATATTTTAACCTCTAACACAGTAAAAACTATATATGATAAGAACAATTATCAAGTATTGTCTAATAAAAAGGAAAGGTTTTAACTCTAACGATGTAAACTATCTATAATAAAAAACAATATCAAGTAAGAATTACACTCACAAGTCTAGTACATTTGTATTTGCCAAATTTGGAGAACATACTCTATTAATCCAATTCTGTCTTGATGAATCCAGCATCTTATTACCTAAACAACTTTCTATCATAACATATATTACCAGTCTAAAATGTCCTTTCCGATCTTAAAACGTTTCTTAGATAAACAAACAATTTAAGCTTTTGTGTCTTCAACCTTATAACTTTATATCTCTTTTTTGTAAGTTTCTTTTTCTGAATTTGGCAACAAAAGTAATGGTATAACTATCTAATTTCAACCACTCCCAGAGACCCGAGAAGGATAAATATGACCTGAGTAAACAGGAAGCATAGAACAATTTCCAAAACTATAGGAAATTACAGAGACAGCTTGCTGCCTGACAGTCACCCAAGTTTCCCTTGCAATGTTTGGGACATTCATATTTAGCCTATAGGTGTAGAGTATCTGGAAGAAATTTTCATGAAGCAGGGAGTGTTGAAGGACAGTCCTACCCTGTCTTGCCAAAGTTAGGCAGTCACCTTCTTTTGTATTCTGATATTTCAGTTTAGGGCATCCTACTTTCAGCAGTTCAGAAAAAGTCAGTTTATATCCAGTGGCTAGCTTTGCCTCAGTGAAAAACAAGCTCAATAGGGAGGTTTTTTGATGCTCATCATCTTCTCTGAAGTAGATTGTTACTAAGAGGAACAGACATATCCCTGTCATGAAAAGCTTTTTGTTATTAAAGCATCTTAAACGACATTCCATATGTCTCTGAAGTGTTTGAAGGCTGTCTATCTAAAATGTATGTCTGTTTAGCCTTAAGAACATACCTAACATGTCTGCAAATTTGATTGTTACAGATGACTAACTGTTTAAACTGTATTCTTATTCCCCTAAATAGTTTTGTAGTAATAGTTTTTAAATACTAAAACTTAATATACATTAAGAATAAGATACATAGGTATAAATACCTTAAACAAGAGTAGAAACTTATATGCAATATGTTATGACAAAAATAACCTGAAATTTGTATCAATATACAAAAATCCATACCAATCTAAAATATTTGAGCTTGTAGCTGCTTTATTGTTTATAGTAGATTCAATAATCTACCCTTTATTCTATCATTTCTCTATCCCTTTTTTTCTTTTCAGGAAGAGATCCCTGAATCTAACCCCATTTGCTTAGATTTTTCCCTGACCATCACCAGTAGAACTTGCAAACAACCCTCCTAAAAATGATAACATCTATAATCCACCAACCACCCAAAAAAACTTCCACACTATCTCTTGGAAATGAGGGCATTATATTTTTAAATTAATTCCTGTTGTCTGGGAGTGACAGCATCTTTGGGGGATACTAAGAAAAGTTGAAATAATGGTCAAGTTGCTGGGAACTGTTGTCCAGGCTTGATGTGATGGGAAAGTCTGTTTTATCTAAAGTCCTTACTGGAATAGTCTTTGAGGCTGGACCATCCTAGCTCATCTTTGAAGTTGTTCTTAACAATTTGTAGTCTGAAGCTATCTTTGGATGGTGTTTGTTAGCTTAGTGGCATTACCACAATCCATATGGATTCATCATCTCAGGACCCTAATCATCTTCTTAAACATCTCAAACAGTCAAGTGGCCACTGTTTCTGGTCCCCACTGGCTAGCCAGTTTGCTACATCTTGCATTAGTTGGATCCCAGAACCCCGAGTTAGGGAGTCCAGTGAATGAAGAAAGGACAGATGCTAATAATAAATAGATTGAGAAAAGCTCATATCTTGTGGTGTGGGCTCTCTGATGGAGAAGCTACAGTCCTTGGGGAGTATAGCATATTTATGACATGCAATTGGGCATGTAGGTGGGTTACTGTATACAGTTGAGAAAGTAGGCAGCTGAATTTATGGTATGGAAAGGTTTAGCACATCTCAAGAAAAGCAGTCTCTGTAGGGGAGCAGTCTCAGATCACACGAGGGGGAGAGAGCTATAGTAGATATTTTCTAACAAACTGTAAACACTTGCACTTGACTCTGCTTTGAGTCTCACTTTGCAGGGAAGGTTTTGGCTATTTCCTATGAGTATGAGCTTTGGTCCTTGACATGGTGAGCTAATGTTAACAATACACACACACTCAGGACTTCACACACTCAGAGCTTTCCCGCTTCTACAAGATCTTAATATTATAGCTTTTATAACAACTTCGTCATTAGAAACAATTCTTAATATATTCATTAAAATCTCTCCCTCAATTCCTTTTCAAAATATTTGGTTATTCTTGATTCCTTGCATTTTCTGTCTCTTAATTATAGTTATTTTAATGGACATATAATAGTTGTATATATTTATGGAATGCAATCTGTTGTTTTGATCATGTATAAAACATGGAATGATTAAATAGAGCCAATTAACATATCTATCACCTCATTTATCTTTTTTGTGGGGAAGGCATTTACTCTGAGCAATATCGATATATAATACATTATTATTAACTATAGATGTCCTGTTGTGTGACTAATTTGATAAGCTACACAAAATATATAGGTTGGAATTTTGATATTGGTAAATGTGACATCTTCAATATGAGCTCTGCAATTCATGGATATGCTATGTTATTCCATTATTTAGACCTACATTAATCTATGCATATAATTTTATAATTTGTCACTAGAGTACTTGCAAATATTAAATTTATATATAATCAAATGGGTGAGTTTGAACATGTAGTGCATTCTTTCTCATTTAATGTATAATAATATACCTATACCGAGTTTCTTAAAGTCTGGATAACATTTTAGTAATGACATTAGTCTGTGTCTTCAACTTCTTTGTGTGTATGTGTGTAGGACGTCCTACTGTCTATGTGTTTCTTTCATTGGTTAATGAAATAAAGAAAACTGCCTTGGCCTTTTGATAGGGCAGAACTTAGGTAGGCGGGGAAAGCAGAACTGAATGCTGAGGAGAGAAGTAAGCCAGAGTAAGAGAGAGCCACCATGAAGCCGCCAGAGTCACACAGGCTGAATCTTCCTTGTAAGCCATTGCCAAGTGACAATATACAGATTAATAGAAATGGGTTTAAATCAAGATGTGAGAGTTTAGCCAATAAGAGGCTAGAGCAAATGGGCCAAGCAGTGTTTAATTAATACAATTTCTGTGTGGATATTCGGGGCTAAGCTAGCCGGGCAGCCAGGATGAACAAGCAACTTCTCCTACAACATGTATGTGTGTTTGTGTGTTGTAATATGGTGGTCTTGTGAGTGTTAAGGTTGTGGTGTGTGTTTGTGTATGTGTGTATGTGTATGTAGCCCTGGCCTGTATTCATTTTGTGTAGCTGTCTTGCCTTCAACTCATAGAATATGCCCTGTGTCTGTCTGCCGAGAAGATTATAAGGAGGGAAACAACCACACTTAACTGGAGTTCTGGGTGTTTTGCTTTCTTAGAGACATGTCCAAATCACCACTCATTTGTTCTTTATTTCTTTTGTGTCTGTGATTTGTGTCTATGAGAGCACATGCAGAGAGGTCAATGCTGGAAAATCTTCCTCTATCATCTCCACATCTTCTTCACATTTTTTTTGAGAAGACGGTCCTCCTCGCTGAACACAGTGAATTTTGCTAGTTTCTAGTCAGCAAGCCCTGAGCTCTGCCTGTCCTCAGTTCTTCCAATGCTGGAGTTACAGAAGATTGACATGGCATTCAGTTTTCCAAATCAGGAACTCAAGCAGTGAAAGCAGTTTAACACACAGACTCATCTCTCCAGTCCCTCTTTTTGCGTGTTAACCTTCTCGGTGTGTTTGTGTGCAATACTACTTTCATTGTGCTTTAATTTATCACCGACTCTTATTTAGATACTTCCTTCATTGGGAGGAAGTCCTTTGTGATAATCAGAGGTTGCCAATACTTTTTCATATTTTAAGAGTCCGTCTAAATAAACTAAATGTACAAGCTGTACAAACTACTGAGTGCTTATTACGGATTCAGTTGCCATGGTAGAGGTTAGGAAATGGAGTATTGAACAATGAATCAATGAACTTTTACATAGCAGGTGATGAGCCAAGACAAGGAAAATGAAAATGTAAGCAGCATAATTGTAAAACTTTCATTGAAAGATACAACCAAACTACAACAATGACTAAATGGCAAGTCTGGGTTAGGGAAAGATATTTCAGAGGAATTGACACTAGGTTCAGGCTAGTTAGGAGCTATGCTGTCCAGGAGTAGAAGATGAAGAATTGGATGCAGAGGGCAGCAGCTTAACTTCAGGCTATTTTCAGTGTGGCTTATTGTGACAAAGCACATATAATATGGCTGCAATGTGTAGTGTGCAATGAAAGTACCTCGAGCTTGCTGAGATGGGTAGAAGAGCAGATGCAACAAAGTCTTCCTTATAGGCTTCCACAATGACTTTGGATCTTATCTGCAATGTTGGAAAGCTGTTAGAGCTTTTAAATATGAGACTGATGGGATATTCATTATAATTTTTTAAGATCACTTTAACTGTTTCACAAAGTATAAAATAATAGTGCAAAGTAAGTTGGAAATTGTGGAATAAGTTATGAGTTAACTAAGTGGCAATGTTGATAATTTTGAATAGGTAGGTGTAATAGAAATGAAGATAATTGAGCTATTTTAATTATACTTGGTAATATGGACAGATTTTGTGAATTGAGACTAAAATATCTGACTTATGATTTTTATAGAAGCATATAGGAGTAAAAGATGGTGCTAATTGTTATTGAGTCATATTGAGAAAATTTTATAATGAGAAAGAATTTGGAGAAAAAATTTAGCAGTCTCTTTTGAGATGTTGTAGATTGAGGTATGTAGGAGGGAGGGAGCTAGCTGCTTGTTCTTCCCGGCCTCTTCAGCCAGCTTATACCTGAAATAATCACACAGAAACTGTATCAATTAAATCACTGTTTGGCACATTATCTCTAATTTCTTATTGGTTAACTCTTACATATTAATTTAACCCATTTCTATTAATCTGTATATCACCACGAGGTCGTGGCCTACCAGCAAAGTTTCAGCACAGTGGCGGCTTCATGGCATCTCTTACTCAGCCCTTCTTTCTCCCAACATTCATTTCTGTCTCCCTGCCCTACCTAAGTTCTGCCCCCTATCAACAGCCAAGGCAGTTTCTTTATTCATTAATGGTTAATTATAGACACACAGAGGGGACTCCTACATCAGAGGTATATGTGAGATGCTTAAATCAAGTGAACATTTGGATTATGAGAATTTGTAGTCTACCTGACCCCGAAAATGATAGCTCTAGCTAACACTTCTAGCAATAGTGAATGTGTAGCCTGAACTGGTCATCTCATGTGACTCCCTCAATTGTCATCAGAAGCATTCATCTTGTAAATATTAGCAAATGGATGTAGAGACCCAAAGTCAAACATTAGGCCAAACTCGGGACATCCTGCTGAAGAGAGTGAGGAGGGATTGAAAGAGCCAGAGGGGCCCAAGGACATCACAAGAAAACCCACAGAAACAACTAATGTGGCCATAGGAACTCACAGAGTCTGAACCCAATAGCCAGAGAGCCTGCATAGTACTGACCTAAGCCATCTATGATAGTTGTGTAGCTGGTCTACTTCTGGGACTCCTAACAATGAGAGCAGGGTTGTCCCTAACGCTTTGACTTGGAAAGTTATTCCTCATACTGGATGCATCACACAACCTACACACAAGCAGAGGTGCTTAGACTTACAGCAACTTAATATGCCATGGTTTTCTGTTTGCCATGGGAGGACCTGACCCTTCTGAACAGAAATAGAGGAGGAAGATGATTGAGTTGGTGGTGGAGGGGAGGTGGGGAAGGGAATGAGAGGAGAGAAGGAAGGGGAAACTATGGTCAGGTTGTAAGATAAATTAAGTAAATTAAAAAAAAAATTATATGTCATTGGGGATTTTTGTACTTAGACTTTCAGGAATCATTAATGTTAGGAGATTTTAAGCTCTGAAAATAGATCAGATCACCTCAAAAGAAAATATTGCAGGAGAACAAAAAGCGCTGTTGCTGAGTCCTGAGGAATTTAATGTCTAAATGAGGGTTGTAGGAGGCAGACTCCCAGGGAGAGGAAAGTAACATGTTATGAAATTAAAGAGTCAGAAAGTTCCAAGAAAGAGTCAAAGTTTCTCTGTGCCAGCAAAATGTTCGCGACTTGTTCTTTACAAACTCTAAAATGAAGCCTCTGATTTCCTGACAGGTCTAGTCTTAATTCTCCAACTTATATAACAAGGTTTACTATCATTCTGGTTTCTCAAACATGCTCAGATGATGTAGCCATTGTCCCTTCTGAAAACCATTCAAATCATTAAGACAACTGAAGATGAAAAGGAGACTTTCAGAGAAATGTTTTGGGGAAAAGGGAAGGAACTGCTTCCAGTTTTACTCTGTTTGAAGTCGGCAGGGGCTTCACTCTGGATTGCATGATGAGAAAAGGAAAGTCCATTTGTTTTAGATCATACCTTCCCTTGTAGATCATGATCAGATTAATCTTGCAATGATGACCTTTAAACAGATATTGTCAGGAATACCCCAGATTTTCATTGGTGCTTATGCTGCTTTGAAGGAAGATTATAGGAAAGTAGTGAGCATCTCCTATTAGGGTCTTATAAAAACTCACCACTGATCAGAGATGCCCGGGCTCAGGGGCGAAAGTGTCCATTGTCAGTCAGAGCTCTAATTAAAAACTATACTCTGTCTTTCAATCCAATTTGGAAGGAATACAGGAGAAAAAGCAAGATGTAAATTTTACAATGCCTGGGCAATGTATCCGGTTCTCAATTGAACAAAGAAGGTAATACGCATAAATCTTGTCGGAGTAGTAACCATGTAAGACAAATAAAAAAAGCTTAATTCCAATCTTTCCCACAGCAACTGGGCTGCCGATAAGACCTACTCAGTAATGAAGCAGAAAGTGGAAAATGCAGAAACTCAGGCCTCAGAGGATGGACAAATGCTATCTTTTTAGGGGGAATGATTGCCAATGTGAAGTTATGATATTCTGAGTCATTTTCAAAAGTATTTTCAAAAACATGGCAAGATGCCAAGGGTTATTATTTTTTTCCCGATGTGATCGGGAGAGGAAGAATGTAGCATTACAGGGTCATCTGGAATTCATCCGTGCTATATGGTATAAATGTTTGCATCACATAGATTCACAGTGGGCAGAGGTTTAATGTGTATATAACACAGAATATGTTTACTACAGATAAATCAAAGGGTGCTGAAGTAATTGCAGTAGTACAGCTCACTTTGGATAATTACAGTGCTCTGAAGAATGCCCTTTATGATTACAAAGGAGGGGATGGTTAAGAAGAAAACCGTTTTGGAGCTAGTGGCATTCTACAAAGGGCTTAGACTGATCTTGCCTGAGGACTAGCTTGGAACTGAGTGGGGACATTACTGAGAAAACGTTTTATGAAATGGGGGGGTGGAGGAACCCAACACAAACAAATGAAGAAAACCAGTCATTTCAGTCCGTGGGGGCTAACCTTATTCAGTCAAATTTCATGTAGGTAACTTACTGTAACTACAGAAATAACATAAGAAATGATTAGTTAAGATTATGCTGGCAGTAAAGATACTAATATTTTTACTGCATATTGAGTTCCAGTTTACATTTTATGCATAGGTAAATTAGACTAACGCAATGTTGTTTATTCTTGTTTATGGAAAGCTATTTTCATCACAGCCTTAAAGGTTGTTATTAGTTTACCTCCTGCTTCCTATTTTATTAGAATAAGGTGATTTTTTAGCTTGCTCCCCATGTTTAGAAAAAGCCATGGGACATGGTAGCCTTTAAAACACAATGAGTTAACAAATGGGAATTATAACAATTTTGTCCTAGGCTTTGGAAGGTCATATATAATAAGATTAACCCCTCCCCCCAGGTATTGTTCATTGTAAACAAGTCTGGCTTTGGCTCTTACAAACATGCTGCTGATTAGATTAATTTCCTATGAAATGCAAATACCCTTTTTTTTTTTTCTTCTTCTGACAAGCTACTCAGATTCCTGCCAGTTTGGTGATTGTACAAGAAAAATGCAGCGTGGAGGGAAAACAATTCTGTAGCAAAGTGAGACGAGCATAAATGAGATTTGGCTGAGATTGGAGTGTCTGTGTTGTCCTTTAAAGGGGGAATTGAAGAACTAGTGAGGCAGGGTTTGTGTTTAGGTGTAGATAGTGAGCAGCAAGCAGCGGAGGGAGAGAAGTAAGGGCTTTTCGCTACGGCGCTGCCCTGGCCTACCGACTCTGTAATGACCTTTCCTCGCAAGGCTGGGCAGCAGCCCATTTGGGCAATTTGGCTTCTAAAGCCCCATGCCTGAGAGTACCTAATACTGTGCACTGGGCTAAAGTGACCACATTTTCTAAGGGTTGTGCTACTTGAAAAGTTGCTTGTTTATGTTGCTTGCCTGGAAATGTTCTTTTTCCTCTCACCGCTGGTCTTTTCTCAGGGGGAAGAATTAATCAGCACTCTCTGCCAAAAAATATTCCCATCCTTGCCAGGTATGTTTCCAGACTTCCTGAAGGTTTAAACTTGGGATGTCTGGCCTAATCCTATGTGATAAACAGATATTTTGCCTTTTCCCACTTCTTACCTTATCAAATTCCGTTTACTTAGTATGGTTTCCAAGCTCAGGAAGTTATGAGATGGTAAAGATTTCATTTCACAGCTCACGCTTGCCCATTCATTTGTAAAGAGTGAATATCAATAGTGCTCATTTTCTTGAGGGGAAGATGCCCAAGGTCTTTAGCCCTTTCCCCCTCCTTCCAGCTTCCTACACATTCGATTACATACCCTTTTCCTTAAAGTGGTTTCAAATGTCAACATGGGTAGCTAAATGTTGAGAACTGAACTCTCATGTTTCATTAGTGTGTAGATGAATGCCAGCAACACCCAGTTGGAAAAATAGTCACTTAAAAAGCAAATCAGATTTTTCACTACTTATCATTAGAAATGGGATTGACATTTTATTAGAAAAAATGTTTTAAAAAACTGAATCAATTAAAAATTGGCGGGGGGTGGTGAAGACAGAGGGTTTCAAGATTGTATCCTGGGCTTGCCACTGAAAAGATACAATGTGTTAAAGTATTAATTCTCACCGAAACCCTATCACACCCATCAACAGAGTTCTGATCTTAAAATCTGATTTAACTTAACCATGTTTTAGGTGTACTTAGCTAAGACTGTGATCTTCTTGAAAATGATTTTCTTCCTTTATTTTTGTTCTAGACGAAACATTTCGGTTGTCATTGCATCTGTTGATGTATGTGTATATTGGAAATATGGCTTTTTATTTCTAGATCGTCTTGTCTCCCACGTATGATGTACTGCAATGACTGTACTCCGTGAAGAGAACTTCTATCCTCATCTTCATCCTCTGAGATTGTAAGATGACCTTTACCATCGAGAATTTCTATCTATTTCTTTGCTTTCACTTCTTATCCCCTCACATTTGCTCTTGAATGATCACAGCAACTCCTTCTTCCTTAGAACACAACATGGTATCAGCTTTTAATAAGGGGCTCTCTATGGACTAGGGTAACTGCAACCAGGTAGGAAAGACTAGGATGATCTGCAAGAGATTAACTTCAACTCCACCTACAGATGTGGGAAGAAAAGGATGCTGGGATGTGGAAACCCAAAGTAGAAGGTGGACTAGGGAGATGCCTCAGTGCTAGAATGCACACTGTGTGAGCATGTAAACCTGGTATGAAGCTCTAGACTCAAGTAGAAGCCAGATTTTTGTGGCACATGGCTGTCATAGCTATGTGGGAGTGATGGACACAGAAATACCAGGGGCTTGAGGGACGGCCAGTCTATTGAATTTTAGCTTCAGTGAAAGACTTTTTTCTTTTTCAAATTCATGACCTCTATTTTCATTCATTGATAATACACACACAAACATTCCTAAATACATAAATAAATACAAGTCTTGATTCTGTATAATGTTGGTTTTGTGTGTGTTTTTCAGAGTTGACCATTTGATATTGGATAACAAATTGGTGTGCTCTTCCATGGGCAAGAGTATTTCTTCTGCTCTCAACATCCCTTAGTTCCCATAGTTATTTATGTATGGTTAAGGCCGTATGGGTTTTCCTCATCCACGTTAGAAGTCTGTTGCTATTGTTTTTTAGGCAATCATGTTGGCAAGAGATTATGGGTATAGTTTCTGACGTTTCCAGGAAACACAGTCTCTCATCAAGCTCCTTACTCCTATAGTTCTCACAATTTTTTGCCTCCATTTCCACAATGATCCCTGAGCCTCAGATGTGGGAATGCATTCTAGATGTATCTATTGGGTTTGAGCTTCACAACTGCATTTTTGAAAAGACTGTGACTCTCTGTAATGTCTTAACTGTTTGCAAGAGAAGTTTCCTTGAGCACTGAAAAGCTCACACCTGTGTGGCTGATGGACTCGTAATAGCTGCATCCCTGGAGTTGCCTTCAATACGAGCAAGTTATTGGGTAGTCCGACTCTACCCTGTATATTCTGATGTAATCGTGGGAAGGTGATGAGGGAAGCTTTGTTAACCAATCATCTTTAAGAAGTGGAACCTAGTTAAAGCGTGGCTACCTGGAGCCCAGGAAGAAAAACTGGAACAGAACAAGTGCTCAGTCTGGGTGATTCCCGCAGAACACAGCAAAACTTCTCATTCTTGTGACGTGAGTTTCCCATTATAATAAGTAAAAACATAATTGTTTATCTTTAAGCTGGCCTGGTTATTTCCCGAATCGAGTTAACTCATACAGGAAGGAGCCTTGAGAACTTTGAAAGTTTCAAGAGCTTCTGGAACCTTGTGGGATTTCTCTACTTTTGGAGACTTCACCTTCCACTTCTCTCCAGGAGGGATTATTTCATTTCAGAAAAAATACCTATGCAACTGCCATAAACTGGATATTTAGGGAAACTGAAATGTATATTATGGGACATGGACTCTGTTTCATGGAGAATATTAATGTTAGGTTTGACAATGGAATAGAATCTAGATGCCATCAGTTTACTTTCCCTTTAGTTCTGCATCTACTCGAATGGTCCTTCCAGTGTTTCTCTTTCATGAGTGGAACACGACTGATATACTTTAATCTAATTCATTGTTATTGCCAAAAATTAGTATTTAACCTGATGCCTGGTAATGTATACCACAGTGGCTTAGGAATAGAATTGTCCATTAATTTTTTAAAATAAAAACAGAACCGAGAAGAAACATTTGGGGTCTTGCCATTGTGTGTGTACCTTGTATTTAGTAATCCTTCACACTGTAGCAGTGTTGTTCTCTGCTTATTACTGCAAATTTAATAGTATTTAATTAAAATCCGAAATGAGCTTTCAATCTGTTTCCCTAAAAAGTGAGAGGAAGAAAGGCTCATCTTACATTTGCATTATACTGGAAACTGTTAAACACTTAATCTCTCACACAGTGGTTCTGTGCTTTTAAGAGGATTACATTATAATTGTTTAATTATTCATTATGCTGCATTTTGCAGTTCAGTACAAAGACTTTCTCAAAATTAATTTAATGTTTTTATCCTTCTTAGCAGTCATTCTTTGCAGCCGGCTCTCTGTTTCTTTCATGATAGCATGTCGCACAAAGAATCAAGAGGATGCTTGTTGAAAGCTAAGCCTCTAGCTCCAGCAAACAGATCTTTTGCCAGAGCAATGACTCAACACACCACAGGACTACTGAGTCTTTCTGCACTCCAGAGACTGGGGCTAGGAAGAAGTCACCAGTGGGAGCAGCATTAATCATAACTGTAGGAGTGACAGTCAGTTTTCTTGACCGCATTGAGACAGGCGGGGAGGGTCAGTGCTTCAGGCAGCTCATCCTTCAGTCAGGCAAAACTATTGGGAAGATTTCCTTTCTGTTTTCACTGGCATTTTATTTAATCTCATCATTTCCCCCTGCATTCCGGGAAGAAGTACAAAAGCTTCAGGCAGGCACAGCCTGGCCTTTTTTTTTTCTCTCTCTCTCTGCCAAAGTAACCTTGGCAATTGATGGTGTACTGGAAAGCTACCACGCCCCATTTCCTCAACTGTCTTTCCTTTCTTCTTTCTTCCCCATTTTTGTACTTTTTCCTTCTTGAAATCTCTCTTGGAGTTTCATCTGAAAGGCTCACCACAAGGAAGTCCGATGTTAGCAGATCTGTCCATTTCTGTGTTGATTGTATGGGACATTCAGGAAGCAGCCTTCCCCAGCATGGCCTTCTCAGCATGGTAATGCACATGTTCTTCCAACAGTGGTCAGCCTGGAGCTGTGTCTAGACAGCTGCAGCTGTTATTGAAGCCTGCCCTAGTCTAGGCATTTTGTTTCAGGCATCCCAGAGGAATCTCCATAAAGAAACACACTCCAGATAAAAAGAATTCAAGGACTTAGCCTTGTATATGCAAATGCACATTAAAAATTCTTAAACAGTACTTGATTTCTTAGAGAAAATTGTCATGCCCACTATAAAAAGACATTGTAAGTGAATTCATGAAAGGAGATTTTTAATTATCTGCGACACTGTAGTGAGACTGTAGCGTCAGGCACGTGGTAGGTCCTGAGAAACAAAATTCAGCCAATGCCACAGTCCTACATTTGTTGTTCATACATTTCTGGGGTGGGAAGGATCATAGATAAAGAGTAAAACCAAGGAGGAAGGTTAAAGGAGTGACAGAGAAATATAAGAAGCTAAAGAGAGAAGACGGAGCATAGCATTGCCTTGACTACTTTAGATAGATTGGGTAAAGATGAATACCCTAGAAGATGTATACAAGATTTCTGTGTTTATGGATAATTCCCAAAGATTTCAAAATTATTATGAGCGGTCTAATTGGTCAGAAAGAATAAAGAATCACAAATATTTATTTATTATTATTCAAAGAAGCTATATGCACCTTAACAAAAATAAATACTTAGACTAACTCTTAGATTTTCCTTTTTTAAAGAAAAGGGCAGGAAGTAAAAGTTGATCTCAAACCAGAAACTGCTTGCAAGTAAATAGGGCCTTTTTTTCCTCGCCATTTCATTAATCTGTGTAAATTCTTTCTTATGAGGGTTCTATACTCCTGCAGAACACCACATTCTTTATTCCATCCCAACGTATCCACGTGCACTTAGTGGTTACAATACCAGTGTCATTGAATAAGAGCCCCTGTCAATTTCAGGGAACAATTTTTCCCTCCACAAAATTATTTAATTTTTAAAATTGAAAATTTTCTTCCAAAGAGATTTTTCCAACTAAGCTGTTTTCTCTCTCCCCCCCTTCTCTTTCTCCCCTCTTCCCCACTCTTTCTGAAAGAGTCTATCAATGCATTGCAGGATCACTTTAGAAAAGTAACACTTATGATACTGTATAGTGCAGAAACTTCAGGGCTGAATTACCATTATAGTTATAGAGATTTAAAATCTCAATTAGATGGAACAGAGCAGCAGAGCTTTCAGTGGAGCACTGGGCTGAGCTCCGAAGGTTTCAGTTGAAGAATGGAAGGAGTGAGAATATGAGTAAAGAGGTCAAGACCATGATGGGGACACCCACAGAAACAGCTGATGGGAGCTCACAAAGGAAAGGAACCTTTGAATGTGGGTGACAATTGTGTGGCTGGGTCAGACTGTGGGGCCACTGGTAGTGGCACCAGGATTTATCTCTACTGCTTGTACTGTTTTTTTTGGAAACCTATTCTCTTTGAATGGATACCTTGTTTAGCCTAGATATGGTAGGGAGGGTCTTGGTCCTTCCTCAAAGCAATATGCCTTACCCTCTCTGAGGAGTGGATTAGTGGGTGGGAGGGTAAGTTGAGGGAAGGGAGAAGGGGAGAGAGTAGGGACTGGAATTGGTATGTAAAATGAAGAAAAATAGTTTGTTTACTTTTTATAAAAAGTAAAATTAAATAGAGACAAATTTTAAAAAAAGAAAAAAACTCAGTTGACGTGAGCTTTGCACACAAACACACACACAAAACAATTGAAGATAGTGCATACAATTACATATAAATGTCTTTACATAAAAGGTGGTTAATGTTATCTATTGCTGGGATGTAGTCTAAGAATACTTTTACCACTTTATTGTTAATAAATGAAACATTGCTGTACAAATGTTAATAGAAAGACTTTATGTTTAAGCGCATATGCTCTGCCTTCACTCTTTATGTCAATTCTGTTTTGTTTGCCTTCCAGGGCTTGCAGAAACAACAGTTGTAGCCTAGACATTCAGGTATGAGTACTTTCAGTTAGACTCCATCCCATATCATGCCATGGAAAAAGAAAAAAGAAAATCTCAAAGGAATTCACTATAACCAGAAAATAGGTTGGAAGGCTATGTTAGTAAGTGAAGAAGTTTCTGTAGAGAATATAATAGTTCAAAAGACAGCCGGGCGGTGGTGGCGCACGCCTTTAATCCCAGCACTTGGGAGGCAGAGGCAGGCGGATCTTTGAGTTCGAGGCCAGCCTGGTCTACAAGAGCTAGTTCCAGGACAGGCTCTAGAAACTACAGGGAAACCCTGTCTCGAAAAAACAAACAAACAAACAAACAAAAAAAATAGTTCAAAGACAGATGCTGGAGAGCATTTAGAAGGAGTTTACCCCAAACCCTAGTCATTTGTTCTTCCCTTAAAAGATTCCATTGCAATGGTGCCAGCATATTCTCTGTATCCTTTATCCTTAGGGCCAGCAGAGCCCTGAACATGAAATGATTGAAATTAATTTACTTAGCCTCTTTTTTCTCCTGAAGAACGTCTTCCTTTTCCAAAGAATTTTTTGTTCATTATTTACTTTCTTACTTCTTGTGTTGTGTTTGTGTATGAGTGTGTTTTTGTGTCTCTGTGTGTGTTTCTTTGTGTGTCCACTCATGCAAGTGTACCACAGAATGCATGTGGATTCTCAGCATCAAACCCCAGTTCTCAGTCATGTTAGCACACACCCTTACTCAGTGAGCCATTCTCCTGTCCTCGTTTCCAAAGAGCCATTACAGAACAAATTTAGGTACTTGATTTCTAACATTGCATACTTAGTTTTCATGAGAAGGGGTGGAGTATTGTGGGAGGAGGGCATGCTCTCAAGATGAAGGAAGAGGAAGAATCATAAGACTGCTTCTAGAAAGGCAAGCAATAAATCTGAGCTTTGACCTCAAATTCCTTACGACAAAAACAATGTAATTTGGGGGAGAAACTTAATTAAGCCTAACTGTCTTGCTCTTGTCTAGTTGTGACATTTATGTGCAGTAAAGACTTTTCTATACTATGTGGCTTCCTTTCTCTTAATTCCCTTTGACTATCATTTTACACAGTAAAAACATTACTTTAATGCAACTTCATACATAAACTTGTTTCCCCCCAAATAACAAATAGCTTGCCGTCTTTATAATATCCACTGAAAATAGCTTGCCATCTTTATAATATCCATTGAAAATAGCTTGCCATCTTTATAATATCCACTGAAAATAGCTTGCCATCTTTATAATATCCACTGAAGGAAAAGAAATAGAAAATTAAAGACTATGGTGTGGTAGCCACCTATGTCTGTTTTACTTTGAAATACATGTTTAAACAGAATTTGATCAGCTTAAAATTTTATCACTTAATGTCGCTGGTAGAAGTAGGTCACCAGGGAAGGCCTTTTGAAGGTCCCAGATGCTCTCTTGTTTCCTGATCAGACATGTTGTGAGGCAGAGTTGACAGATGTTCTTCCCATTATGACAAGAGCAGAACAGAACCGCTCCTCTCACTGTCCCTTCCCTGCCGTGGACTGACGATGTTCGAAAATGGTGAGCTCACACAGGCTCTTCTTTCTCAAGTTGCTTCATTCGGATATTTTGTCAAGACAACACACAAGTTGACTAATTCAAACCCTTTCCCTTTGTTTAAAAGAGGAGCGAAGGCTTGGAACTCAGCAGTAACATCAATGGTGGGTGAGACACATTATGTAACTTTACAATATTCATGAGTGAATCAGCAAGATTAAAAAGTAGTTGGATAAAGTGAGAGAGTAAAGGGAAGACCCAGCAGCTAGTGATGCTATTTCTCACGTTCAGAAAATAAAATGAGAAACTTTCAGGGTTTAGAGGCAAAGGGAGTGGATTCTGATTTGACAGGTTAGTTGGGAAAAAACCCTAAAACCGCAATTGAAATGTATGGTAAACATAGAATGGAATATAACAGAATCTTTAAATGATGTAGAAACAATGTATGGGCTCTCTATTAGTATGTCTATTACCATCGAGGAAAATTGGGTGGACGAAGGGAGAGAAAAATATTTATATAGAGACTTTATAATTAAAATGTATTTAAAATACTCCTCACCTTTTTTATTTTATGCTCAGGACTAAATATCAAAAAAAGTCTTCAAAAAATAATAAAATATGGATCTGCAAAAAATCCATGCCTTCTAAATCCACATTTGATTTTCATCTCATCAGTACTGCACTATGACCAAACAAAGCCAATTTCAGCTACTATTCCATGGGGTATTGAAAAACCCATTCTCCTGTGCTTTTGTTTAGACATAAACAAACACATCCTAGGTGACATGAAAGAAAACGTGTTGGAGTGACAGTGCTTGCAAAAACACTGCTCATGGTAATTCTTAGTTAAAAGTTTTGATTAATGATGTAAAAGCATTATCATTTTGTATTTAAGATGGTGAAAAATATATAGTATTAACCAGACTATGGTTCATTTTGCCAGTGATCTAGTTTCTGCTTAGGCTCCTTTATTTGGAGTAGAGTGGGTATTTCAAAATTGACTTAGGGAAAGAGTAAAATGTAAATTTAAATATCCCCATCTAACTTAAGGCTGTCTCTGAGTCAATAAGAACGTTTCATCTCTGAGGCTCTGAGAACCCTCATACTGAAAAAAAAAAAGAGAGTAAGTGAAGAGTAGAATGTGAAACAGAATCTTAGGGCTTTTACTGACAAGATGTAGGTAAAGATACCTTGGTATCCCCTCAACAGAAGGCGAGAATGTCTGCTGTAAGCATATTAGTAAAACCCATGTCACAATGGAGAGGAATATCTGGAAGAAGTAGCCTAGAGCCAGTGGCATGATATATGCACTTTTTAATTTTTATTCCTTAGCCACACTTTTTTTTTTTTTTTTTTTTTTTTTTTTTTTTTTTTTTTTTTTTTTTTTTTTTGGTTTTCGAGATAGGGTTTCTCTGTAGCTTTGGAGCCTGTCCTGGAACTAGCTCTTGTAGACCAGGCTGGTCTCGAACTCACAGAGATCCGCCTGCCTCTGCCTCCCGAGTGCTGGGATTAAAGGCGTGCGCCACCACCGCTCGGCTCTCCTTAGCCACACTTTTGAAAGTCACTTAAAAAATCATTATGCTGTTTTCTGAAGTTTTTTTTTTTTTTCTGAAAGAGATGGCATTCTCAGAGGAATCTGAAATTCCTCTGAGTAGAAACAGAGTCACCAATTTATTCTGCTGCATTATCAGTAATGTTGCATTTAATATGCAAAATGATAGGTTTCTATTATTGGTGAAAAGGCAGAGTAGATGCTGATATTAAAAGATGAGAAAACGGCTCTCTTCTAAGTACAGTTGGCTGATCATAAAATGTGCAATTCAAGCTTTTATATCGATATTTTAGATTGACAGTACCCTTGGGTTAGTGGAGTGAGCTTCATTTACTCTGAAGTCATAGAAAGTCATGTTGATTGTCTGAGCAGGTGGCTGTACTGGAAGGCTGATGCTAAAAGGTAGAACAGAAAAAGCCAGTTCTTATTATAGGAAGTCCACTATTGCCTTGAAGCTGAGGTACCCAACAAAGGAAAAATATAGGAAGAGACCTCGCTGCAGATTCTATCAAGCCTTAAATAATTCTTTAATTTAGTCTGCATTAGTTCTCTTATTTCACAAAGTACAAGAAAATGGTGTAAGCAGTTGCTTTCATGGGAGAAAGTGTGAGCAGTTGTATCATATAAGAAATCCCCTTTCTTCCTTTCTGCTTATGTCTTCCTGAGCACAGGCATGGCCTTGTGTATTAAAAGTGTCTGGAGTGATGAAATATTTGTTTATTCTATTTCAGAAAGCTTGTTTATTTTTCTGTGCAATAGGGCCAAAGATTATGCTAATATATTCCATATATATATACATATACATTTTTTCTTAAGTCAATCTCTAGATGCTCACTTCTCTCTGTAATAAAAGGAGAATGAGCAAAGACTTGCACAGTATTCATAACCATATTATTGCCATATGGCCCTCTCCAAATTACATTGTGCTGTAAGTTGAGATTGTCTGAAGGAGTCTGGCTAACTTCCAACATGGGAATACCTTTCAGAGGCTGATGCTAATGGGAATGTGATTGTCTGGTAATGTAACAGCGTTAATACTGTTTTTATTGAGTTAGCTGGACTGCTAGCTATTGCGTGCTGGAGGAAATACAGCGTATGGTCCAATGATCTAATGTTGATATCTTGCCAGACATCTATCATGCTAAGCATGTCATAGATATAAGAAACCGGGCTATATGGCTTTTTGCTATGGTCCAAATCAGTTTTCCGTAAAGCTTTAAAAGAATAGGCATTGACATGTACAAGGAGATTAGAAAATAAATTTATCTTATTGGATAGCCACGTTTACTTATTTCATGTTTTCTGATTGTATGTGTCCTCACAGAATAAAGCTATTCTTTACCACAGTGATTGCTCAAGTGAGATGCCCACAGGCACATCAGAATCCTGTGGGAAACTGTCACAAAAGCAAAAACATGCATGACATTCAAGTCCTACCAAGTCAGAAAGTGGGAAGAATTGGGCAAAAAAAAAATGATACTTCAATAAACACAGAATATAGATATGATGCTCATTCATATTGGAGAACAGTTACTTTAGACCTTGTTTTCCAACAGTTATTGAAATACAACAAAACAAAATATGATACCTTAGTTTTATAAAAAGGTTTTCAATACTTGATGCTTCCCTCGACCTTTCTAAGATCTAATCTCGAAATTCTTTTCATAAGCCAGTTAAAATGCACATCATACCCAATTGAAAGTGAATAAGAATACTAAACATGGATTTCCTCAGGGAGTTAAGGTAAATTTATTACAAGAGAATAAAATCTGGTTCCAGTCAGTCTCTCTCAACTATATTCCAATCGTCGCGACAACGATACAAAGCAAAGCACATATACCAAGAATTCTATCTTGTAATCTTTTATGTAGCTAAAAGGAATCCCGGCAAATGAATTCAGAATTGAAAAGAAATAGCTTTGAAATATGAATAGATAACCAGTGAAAAATAATAAGAAATATTTGAAATTAAGTATGTTACCCAGAATATGCAAGCCAGAATAAACTCTTTCCTCTTTCATCTTGTTTGTCCCTTCATATTCTAAATCTGCTGGAGATTTCCTAGCCACATGAGGTCTAGAAATTCTCAATAACTCTAATGGAGCTGTACATTCCTTATTAGAAAACAGCTCTCTGGATTAAGTAAAATAGAATAAGAGGATTCCCCAAAGATACCTTGTTATATACTTTCGTAATGTTGCATAACAAAGCATGGCCCTCAAGAGAGTCAACACGTACATCTTCGTTTTGTACTCTGTGTTATCACATCGTTGATATTTTCTACTTGTAAGTCTCTTTGCTAGGCAGTCTGCAGTACTCACACATGAGGAAATTCAACCGTCCCAATTCTTTAATCAGTGAAGGTCTTCAACACCGTGGGTGGAAGAGAAAATAACTGAGGGGATTAGCTTTTTGCCAGAACCAGCAGTGTTAAATTCATGATATTTAAAAAAAAATTGTTAAGCTGTAAGTCAGTGGCAGGAGCAGGAATTACTGCTTCTCAGAGACTATAAATTTTCGGGTGGGAATGTGACTTACCATACATGAATTTTCAGGAAAAATTAAATATTTAAAGTACCCCAGCTAGGGTAGAGCTTAGCCCCAAACCATGAGAAATTTATTTCCAATGTGTTTGCTTACTTCTGAAGCAGTACATGTCTTCGAAGGGAAACAGAAGTAACTACATAAGAAAATGGACAAAAGTAATCATGTTTATTCATGTGTCTGTTTTTGTATTCTTTAAGACAGAGTCTTAGGTAATCTGGCAGGTCTTGAACTTCATATAGAGCCAAGATTGAACGTGAAGTCCTCATTGCTTTGTCTTCACCTTCTGAGTACTGGGAAAATAAGTGGGTGTCACCACTTATGGTTAACCATTTTTTGGGGGGTCAACAATTTCTATACAGTTTAGCCACAAGTCTTCATGAAACATCCACAAGTTCTTTCAGATGCCTTCCTTCCTGGCAACAATTCTAAAAGATTTACTTATTGCCAAAAGTCAAGCTCTCTTACTTTTGGAATTTTATACACAGAAGAAACAAATTGTAATGGGTTTTTATAAACTCATATTAAAATTATAGCAATCCCTCAAGCACACAAGATTCTATCAGGGTTTAATACTGATAGCTAAAATTTTATCTTATTTAATATGTTTCTTTTCAAGTGAAAATAAAGAAAATAGTTATGTCCCAGACTTCAGAGAGACTGCCCCTAACAGCATGTGCTAAATGCATCAGAAACTCTCAGGGGGAAATAGATGGATTCAAATGACATTCCTTTAATATTTATTACAAGGAGGTTGTGGGTAGTCGTGCTGGTTGGGTATAAAGCTAAGCTCTAACATTTGCTGTAGGAAATGGAAATGCACACCCTATTTTCGAACTAAAACATTGCCTTTCTCTGTAGAGATATTTTTGCCTGTCACATCTAACACTTTCATACCAGAGCACTTCTGAAAACATAGTAATTACACTTAGACCTTGGGAAAACATGTGGTGAGAGAGACAGTTGCCATTGCAGCTATATTTCCTGTCTTGCTTTTAGTTGAGTAAACCGATAGGTTTTCTGAAAAGAGTTATACTAGCCAATGACTACAAGAGAAGGAGAATCAGTCTCCTCAGGGATGAGCTGTAGCACAGGATGTCAAATCCCAAGTATTTAATCATGTATACATGAGCTAGAAGTTTGCATGTATGTGCCTATATATACTTATATATGTATATACATGTAACAATAATAATTAAATGAGAGAGTATAAATTTGGAAAGGGGCGCACAAAAAGACTTTGATATTATTCATCCATTTTTGTATATATTTAAGGTCATTTTCTAAAAATAATACTGTCTAAGAATTTAATTACTTCTTACAAAATGGGCCAATGCTATGTGCTTTTGTTCTCCTCAATGGTCTCTAAAGACAAATCTGTTTAGTTTGAAGTTCTGCAATATCTTGATTACTACTTTTGATAGCAATTTTGTTACTCTCCTACAGTCTTCACTTTGCAATATATAATTTACTGCTTTACATTCTCAAAAATCTACTAAATATTGCAAACCTTTCTAATACCTACATATGTCCTAAAAATAAATCTGAGATGGAGCAAACCTAAGAAGTTAAATCATGTTGCTAAGTCATTTTCTATTCATTTCTATGATTCAAATATGTACTTCTCAAGGCTAACTTGGAATTCTTGTTCCAATTTTCTACTTAAAAGATCTTATAAATGTCTTACTTTACTCAAAAAGCCAGTAAGCTTTTTAATAAGTAATTCAAACTATACCTTTTCCTGCCTTTGATTTCAGGGGTTCACATCCTACCCAAAAGAGAAAGGTGTTATTGCCTAAGCAAGCTCTCCTTGTGACTCAGAGTGCTTGTCACATATAAAGTACCATGCTACACATATAATTAATTTCAGAAACTGTTGTTGAGAGTAAGATGGAAATTTATGCAAATTATGTTTGTTCCTGTTCAATGGTTAAATTCTTCATGGTTCTGAAATGTGATTTTTCTTGTAGGATATGTATGCGAAACAGGTATGGAAATGTGGTGAGCCTGGAAATTCCTACACTAAGCTCAGAAGTGCAAACATTTCTGTGTAACTGACTTGAACTTTCTTATAACCTCCATGCCCAGGATTAAGGAAACCCTGCAAATGTATTTTCACCTCTTCTAACTTTAGTTGCTCTCAGGGTAAATGAATATAAAGGCATTATGGTCAACTTGGTTTCAGAGACTTTCTTTTTTTTATATATATTCTAGTGTCTAAGATGTTGTGTAAACTGAAAAGGATGCTGCTCTGCCTCCGCCCTGTGTGTGGTGGACATCTAAGTTGTCAGCATAGGACTTGGTGTGACCCTTGGCATTCCATACTCACCTTTGGACAGGTGTGTTGTTCTCTCTACTAACTGTTCACACTGAGGTCATTTCCTGCAGCACTGGAAAGCCTGATGATACCTAGACCACTCCGGGCACTAATTAGCCTTCTAAGTTTACCTTGTTTTTGTGAAGCCTATGTATCTCAATTCAGTCTAGTCTTCGCTTGGCTTAGGCATATTTTATTTATTTATTCATTTATTTTTTTATTAAAAATTTCTGCCTCCTCCCCGCCTCCCATTTACCTCCCTCTCCCCGCTCCACTCCCCGTCCCTCTCCAGTCCGAAGAACAGTAAGGGTTCCCTGCCCTGTGGGAAGTCCAAGTTCCTCCCGCTCCATCCAGGTCTAGGAAGGTGAGTATCCAAACAGGCTAGTAGGATCCAAATCCAGTGCCATTGTCCTTGGCTTCTCAGCAGCCCTCATTGTCCTCCATGTTCAGGGAGTCCAGTTTTATCCTGTGCTTTTTCAGTCCCAGTCCAGCTGGCCTTGGTGAGCTCTGATTAGATCAGCCCCACCATCTCGGTGGGTGGGAGCACCCCTCGCAGTCCTGACTTCCTTGCTCATGTTCTCCCTCCTTCTGCTCCTCATTTGGACCTTGGGTGCTCAGTCCGGTGCACCAATGTGTGGCTCTGTCTCTATTTCCATCCATCGCCAGATGGAGGTTCTATGGTGATATGCAAGATATTCATCACTATGATTATAGGATCTGGCCTTTTCCGGCTCCCTCTCCTCAGCTGCCCAAGGGAGTAGCTGGGGACATCTCCCTGGATACCTGGGAACCCCTCTAGAGTCAAGTCTCTTGCCAACCCTTAAGTGGCAGGAAATTCGGGATCAACCTACCCCAGGACCCAGCAATTCCACTCTTGGGAATATACCCAAGAGATGCCCTATCATATTACAAAAGCATTTGTTCAACTATGCTCATAGCAGCATTATTTGTAATAGCCAGAACCTGGAAACAACCTAGATGCTTTTCAGTGGAATAATGGATGAAGAAACTGTGAAATATATACATATTAGAGTACTACTCAGCAATAAAAAACAATGACATCTTGAATTTTGCATGCAAATGGATGGAAATAGAAAACACTATTCTGTGTGAGGTAACCCAGACCCAAAAAGATGAACATGGGATATACTCACTCATAATTGGTTTCTAGCCATAAATAAAGGTCATCGAGCCTATAATTCGTGATCCTAGAGAAGATAAATAAGAAGGTGAACCCAAAGCAAAACAGTTATCCTCCTGGATATTGGATGTAGTCAAGATTGCTGGACAAAAATTGGGAACTTGGGGATGGGGAGGGATGGGGGTAAGGGGAGATGGGGAGAGAAAAGTGGGAAGGGGAGGAGGGGGAGAGCTTGGGTGAATGGGATGGTTGGGATATAGGAAGGGTGGTGGATTTGGGAGCAGGGAAGTATATATCTTAATTATGGCTTAGGCATATTATGTAAGACTTAAGTTATTCATAGCCAGCACTATCATGGCCAGTGGTTGGGCAGGCTAGCTCTCGCTCTCAGTGACTTTCAGAATCTCCATGGTAGGCCATGTTGTTTCAATAACACGAATTCCATGGTATTTTTTGTCTGTATACATTATACCTCTATGTTATGCTGGTGACAGTTTAGAAAGTTGAGGGCTATTGAGGTCCTAGTCAGACTTAAAGCCTCTTACAAGCACCTAAATCTATTAGAGGATGGTACTTGTAAGTTTTCTAGTTTCTTTTTGAATTTCATCTTTTCAAGTCATATGTGTTAAGATGCCAGGATATGGCTCACCATCTTTCCGTTTTCCTCTACCCGAGGAAAGAGTTCCTACCACAGGAACTCTTTGCTGAGGTTTCTTGTCTGTAGGGATGTTTCCACTACCATTTCTTTCCTAGGAAAATATCTATTACATTTAAGTAAATTGTGTCAGAAATATTATCTTCATTTTTCATGATATTGAACTGACAGGAATCAGTGAATCACATCTTATAGGAACATTCAGATACCATTAAGTTGATACTCTTTCATATATCATATGTCAATAGTTGCAAAAATACTAAAATAATAAAACAAGTAAAGAAAATTTTATGCTTCTAAAATTTTAATGACAATATTTACAGAAGCTTATAAAATATGCTCTACTGAGACTTGTTCCTGTGTGTGTGTGTGTGTATCTCACATGATTGAATTTTGAAAAGCATTTTAATGATATTTATTTGATGCTTCTTACTATTTTAATATGTCTTTTCTTGTTTGATCATCATCTGATGCACGATTAATAAAAACTCAGGGTTCAGGGCCAGATAGTGGGGTTCAACCTGAATCTTCTAAAAGCAAAACAGCCAGCCACTGCTTCATAACTGGTTCTTACCTCAACCTCAGTCTGCAATGGTGATCCTGCCTCCTGGAATCTGAGAATGAGACTGTGTCTGTGAGCTGCCTCCCCACCCCCATTTTAGAATCTTTTCTAGGGCTGGGATTAAAGGCATACACCACCCAATTTCTATGGCAACTAGTGTGGCCACTGGGATTAAAGGTGTGTGTTACCATAACCTGTCTGTAAGGCTGACCAATGGAACTGTTTTACTCTCAGATCTTGATTTATTTATTCTTTGTTTATTAAAATACAATTGAAATGCCACTACATTTCCCCTTTTTGTCTAAAAGAGAAGGCTATAACTTATATAAGAAAGCTATATACAATAAGTACAATGATTATATACAATTATATACAATATATACAGGCAATAAATCAACAATGTCTAGTCCATTTGCATTCGACAAATTCAGAAAAAAACATTTTGTATCTATCCTATCTTGGTGAGTACAAAGTCTTATACCTAATTTACTTTCTATCATAACTTGTTTTTGAGTCTGGTAAACTATAACTATAGCTATCTAATTTTCAACTTCCTGCGAGACCCAAGAAGGAAATAATATTAATTGAGTAAGCAGGAAGTGCAAGCAGTGACTTCCAAAAAATGTAATGACAAAAACAGCTGACTTCCTGGACAGTCACCCAAAGTTCCTCAATGCAATGTTGGGGCATCCATGTTTGGTCTACAGGCCTAGACCTGTGAAGCAGGATATTTTGTGTCCTGCTTTTCTAATTAGGATAGCATACTATCAGCAGTTGAGGCATGGGCATTTTTTTTGTCCTGTGACTTACTTTTACCACAAAGAAAGTAAACTTCATGTGGAGCTTCTTCAGTACTCATTATTCTCTGAGGTAGATTGGTGCTGCCAGGAGCAGACATGTCTCATTACCATAAAAAGAAGAACTTAGGTTATTAAAACATCTTAAATGCTATATTCTGTAGATTTCTGAAGTGTTTGAACATGACCTGTCTATCTAAAGTATATCTTTGTTTGACAATGAAAACATTCACAACGTAACTACAAGTTCAATTATACTAGGTGATTAACCACTAGCCTATATTTCTTTATTATCCTAAAGAGTTGATAATAATAATTATCAAGGACTAGAAATTTGCATTACATTCTTAAATGAGCTGTATAGGTACAATACCTTGAACAAGATTAGAAATATATATACTATGTTTTAACAAAATTAATCTCGAATTTGTATCAATATACAAAATTTGCATACAATATACAAAAGTAAAAGCAATGCAAAACATTTAAAACTAATAGTTGCTTTTAAAGAGTAAATTCAATAATGTACCTTTTTATCTTGTTATATCTATATCCTCCCTTTTTACTTTCAGAGTAGATTCAATAATCTACCTTTCTACCTTATCATATCAATATCCCCTTTTTCTTTTCCTTTCTTTTTTCCTTCTTCCTTCCTTCCTTCCTTCCTTCCTTCCTTCCTTCCTTCCTTCCTTCCTTCCTTCCTTCCTTCCTCCCTCCCTCCCTCCTTCCTCCTTCCTTCCTTCCTTCCTTCCTTCCTTCCTTCCTTCCTTCCTTCCTTCTTTCCTTCCTCCCTCTGCCTCCCTTCTCCTCCCTCTCCCTTCCCCCTCCTTTCTTTCTTTTTCTTTCTTTTTTCTTTGTTTTCCAAGACAGGGTTTCTCAGTAGCTATGGAACCCATTCTGGAACTCACTCTGTAGACTAGGCTGAGCTCGAACTCACAGAAACCCACCTGTTTCTGTCCCCATGCTATGTGTAAAGGAATATGCCACAATTTCCTAACCTTTCTCTTTTTTAAAACAAGAATCTTGAATCTAATTTTCCTTTGTATAGCTTTTCTCCAGACCATTGTCCATAAAAATTTGCAACCAACACATTGAACATTGAACAAACATCCATAATCTATTTTGGGGAATGTGGGCATAGTTTTCTAGGCTACTTCTTGCTGGTTGGGGGTGCCGATAATCTTGTGGGCACCCAGAGAAAATTTAGATTTAAAATAAAATCTTTACTGGAGTATTCTGTGAGGCTGGATTATTTCAGCCAGCAGTCTTGAAGCTCTTCTGGGTGTAGAACTCAGAGGAATTTGTAACAAATATATTCTGAAACGTTGGATCTTCTGGGTCATCCATTCCTATTGGAGATTTTTCAGAGTCTCTTCCTCGAAAAAACCTTATTTTTCTTAACAAAGAATGAATCCACAGCCTCTCACTTCCTGTGGAAAGAAAAGCAAAACCTCTTCTCAAAAGTAACATATCTTTTGACTTAAATTTTGTAGTCAAAGCATTTTAAAAATATATAGGTTGGATTAATTCAGGAGCATTAATTAATAATCAACTATCTTTTAGTATCTCTTGCTTCTTGCTCAGCAGTCAAACAATTCAAGGACCACACAATAACATACAGTATCCAGATTCTCTGTGTATTTTCCATTTTTACATGGAAGCTATGCTGGGATGGATGGGAGCTTGAGTGTTTGTTTAGCTTGAGCTTCTAGAGCTAGAATTCCAATCCCAACTCTGACCTGGACTGGTGACTAAAAAGCCTCAGGCAAATTTGTGAATTTAAACATCAAAAAGTTAGGTACCAAATGAAGCACAATTAAATCAATCTCAGGGTCATAAATTGGGGTTCAACCTGAAGATCCAAAAAGCAAAAACAGCCAGCCACTGGTTCTTACTTCGACCTCAGGTTGAAATGGTGATTCTGCCTCCTGGAATCCCAGAATGAGACTGTGTTTGTGAGCTGTCTCTTCCAGCCCCATCTGATATTCCTTTATATGGCTGCAATGAAAAGTGTGCATCACTGGGATTAAAGGCATGTACCACTCGATTTCTTTGCCAACTAGTGTGGCCACTGGGATTAAAAGGTGTGGGTCATTGTAGATACTGGGATCAAAGGAGTGTGTTACCATAACTTGGTCTGTAAAGCTGACCAGTGGGACTGTTTTACTCTCAGATCTTCAGGCAGTCTTTATTTATTAAAGTACAATTGAAATGCAACTACAGACATCTTCTGGGATGTAGACAAGTTACACCTTGTGTGGTTTTATTGATGGGGAAATTAAAATTACATATTTTTGCTGTATCACATTGATATTTATTTTGAAGGAAAAAATGGTCTGCATTTCCATACATGTTTCTGGCTTGATATTCTTTCCTTAAAATTATGCTTCTAATGTACTATGACTCAATAAACGAAAAGAAAAAAGTCTACCTATACCGATTTTCTCATTAAGAGTCTGTCCTTTGCCCTGTTTTCCCTTCCAGGACTTTGTGTGTCTGTAGCATCACATGTTCGTTCAGTCTTGCTACAAAGCAAAAATGCTTCTTTGTTTGTGAATCTAAGTCTGTATTGTACATATTTCCCAGGGCACTGGTTTCCAGGCTTCTGTGGACACTCTTGAGTCCTCCTTTCTTCTCTACTTGTTTACCATCTTTTATTTATCCCCTAGTCATATGATCTTGCATTACCTCTACCTTCGGTGTTTTCTCTGTGACCAGGTCTAATATTTATGTTGTTGACAATTTTTTGCAGTGATTCCTGTCTGATGATATTTGAGCCAGTCCAATCTCTTGATATCCCACACAATTTCTTATGAACTAAATCTTATTTAATGCAATTGTATTGAAATGTAAGTTCTTTCAGAAGAATGTTTCACTTCATGGCTTAGGTGAATTATTGGATTTGTAAACTATAGTGCTTGGGTAACTGAGGCTGTGAATACTCACTGTTTGTAGCTTTCATTAGGTTTGGTGAATTCTTGAAACTAACACATTAGTCAATGTTTTATCTTGGTGACTGGACGCAAGAGTGATTAAACTCAGTTTATCACCCTCTGTATCAGTTGTCAACCTGAGGCAGGAAGCAGATGAAAAGAGAGGAAGGACCATTTACCACTGTGGGTTTGCGGGTGGGACACTCTAGCAAGAGGTGATGTGGTAAGCAATTTGAAGAGGATTCCTGATGAGATTCATCTTGCTTTATATAATATTCTCTTGATTATAGTGTTTGTAAGCAAAGTCCTATCTCAATTTAGAATGAGCTTATTTCTATGACTGAACTGTAAAAGACACTCTCTTATGTCTTGCCCACAAACAGTGCCACCTTCGAGCTGTCATGCTGAAAGGGGACAAATATTGGATAATAGATGATCTCTGATCAACAGTCAAAAAGGAACTGTGACCTCAGTCCAACAACCCACAAGGACCTATATTTATCAACAGATCCCGGGGAATGAACTTGAAGTAGAGAACCATCAGCTCTGTCCATTCCTGGACAATTCCCTGGTTACTGTTTCTTAGTAGACTAAGTGAGAGGATCTAGCTACGCTGTGGCTGATTTCTGTGGCATAGAAACCAGATAAATAAACATGTGTTAACGTAAGCTGTTGAGACCACAGTAATTTGTTATTCAGCAGCTGATAGTGGTAGTTATGCCACGACCACTCACAGGACCAAGGGACAAATGGGACAAAGGCAGTTCTCAGAGTCTGGACAGTGGTACCTGGGTTAGAACTGTGGTCCCTAAGAAAACAAGTCACAGCAATGTCCCTGGAGTAAACTGGGCAGAAGAAACTCCCCTCTTTCTTCTCCTGCCACCTTTAAACTCCTGTTAGACTTCATTTTAACCTGACTGAAGCAGAAACGAGAGAGCACTGCAGCCAGTGTCCTAGCACAACAGCAGGAAGAACAGGATGTCCGTCTCTTAAGGCTGTTGTTATGAAGTATAACAAACTGGATGCCTTCAGACTACAGATATTTATTGTCTTACAGTTCTGTAGGTTAGTTGTCTGAAATCAAGTTTTTGGCAGTACTATGTTCTCTCCAAAGCCTAGAGGGAAGAATCCTTGAGTCTTTGTAGTACTGTGTAAGAAATCCTTATTCTCCTTGCTTTCCAGCTGCTTCCAGCCCTGCGTCTGTTATCACATCATGTCTGCTCCTTATGTGTCTGGGCTTTTGTGTCATCTCTATATATAATTGCACAAATTATATTGAGTTAGAAAAATCTGAATTCAGTGTTACCTCATCTTAAACTCGATTATATCTACAAATATACTATTCACAAACAAAGTCACATTCATAGATCATACAGATTAGGATGAAAACACATATTTTAGGGGACACAATTCTGTCCACAGCAGCCAGAAATCAGCATATATAGAAGCACAGACATATAACTCTCCGGGGAGTAAAGGTAGTATATTTTGAGTATTTACTTACAAGGCTAAGGTTCAGCATGAGCTTGTCAATGCCAAAATGAGATAAATGATCCAGTTCTTATCATTCTTTACAGATTACTTACATAATTTGTGTTTTGTAAAGGAAGATCCATGGAAGGCGAGCAACTAGTGCAGACTGTCTGAAAACCATAGACAGTAGACTGGTTTGTTGCCTTATTGACCTCAGTGCTCTGGGTATTGGAGCTGAAATGCTTTTTATAAACCTCTCCAAGCCTAAAACACTAAAACATATAGTTTAACATAGAAGACAGGGAACTACACAAACAATGGTAACTACATCTTGCATGGTATAAAATCTAGACTTTTGAAATACATTGTATCAAGTGTCACATTTTTCTTTTTTCTTTTTTCTTTTTGGTTTGTCTAGACAGGGTTTCTCTGTGGTTTTGGAGCCTGTCCTGGAACTCACTCTTGTAGACCAGGCTGGTCTTGAACTCACAGAGATCCGTCTGCCTCTGCCTCCTGAGTGCTGGGATTAAAGGCGTGCGCCACCACCACCCAGCTCAAGTGTCACATTTTTCAAGTGTGAATTTAATTTCTTTTTAGCTTTAAATAATTAGGAGGAACTAATATTTTTCATGGATGTTTTTTGGGGACTCTGTATATATTTTTGTATGTATGTATGAATGTATGTGTGTATGTATGTATGTTAATAATAGATAATTCATGATATGCAAGAAAAGTATTTGCTATTTAGCCATGTCATTTTTCATAAGCTCTAAAATGTATTTTTTTATTTAAAAATAATTGGGAAATTTCTGTGGCATACGAGAACAGTAAATATTCCATTCTCAAATGATTAGGACTTTACATATTTAAATTTTAATTGCTTAATCTGGAAGACAACTTTGGTGATTTAAAGTTGTGGCAAAAAGCAGTACAAGCCTTCAAACTTACAATCAATTTACAAAAATATGCCATCCCTGAATTTATTGACCATCTGTCAGTCTTCCCTCACTACTAGCTGGCTGTCAGTGTTTATTATTTGATGCACTCTGGAATGAGTCACTGCAAGGAGCAATCCATATCTACATCATAATGATTAATGGGGTCATTGTCTACCCACAACCACCTCTGTCATCACTCTTCCCTTCTAGGCATGGGTAAATGGCATTCTCCAAATCAAGTGGGGATTCCCGTAGCCATCTCAAAGCACATAGTTTCTTGTGTACTGAATTAATTCAAATGACATGAAATAAATTAAGCAAGGCTCAGTCAAACCTTCTATTGCAATTCTTAGACACATTAAATCAATAATAATTTTAAACATCCTAAAATTTAGTTTACTTTTATACACATATAGACAATTATTATTTGTCTATATTATTTGTAGACAACATTGAAACTAATTAAATCAAAACTAGCAAATAAATTGAGCCATGGGTCTTTGTCCATTTTTCTCTATTATGTATCAGGAGCTGGCAGATAGATGTAACACATGCAGATGGTATTCCGATCATGAAAGGGTAAGTTTTACTAGAAAGGGCAGAGATATTTGAAACAGACAGATCAGAATCCAACATTGATTAACTGTCATGTTTTGAGTACCTAATACTCTTTCTTCACAAGCACCACCTTTGCATGTAAAATATGGGTAATATTATTTCTCTGCTATGTTTATTAGCAATATTATGTGAGATTAGATCACAGTGCACTAGGCACCAAACCTGTGTCTCAGATCTCTGTAGGGTGGCAATGAAGAGTTGAGTGCAGAAACCAGAAAAAAGAAATTGCTGGGAACAATTTAAAGCTCAGTGTTCAATGAGGTTAACATCAGCATGATAAGAAAGGTCTATGACTTGTGAGTTTCAGAAAATAGCATATTAAATTCGACGACAAGAATCCGTACGACTTAGGTGGTGATTTTAGATAGCCTTTGCTTATTTGGGAAGAGACAAAAGGCTTAGAATATGGGGCAAAACAGAGATAAAAATAAATAGCATCTATGTATGTATGTATGTATGTATGTATGTATCTATCTATCTATCTATCTATCTATCTATCTATCATCTATCTATCTATCTATCATATATCTATCTATCTATCATCTATCTATCATCTATCTATCTATCATCTATCTATCTATCTATCATCTATCTATCTATCTATCTATCTATCTATCTATCTACCTATCATCTAGGTGTTAGAATATTTGGACTTGTTTCTATATATTTGTGTTTGTCTTAAACTATATGTAGAGTTAACATAGGTTGGAGGCATTTTCAGTGGTTTCATGGGAGAGACGGAAAACACCTTGAGAAGTAAATTATAAAGAAGAACCTGGGAGAATTAAAAACAGCTGCACCTAGACGGAAGCTGCGTCCTATCAATGAAGCAGCTTTACAGAGTGCCTTCATCGTGCCTCGAGGCACTAATTGATTTACAGTTTTAGAAATGCATGACAAGATTCTGCCAACAGACTAGCGATGTGTATTTTCTGGATACACCTAGTGACTCACCAACTAGTCATAGAAGAAGCTTGTAGAAAAATGTGGTCCCCAGTAAGGATGCCTTTCTTAACAGGAATTACTCAAAACTAGGTGGAAGGTTTCTCTAAATAGAAAAGACTCCAGCATTTTCATAGAGTTACCTCTATTATGTTTTTCTACATGAGATGATGGGTCTGGTTCTGCCATTAGATGTATGTTATATTGAATAAAACTAGATGTTAAATATAACTGAATCATTTCATTCCATTGTTTTACTATTCTGGGCACTGCGATCCTCATTTAGGTGTTTTTCTTTCTGATTGAACAGTTCTCACATGTTCTTGCTATTTAAAGGGAAAAGACTGAATTGCTAGCTCCTATCTAACACTATTTTTCTGTCAAGTAAACCTATGACATTTAGATGCAAAGTGAACAGAGCCCAGAGCCCAGAGCCCTTGCTAGTGGAATAGCCCTGACACTTGAAGTTTGCATAAATGCCTATAAAGAAGTAGAAAGTAACATATTCTTAAAGAATTACGAGGTGAGATGGGCTTATTAGAGCAATTTCCACTTAGTTCCAGTTATAGTATCTCAATGTCTTGGTAAATTTCTCAGAATTGAGCAATATTAGCTTTGTTGATTCAGTGGTAAAGCAATTTGATATTTCTCATTTTTCTACAGATATTAGATAAAGAAGGCACTGTTTTTTTTCTAGCTAAACTAACTTAAGAACAAAAACGTTGACAGAATTCATGCAGTTGGTATCGTGAAAATGGACAGGCAAACTGCAACGCTTGCTTACATATGCTATGAAAACATATTTTCATGAAGCCAATTATATAATTATATGTAGAATGGATATATATATATATTCACATAATTATATAACTATTACAATATAGGCTTAGTTTTTTGGAAGAAAAAGTAGATAAAAACATTTGACTAGTGCAAATGTTTACTAATTATAAGGAAATACTCCTATACTATGGTGGTTTGAATAAGAAGTGTTGCCCCACAGGGCAGGGATGGGGCATCCTTTAATCCCAGCCCTTGGCAGGCAGGGCCAGGCTGATCTTGGGTTTGAGGCCAGTCTAGTCTACAGAGTGAGTTCCAAAAGAGCCAGGACTACACAGAGAAACCCTGTCTTGGAACAAACAAACAAACATAATCAAGCCAAACAAAGAAACAAAACAAGACAAAGGAAATGTCCCCAGATGTTTCAACACTCGATTCAAAGACTGTGGAACTAATTGAGGAGGTTTAGGTGGTATATAACCTTGTGGAAGGAAGTATATTATTGTGGACAGCTTGAAATCATATTTCCTCACCCTGCTTTGAGTTTGTTTTATCTACATCATGTTTGTGGTTGAGATGTGAGCTCTCAGAATTCTGCTCCCACAGAATTCTGTTACTATGAGACCCTGCCATCATAGACTGTTATTACTCGAGAACCATAACTAAGACTAAAATCCAAACATTAAATATAGAGCAAGAAAAGGTTAATGTAATAGCAATTTAGGTAAGGAAACTCCAAGAAATCATATTTGCCACTTTCTCCTTTTTCATAAATAATCATGTGAAGCATGGCCGTGGAACTCATCCAGGATAATAGGACTAATTAGTGTTGAGTTGGTTCTGGACGTTGGGTATCCTGGCTGCTGGATTACTTGTGTTTTCCTATTTCTATTATCCAAGATATCTCTTCCCTAAATATACATGAAAATGCATCTACTGAGACTAATTAGTTTCTTTTAGAATGGATATTCAAAGCTGAAGTTTTAATTTATCAATAATTAATATGTAGTTCAGATATCTCAAGAATTTTCCATTCAGTGTATCAGGATTGAATGCTTTTCTACATCAAAGACGTAAATGAATTTCTCGAATCAGAAAATAATAAAATTTCAAATACTCTTATTCTTCACTCACTGTGCACTCCATTGCCCTGTTCAGAAAATTTGTGTTGGGAATTAGATGTAAAACAGTGTCATAAAAGCAAAAAATATAGAGGAGTTGAGGAACAAAAGTATAAATTATGATTTTGAAAACTCCCAAGCATATGAAATAGCACTTTGAAGAAATCTCCATATATTTTCTAGTGATGAAAACTCTCTTTTATGAATTCTGTGCTACTATGCTAATAACGAATTTGCTTACAGAATATGAAATGATTCTTCACTTTTTGAAAGTTTCACAATAATAATAATAATAGATCCATACATTTCTTAGAAACAAAGAAACTTTAGAAGAACAAGGAACAGTGTCTCAAAACATGTTAGTGAAGAAAGGCATCTGGATTTTCTTTTCTTTTTTTTTCTCAGACACACGCAGTAATGATATTTCACAAATATTTTTCTTGGTGGGTAGCAGTATCTATTTTTATGATTAGGAAAAACTAGTTTTGTTGAGATTCAGTGTTCTATATATATACACACATACACACACATATATATATATACTGTTTTTTATATTGTAAAATATTATATATATTAGATAAACATATTTTATATTATCTATGAATTAAATCAATTAAATAATCAACAGACTTATACTTAGTGATAGGTACTATAATATCACTACATCTAACAACTATTAAAGGTACTATCCTTTAATATTTTATTAATATTAATATTTAATGATTTCACAATAATTCTTTTAAATAATAAATAAAGTTTATTGTGCACAGGTAAAGTATATCAGAGTTGTACAAGACACATGGAGCAAAATAGAGAGGAGTAAATTAATTAGTTCAGTGGAGTAAATTAATGTATGTGCTATATCAATGTTATTCATTCCCTGGCAAGACCAGATAATCTATACATTATCAAAAATATCTGCGTTTAATGTAGCCTAACTTACTACAGACATCATATATTGCTTTATATCTTTTGACTTATGTCCCTGCTCCTTTTAATCCGTACCCCACCAAAGCATGTAGAAAATGAAACAGCATTTCCCAGGACTAAGGTATGAGGAATCAAAGACAGTTTGCTGTAATTATTTCATAGTAAGACCTGTGAACGAGACCCTAACCTAGCAACAACATACGTTCACTTAGCTTCAACAGATCTCCACACAGGATGCTTATTAGCTGAAAAATGAATGTGGACGGCTCTTGAGTGGACATACTTGACCAACTACTTTCATCAGCTTTAGTTAATAATCAGTTTCTTTCTCCTCCTCCTATGATGTAATGAGAAGGCTATATCACCATTCACGTTACCTTTGGCAGAAGAACATAAGCTGAGTATCCTTACGAGAAAGCAGTGGACAAAGAAAAGTTGAACACTACAATGCCACTGTCCTGTATACCTAAAGTATCAAGCTTAAGAATGACAGAGAATAGGGGATAACCGTGTCCATATTAATGAAGAATAAATAAACATGACTAGTGAATGAAATGTATTGTCCTGGACTTAATTTTGGAATTGAAGAATTTTTTTTTTTACTGCAAAGACAATGGCATTAACTAGGCAATTGATCAAATTTAGAACGACCTACAGATTGTGCTAAGTGTTGTAACATTGTATGTTTCAATTTTCATAATCCTTATGTTAGTGCGTAAGAAGATGTTTTTGTTCTTCAGAAATACCTACCAAAGTACGTGGGAGTGAAGGAGCATCATTTGCAACTTATTTGCAAACATTTCTGGAAATTTTATTGTGAAATATTATTTACATTCGAATATGAGGAATCAAAGTGAAGGTTGTGATGAAATGCTCAACAATTTTTGCAAGATTTCTTTCCTGAATTATTTAAAAAGAAGGAAAGAGTTATCACATGATTAGCATCTAATAGAGTATTTTGATGACACTCTGTTATATATATATATATTAAAATAACATCTGTGAGTGATAACTACATACCAGAAAGTTTGCTGTTTTCTCCTTTACAAGGCATATCTAGTGGTCTTCACGTGACTCTCTGAATAGAGAATCACTATGACAATTTAAATGCAAAGAACACTCATGCATAGGGAGTACCCACTAAACTGGAACATGTTACAATCACATAGCCAGAAAACAGAAGGGATAGAGTGTGTACTGGGATGATTTCATTTTATGTCCTTTGGTTTCTTTCTTTACCAGACCATGAATCTATTCTGTAGAGTTGACTGCATCCTTTAAGAGCAATAAATGGTTTTAGAGATAAATGCATAGAAAATTCTATCAAGGAGCGGTTCCACTGTGTATAGTTGCATTGTAATCATCAAAACTGCAGATCCAGAAAGCCTGAAAATTCCTGGAATAAGGAGCCTTTTCTTTCATTTTTTCCCTTGTGCATATACGTATATATAATGCAACATATATTAGGTTGTGTGTGTGTGTGTGTTTGCTGTATGAACATGTATGAACATGAGAGTATGGGTAAAGACAGCAATAAACATGTGGAACCTAGCCTTTGTGCATTGTCCTTATATATTGCCTTGAAATCTTGAAATAGGGTCTCTCACTGAACTGACCTTTTTAGCCAGACTGTTGAGTCAGCAATCACTAACAATCTACCTGTCTTCTCCACTGTAGTGCTGTAGGTTACAGGCATGGGCAGCCAAACATGGCTTTTCATATGGGTGCTGTAGATCAGAATTCAGGTCTTTGTTATTTAAGCCCCTTTGCTCACTTAGCTGTCTCTTAAGTTTATCTCCACAATGTCAATGTCTGTTTCTAAAGCATTAGAAGTGTGTCTGGCACAGAGCCATATCCTGAATACATATTGAAGAAATGAATCACTTGAAAAATGGAAATTGCAAATAAATATAAAGAGAATGATGTAAAAAGTTATCAGAGGACTTGAATAACAACAGGATATGAGTCAAAGCAAACAGAAAATAGAGATTCTAAGAGTATTTCTGCTATGTGTGTTTTTGAAGGAAATAGTAAGAAAGACTGTCCAGCTATAGATTGACATGTCCACATCTTAATTGCAGCTACAATCTTGCCTCTGGGTAGCCATGACACTCATTCTAGGTCCTTTGGGCTTAATGCAGTCACCATTAAAGCAGGACAGTGACATCTGGACTGTTTTTCAACTGGCCCTGACATTCTCGTAGCTTTTGTGAAAGTCTAGTATGCTCTGGTTGACTGTGACTTTGTTGGACTTAGATCATAAAATCCTTTTATTTTGGAATGCTGTGAACTCAAACACTATGCTGTCCATTGTGCCAAAAATGGTACCCCGTACAATCATGGATCTTTCCAAACTTTTTTTTTTTTTTGCTTTTTAGGACCTTTCTCTTTAGATTTTTAGTTCTTATATACAAAGGTTTCCCAAAACACTACTGTGTTGAGTTGTGAACCTCCTAGAAGGTGGACACGACACAACAAACCTAAACTGACAGAGAAAGAAAAGGGGATCGATCCATTTTTAAGGGAAAGTTGAGGGCAGTTACCTGGCAGTTTTTCTCCAGTGGAGACCTGGGAAGTTTTAATGACCTGAATACATATATCAAAGGTCACTACAGCATTGTTACCTATCGACTGAGTTTTTTTCTCGATTTGGGCATAACATCACAACAATAGGCCAATAAACCTAGTATAAAATAGGCTTATTGGAATTTTGTTGCAGCAAATAAGTTATAGTGCACAACACAGACTGCATCTGCTAAAAGGTTGAATGAGGACAAATGCGAACACACACACAGCAGAAGAGAGAGAGAGAGAGAGGAAGAGAGAGAGAGAGAGAGGAGAGAGGAGAAAGCAGGGAAGAGAACGAGGAGAGTTATAGAGATCTTCTTGCGAGAGAGATCTCATCTAGCGAAGATCTGAGCGTAGCAGCGCTCCGCTATATAGGCTCAGAGTTATCGCCTAAGCAGGAGTGAGAGAGAGGAGAGAGTCTCATTTGGAGACTCTAACTAATGACGATTCAAGAAAAGTAGTTAGGGTCTGTGACCAAAACTGCCGAAGTAGATGCCTCAAGAGTTGTCCCTCATAACAATCATGACGTAACTTCTGGGAAATGAGACCCATCTCTCAGTTGCAATATTTATTTTTCAGTTAGAAGAAGAGTATATCATTTGTTGTCAACATTGTAAATGAGTGCAGAGAGCAAAGGCATTCAACAAGTTTTACTGTCCATGTGCATTTTTTTCTTCTATGTTAGTGTCTCTGGTACCTACTAGTTTCTTGTTACCAAAAAATGTTTCTTAATGTAGTTTTGTTTCAAGAAGTTCATCATTCAATTATGTTAAAGGTGGAATAAAATTGGGAAACATAATAATGATTACCTATGAAAATGTATGAAAACTTTAATGTATAGATGTGTTACAATAGATTAAATCCCAGTAACATCGGGTGTGGTTTAGTGTTGGTAACAAGCCCGGTATTTGGACGATATCTTCTGTCACTGCTTTCTAAAAGGTAACTACTATGCCCATTACATTTAGTGTAGTCTTTCCAATCAAAGGGGCAGTGCTTTTACGAGTTTAAACATCAGTGTCACTGAAACCATTTAGACAGTCACCAGATGACAATGTATTGAACCGCTCAAATAAAGCCTTTGAGTTTATTTAGCTTTTGTGAATATATATTTCCAATATCAAGTTAAATAAATAAAGAAATGTTTCAGTTACAACTAAAATTTTGAGCTGAGTGGTGGTGGCGTTCGCCTTTAATCCCAGCACTCAGGAGGCAGAGGTAGGCAAATGTCTGTGAGTTCGAGGCCAGTGTGGTCTACAATAGCTTGTTCCAGGACAGCTAGGGCTATTACAATGAGAGAGCCTGTCTTGAAAGGCCAAAAGAGAAGAAAAATAACAAAACAACAACAAAAAATTAAAAATCCTGAAACTGAGTATTTAATTCATTAACTGCAAACCCTACATTAACATAACATAAGGACTCTATAGTAATGAGATAGGACTCTAATTAGGATGTTTGAGTTATCATTTATCAAAAGGTTTCACTAAAGATTTTGGCCTTACAACTAAGCAGCTAGTGAATTTGATAAGTCATAATCTATGATTTCCAGATATTCAAAGTTGGGGTTTTAATAAGGTCAAAATTCCTACAATATAAGAACTGTAGTACAATGGATGCCCTCTATGAAGTCTGTGAAAATGATAGGTTGAGTTATTTCTACTTCAGTAGGCCCTCACACAGCCTTCACCCTCCCACTTGTCCACAGATCTCATAGAATCAGGGCACAGCAATATTTGTAGATTGGTGGTATTCAGTATTTTCTTTGGGTGCCGTCTTAACTTTCTACTATATTCTAAATCTGCTTCCTACTGCTGTTGCCTTTGCCTGATGCCCAGACAGCTTCCATTTTGAGTCCTTTCCAGGTGTATTAATGTTGTTTTTGAGACTGGGTCACTATGTAGCAGAAGTTTGCCTTGAACTTTTGATCTTCTTGCCTACACCACTGGAGTATTGGGGTTACCGGCTTGCTCCACCATACTCTCTAGGGTTTTTTTGTTTGTTTTTTTCTTTTTTTTTGTTTTTAAACAAGTATGAATAAATAAAAATCAAATACAGCTTCCTTTTTCATTATTGATTGATCACGCCCCTCAGTATTTGCTCCTGGGCAGTTCTCATTACCAACTCTTCAGCCTGAGGCCTCAGAAAACCATTCCATCCCTTTAGAAATGTAGGCGTCAAATCTTTTTAACAGCCTAACCTTGTGTGAAGAATTTATTCCCTTTAGACTCTTCACTGTCATGCTTTTAATCACTTTTCCTTGAAGAACTTAGGTTTTTTTTCCCCATTCTTTTTGACTAATAGTCTTGTATTTTTTTTAAAATGTCTTTTTCCCTTCTGTGTAGAAATTCACTTCTCCCAGTTCCTTTAATGTCAAGAAGATAAATACTATCAAATGAGCTGCTTTTCCCCATAAAGCACAGGGCATTATAGCGGGGAGTTAATGATTCAGAGGGTACTGAGGCATAAAGGTGATATGCAGACACTGCTGGGTTATTGAACACCAAACTTCTTTTTAGTTGAAAATCTGCACAATCTTTGCACAGAAATATAAGCAGCAGTAACCTTTTCATACATCTATGTCATAACAAACAATAATTGGCTTAGGGACACATTTTTTAAATAGCTTCTAATTTTCTTCTTTTATTCCAATGCACTGATAGTGAATACAGAAATACTCCATCTTTCAGTTCAGTTTTCATTCATTCAACCAGTCACTTGTTCAAACACAGCTCTTGGTGTTCTCTCATTGTGTAGTATCCATATGTTGCTCCTCTTTTTGTGGCAGTCTGTAGGGTATATCTAACCAGTCATTTGCTACACGGCTGGTCTTTCTGTGTTAGTGAGCTGATTTCATTTTTTTCAGTTATTCTTACATGCCAAGTCATCAGTAGATTCTTCACATCTCCCTTAAAATTTTTATAGTTGGGTTTTGAATGCAGGCAGTTCTTCAGACCAGATGTACTTTTGTTGTACTACAGAAGGAACTCCTGTGGGGGGGAGGCATGTGAAAGGTGGATGGATCCTTAAGCTGCGGGGCAATGGCAAACACAGGACACAGCTTCCAAGTGTGCGAATAGAACAATACAGAGAAGCAAAATTTAAGTAGCATGGTGGAACCCAGGGAGGTGTTAGCCAGAACCCACAATAGGATTCAGAGCCTCAGTTTGAAACTCAAAACAGCTAACTTTACTGGTTTTGAAGGCAAGTTGATTTTTTCCCATGAGGCACTGTAACTGCTAGTGTCTGATGTGTACCAGTGTATTTCTAAGTCAAGTTTAAGATTCCTTCATTTCTAGAGCAAAATTTTTTTCGATTTTTTAATTTTTTTATTGAGCTATAAAGTTTTCTCTGCTCCTTTCCCTTCCTCCCCTCTTCCCTTCTACACTCTACCATGACCACCATGCTCCCAAGTTACTCAGGAGATCTTGTCTTTTTCACCTATTAGATCCATGTATGTTTCTCTTAGGGTCCTCTTTGTTGTCTAGGTTCTCTGGGATTGCAAATTGTATGCTGTTTCTTTTTCTTTTGCTTTATGTCTAAAAGTCACTTGTCAGTGAGTATGTATTCTATTTGTTTTTCTGTGTCTGATTACCTCACTATATCCATTTATTTGCCTGCAAATTTAAGGATGTCGTTATTTTTTATTGCTGTGTAGTGCTCCATTGTGTAAATGTACCACATTTTCTTTATCCATTCTTCAAGACTTCATATGTGAATCTTTTAATGTACTGCCTGCATGTTTAAAAACACATTTAACCTGCTCTGTTACCTGGTATCACTTTCATTAGAGGAGTAAATAAACACCAATGCAATGATATTGCTGCATTGGAGACAATATAAAAATAAAAAATAAAACTCTTAGACATGGAATAATTAGCTCACACATACCCACAGTCGTAGAAGAGATACACAGTATATGAGTTCAGATATGTGGGTTGTGGGAATTACAACTAAACCATAAGGTTTTGTATGTATGAAGCTACAATTTAAGAATTAGTGTTTTGGATTTAGATCTTCAGAATTTTTTGTTTCCTGTATTATCTCCAAACTTTCACCAATTAATACATTCAAAGCAAATATTTCTTAAATTTTACCTTTGTACATGGGTAGTATGCTAAGTCATGCATACTACATGCATACTAGTTTAGACACAATGTTAAACTAGACAATGATAAGTTCCTCAATGTACTATCTTCTTAAAGGACTAAATATAAATATAGCAATATTATCATAGTAAGGGTATATAAATTAAATGTCAGCTTTGGGTAAGCAGAGAGGGAGACAGCATCTAGACTCAAAGGAACATGCAGAACTGAATGAAAGTTGTTTCCTTTGGGGAATGGCAAGCATCACTGGAATAGGTTATGACATTCTGGCATCATGGGATGCTAAGAAAGACCCCAGATACCGAGGCATTTTTGGGTTAATAGGCACAAACAGTATAAGTACAGAATCAGATCTAGAAGTATAACAGCTGATCTTCTGGAAAAATGTAAACCATTTCAGGAGGCTGGTTCAATAACCCCAGAGAAATGAGGGATGGAGTGGGAACTAGGATTGGTATGTAAAACAAATAGTTTGTTTTTTTAAAAAATAAAAAAAATAAAGGAGAGACTGAAGAAGTGAGTTAGATGTATAATCCAACAAAATGTAGGGAACTACAGGCTGTGTTGGAGATCCTGGCAGGCAGACCCCACGTAGGCTCATAGACAAGATTCTAAGAAATAGTCAACATTTAAGGCTTTGCAACTTGACTCAAGAGTTGTGTTTTCTGGAAACTGAGCAGACTGCTCCTAGGCTTCTGATGCTGCCAAGGTTGAGGATCACCTGCATTAGGAAAAGGGCCAGGATCACATAGAGCCATGGCATCCCAATAACTGAATGAAACTAAGAGGAATATTCTGCCATCATTACTCTATTTCCCATAACATGCTGCTGCAGGGCCCCTGAGGTTTGGTTTTATAAAAACTTTTTCAGTACAATAAATAATTGGTTTCAAATTAATATAACAAAACCAACATTGATATACATATATATTAATCACTTCAACAATATTTTGCTTTAATAATTTAATGCCATTAGTTTTAGAATTTTCTCATAAAGAAAAATATGAAAGACGATATGAAACTAAAACCTATTAATTTTATATGCTAACTAAAATTTGTATTAAAATAAATAATCCTTAGCTAGTAGTTTATATATGAGGGAACCAAACTAGTAGTAGCATTTTACTTGTATTTTAATAAATTAAGTTGCCTGGAGACTGCAAAAGTAAAACAGTCACACTGACCCATAAATGGAGACCGCTCTTTCATTACTAGCTGTCCAGACCCGAATAATCACACAAATATATTAATTACTACACTGCTTGGCCAATAGCTTAGGCATATTCCTGCTCAACTCTTATATTTCAAACCAATTCATCCCTATTAATCTGTGTATGGCCAGGAAGTTGTGGCCTACTGGTAAAGGTTCTGGGTGTCTCTCCTTGGCAGCTACAGGATCCTTAACTCTGCTCTCTCTCTCTCTCTCTCTCTCTCTCTCTCTCTCTCTCTCCTCATTTCCAGCCTGGATTTACTCTGTTGAACCATTGGCCAAAACAGCTTCTTTATTATCTAATGGTAATAAAACATATTCACAACATACAGAGGGGAATCCCACATCTCTGACCAGCCTTACAGACTAGGCAGCAATGACAGGAACCTCTAACCCCAGTAGACAAATTAGTTGCCATAGAAACCAGGTTGTGTGCCTTTAATTGCAGAGATGTATGCCTTTAATCCCAGCCCTAGAGAGGATTAGAAAACGGGAGCAGACAGCTCTCAGATAGTCTCCTGAGATTCCTGGAGGCAGGATTGCCATTTTGGACTGAGGTCGAGGTAAGAACCAGTGGCTGACTGCTTTACTTTTCAGATCTTCAGGTCGAACCCCAGTCTCTCTTGAGGTTTCCTTAATCGTGCTTCACAAGCTCCCATTTTGTTGTTGTTTGCCATGTGTGATATTTTTAGTTGAAACTTTGCAGAACTAGAATTTCTTGCATGCTCTATCTGCTCAAGTATTAAAGTATATTAAAAAAGGTCTGTTGATGGAGACCTGTCTGACATGCTGTGCATCATTGCTGTCCAACATAAGGCAACACCTTGCCATAATTAATGCTGATCTACTGAGAAGATTTTCCATTTATAGTTGAACATCATGTCAACTCTAAGTATTTAATGTTGAATATTTTTAAGTAAGTATATAATGTTGAATATTTCTCCAAAACCTTATATCTTAAGGTTGTCTTTAGACAACCAATGACAATTGTCATGTGTGTATAATTTTATTTATTGATATTTATGAATGGGAACAAGACTGCTAGTATTTTCTCTCTTTTACCATTTGTTAGAAATGGTATCATCCATAATGGTAAGAATAGAAGATGATTTGTCTGTGACTATAGGAAATACAGTAATGCTTAATGCTCCTAAATTCCTATTACATTGATTTATGACTTCTGGTTGTGACAATCGTTATTTCTTCCATCTTTTGGTCACTTAGTCTATTCAATTTAGCTCTTAAAATCCTGATTTTTGTATTCAGATGTCTTGGTGACATTCAAATAGCTTCAAAGCAGTGTTTTATTTCCCGAGAGTCAAATACACTTCTTCCAAAGATGTGAATCAATTATTTTCTGCATCAGTAAGAAGTAGGTGATAGTACAGTAAGAAAAATATACAGAAAAGATGTGCTTCTAAAATCAAACTTAGGTTTTACCAAAAAGAAAATGTAAGATTGTTTCTTTGAAAACTTAATTTCATTTTAAATGTAACTATATTGTTTGCCCTTTCCTATCCTTTCTCATAACTCTCAGGTCCTTTTCCACTAGTCCCGCTCACCTCCCCACCCACCTCTATTCAAATCAATTTTTTCTTTTCCTTGGTTACTACACACACACACACACACACACACACACACACACACACACACACACACATACTCACACACACAATTATATAAATATAACCATCTGAGTCTATTTAGTTTTATTTGTATATATACGACTTCAGGGCTGACCCCTTTGTATTGACAACCAACTATGGGGTTCATTTTTGGGAGAGCCTAATTGTCCTCTCTCAGAAGTCATTAATTGCCTGGAGAGCAATGAAAACTTGGTTTTTAATGAATACTGTTGAACTGCATATCTCCTGAGAACACGATACTTGAGATGGATAGTTTATTTCATCATATGTGTCTATTATTTTCTTCAGAGTATTATTTCCATTAGTTCTATTTCAGTCTTCCTGTATTATTAAAACCTATCTATTCCTGCATGTTACCATAGGATCGCTGTTTCCTAGACAATCTAATGATGTAGCCTGTGTGCATCATTCCAAGGTTGTAGCATTAGGCTTAATGTGCAGACAGGACTTATAATACTGTCATCTCTTGGGGGCAACAACAGCAGTTGACATCCCTTGGAGCCTTAGGCACTCTTCTTGTTACCTTATCTTTTCTAATCATAGGTTTTCATGTTTTGGTTGCGTTTAAACTTTCCAAATCATAAGATATGCTTCTCACCAGCATTTCTGGATTACTTGAGATGACGATGATAATTATTCTTCTACTTATGTTTGTTTTGGACTATTTTACTTTAATATGGGGAAATGCTGTTTATACCTATGGTACCCTTTGTACCTGTCTTTTCTGGATGTTTGCCTCCTTATTGTTACAGAGAACACAACTCTCCTGTGGCACCTCTTATGCAGTTTTTTAAAAAATTTATTAGACTTTTTTTAAAAATACCAATCCAAGTTCCCACTTCCTCCCCCCCTCCCATTCCCAACACACACCCTCCTACTCCACCACCTCCAATCCTCAGAGAGGATAAGTCACATTGCTTTTTGGAAAGCCCAAGGCCCTCCCTACTATATCTAGGCTGAGCAAGGTGTACATTCAAAGAGAATAGGTTGCCAAAAAGCCAGCACATGCAGTAGGTGATAAATCAGTCTGACTACAGGGTAAATCAAGATCAGGGCCGCCTCTCCTCCTATTGCTTAGGGTCTTAGCTGGAGTCAGCCTTGTGGATTTCTGGGAATTTCTTTAGAGCCAGGTTTCTGCTAACCTAATAATGGCTCCCTCTATTAAGATATCTTTTTCCTTGCTCTCATCTCTGTCCTTTTTCCATCTTGACTATCCGATTCCCTCAAGTTCTCCTCAACCCTCCCCTTCTCCCCTCCTCTTTCCCTTCCACCCTCCTTTCTCCCCCCCAGCCCCATGCTCCCAATTTTGTCAGGCAATCTTGTCTGTTTCCAATTTCCAGGTGGATATATATATATTTTTTTTTTGGGTGGGGGTTCACCATATTACTTGGCTTTTCTAGGATCATGAACTATAGGCTCAGTGTCCTTTGTTTATAGCTAGTGTCCACTTATGTGTGAGTACATACTATATTCATCTTTTTGGGTCTGGGTTACCTCACTCTGGATAGTGTTTTCTAATTCAATCCATTTGCATGCAGAATTCAAAATGTCATTGTTTTTTACTGCCAAGTAGTACTCTAATGTGTAAATGTGCCACATTTTCTTTATCCATTCTTTGGTCGAGGGGCATCTAGGTGGGTTTGGGAGGGCAGGGTGGGCCTAATAGTTTGGAGGAGCCGCTGGCTGGGTTGGGTTTTGGGAAAACCTAGCTACAGGAAGCTCCCTGCTAGCTGGCTAGAAAAGCCAAGGGACTTGGAGGAGGGCCTTGGTTTTTGCTTCACTGTAGATGTCCTAGAGAGTGTGGCTGTTCACTCACCTCTTAAGTCCCCTCAGTACTAGAGCAAGCTGTGTTTCAGAGTTTCACCATGGTTGCAGGAGGATAGGTGGGTTTGGAGGTAGGGTGGGGCTAGTAGTTTGTTGGGGCCGCTGGCTACTGGCTGAATTTGGGTTTTTGGGGAGCCTACCTGAAGAAAACTCTCTATTGACTGGCTAGGAAAGCCAAGGGATTTGGGGAGGAGCCTGGGTTTTTTGGCCACTGTGGAGATATTAGAGAACGGGGTGTGGCTGTTCACTCACCTCTTAAGTCCCCTCAGTACTGGAGCAAGGTGTGTTTCCTCTTCTGCAGCTTTTAAGTGTTGATTCTTTACTGTTTCTAATCTTAAATCTTGGAGTCAGTGCAGGGTTAATGTCATTGTCTTTTCTTATGGTCACATCAACACTTGACAATTTCGAGAAATCAGTCTTGAAAAAGTTCTAGAAGAGTCTGCCTTTCGCATGATCATGTCACTTGATCATCTCTTTGCTTTGCCAGTGCTGTTCACTAAGTGCTGCCATCCTGTCCAGTTAAACAGACACTTTAATGAAGTTCTTTTCTTCTGTAGCCTTCTTCTCTAGCCAAGTTCCACCATTACTCTGAATAACTTCATCATTCAAGTGAAAACCTATTCATCATAAGACTGTTCATCTTCTTTGCCTTTTTTTCCCTCTTGAGACAGAGTTTCTCTAGTTTTGGAGCCTGTCCTGGAACTAGCTCTTGTAGACCAGGCTGGTCTTGAACCCACAGAGATCCACCTGCTGCTGCTCCTGAATGCTGGGATTAAAGGTTTGTGCCACCGCTGCTTGACTTCCTTCTTATCTTTAACAATTTATGTGTTCAACTTACTTCAGGTATATGTTTCTATAGTCACATTACCACCATTCAAAACTTATTTCACAAAATTGCTAATTTAAAATACTATTTCTAACATGTCTCCTTTAAAAAAACTTCTGTTTTTATTGTCCTTAGTTATGTCTCTATTAGTATATATTTAGAGAATATAGTATAATGAATTGAAAAATGTATGCAGTGTATAATAATAAAATCAAAATGGGGAGAATTTTACCTCAACCATTGAAAATTAACACATAATTATTCATATTTTTGAGTTACAGTATTTTTTCAGTTGATGTATACACCATATACTGATCAAATGAGCATGGGTAAAGTTTATATTTCTTTATCATTTTTTTGTGTTTGGAACATACTAGGCCTTCTCCACTAACTCTCCAGAAGATGTGTAGCAGGGTATTGTGAACTGTGGTCAGTCCAGTGTGCTCTTACAACACTGGAACTTATTATTACGTCTGTGTTTTGGTAATGGCTATCCAACCCGTTGTATTATCCCTCCTCTGTAGACTTCCCACATTCAGATAATTTCGATTCTGAGGTTAGAGCAACCTCTTGCAGCATTCATGTATGGAAGAGAACACATGTGATGTTACACCCATATCCACCATATCTGTGCTACTTTAAGGCTTCCATAGCCGAAAAAAATATTCTTATTATCTTCCAACCTGAACCTAGGGATATCTCCATGGACACCTGGGAACACCCCTAGAGTCAAGTCTCTTGCCAACCCTAATGTGGCTCCCTTAATTAAGATATATACTTCCCTACTCCCATATCCACCCTTCCTTCATCCCATCCGTCCCATTCCCCCAAGCTCTCCTCATCCTTCCCTTCTCACTTTTTTCTCCCCATCTCCCCTTACCCCTACCCCAAGTTTCCAATTTTTGCCTGGCAATCTTGTCCACTTCCAATATCCAGGAGGATAACTATATGTTTTTCTTTGTGTTCACCTTCTTATTTAGCTTCTCTGGGATCACATATTATAGGCTCATTGTCCTTTATTTACTACTAGAATCCACTTATGAGTGAGTACATACCATATTCATCTTTTTGGGTCTGGGTCACCTCACTCAGGATCATTTTTTCTATTTTCATCCATTTGCATGCAAAATTCAAGATGTCATTGTTTTTACCGCTGAGTAGTACTTTAACGCGTACATATTTCATACTATCTTCATCCATTCTTCCATTGCGGGGCATCTAGGTTGTTTCCAGGTTCTGGCGATTACAAATAATACTGGTATGAACATAGTTGAACAAATGCCTTTGTAGTATGATAGAGCATCGCTTGGGTATATTCCCTAGAGTGGTATTGCTGGATCCTGGGGTAGGTTGATCCTGAATTTCCTGAGAAACTGCTACACTGATTTCCAAAGTGGATGCACAAGTTTGCATTCCCACCAGCAAAGGCTATCATTGGTGTTTTTGATTTTAGCCATTCTGACAGGTGTAAGATGGTATCTCAAAGTTGTTTTGATTTGCATTTCCCTGATCGCTAAGGAGGTTGAGCATGTCTTTTGGCCATTTGAACTTCTTCTGTTGAGAATTCCCTGTTCAGTACAGTGGCCCATTTTTTTTAATTGGGTTAATTAGTATTTTAAAGTCTAGTTTCTTGAGTTCTTTAAATATTTTGGAAATCAGACCTTTGTCTGTTGCGGGGTTGGTGAAAATCTTCTCCCAGTCAGTAGGCTGCCATATATATATATATATATATATATATATATATATATATATATAATGTAAACAATATTCTGTCTGTGTGTATGCCTGCAGGTCAGAAGAGGGCAGCAGACCCCTTTATAGATGGTTGTGAGCCACCATGTGGTTGCTGGGAATTGAACTCAGGACCTTTGGAAGAGCAGGCAATGCTCTTAACCTCTGAGCCATCTCTCCAGCCCCAGTAGGCTGCCTTTTTGTCTTAATGACAGTGTCCTTTGCTTTACAAAAGCATTTTGGTTTCAGGATGTCCCATTTATTCAATGTTGCCCTTATTGTCTGTGCTACTGGGGTTCTATGTAGGAAGTGGTCTCCTGTGTCAACAGCCTTTTCTACTTTACAGGAATGTAGAGGCTGTGCCCAACTGCCTTACCAGGTTTATTAGTTTACCTGCATCTCTTCCTAATCTCTCATCCTTCACTTTTTGATAATAGAGTATTTCTCTGAATATTTGACCCTAAACGCTCCAGCTGTGTTTTGAGCTCCATTTAGTTCTTGTCTTCTCATCAACCTTTCAGTCTCAGTGTGACTCTTTCCTTCTATTCCTTTCCCTTTCCCTTTCCTTTTCCTTAAGCCCTCTTCTCTCTGTGTCTCTCACACATATATGTATTACATAATTAAATATATACATAGTTTTATACATTTTATATGCACATATGAATAGTTACATAAGATTTAAAAAGACAAAGTCCCCTGTCCCCAGTCTTTGCTCACTGTATAATTCTTCTGTTTATTTTTGAAACTATGCCTCTTGGACAAACACTGATGTTTGTTTTCTCCATTTCTTTACTTACTACTTCTCAGTTCCCTTCACCTTACTTCTACATCAAAAGAGAGACCTCCCGTGGTCAGCAATCAGGTCCATGTTCTCTGCTCAATCTGTTTCATTTTTATTACTCTTTGCCGTTGGCACTACCTAACAATATTGACCTTATCATTGTTAAGAGTGTCTCCTTTCTTGGCCTTTCCAATATCACATTTTCCTGGATTTTTCTCCTCTCTCCATTCTCCCTTTTCTGTTTCACACTTCAGGCTCAAATAGTTCTTGTTGGCTATACTTTTATGGCTCATTTTATGTGTTCTACTTTTATTTGCTATTTCTTATGTAGCCTTACCCATGGTGTGACCTTAGTTACCCTGTATAAAATTAAGATCTCTCCATACTTATCACCAGGTCACTTCTCTTTGAGCTAAGGTAGAACTGCTCATTGGCTAAGTTAACACAGATTTTTTTTTTTCCCACAGAGTATTTCAATGTCGATGGGCTATATCATTTGTCACTATTTCAGTAAAAGGAAATTTAATTGAAAATCAGAAAATCAGGGAATAAAACAAGGGCTTTTTTTCCTACTTACCTGCTGTAACGGGTTTAATCTGTTTTTGTTTTTAAATAGTTCATGAATTGATACACTTCTCTTATCTCCATTATTACTATGATATTCTGAATTTCCCTTTAGTCTTTAATGAAGAATTGTCAAGCAGGTTCCTTATGTCTTGTTTTAGTAATGAGTCATCATTGATGTTAGATAAAATTACAGGCAAACATACTTATTATAGTGGTCAATCAAGAAGGCCCTTTGCACTTAGGATATCTCTAGTCTTCCTCTTGACCTCTGCTTTTTATTCTGTTGACCTTGAATGCTTAGGATATGACAGATTAATCACATAAGGGGTTTTATGTATGCTTTTACTCTCAGTCATGCAAACTTCCTTCTTTTTCCCTTTTGGTATGATAACTCATTTAGTGTTAATGTCACAGTACAATAACTTTCCATATATATATATATATATATGATTATTTTCCTCACATACTTTTCTCAATTTCTTATTATATACCATCTCTATAATTATTATTTTATTAGCATGACTTCTTGAGTAGACTTTAAAATCAATGAGAATAAAGTCTGTGTGTTTTTTACTCATAATCTCTACCATCACTTCAAAATACAATGGTTATCTTATTGTAGAAGTGATTCCAAATACTTATGCAATTAATCAATTAATCTGGGTAGTTGATGTAAAGAAGGGAAGCCCCATAAGGTAAACAAATTTGGAAGAAATATTTAACTGTTTCAGATAAAAGTAACTGATAAGTTTAACTCCTGATATGAAATGGTAGAAATACTTTTATACTTATTCCAAAATATTAGTGCTTATTAAAGTCAAGTCCACATAATTCAGAGTGAAGAAGTCTGAGACATTTTCAAATATCTGTTTATCTATCTACTGCTTATCTCACCAGGCAATAATATAGTATATTTATATGGTAGTGTGAGATGGGCTTACAGACATGTGCTCTTGTACCTGAAAGTTGTCCTGATCATTGTGATATGACTTCACATTCCAAGGTCAGAATCAGTGGTATTTATAGGCATGTTTACATAATTACTTAACAGTCTAGTGTCCTACAGTAATCTAAGGCAAAGAACTGTAGGAATTCATTAGCGAGAAGAATGAGGATTCACAGACACTCACTATTTGATCAATGAAAGTATCAACCAAAGCAGAAGTATACACATGTAACCACTGAGTAACTTTTAGTGTTTCTAAACATAAGTAAATGCTGCTATAACTTGAGATCTACTCTTTAAGACAAACTTGGGTGTTTAAGTATGCTTAAGTTGATAAAGGGAGAACCTCTACAGAGGTTTACCTCCTCAGGGACACACATACACAATTTAAGATAGTATCAGACATTGGACTGTGGATATAGTATTGGTTTATAGATGTCTTGGTTTGCTTTTCTCCGTTAACTTTATTTACAGTAAAAGGTCTAGAATCCAGAATACTGTTCATTGCATTTCTAGAGACTTTATCAACAGAGGAAAGGGTGGGAATACTTACTTGTAAATGTACTTGTATGTTAGCAAATTTTTATTAATGTATACATTTATTTATGCATTTGTTTCTTGTTCCTCACCCAAAATATGAACTCTCGTTGTATAGGATGACATGCAGCTTTCTCCACAATTCTCCAGAATTTAGACCTGGAAGAATAGAAATATACATTTATTATTGCTTTTAAGAAATTAATGATCTTCAAAAATCTCACTTGTGAATATGGGAAAACATCAATAAATACAAGCACTAAAAACATAGCATTCTTTTCAGGAAAAAGGAATTTTATCAGGTTTTGACAAACAGGGAAGACTCCTAGTGAAAAGGATAACTACAGAATCTTGGTATTCCAGAGACAACATGTGGCTGTATTAAGCAGGAAGAGATACTGGATTTTTGTCAATTACTGTGAAAAGAGAAGGGATTTTGAGCTGTATTTTAAATGTTTAAAATTGGTAAATAGATTAGGAGTAAAATGCCAGAAGAGAGGAAAGAACAAGGATGACTATATACCTCTTTATGTGGCAGGGAATTAGTTTGAAATGACATTTCAAGATTGGTATAGGAAAAAGACTGAGAAAAGGAAGATAATATGTTCAGATTTTGATGCACTGATCAGGCTTATTAAGGTATAATTTGCATTCAAGAGAATTAATCCTTGTTGAAGTCTTGGTTTTTATGAGCCTCGATAAATATCTGTAGTCCTATATTTACCATCAAAAGGAAGAAATAGAATACATAAATTACCTTCTATGTTCCCAAATGTCCTTTTCTTTTCAATTTCTTTTGCCTACCTGTAGCTCCTGGAAAACACTATTTTCTATTCTTAAACTTTTAGCTTTCTAAGAGCATCATGTAAACAGAATCAAAACATACAGCAGCTTTCTGACAGCTTCCTCTTACTACAATGCTATTGGAAAATACCTGTGTGGTTGCTTGTGATGGTAATGCGTGCCTCGTTGGGGATGCCGAAATATAGTTACAGGAAAACTTTATTTGTTCATGGTTAATGGGTATTTCCTTATTTTCCATTATGTTGTGATTGCGAAGACATATACAAAGAGTCATGAATAGGGCTAAATGTGGAGGAAAATCTTGGGTGATTGAAACATAAAGAACTAGAAGATTCTGGGAGTATGCAGAACCTACAAAGTCTGTGGAGTGTGAGATGAGTCAAGGGCCAAAAATGAAATCCTTAGAAAATCAGCTTCTAAAGGACAGCCAAGGGAGAGGGAGCCCTGAAGGAAATAGACAAAGAATGACAGAGAGATGTAGTGTGCACTATAAAAAGTGTTGAATCACAGAAACCTGGGGCGCAGAGTTAAAAGAGGTCAAACAATGTTTTAAAAGACAGGGATGTAATGAATGCCTCATGAATGAAAGTTAACAATGGTGAACTGAATTAGGTAGTTTCATCATATTAAAGGAAAGAACTAGAATAATTTAGCACAGGGCTTCAAAGGCATCTTTAGATTTAGACTACCGTCTTCAGATGAAAAGATTGGGGAGTATGATTTCTTTGTAGGGGACACGATTCAATATTATTTGGGGGGCTTGCTGTCATCCTTTTGGGACTTAGGTGCAATGAGAGAGTTGAGTAACCCAGGAAAACAGCTATGACACTTGCCAGATCAGGCCTGATTGGTCTTAATTGAAGAAGGTGAGAATCTAGAGAACTCACCAAGCGAGGAAAAAGCAGCTGAGATGCGCGTGGTGTTAGGAAGTGAGTTCTTCCAACAATGTTCTGAGTAAATTTAAAAATGTGTACTCGCTCAGTTGAGCCTTCACTTGTGACCAAAGTCCTGGCTGACACTTTGTGCTTTTTTGAGAAATCCTGAGTTTCGGGCCAACAGAAACTGTGAGGGTAAAAATGCATTCTTTTAAGCTGTCAAGTTTTGGATTCACTTGTTATACAGCAATAAATAACACACATGACCTAACTCCTGAGTAGCCAAGCCTCTTTGGAAACTTGCAATTGACCATGCTGGACATTCGTGCTTTTAAAATTGGCTAATGGTATATACTTTTACTCCTGTAGGAGAACAGGCTGTTAAAATGTTTACTAGAACTGTGTGTACAATTCAGAATTTGGGAAGCTGGTAAAGTAGTTTTTCTAAAATAGCAACATATGAAAAAATTGAGAACATAGATATATGTCTAGAAGGGAAGAACCAGCTTCATAGAGCTTGCAGGTAATATTGGAAACATCAGAATCAGCTCAAAACTTCTCAAGACCAAGTTCTCAGTACAAAGATTTATCTGCACCAGAGAGACAGAAGCCAAGGGATAAGAGACAAAGACAGGACAGAGAAGAAAAAGGGGCATTTGTTCCAGAGAGACAAAGGGCTGCCTGGAGATAGGAAACAGATGTGTTCCTTAGGAAAATGGTGGTTTATAAAGGTAAAAGAGGAAAACCCATTTTAGGATGAGGTGTTTAATTTTAACTGAGCAGATTAATTAGGTGAACCAAAGGGGGCTTTTAATTTCTGGACTTTGATACTTCGGTAGCTGGACCTTGATAGGCAACCTCAGTAGGAGGAATTGACCAAATAAGGGAACAGACCTTTGTGGCTACCTTTAGGAATGTAATCTAGGGGTTTTTAGGAAGGCAGAGGGACTGGGGAGAAGGTCAAGGTCTGAGCCATGTTTGCCAGGGCTGGGCTGGCTAGAATCCCTTCAGGTAGTGGACAAAGGGAGACTAGCACAGAGATTAATAGGTCTGTTCAACACTTTGTGCCCAGGGACAGACATGGTCCCTTCAGTAGACGTACACAAATAGAGTGTGAAACTCTTGGCAAGTGGCTGGGCATTACTATGTGGATCATAACATAGAGGCAGTGTTAGATTTTCTCTGCCCTGTTTTGTAACAAACAGAATTGCTAGGGTGAGATTAGCAGTTCAAAAATTATACAGATATGTAACATTTTACCTCGGACAAAATTTTAAATTCTTGTTTTTCCACCTTACATGTAAAATGGTTCACAAACACAATGCTAGGGCTTCGGCACTGTGGGGGTGGGGGGACATCCCCAGGCTGCTTTGCCTGAAGGGCTAGAATCAGCTCCACTCATTCCACCCTCCTGACCACCAGCCAGGAAGTCGCCTTGGTGAAATAGGCGACATATTTCATTTTAACCATTGTATTGGGTGGTATAGAGACTGGTCTGGTCCCAACCATTATAGGGAGGTATAAAAGGTTCAGGAAGATGCAGTGTGGATTAGGACACAAGATGGGGCAGATGACGTCAGAAGCATGTGACTGGTGGGAACTGTTCCTAAGCTTCTGGGCAACCTAGTCTTGGCCTAGCAGAGGGTAGAGGAAATGGACAGGTCTTATTTTTTGGCATTGATGATGTCCACAAATTCAGGCTTGAGGGAAGCCCCACCCACATTAGGCTGGCTTACCAGGTCTTTGCAGGTTGCTCCAGTCACAGAACCTCCATAAATGATTTGGGTGGCTCAGAGCCACCGCATCAGAGACATTGGATTTAAGCCAATCCTGAAACTTCTCACGCACTTCCTGGGCCTGCTGAGGTGTTGCAGTCTTGCTGGTACCAATGGCCCCTACAGGTTCATAGGCCACGACAACTCTGCTCCAGTCCTTCACATTATCTGAGATGACCTTGGTTTGCTCGAAAACAACCTTCTCGATGATGCCAGCTTCCCTTTCACGTAACTTCTCCCCAGTGCAGGCGATCACTCCAATCCCCTCGGCTAGGGCATGGGCTACTTTCTGCCCAATCAGCTCATCCGACTCCCCGAAGACGTGTCTTCTCTCCTAGTTCCCCAGCACTACCCATGCGGCTTCTAAGTCTTTGGTCATGCCTGGGCTGACCTCCCCAGTGAAGCCCCCCACATTGGTCACACTGTAGCAGTGCTGTGCAGCCGCAGCAATCTTGGGATCTGGCGAAGTCGTTGTAGGGGGTGGGGGTGAGCAAACCACCTCGGTGGTGTCTGGTGGCACCTTAGCCACATTCAGGGTGCAAATGAGTTCTCCCAGGCACTTCTTCCTCCCATTCATCTTCCAGTTGCCCCCAACGAAGAACTTCCTGGAAGGAGCCATTATGCTGGGACTGTGTGGCTGAATGTCAGAACAAGCCCCAAATTTCAAATTCTAACAAATACAAATCAACAAAAGCACCCTAACACAAGCGCAATGAAAAATTGCCCCAGACCAAAAAAAATGCAGTTTTCATTCTGATTAAAACAATCAAAAGATCAAAAGCAATATATTCTCTTAATGAAAGTAGCTAATGAGATGGGTCTAATAGCAAATAAATAAGTTACATCCATTTACAATTACTTTTCTTTAATGCGAGATAGTCTATTTTAAATCGCATACATGCAATTAATGATAATTATGAAATAAAAGCTCACATTGGTATCTTTGTATTAAAATTAGGGAAACACTTTATTCGTTTGTAATCTTCTTTATTAATTAAAGCAATGGATATATGCTTTTCATTTGTGGTGACAAACTGTTGCTATTGTTAGAAGGAGTGGCTAGTAGGATTTTCTAATCAGTGGGGAGATAGCACATAGGAAGATGTAAGGCTGGAGCTCCTGCTTGTATTTATATTCAGGAGCATATGCACAGCCAGGTAAGTACTATCGGATGCATCTATCAGTAATGCAACAGAAGCTAGGTTGCAGAAATGAGAAAACTTCAGTGCCAAGAGGGGAGGAAGAAGGATGGTAAGTAAAAACAAGGGAAAAGTCAGAGCACAGCAACTGGAGAGCCAGCATGGTGGAGGAGTGGTGGAAAGGCGTTCCAGAGAGATTCCAGAAAACAACAGAAAGTCAACTGTACAGATGAAAGCAAGGCTGGAACCACATTAGCAGGCTTTGGGTCTGGGCTGTCAATCTTGTTCTAGAACATTGGACAGAGCCTTCCCTAGCTCATTAGTCAGGATTGCTCTTTGAAGACTGAAGCAGAGCTGCCAACACAAAGTTCAAAGCTCTTAGCTATAAAGAAAAGTAAGTGGCCCAGGACAAATGAGTTTTTCAGTCAATGCCTATATTTGATTATCTGCACAGGATTGGCTCTATTCACAGTATAAAATGTGTTTTTCATTTGGCTGAAAAATACAAGCATGTAAAGATGTCAATGAAACTTGAGCCAGAAGTCACACTTGTTCAATTTTCTCAGTACTGAAATGTGGTGTGTTTGCAGAATACATTTCAAAACATTATTCCAGGACTCTTTGGTTGAAATTCAAATGTCATAGCTGCCTTTTGTATTAAAGTCTGAGACATGTTTGAGTTAAGCATCTGGGCTGGTACTTTTGTGGGTTGATAGTTATGTTTAATAGTTCCAAGACTTAATTAATATGTTTCCCTTTACTCCGAATCATTGATAAAGCTCTTCAAACAGTCTAACTGGATTTATCATTAGGGTTATGGCACAAACTCATCCTCTCCAATAAAATCTATTTTTGCTGTTGTTTGTCACTACATTTTAATAACTTTTCAAACAGCTTTCAACCCATGTGTTAATGCCAGCAAACAACTAATGTTTATTTTTCAAGTGTTATATCTTTAGACACCCTCTCAAAATATGTCCCTAAAATTAAATTTACTGTCTCTTAAATGCCATGTCTAAAATACTTAAATAGCAGAACAAAAGTAAAAACTTCGTCTGCTTATAGATTTTCTAGTTCATGGGTGTTTTCATCTCAAGAATTAGAATACTAAAATAACTTTCACAGGTGTTGTCAACAACATTTAGCATAAAATCGAGTTAAAAAATCAAGTAAATTAGTAAAATATTGTAGAGTAGTATTGAGGCCATAGCCATTGAAAAACCTGATGTGGAAGTATTAAAATATAATCAGAAGATTATATAATTTTTAATGAATTTAGTTATAAAATATATTGCAAAAACATTGTAACATTGCATTCTTTTTTAGATATTTAACAGTGCTGGATATTTTTAGACATCTTCTAAACAGGGAAAAGTTAGCAATGTCTGAAGATGTTTCTGGTGAATATTAATAGCTGCGTTGCTATTATATTTTACTTGAAAAGTAAGTGACATTGGTGACATCCAAAAATATGTCATTTTTCAATGCCTTTCTTGGTAGGAAGAATAAGCTTGGCATTAATTGTCAATAGAAAATTCAGTGGTTTTTAAGGATTTACAGAGCGCCATCTATCTGCCTCTACTCGGAGCCCATTTATGCAGCCGTTTCATGAACAGTGGCATTTTATTTCAGGGGTAGTTTACTCATTTGCCGTACAACCAGACATTAGTCTGCATTAGGTTTTATCATCTGTTTTTAGATGTTATATTTCGTAGGTTTGTAAGTATATTCTTGGTCATTTTCCAAAACTCAATACCATTTTAAGATCAAGGGTTCTTGCCAAAGCCAGGAAATTTATAATGAAGTGAATTCTCTCTGGCCTCATTAAATGACAGTGTTTTCTAGTACTTAACTAAAATTGTAAGTATATCCCTCTCTTTGATTGATAAATAAGTAGTCATATCCTGAGATAAATTTAAAGTCTATGCCTGTGAAAATTCTTTTCCAGGATTTTACAACTGCTCATTTTGCTCTGAATAAGAAATTTATGATCAAAAGAGATTTAAATATTAATTAATTACACTACATGTCTTGATGAAGTAGACTGCTACCTCCATGTGGAAAGGATAAGAAAAATAGATCGCTGAGGAAATTAGCAGTAGGTACAGGAAAAGCCGTCTTTTAGAAGTCATTTGGAATTTTATCATCAAATAACATATGTCTCGATGTGGGTGAGAATCAACAAGAAAATGTTTTTCACGTGGTAATGAAAGTTTTTCTTTATATGTTTCAAGACGCCTTTTCATGAATGATGAGAAAGAGAAAGATAGCAGCGCTAATGAGACGCATACTGATTGTCTGGGATTGTCTCACTTTGCTAACCTGTCCAATCTCATGGAGTTTTGTCTCTTCATCTAAACGGTCCCTAGCAGAGAAAATTGTCAATAATCAGACTAAATCAAGGTAGAAAATTGATGCTTTTTGGACACTTACAGCAACATAGGTCATGATGCCCTTCAAGAGCACAGTAACAAGATGATCCACAGAATGTGCTGTCAATTTGGCTGTGGAGTGTCATTTGACCATTGTTAAAGCTTTTAAAAGATACTAACAGTAGAAAAGGCATTGTTTTTAGATTGTTAAAGTCCTAGAATTAACATCTACTTCATTCATCACTGTTTCCTACATTTCTATGTCAGTAACAAACAGCATTTTATGGTTATTGTGGTGTTAAACAGTTGGGAACAGTTTTTTCCTTTCTTCAAATTAATGTTGTATTAGTTAGGGTTCTCTATAACAGAACTTATAGGATAAGTACATACACACATATATGTATATATACTCAAATGGATATATACACATCTATAAATTCACATATATATGTAAACATACACACATATGTATATACATATACACATATATACATATACACATATATTGTACGTGTGTGTGTGTGTGTGTGTGTGTGTGTGTGTGTGTGGTATTCACTATAGTGGCTTACAGGATGTGATCCAGCTAGTTTAACAACAGCTGTCTCCCAATGGCAAGTCCAAGAATTCATAATGTTGGATGCCTCAACTGGTTGTAGGAATCCCAAAGAAATAAACTCTGGACCAGTGAGGGAGTGAGAGAAGAGCAGGCAGATAAAGAACAAATGCATGCCCTGTATATGAGCTGCCATGACAAAGTATGGCCTCGATTTAGGGTGGGTCTTCTGATCTCAAGTTCCCTGATATGAGGTGGTCTTTTACCTCAAATGATCCAGTTAGCAGAAAATCTCTTACAAGTGTGCCCACCACCTTGTGTCTACTTAATTCCAGGTGTAATCAAGGCTTGGTCACAACTTATGGAACACTACTGTGGATTCCTTTCCTACAGCATTGTTAATGTCATTCTCAGGAGCAGCACTCAGAAGAGATCCCAGTGCAATGATTGAGAAGAATGCAGTCCTGGGCTGAATCCTTACACAGTCCTGTGCAATTCAGATCTAGTTGCTCCACCTCTCTCTGTCATAGCCCTGTCAGTAGGTTAAATGTGAACTATGTATGGAGAGAGTTGATGAAGTTTCTGTGAGGATTTGGTAGGTGAGAACTATAAACCATTGGCCCTTCCAAAGTTACTCAGTTCAGAGCATATCTCTTTCTTTTGAGGATATTATTCATTTTCCCAACTTGAGTTTCATATTCTGAGAAACTGGCAAGGAAACTCAAGAGCCTTAGGGTCTCACTTCCAAGTATTAAAATTTTAAATATAATGTAAACCAAATAAGAATACACACATATCAAAATATTAAAAATATAAATGAACTCCAAATGAGCATTTGTTCTTGGGCAGCATATGCAGACTGAGATTGCAAGAAACGTAAGGTCTGTACTTGGCTCATGTAGATTTTTCCATCACCATGGAGATATTTGTGTAAGCATAGTAATAACTGTTTCTTTAAATTCTTTTGTAACACCTTAGGGCTTGAATGTATAAACACAATTATAAAGCATATCTGAAGTGCGAGCTATAGTTGAGTCTATTTGTGACATGTGTTGTAAGTGTTAGGAAAGTGAGAGTCATGTCATGTTCTCAGGAGACACAGTATTTCGTCTCTGGTATGACATTTAGAGGGTTCTTCAGCTGCTGAGAAGCAACACATAATGAGGGACATAACTCTCACCTTGTAATCAGCAAGCGTGCAGCAGTACCACTGCTGAAATCACACCGGATGCTTTGGTATCATGAGGGTACTGTCCTGCTACACAGAATGTCCCCTTACTTTAAACGCTCTTGAATCAGACTGCTCCTGATTCAGCAAGTATCCTCCATAAAATACTTAATGCTAAATATATCAAGCAACTGTGTCATGTTGTTTAATGGCACAAAATACACAGAGTTCTTCTTGAGTATATGATCTCAGGGATAACCAATTTGCCTTGGGTAACCAATTTGACAGTTCATCCCTGGGAGAAAGTAATTCTCCATCTCTCAGCTATCATTAACTGTGTGTAGTTCGTTGTCTGTGGTGCGTTTATGTTTATTTGAGATTTCCGCCTTCAAATGTATCATGTCGATTGATACTATCATTGTTCAAATCTTGTATAGGTAGTAATGTTGTGGTGGCAGCATGGATTTAGCTTCCATGCAACTTTTCGACGAAAAATCACAGAAGTCTTCTCACAGATGACTTCCTGATTCTCTGCCTCTTACAACCTTTCTGCCCTCTCCTCTGTAACGTTCTCTGACCCTTAGGTACAGGAGTCACTTTTATAGATGCATCCATTTGGGATGGGATTCACACAATCAGCTGGTCTCTGCTTTGTGACCTGTACATTTTTGTAATGCTCTCCATTACTGAAAAGAGACACTTCTTTGATGCTACACTTACCTGTAGGCATAAGGATACATTTTAGAAAGCATAAAGAGTTATGATGGTCTACTAAAGTGACCGTGGTAGGTTCTCCTCTAAGACCTATGAGCTCACTAGCTGCCGAGCGTTGTCTGATTCTCTAGTACCAGGCATGATTTTTCATGAACCTTAAGTTAACTAAACAGCTGTTTGTCAATGTCAAGGTAGGAGTGTCACTGCTGTACCTTTAGAAATATCTTTCCATGCTAGTCATTGGTGTCAGAGCTAGGTAGGATTATTGTTTTTATCCCTTCCCTTTGCAAGTCATATTTTAAATTCTGATGCTATGAAGGCCAGGAGGCTTTCAGCTTACATCCAAATTGAATCATCGGAGTCCAGTGTTCTCAATGTGTGGTAACTTCAATAACAAGGTATCAGTCTCTGAGAGGAAAACAAGGGCAACATCCATAGTCTATATTATTTTGAGATTCAATTGATTAAACAACTGAATAAAAACTTTAAAGAAATTAATAAAATAAAGGTTCGAATATATAATAGAGATACTTGTCTAACTTTTTCATTTTATAAGCTAATCATATAACTTATGGCGACTCTTGGTCTGATCTGATAATTAACGATCTGAGTTTTTTCTTATCACTATTTGACATAGGACTTATATAACCCTGGCATTCTCCCTTAATATATAAGCTTCTTTACAGAAAAAACCTTAGTCATGAAACAACACAGCACACACTCTCTCATTTGTGCCTGTTACTCAGGAAATTTTCTATAATCAGTGACTAGTAATGCATTTCTGAGGTTGCAAACTACAAGCCATGCCATCCCATCCCTAGTCCAGATAGCTAAATTAATAATCCCGCTGGACGGTCTTCAGTTACATTTTCTATCTGCATGTTGGAGTATCTGTCTAAAATAATTTTGGTTTTGGCACAATGGATATTAAATTGACAGTGTTTAGCCAGCAGGCTTAGAGGCTTATTAAGGAAGCTCCTGGAACATAATGAGAAATCTCTGTCATCAGCACACAAGTAGGTGCTTGTCTTCTGTCCTGTGGCAAAAGGGTATTCATTCAGATCATTTAAAAGCTGTATCAAATTATTTTGAAATAAATTAAAAAGAAGAAGAACTAGGATACAAGTGTCTTTCTTGGCTCTGGAGAGTCCATCCCTACCTGCTCTGATGCCCACAGTGGCATTGTGCTTCAGACTTTGAAGGGGGCTTCATAGCCTGAGTTCTGTGCTGAGATCACATAGCTTGGCCTATCGTGATTCCTGTCTGTAGGATCAAAGGCGAACTGTAGATCAATACTGCTGACAAAGGCTTGCATTGTTCTCAAATATTTTCTCTGTACTGTCAAACTTTCCCACAAAAGGCAGGTAAAAAATAGGGGAGATGCTTAGCAATGGTCAGCAATGGAATAGCTTTATCAGAGACCCATGTTTCTCTCATAAAGGAGATTTTGTTAAGGAACCACAGTGGTATGTCATCCCAATGTGTGATTCTCCCCAGGGATGTTCTCATTCTTCTTTCTGTGTTGAATTGTGAGAACATGTTTGAAAATGGTGAACACACTTTGAGCAAAGACAATCCTCAAGTCAAGGATTTGGAGTATATCTTTCTAAATTCCAGATGGTAGCATAGTGCCTTGGTACACCACATTGAAAGTAGTCCTCTATTAGTTGATGTCATGGGTTGCTAATGAGGAATGGTGCAAGTAAATCCACTTTGGAACAAAAGGTGTTATTGCCTCCACCTGGAATCTTGCTGGAATTCCAAACCACTCCAGAAACCAAACCTGCCATTTTTTGCTCTGTTCTCTGCTTTTTACTCTTTTGGTTTCAGCTTGGTCATCACACTGTACTGGACTGAAATGACACCTTTCTTCACCCTCTCCCAGCTGGCTTCTTCACTATCTAGACATATATGAAAGTGTTAGTTAACTTCCATGAAATGATACAGTTGTTACTTATGATATGTAAATGCATAGATTGTTTTCTCAAATAAGAACAGTTACCTGATAGTTTTAAAAGCACTTTAGACCTGTAGTTTTTTCTCATCATAAGACTCATCTTTTAGGTAGGTAGAGTTGTTATTATTGATCTTATTTCACAAAATCAGCATTTAATACCTTTTTTTGAGGTCACAGTTTGTATGGGATTAAACAGGATTTCAACAAAGAATTCATAACCTACATCTTGTACAACTTGAGTGTTTTGGGAAGAGGGGCGACTCATGTATCCATAGGAGCCTAGTCCATTAGGGGCTGGTTTTATGGATCTGGGAAATGCTGTCCATTTATATGATACTGGCATTTCATTTCACACTGGAGAAGGAAAGAATAAAAAATGACAATATAGACATAACAAAGGTACATTGACAGGATTTTAGATGAAAATGAGGTGAAATAGTGAACGTAAGCAAAGTGAAAACACAAAATTCAACTGAACAGACAGAATCCCCTCAGAGGCCTAAGTTAACTCTTCTGCCTAAATTTAAAATAGTTAAAAGTAAGATCTTTGTGCCCTACCAGAACAAAACTCAGGGAATCACAATAAGAATGGGGTGGTCTTTGTCCAATACTGGGTAGAAAGTCCCTGGTCTGACAGCACCAATGTCTTTGACAAACAAGAACGAAAACATAGAAATGAGGAAAAGATAAAAAGAAGAGGGTTATTTTTCCATCATTTTGCTATTATTTTATAGATTTTTAAATCAATTTGAAGAACAGTTACTTCTAAAATTTTATGTTGCATCACATTTGAACCCATTCAATTTAAATCTAAGAATAAAGCAATCACATCTCATTTCTTTTGAAGAGTTTAAGAGATTGGAAACATCAAATGATGACTTTTTTTGAATGTGTAGGGAATTGGCTAATGTTGAGGTTCAAAACTGAGCTCAACTGTAAAGTTGTTGTGAAAGTGCAAGCATTCCATAAAATTCCAGAGATGTCGATTTGTGTATGCAGCCAGGAACAACTGTTCATTTTAATCTGGAATTTCATACATTTTTATGAAGTATGTCTCTCCTTGTCATTTGAAGTTTTGGTGAAGTAAAGTCTCATCTGTGTAAGCAGAGGGAAATATAGCAAAAGACAGGTTTCTACTCAAGTAAAAGAACTGAGCGTTGACACTGTGCTTCTCAACTGACTCTCTGGAGTGATGTCACCATAGACAAAACATTTTATCTGTGATTCAGATAAATTTTGGTAGTAATAAATATTTGATTTTTTTAATTAGGTCATCGATTTATCAGTCTTGTCAAATGTTGTCAAATGTGAAGTCAAATATAATGTTTTGTCTTCATTAGGAGCCCGATAATCCTACAGAACATTTTCATGCCTCCATGTGTTGAATTTGATGTGTTTCTATCCTTACAACAAATCTTTCAGCCACAGAAATGAATAGCAAAAGTTGGTATATATTTCGTACTTTCCATCTTCAAAAAGTCTCAGAGATTAAAACCACCTAAATTATTCCCCTCTGCACAAATGTAGCACAAGTCTTGTTCCCTTAGGGGAAGGCAAGCTGTCAGGAATCTGCTGTGGGGATGGCCATACAGTGTGCCCTGGTTCCTGCAGAGTCAGCATTTTTGTCACTCTACCAGGGGACAATGACAGAGAGCAAATAAAATTTGGCATGAAATGGCAAGAGAAGCCCAGAGCTGGCAGAATGGAGGAGTGGAAGCATGCATTTCAAAGCCCTTTTGTGTTGGCACAATGTAATGAACATATAGTCTTCATCTGATGTTTTCCACTTCATGAAACTCAGGGTAATTACAACATTAAAGTAACGGAATAATGATGCGGTGGATGCAGGTCCTAATCAGGAGCAGGGACTCAGACCTTGGCAAGTAATGATGCCCTATTGTGAAGTTTTACTGACTTCTGCCAGGGGGATAAAGCTCAAGTAAATGAAGTGTCTATTTTGATGGCATGTTCATGTTCCTTTGTTTTAAACAGAGCAGACTTTTTTGTTTTGGAAGGATTGTTATATTCTAGGGTACCATGGTATATACCCCCAAATTATCATCTTGTAGAATTTATGATGGCCAATCTTATAAAAAGGCAAAATTGAAACAATTTTTTTTTACAGTACTTCCATCATATAGGCGGTCTCTAACATAGTGAAGTATTAATGTATTTTAATATGTTTAAATTTTGTAGGCAAATGAATGGAGCTAGAAAACATCATTTTGAGTGAGGTAACCCAGTCTCAGAAAGACAATGTACTCACTCATAAGTGGTTTTTAAATATAAAGCAAAGAATACCAGTAGACAAATCATAATCCCAGAGAACCTAGACAACAATGAGGACCCTAAAACAGACATACATAGACAGAATCTACATGGGAAGTAGAAAAAGACAAGATCTCCTGAGTAAATTGGGAGCATGGGGACCTTGGGAGAGGGTTGATGGGGAGGGGAGAGGCAGGGAGGGAAGCAAAGAAAAATGTAGAGCTCAATAAAAATCAATAAAATATATGCTGCTAAAACAAGATATCAGGGTTAGTACCATTTTCACAAAAGACTATTTAAAAATATTTGCTGTTAAAATTAGATAAGTGTACTGAAAATTCTTGAGTTTAATAAATGTATGGCACTACTCAATTTGAATTGTTTCTTTATAATTTCCATATCTTTGTTTTCAAATGAGGAATGTTAGGCTCTAAGAAATTAAAACACTTGGGCAATATTTTCCAGCTGCCATATCTTTTGTCATTGTGAATCTGGAATAGATTCTCTTCTTGACTTGCTCTTTTCCTATTATGGATCACCCAGTCAAACACATCAAATTCAGCATACAGAGGCGAGTACATGTTAGCTAGGTTCTACCATGAGTCTTGTGACACTCCTGCATACAGTGCTGTCATTCTGCTTTCTAAACCAATTCTTTGGTTTCAAACCTGACCTTATCATCATGTGGTTCTACTTTGCTGATAGAATCCACTGGTGCCCAGGAAACCCTTGGTAACTGTCATGCTTCTGGTGGGATGTGTGCCATTATGTGATTCAACTGAATTAAGGATAGAATAAGAGAAAAAGTACAGGTGAACCATAAAATCTATTTTTATTTTGAGTACAGTCAAACTCCATTTGGGGATGGAGCTGGCCCTCTAAGTAGACAAGGCTTCATCTTCACACACAAATTTACATACATCTAAGAAAATTTTACTACTTAGAAGTATATTTCAGTTTGTTGCCTTATTGTGCAGTAATTACATTTTCTTCATAATAATGTCATTTTGAGTAGAGATTTGTGTTGTTTGGAAGACTTCCCCACCAATCTGTGTGCTACAGGGTGCTGCTGTCCTTTGTCTACTGAGCTTTGTTATGCCCAGTTGCAGAATATTTGGGGTTTAAACAGCCTCTCTCAGCCCTATCATTCTGATGATTTGAGCACATGATTGTAGAGTTGTAGGATATCTTAAGGCAGTGTTGCTATCCGCATCTGATACTTAATCCTTTTCTGCCCTGCTCCTAGGAAAAGGGGATTTTGGACTATCCTCATAGAGGGAATATGCACATATCTTCACGCAAATACATTTTCAGGGCAGTGTCCTGAAAATCATGTTGAGGGCTCTTAGTACACTTTTAATTCAATTTTAAGTACTAACGTATGAAGGTTCTTGTTATTTCCCCTTTTCTAAAGATGACAATAAAGCCTTAGGGAATCTAAACAAGCTGTCCACATATAAAGCCAATAAAGATCACAGACCATATGCTTAGGGATGGATGTGTACATCGTTTCCAAATCCATATGCTGAAATATAATCTCCAAGGATATAGAATTAAGAGGGTGGAGGCTTTAGGGACCGGTAACATTTATTAGCTTTCATGAACCAGATTAAATTCTCTTCTTTAGAAAAGGCTTAAGCAGGCACCCTTTTGTCATTGTCCTCCCACCAGTCTGCCAGGTGCTCAGGAAGCAAGAAAGTCCCTTTCAGACACCAAACTTTGAAATGCCTTGATCATTCTCCTACTAGAGCCATATGGGAAAAAAATTCAGTTTGTGTACACAGTGTTTTCCTATTATAGTACAATAAAACATCAAATCTTAGAGTAATTCTGATGATCCCTAACTACTCATGTTCTCCGAAGCCAGCATTTCAGGACTTATTTCCTTGGCTCTTTTTCATTCATAGAACTTTTTGTCATTTGATCTTTATTTTCTCTCTGAGAATGTTTGTTAATTGCCTTTCTAACAGTATTTGCCCTGTATTTTTGAAATACAAATCCGGTAATTTGGCAATTCTGATATTATTTGTCATAGAACATTGGGTTACTCTCTGTTACTGACAGTTGAAAAGAAAGCCAGGGGCGGAATATAATGATCATATACCTGATATGGACTGTCAGAAAGATCTATAAAATTTACATGAGCATGTGTGTGTGTTTGCGTGTGTATGAGAGAGAGAGACAGAGACAAAAACAGAGAGACAGAGACATAGAGACAGAGACAGACACACAGAGAAGCTAAAGTTGTGTCTGATTAGAACAGTGTGAGGTGACTGAGTGTTCACGTGTGGCAGATTAGAGCATAGTTATGAGAATCACATTTGTCATTGTTCCTTGCCAGTTTCAACAGTTTAATTATGTTGCCAGAAATTTCCATATTTTACTGATCTTCTGGTTTCTGTATGTGGAAAGTAGCCATTATTAAATTCCAAGCTTTCTGTATAGTCTAGGAAAGACTCAGAATTAAATCTTCTCTGCTCTATTTAAGTTAGCTTAGGAGTGTCAGACTCAGTCCATAAATTGGCTAAATTTCCATAAATTATTTTTGGAAGCATGAGCATTCCAGCTTTTCCATCCCTTTTAGAAATCCCAATTTCAATCCTTGCACAGCTTGCTGAGCTCACCCTCCTGGAACCCCGTATGTTGCCTTCAGTACCCTGGGAGTTCTTTTATCCATGCTGTTTTCTCTACTGGTGTACTGCAATACTGATTTGCATTCTTATTTTCTTATATTTTGATGACCTTCTACTTTATTGCATCTAGGTTAATTCTTTTCTTATATTAAACTTATATTGAAGTCTAAATGTTTAACAGTAATTCTTTGTAATTAATTTCTAAAGGGCTTAGTCAAATATAGACCCTAGGATACCAAGAAGAAAGTAAACATGGGTATACTTATTGAGCTCTGATGGTTGATTTAGGGTATGGTTTTAGCTTTGGGGAGAAGATGGAGTATTACAGACTCTCTCACTGCTCACTATACATATGAAGTCAGTCCTGAGTAAGGTCAGTGCAAATGATGCTGCATCCTATGTAATTATAGGGTGGAAACTTTAAATATACTCCATCTTGATCAGTCTTGGCTGGCCAAGTTCCCTACGCTTGGATAGGCAGTCTCATCTAACCAAAGACTACTTTTCTCTCTATTAAAATGTTTTTAAAAATCCTCCCTAGACACCAAAGGAAAAAAATGATAAATTTCTACATATTCCTCAATAGTGTAATTGATATTCTCACAAGCAAAGCACCTCTGTGTCCTGACTGTCATAATCATGAGCACGTTTCTTTTTTTTTTTTATTATTCCTCTGTTGTATGTACCTGCATGCATGTGTGTGTGTGCGTGTGTGTGTGTGTGAATGCTATATTAGGAAGTCTTTTTTTTTTTTTTTTGGTTATTTTCGAGACAGGGTTTCCCTGCAGTTTCTAGAGCCTGTCCTGGAACTAATGAGCACGTTTCTTATTCTAAAGCAATACCTCTTGATTACTGGGATAAACTCCCTACATACATGCTGGTTTTGCTTTTAAAAATAATTGTATGTGTGATTGTGTGCATATTGTGCAGTGTAAGTCTGGAAACATTTTGTAAGGAGGCCACTTGTTTGTTTCCTGGCTGCTCAGACTCCCAAAATAACCACACAGAAACTGTATCAATTAAATAACTACTTGGCCAATTACTTAAGCATATTACTAAATTACTTAAACATATAGCTCTTATATCTAGAATTAACCCATCTCCATTATTTTATATTTTAGCATGAGGCTCGTGGCCTACCAACAAGGTTTCAGCATCACTGTCTCAGGTGGCGGTTCCATGGCTTCTCCCCTGACTTCATTTTCTTTCTCCCAGCATCCAGTTTAGTTTTCCCCACCTTGCTCTGTTTTACCCTATCAGACCAAGCCAGTTTCTTTATTCACTAACCAATAAAAGAACACATAGGCAGAAAGACCTCCCACACCAAAACATACAAGCCCTGGTATGCACATGAGGTAAAGATAACCATATGTATTGTTCTTTGACTTCTATATTAAGACAGATTCTTTTCTTTGTCACTTCATGCAAAACTATTCGGGCCATGAGCATCTGGGGCTCTCCTCTCTGTTTCTTAACACTCAGCAGGAGCTCTTTGTCCAGCTTTTGCATGGGTTCTAGAGATCTGAACTCAGATCCTCTGGCTTGTGATGCAAACACTTTGCTCACTGAATCATGATCCAGACCACGCTTTATTAATATACCAGTCATTTCTGATTAGTGAGTAAAGGTTGGTTTGGTGATGCATTTGTAATTTATCTGTGTGTTAAACCAAGATCCTTTAGAATACAATCTCATAGATTAAATCTACAGACACTTGATAAATGAAATGATTCTTCTGGAGGAAACACAGTGTCTAGGGTCAGACAGAGTTTTTCAAGATCTGGTAAGTCTACTTTGCTACCATGTGACTGAATGGATTATTTATCCTGTCTTTGCTTCAGATTTGTCCATTATGTAGTCAGGCAAAAGCTATGCTCAGACTATAGGATATGATGGCAATTGAATGTCTAAATTCTTTTTCTTTTTATGTTTCGTGTGTGTGTGTGCGCACGTACACATGTGTGTGTGTGTGTGCGTGTATGTGCGCATTTGTATTTACTGAGACACCATATTACATCCAAGGAGATCATAGGACAACCTAGCAAGTGTCATGTTTCCCCTTCCACCGTGTAGATTCCATAAGTTGTACTTCAGTCATCAGTCTTGGCAACAAGTGTTCTTTACTCACTGAGCCATTATTTAGGTTCCTAAATTCTCTGTAATTTTTATTCACACAAATATTATCATTAATTTATCAATATGTTACTTATTACTTTTACCTTTGATTGTTTTGGTAATACCAATGCTTTTGGTTCTGAAATTATTTTCTACCAAGCTTGTATTCTTTATAATGGTGCTGTCAATCACACCCAGACGTTATGCATGCTAGGGAAGCACTCTGCCAATGAGATATACCACTAGCCCTTTTTACTACCTCTTGAATTTTAAAGTCTGTGGAATTTATCACAGATAAACCCTATGTAAGTAAAATGTGTAGCAAATAACATTTCCCCCCTTATTGACAAGTTGATTCTTCAAAATGTGTGAAGAAAATTCTTATGCTGATAGAAACTATTAAAAATAATAATTCTGTGCAATAAGAAAAAAAACTAATGTGTATGATATAGTTGCTGCATGTTAAGGACTATGTGCTGAGTAAGTTACACTGTTTTATTTCATAAACAAGCTAAGTCAACTGGGTGGCCAGTTTGAGAACTTGCATTTTGTTGACAATAAGGCAAACAAAAAACACTTGATTATGAAGAGAGGATATATCCTTGAATGTCTATTAGTTCTAAAAATGAATTGTGACAATATAATTGTTTTGTTCTTTTGGGAGCATCAAGTTAAAGCAAATAGTGGCAATTATTCTGTGATATTCTGGTTTGGAATACACTAACTTGACTAGAATGCCTAGTGATTGGCTCAAGGGTCAGCAGACTTCATGCCAACATTAATATATTCACTCAATAAGTCATTACAGCTTTTATAAAAAGTGACCAATTCTCTCAGTGTTATATAACTTTCATGTTAAAGTGGTAGGGCAAGAAAAACAATACCATATACAAAGACTGGAAAATTTTAACATCACTGCAGCTATATCCTTTGTAGTACAAGACCCTTGAGTTAAGATCCGAGATACTTTGAAAGCATTGTGAATTTGAAGAAGTAATTCATCAGCTGAACCCTCAAGGCTCCAGGCTGGTGCCCCTTCACCAGCCAAGCTTCGTGTGCTGTGAAACAGGAAATGTCTTTTTATTGGCGCAGTTGATAAAGTTAAAACATCCATTGACTAATTTTCTCTAAAAAAAAAAAAAAAAAAAAAAGACAGGCGGGCGGCTGCTGTGATTAGGGTGTGGATTTGCCATGGCTGCTGAAGTTTCTTCTGTGCTAATTATTTAGCTGGGATGGATTTTACTTAACAGGGGCAATAATAACTGGTGAAGGAAGCAGTGCTTAATATTCTTTTGGTATCTCTGATGGCAAATATTTTTTAAAAGTTAGAATCTCTGATAACTTGACAAAGACCTTCAGTGATATTATAGGGATTTTTTTCCCCAACGTCATTTAGGGAAATGGTGCAGGAAATGGACGGCTCTGTACATGAGCAAGGAAGTCAGGACTTTGAGGGGTGCGCCCACCCACTGAGACGGTGGGGCTGATCTAATGGGAGCTCACCAAGGCCAGCTCGACTGGGACTGAAAAAGCATGGGATCAAACCCGATTCTCTGAACGTGGCGGACAACAAGGGCTGACTGAGAAGCCAAGGACAATGGCACTGGGTTTTGATCCTACTGCATGAACTGGCTTTGGGGGGCGGGGGCTAGTCTGTTTAGATGCGCACCTTCCTAGACCTGGATGGAGGGAGGAGGACCTTGGACTTCCCACAGGGCAGGGAACCCTGACTGCTCTTTGGACTGGAGAGGGGGGAGGGGAGTGGGGAAAGGGGGAGGGAAATGGGAGGTGGGGAGGAGGCGGAAATTTTTAATAATAAAAAAATAAAAAAAAGACAGTGCAATGTGTGTGGAAGGAAGATGATGGGTGACTGGACAAAATCCTGAAGAACAACTGAGGATATTTGAAATCCCACCTAGTTTTTTAGATTTCCATATTTCAATAACATTTTGACACACGCATTACATTTATATATAAACTAATTTCATTTATTTTAGTGTTTGTGACAGACATCAAAACAAAAAAGAGCCACGAGTCCAGGTAATAATTCTGAGCAATCATCAGGTTTCCTTGAATCCTAAGTCTCTGAGAGTTTCCTGAGGTTCAACATTTTTTTGTATCAATAAAATATATCCAGTAATATTTTAACCCAATGCTATTGTGAAGTCTAAAAGATGTGATTAAATAAAACTTTTATAAGTTTTAAAGTGTGGCACACTTTTAAAGGAGTACTGTTATTCACAAATTGAAACTTCTACTAACGTTCCTAAAGGCCTGCTGCGGGCCAGGTGTTTTACACATTTGATCTCATTTTATCCTCCAATGGCTTCATATAATTTTATAAATATGTACTATAAAATTAAGTAGTTAATTCAAAACCACAAGGATAGAATTTAAAATCCCTCACTTTAAAACCAATGTCATTTTAAACCAAGCCTTCTCTTTTTTTAACAGAGAGGCCTTCAGAGGGCAGCCATTTGTAGCCATAAAATGCAGCATACAAGAGGACACCCCAAGGCAGTGGTGCCTAAGATAGACATCAGTGCTCTCATGTATGGCTCACGTGCATTTGTTCAAATAGTTCATGTTGTCATGGCTCAGTTTCCTCAGTTGAGAAATAAGTGAAAGTAAGAGACATTGCTATGAGTTTCAGACACCTTCATGGATGTGTCGTAGGTTTGTCCATCTCGGAATGGAGAGTTTTATGCAAATGACTTGCAGGAGGAAGGACTATGGAGATATAGGAGAGGAGAAAGGAAGAATGTCTGTGTAGGAAAAGCTAATAAAATGAGTCATCCATCTGGGAGTTAAGAAATATGTTAACCAGAAATAGTACTTCTTTATTGCTGGCCTCTGCCAGGAGTCCTTTGGCTGCAGCTGGCTCAGATAGTCTAGGCAAGAAGGCTTGGTTTCTAGAGATAGATGCCTATTTTTTTTTTTTTTTGAGAATTAATGTAGTTGACACGCTTTATGGGTAACCTATGTAGCATCTGGGTGTCAGATGTATCAAGCCACTAAAGCAGCACACAAAAAGAATTGACTGCAGTACACCAAGTGCTTCGAACATTATCTGGCTCATTGTAAACTGCCAATAAAAGTTAGCTGTCAGGGCATTATTTTGTCCCGTAACTTTCCCCCATTGTTTCATAGGCTTAAGCTTGGCTTTCAAACCAGAATGCAAGTTCCTTAAGGTCAGGGACCAATTCTAATTCTGCCAACGGTGCCACTCACCTGTAGCTGTAAATCGATGGGCTGTGATGGCTGCCTTGGAGTTCTAATTTATGTCTGGTGCTGAGGGTAGGACCTCTACAGTTTTTTTTCCCTTGAATGCCTGCTTTTCATTACAAAATGTGATAATAAATTAGACTCTCCTCAATTTTGGGAGGGGGAGTCTCCCAATAGAGAGTTATGTGTGGAAGAATATAATTGTATTTTTATCTGTAGCAGACACATTTTATAAACGTCGTGCTCAATATGATTTTCCCAAATTTGTTATTTTATTTGTGGGCTGAATTTGTCAATATTTAAAGTAAAAGTTATTAGATGAGTCAAAAACATTCTTATTTTTGCCAATGCAGACTTGTTCTGGAATAATTACTTTTTAATATCTAAAGCAATTCAATTGATCAGAATATTGATTCCATTCTCATTTTTGATCGTTCTGCCATTGATTTGGCATTAACACTGCCTTCCCGAGCAGGGTGGAATACAGGGTGTCTTGTGCATTCGTCTTTGTTAAAAGATAAATGCATGAGACAGGCTTTAAAAGCTTTTTAAAGTGCAAGATGCTGGAACGGCATTTCAATCTGCATTCTCTCCCGCTGTTTTATGGAATTTATTGAAAATGTGCTTCTTAGAGGTCAGATCATTTCTTTCCTCGAGTGGAAAAAAAGATATAAGTAATGTATTAAAAGCCTTTCTAGGATAATATCAGGAAATTAGAACAACCTCATTCTATATTCAGACACCCACCCTTCAATATTATGACTCATCAAAAATCAGAATCACAATTTGTTGGTTTCCTGCTAACTCCCGACTTTCACACTTTTAGGTATTACTGGAAGAGGCTCCATAGGGCACTGTGTTCTCTTTCTCTAAACTCCCTCCCTTCTCCTTCTTTTCCTATCAGGTAGTTTAGTGATCCAAAGGATCTCAACCTGTCTTACATAATTGCAGGTTTGTTAATTGACTCAACCAGCCCTCAATTGTTCAGTCCCTGAATACATTAACATATGCTTTACTAGTAAAATCTTCTCTATGCAGACTATACTCACAACATAACCTTTAAGTGGCTCCTTCCAACGAATGTAGAGTACAAATAATTGGTGTCTATAAAAACAGCATGACATTGGAAAGAGTGACTTTTGTAAAAAGAAAGCAGCTACTCTAAATTATTTATTACTTTCGCTTTCTAATTTACAGTCAAGCTACAATAGGCTGTTTCTTTTTAAAAATGATAATATGTACATATATATTAATTTATTCAAGGATGAATGCTGCTTCTTATTTGTGATTCTAATTTACAGAGAATTTCTTAAATCTTTGATGAAAATATTTTTACCTTTTGTTGATTGCCTTTCTTTGTGTAAGGTACTTGAGTAAATCTTTCCTAAATATGAACAATGTACTTTTATTTATGCAGGGAGAGTCCCCTTTCATTTACTGTAATTAATTGTTAATAGATTGTTCTCTCATAGTTATTAAAAAATAATGGTAATGGTTCAACAGCCACTTGGGAAAGGTTCCTATATTTAAGTGTTAACTATGAGCTGTGTAGAAAAAGGCCTGAACCAAAGAGAAATAGCAGAATTCCTTAGTGGACAGTGTTTCTGAATCAAGGGGCTTTGAAAAACAGTGCCTGAATGGCTTGGCGAAAACAAAATTGGATCCAGAAGAGTTTTACAGAGAATATGCTTAGACTAATGGTAAGATAAGTCAAACAGACTGATTTTGACTCTCTTTAATACAGGGCCCTGAAACAGAAACACGAATGTCAAGAACCCTTACCTAGACTTGTTTGTAATATTCATCAAAGCGCTATTCACAAACTGCTGTGTGGTGCTCATCATCTCTTTTAGTGCTGCATAAAGCAGGGCTAAGATACTTGTGTGCGCATGGAGCTAATCGACAAGACGCATTGGTGCTGCACTGCAGGAACATAGAGGAGGTTGTCTTGTCCAAAGGTTGTCCCCATTTGTCTCAAGCCCAGTGTGAAGAGCTTCAAATAGGCATTCTGAGGTTTATGGGAGAATAATCTCAGATATGCTTATGAGGCTTCAGAGTGAGATGTGAATAGCAGTAACTATTGACTTCAGACAACAGCATAGTTCTCTATTCATTCATCTATTGATTAATATCCAAATAAAAATGCATTTATAGGACAATGAATGAAATTGAAGACTTTAAGGTTAAATGAAACAAATCAGATCTAGAAAGACAAGTATTGCACACTTTTCCCTTATATGTAGAATTTGTATTTTTAAAATTTTTGCTTAAAATACTACATTAGTTTCGGGCCATTCCCATACATAATACACGCATGAGCATACTACAATAATACATTTTGTACAATGAGCATATGTTAATAAACACAAAGCAAAATTAGGGTGGGCAGAGCAGCTGCTGTCGAGCTAATAGGCCGAACTGTGTTGTATTTAATATAGTTTCTGTGTGATTATTCAGGTCTGGGCATCTGGGAAATGAAGGAGCAGTCTCCACTTACATGTTATTTGGATTAATAAAGTTATGTTTACATATTTACAAACACACACACGGGAGGAAAAAAGTCTATTAGAGATAAGGAGGCAATGATTTTAAAAGACATCGAGGGGATGCATAGGATAATTTGGAGGGAAGGAGTAAATGCTAACATTATACTGTAATGTAAAAGAGTTAATTTCTTATACAATTAAAATAAATTAAACCATCACATCAATATGAAGATAGGTAACAAATGAAAATTTTGTGTTAACCATTTTTTTGTAATTTATATTATTTAGTAAATAAAAAATGGACATGAACTTGTCATAGTGTTTTGATTCTTTTATTTCCAGCTTGATCATCACTAGCAAATGTTGTAGATTCGATGAAAAGGACACTTTGTCATTGACAAATAAATAAATAGATAAAAAGTCAAACATTGCCTATGTTTCTCACATTTGTAAAGGTAAATCAAAAACCTCTAAGCATTGGTTGGTGCCCTGCTTTCATCAGAAAAAAATAATAGCCATAGAGCAGGGAATATGTAAGTTCTCAGAAGGACAAGGCTGGGACTCTTAGAAAGCCATACTGCAGAGGAGCTGTCAGAAACAATTTTATTATCACAGCTTGCTCTGCATCATCTACTCCCAAAATGTGAGCCATGGAAACAGTGAACCATCGGGGGCTTTCTTTACTGGTTTGAGTGCAGTAACAATGGAAGCTCCATAGGGCACTTTCGATTCCTTCACTCCCCAAAATAGGTGTCTGGGCCATTGAATCTGGATCTTGAATTTCACTGTAGCTGCCACCAAGACTGAAAAGATGTGTTGTTTTTATGGAAAGAATTAGAATAGAGAGAGAATGAATAAAATATTTCAACACACAGGATACAACAGATACCCACCATAGATAGATCACTCTAAGGAGAAGATGGCTCAAAGAGATAATGCTAGTTCTGCACAATTGTACAGCATGTCACATTTTATAATGTGTTACTTAAGAGTCAAAATGAACCACTGTAGAAGATTGAGGCTTTGTTAATATTGTTTTCCTTTGTATCTTTTTACAACAGTATTTCTATTCAGGCTGTGTAGTGATATTTATCTATCTGTCTGTCTATTTATTTGTCATCTGCCATCTATCTCTGTTTAAATGTGCTTATGTCTCACTCAATAACTAATATACATAAGATACTAAATTTGACTAATTTGTATTCTACAATTACCTTCCCATTTGTTCTCTGTGTATCTTCATGTCTAAATTTTAAAATTCTGTTGTTATTTCTCATTTGTCTTTCTCTCTAATTTATTCTCACTATCCCATTGACAATACTCTGAAAATCAGTGGTCAGATTTCAGTCTCATTCCCCGAATGTCTCTACAGCACATAGTAGTGAAAACAAACTGGGCCTTTTTTTAAAAAAAATTCGTTTGTTTGTTTGTGGTTTTGCTCCTCTCTCATGGGCTGTTTCTTTTTGCCCTAACATGTCCACTTCATTTTTGCATTGACTGTTACATTTTTATGTTCATTATTACATCAGTTGTGGTTTTTAGCTCTAAAAATTCTAACTTTAAGACTTTCTTTCAGATATTTCTTCATAAAGATCATTCTATTTATTGTTTCAAATTTATTTCTTCCATTTCTCCCTCTCATATTTAAGCGTATTTACTTATTGCTTCCTACAAGCTGGGCACTCTGCAAGAGTAAGATGCTAAGCCTGAGAATAAGATATAAACACAGCTTCAATTAAGGAACCTGTAACAAAAACATATGGAATAAACAGAGGAGTGAATGTATAGATCTAGCTATGTACATGTTTGTCATCCATCAAGATATATGTGAGGAAGATGTAGCTCAGAGTTAGGATGCAGACCCTGGAGGAAGTGACTAATTATATTTCTTTCTTAAGTGTTTTTAATCAGCATATCTCCCTCTTGTCCCTTCAGATAATTCAGCTTTAATTTTCTCCCTCTTTAATGGATGCCTGTACCTTAATGTCTTTAAAAAAAATTATGTTTAAAACTAAGCATGACAGTTTAACTTCTCTATAATTTACCTGATAGGTTTTAATTCATGATCATACTGCCAATGTTTGTACAGTTACACTACCTTAACCTTTTGAGTTTTGTGAACTTGCCCACCTGTATTATATATCCTTTCACAAACCATTGCTCATTGCATTTTTTTTTAAATTTTTAAAACAATCTTATTTTATCTATCAATCTCAGTTCCTTCTCTCTCCCATCCTCTCATTCCTCCCAGCTTCTCCCCATCCCACTCCCCATCTACTTCTCAGAGAGGGTGAGGTCTTGCATGGGGAGTCAAAAAGTCTGTCACATTACTTGATGCATGACCAAGGCCCTCCCCGCTGTATCTAGGCTCTGCAAGGTATCCCTCTGTAGGGAATGGGCTCAAAAGAGTCAGTTCATGCACTAGGGATAAACACTTGTTCCACTGTTAGTGACCCCTCAAACTTCCCAAGCCACCCAACTGTCACCTACATTCAGAGGGTCTAGTTTGGTCTTATACAGGTCCCTCGGTTGTTAATATAGAGTCAGTGAGCTCTCACTTGCTTGGGTCAGCTGATTCTGTGGGTTTTCCCATTATGGTGTTGGTCCCTATGTTCATAATATCGCTCTTCCCTCTTTATGACTGGACTCAAGGAGTTTGGCAGCCTAGTGCTTAGCTGTGGATTGCATCTGCTTCCATCAGTTACTGGATAAAGGTTGTATATTGACAGTTAAGGTAGTCATCAATCTGATTACAAAGAAGGACAGATAAGGTACAGTACCCTCTCCACTATTGCTTAGATTCTTAGTTAGGGTCATCCTTGTGGATTCCTGGGAATTTGCACAGTGCCTGGTTTCCCACTAACCCCATAATGGCTCTCTCTTTCAAGGTATCTCTTTTCTTGCTAACCTGATATTCCTGATTCCATTTTTTTTTAAGAAATTGTTGACATGTAAAGCTATTGTGTAGACTAGGTCAAGACAGGAAAAAGAAAGTAAATCATTTAATTATATCTGTAGTCCAGTTGTTTTTGTCCCAACCTCCACTTTGAAATGGCTTATAGTTTGTTTTAATTATTAAAGATTTAGGCTGTTATTTTTATTTAAGGATTTACTTATTTTTATTTTGGGTGCTCATATGAGTGTTTTGACTCATATATGTACGATGTGTACATATGTGGACTGCTAGCATGTAGTGTTTGCAGATATCTGAAGAGAGTATTGGGACACCTGAAACTGAAGTTATATACTATATTTTATTAAAAATAGACGGGGGAAAAGGCTGCTACAAGCTGGAGAGGTAGCATAGTGATAAATAGCACTGGCTGCTATGTCAGAAGACCCATATTTGATCCCTAGTATCCACAGGTGAGCTCATAAGTATTTCTAACTTAGTTCCTGGGGTCTGATGCCATTTTCTGCCCTCCAAGTACACCACACACATATTATTTGCAGATATGCAGGAAAAACACCCATATAAACAAAATAACAACAAATGAGAAAAAAATTAAAGAAAAGGTAACTCTGTATTACCTCCAGATACTTGTCCTAGCTCTCTTAATATTTCTGCTACGTCTCAATAAATCCCCTAAGAAAAGCAGACACAAGCAGAGTCAGGATGACACTTTCAGTCTCCTTCAGCTTAACTTACTCTCTTGATCTGTGCCCACCTGGTGTTCTTTCTCTGTTTATATCACATTATCTTTACATATTCATTCTCATTTACAGATACTAATTGCTGGCCTCACTATCTTCAGGAAATGTTGTCATTTCTGCGTCCTGTCAAAAGTCATACTTAAGAAATATGGCAAAGAACACAAGGGTTTCTTTTGCTGTTTTCTTAATGAGCTAATTTGTGCAGTAGTTAGAGCTTTTTTACTATAATACATAAGGTAAGGCAGTTACTGGAAACTTAAAACGTTAAGATACATTAAAACTTTGCATGTATTAATTTGTTCATAAAATTTATAAGGCCTTATTTATAAATTACTAATTTAGTTAGGAACAAATTGTGGTTTGTTAAGTTAAATAATCCCAGCACCTAGAAGCAGAAGAAAGAGTATTGTTGGAAGTACAAGGCCCATGTTTGGCTACATACCAAATATAAGATCTTGAGCTGTATGAGAACCAGTTTCAAAAAATTAAATAAATAGAAAGAAACAGTGACTTTTTAGAATATTTTTTTCTTTTCCACTGAGTGGTCCCAACTGCTAGTGATAAGACTTGAAATGTACTTTTATTCCCATGAAGATATCAGTATTTAAGCTACTCTTAAATATCAAGATTGTGCTAGATGATGAATATCCCACCAGTGTCTTCAATCCTTCACAAGGAGTTATAGGCAACTAAGAAAAGCTGGAAACTAGAGAGGAGATAGGACACAGAACAGAGCATACCAACTGCTTGTCCAAAGTTGAATGGTTAGCTTTGACTCATACATACAGGTAACACCATATGAACAGGTTATATTTAGGAATATACATATTCATAGATGAATAAAGCAATAATTAATCGGGGAAAAGGCTGTAAATTTGAAGGGGAGTAGGAAGATGTATGGGAAAAGGCCTGGAGGGCAGAAATGGAAGGGAGATTTGTAATTAAATTATAGTTTCAAAAGTGATAATAAAAGTAGATGAATAAAGTTAAATTTAATTATGAGTTAAAAATTGAATGCACGTATCGGCCAACCATGTTGGTGTATACTAGGCCTAGTGAGGCTGAGGAAGGAAGGTAAGTTCAAAGAATGGAATACTTGCACTATAAAGTTAGCACCCATCTCTAAATTCACACGAACACAAAAACAGATATAAATATGGGTGTGGGGAGAGGAAAGGGAGAGCAACAGAGAGGTGAGGGGGAGATAGGAGAGAATATGGAAGGCTATAACAGACACTGTCAATGACTTTAGAAAGTATATGCACCCACTGAGTAGGTATAATTTTCTTTATAGAGGAGTAAGTTCATAGCTTTCATTAATCATGCTATTGTAAAAAATTGTGAACAAATAGCGTAATATAAAAGTATGAGAAAAATGCCATTAAAGACCCCAAACTCTCTCTTATTAGTTAATTTTATCAGTCAGAACTGGAATATTTGTTGAACTGAAAATGTTAAGATGAGGAGCAAAGCTCTGTATCTTTCTTCTCCTACTGTGGTGATCCATCCAGATGGAGAACAAGAATGCCAAGAGACTGGTCAGATATGCCTGTGCTATTGTGTAAATGCTTCATTTTTCCTCTATTTTACCTCTGAACACTCAGTCTCATTCAGTAAGAATGATAACATATTTTCCCACTTTTCAGTTGGAGTTATTTCTACTGCTTGGTGCTAAGCAAAAAGCAACTAGCCTTGGGCGGCAGCAGCAATTTCTTTTACTAAGTATATATTTCTGAGTTTCAATAACTATTTTATGAATATGTCTAAGTTCTGTGTAGATTTTACACTTCTAATAATGTTTATAATTTATTTTATTGTGATATTCAATATCATATTTCTCACAGACCAGTTGAATTATAACACAGAAAGAGCTAAAAATTTCTGATTTTCTATAGTATAGTATTGAGTTAGGTTTTTCTCCTTATAATCCCTTTCATTGCTTCAACTGTACATATGGCATAGCCATTAATTTCCCTAACTCATAAATTAGCAATGAGCCAAAGGTCAAAACTATTACCTTGGCTGATATTTCTGAAAACTGGCAATATTTGGAAGCTAAATTGAATTCATTTATTTCACTAATTTTTGGTAACCTCATTTAAGCAGGAGGACTGATTGTTCCTGTTATTTTCCATGATAAATAATGTATTGAATTATAATATGTGATAATATGTTCGCTAAATACTAGCAACTTTCATGGGGAGTGACCTAATGTGCATCCCATCATCAACTACTGGATGGTTTAAGATCACCAATTATTTAGTATGTTTCTTTTGCTATTTTCCACCTTAAATACCGTGCTATATTATGGAAGTTTGCAATGGTGCTACTGACATTTTGACTTCTTTTTCTGATGGGACTGCTGTGATTTATAATGAAGTGGTGACTGGCATTGTGCTTTCGGTTTGGGGAGTGTTGGTGGTACCACAAAGAGAACGACTGGCAGTGACTGATTTTACCTCCCATCTTACAGCTCCATCACATGCTTCTTTGTTTGATATTCTGCAACATCAGTGAATTATATTTCTGTACCTCTTCCTGGGTAATTACAGAGTAAATGCAAGTTAGATTATGAGAACTATTATAATCTTGTCAGTATGTTTGGCTAAAGTCTTTTCATTTAGTGCTTTTTTGTGAAGAAATTTCAAAGGACTACATCTCTTAAATATTATTATTATTCTTCACTGACCTAATAATAGGGAAAACACCAAAAGTATACTGTCTAGAGCATACTTGTCAATGACAAATTTAGAAAGCATTATTCTCATGAAATTACAATGAATAATAATTGTTATAGTTTCACTAAGATTTGTGGATATCTTTGTTCTGTTGATAACATACAATTATAAAATTTTCCTATATTTAGATACCTAAATGAATTTGAGTCACTCAGGTCAAAATTGATATCAATTACTATTCATATTGTTTTAAATAGAACCAAGCATAATTTAATGCTGAATATCTCAGACAATACATAAAACACTCAGCTCAACAAAGAAGTCCATTTATAAACATCACTGAAATAAGCAAGCACAGTGATAGAGCCTGAAAGGGGGCATTTGACCCTGAGACTGTGAGAATTTAAGGTACCTCAGATACTAGGGATGTTTAAATAAAAGTACCGAGTAAACAGAACTCCTCAAGCCCATGTCTCTCTGTCCTCTGACTTTCTTCTCGTCCTCCAAACCTTGGCACCAATATAAGCAAAGGACCTAGCCTAGCCTCACCACACTCATGAATTGAGTTTTGTTTATATTACCTTGAAACTAGAGCTCATGACGAGGTCAGTAAATCACTAGAATGACATCCATATCTGTGGGACTGTTGAATCTCCAGAAGAAAGTTTCAAATTTTTACAGTTCAGTAGCAAGTATGGATTGCGACAGGAATGTTTCTAATACACAACACAGAAGATTTGCCAAAAATGCCCAGGGAATGATTTCATGCAAATGACTTAGTACTAGTCATATATCAGTGTGAAGGTAGTCTCAAGTAATAAAACTTCTTAGAATACACACATTTGTTCAAAATCATCTCTTTACAGGGTATTGACATTTAAGATTATTATCATGTAAAAATACATATAATTCAGCTTTACATTTTGATAAACTTCCTTTTCAACTGTTATTTTGTTATTTATGTGTGTTTGTGTGTGCATGTGTTATTTTGTGATTCATGTGTATGCATGTTTGTGTATGTTTGGGTGCATATGTACATGCATGTGAAAACCCAAAGTTAACCTGGTCCTCGTGCTTGACAACAAGCTTCTTATTCACAGAATAGATCCCCTGGCCTCCAAACAGACTTCCTTGACTGAACATAATTAAAGAAATTAACTGAAAAATCATAATACATTTTTTATCTGTATTGTTAACAAAGGAGCTCAGAAAAAAAAAAAAAAGAATGGCATTAATAGTGCATTTACCAAAGAACAGATCAATTAAAGAGGTCAATTACAAAAAAAATCGTGTTAGTTTTGAGTGAATCAACCAGAAGAAAGCATCATTTTCTCCATCATGTAATTCCTATATAGCACCACATAGCATGGTTTCCCCATAACAACTGTTAGTAGCTGCTTTCCCCTTTGATGTATTAGATAATTGACCTGTAGATCTGTGCAAAGGTCAAGACTGAGTCAGTGTACTTTAGTAGCATTGAGTATCCAACCTGAAGACTTTGGAGAGAGAACAAGAGCTATGAAATTCACAATTGTATTACCCATACCCTATCCATATCCCCTATCATTATATAAGTATATAAGTATATAAGTAACTGATGAGAATTTTTATATACATACACAAACATGTACACATACACACATACATATCACATAGTGTATGTATGCGTGTATATATCTATTTATTATCTGCCTATATATGTTAAAGAGCAAAAGTTTGATCAAAAGTTAGAGATCATGAGGAAAAACTCCAACAGATCTAAAGTTGAGTTAAGAACACTCCACTATGGAATGTTAGTAATTTCTATAGAAAGCAGTAAAAATATTTAAAAAAAAACAGATGAGTAAGACTAATATTTGGAACATCAACACCATCCAGATGTTTGAATTATCAGATCCTTTAAAAATTCTAAATTTGCTGCTTTAGGGGCAAACTTAGAAAAAAAAATTTAAGGGTAGAAAGTTTTGAAGTGATTTTCAAAGCCTATTTTTAAATTTGCAAGGGAATTTTGTATCCTCACTTCTGGAACAAGTTCATGTAATCTCATCAGTTGATACACATAAAAGTAGAGATGAGAGTGTAGAGAACCCTGATGGCTGTTTGGCCTCAAGAGGGAGGGAGTGGAGGTGTGGGTGGAGGGGAGGGGAGGGAAGGGGGAGGAGGAGGGGAAGAGATGGCAATTTTTAAGAAAAAATAAATAAACTGGAAAAAAATGGAAAAAAAGTAGAGATGAGAGAAGTGCATGGTTTTGTTTAGGCTACACTGTAATGTTAGTATTTGATATAAATGGTGGATTGTTGCAACATTATCAGACTGGTAATAGGTTTCTAAGTGATCACTATTTCTTTCTGTTCATTTTCTTCAGTCCAGTAACAAGTTGACATTGATTATTTGGTGAGAAAGTCTTTCTGTGACCATTTGTATGCTGTTTTCATTTCTAGCATTGCCAGATATTGACATAAATTTTTATAAATGCTAATGTTTAGAAAATATATGTATAGTATTTGTCATAATTCATATATATGTAATATATACATTAGAAGATATTCATCTTACACCAGCAAGTTTATTTCCTGATAGAGTTGATTTGACTATAACATTTGTCTTAAAAATAGAAATTGATATAATGAAATTACTATTTTAGGAAATTATTTTGCCATCAAGCAATTTTTTTTGCTTGTTTATGTTCAGTTGTGGCAAAAAACTAAGTTCAGGAGAATAGTTAAGTCATTATAGAAAACAGAATACTATATGTTGTGTTATGTAGAAATATGTGAAAGGACACAGCTACTTCTCAAGATTCCATAGATTTCATGAACCACATAATCCATAAGTGGGCACAGTTTTCCTTCTGCTTTTTTGATTGAAATTCTGTCTTTTCAAAATAATTCACAAGTTGCAATTTTTATGCCAACTATTTGATATCAAGCCAACTTCATCATTTGAACAATAAAGTGTGATATATATATAGAATTTGTATTCTTATAATACTGTGTATATACAATTGTTGCAGAAAATGTTATTATTTTTGTTTCACTGATACATATCCTGAGTGTTGTCATCTTAATGCAATTTCTCCCATAAATCTTGGGACTTGTTTTATTGCCAAACTATCAAAACACTATTTTCAAATAAATATATGTATATTTATCAATATATATTTATTGAAATAAAATGTCACAATATAGAAGAAATGTGTTTATTTAACAGAAATGGTGAGTAACACAAAATTATATCAGGATTGTTCAGGGAAATTTATGAGTCAAATAATCCTAATATTAAATGAATAAAAAAAGAGATGGTATGTTATAATCATCAAGTGAATTAATACCCAAGATAAGATGTTCTAGAAGTGTTGAATAAGTCCAATAATGTATTTTGTTTTCACAGGTAGGATGATGATCAAAAATTTACTTATATATGTAATATAAGATTACATTTGTATATTTTTATTGAAGTAAAACTTGCTTTGAAGGGCATTACTTAAGTAGTATTATGGATTTCATGGAGTAGTTGACTCTATATTTACAGCACATGTATATTAAATTAGTTTTGTGTCAACTTCACAAAACAAAAATCTCCTAAGAAGAATATCTTAATGAGGATTTATCTGATTAGGCTACCAATGGACATGCCTTTGCTTGACTGTCTTAATTGATCATTTATATTCAAAGACCAAGCATACTGTAGGTGACATCACTCCCCTTGCAAGAGGTCATCAATAGGACAAAAAAGAAAAGTAGTACCTAGAGCAAACAACTAAGCAAAAATAAATTCACTTCTCTCTGATCTTGACTACAGATATGATGTGGCATGAAGGATATAATGCTTAAATTCTCCTCCATGATGAAATATAACCTGTAATTGTAAGCCAAATAAACATATGCTGTCCTAACTTTCTTCATGATGCTTTAGCATAGCAGTGAAAATAAAACTGAACAAAAAGGTAGTTTCTTAGCAGTAAACATTTACCAAAATTCACTGAGCAGTAAATCATTTTTTATTATTTCAAAAGAGTAGTGAATAAATTTTGAAATCTGGTTACTATATATGTTGTTTCACAATGTTAAAGTTAGTAATAAAGAACTATTATCTCTGTGTGTGCTAGACTTAAATGCAATGAATGTGGATTTTAGAACAGCTATAAATCAAATTTCTCAGTGATGGCTACAAAATGAAAGAAAAACAGAAGGAGAATAGAATGCAAAGGGGGAATAGAGTTCAATTAAACAGGATCAACTAGATGCTTCCATTTCTTTGTTAGTTTAAAATATGTACATAAAGAAATATGAATGCATGCATATTAGTATATATTATCATTTTCTGCTGAGATCACCTAGAATCAGAGACCCATCAGTAACAAAGAGTTCACCCAGTGTTCACATCTGAGTTTCCAAATGATACTCACTATTTCAAAAACACTGGGGACTTCCTGCTGAAAAGACTGACTCAAGTTTGGAAAAGAAAATCTCCAAAATCATTGCGTAACTTTATTGTGCATTAGAAAGAAATGTAATATAGTAATATTTTCTTTATGTTTTAGTAAATAAAGCTTGCCTGAAGATCAGAAGGTAAAAGCCACTAGAGGCAGACAGTGGTGTCACACCTTTAATCCCAGTACTAGGGAGTCATATCCTTTAATCCCAACACTAAAGGGGAATATAAGAATGGAGGAGACAGAGTTCTGCTCAGGGCTCAGTCTGCAGTCACCCAGCCTTGGTAGAGGTAAGATTTCTCTAGTGGCTTGGCTGTTTTGTTTTTTTGATCTTCAGTTTGAATCCTAATATCTGTCTCTGGATTTTTATTATTCATGCTACACCTGACGCCCAATGTTTGGGGTATGAATTCACACACACAAAAAGCTGTTTGCCTGTGCCTTTTTAGCTACTGGCATAGGCCAAAGCTGCACATGGGGCTCCAATCCGATCTAGCTAGAATTTCTTTTCTTTTCTCCCCAGGACTCTGAGCAAGTTTGGGAATTTTCCTTTTGTAGCCTCTTTGAAACATTCTCCAGCTGCCACCCAAACTCCAGGAACACCTGAGCTACAAATGCCACATGACTCATCAGCCCTAAACTGACTGGTTTTGCCTTCAGACAGCCCATGCTACACATGCTCTCCCCCCAAACAATCCCCTGTATGTTACATTTTCAGACAGTAGTTTCCCTCCTTTCCTCCCTCCCTTCCTTCCTCACCCCCTCTCTCTTTCTCTCTCTCTCTGTGTACACACACACAGACACACACACACACACACACACACACACACATATCCCCCACAGGTTGCAGGCTCTCCCTGAATCCCCTTCTCTGGATGATGCCAAACTAGGTAGCTGCCCTGAAATCCAGTCAGGCTTTTATTGTTCTACGCAGCAGAAAAAGTCTCATGTCTTCATCAACAACATTTGGTATGAAAATTGGGAATTCTTAAAGGACGAAATTATTTAAAGGAGAGTGTCTTTCCCACATTAAAAAATGAGAAAATTCATTAAATGGAGGGACTTGGGTCTCTGATAATATGTTAGACTGTTAGATGGAATGATTAAATGAGAGAATATCTATTTTTAAATATTTTACATTGGATTGGAGTTTTGTCTATTATATACAAATTTTGCATATTGATACAAATTTTGTGAAGATGGAAGTTACAAAATAATCCCATGCTATCTCAGAATTGCATGTAATAAAGGGTTATTTATTTGGGGTTAGACTCACAGATCGCAGTCCTCTGCATAAACAGGGAACAGGAACCAAATCCAGAAGCCCAGAGAGTGAGTAGGTTCTTTATGTCAGCATTTATAGTATAAGAGACCATGCCCAAGTTTGCTGGTATCTCAAATTTTGTTAGAATATACCATGCATACATTTCTACTATACAACTCATTTAACAATGTAATACAAATATCTAGCCCTGGAAAATTATAATTACCAACTGTTTAGGATAATAAGGAAATACAGGTTAGTAGTTAATCACCTATTATAATCAAACTTGTAGTCATATTAGGTATGTTTGCAAGATTAAACAAAGATATATTTTAGATAGACAGGTCATCTTCAAACACTACAGAGATCTACAGAATATGGCATTTAAAATATTTTCCTAATATGAAAATATCTTTTATGAAAAGGAGATATATGTGGTCCTGGCAGCACCAGTCTACTACAGAGAAGATAGTGGGCATCAGAGAAACTGCACATGGAGTTTTACTGGGCAAGAAAATGCCCCACCTTGACTGCTGACAGTATGGTGTCCTAATTGGACAAACAGAACACACACAAAAGAAAGTGACTGTCAAACATTGCCAAGAGAAGGATGGACAGCCCTTCATAATATTCTGCTTCACAGAAAATTCCATCTAATATGATAGGCCTGTAGTCTGAGGATAGATGCCCCAATGCTGCAGAGGGACTTAGCGTGACTGTCCAGGAAGCCAGCTGTTTCTGTCATTTCTCACATTTTTTGGAAGTCATTTGCTTGTAATTCCTGCTCACTAAGCTAACATTATTTTCTTCTTGAGTCTCTGAGGGAAGACTAGATAGTTATAATCATAGTTTTTTGTTGTTTACCAGATGCAGAAAGCAAGATAAGGTAGAAAGTAAATTAGACACAAGACTTTTGACTCACCAAGACAGGATAGATATGGAGTATTTTCTCTGATTTGTCAAATAAATATGGACTAGTATGTATTTATTGCTACATATATTGTGTATTGTATATAGTTATTGTACTTATATATAGTTTTTCTTATATTTGTTATAGTCTACTTTTTCCATTTTAAACAAAAGGGGAAATATTGTAATATTTTATTTATGCTTTAATAATTAAATCTTGCCTAAAGATCAGAGGGTAAAACTAAGCCACTAGAGGCCAGGCAGTGGTGTCACACACCTTCATTCCAGGTACGAGTGAGTCACATGCTGTGAATCCCAGTACTAATGGGCATTATAAGATGGGAGGAGACAGAGGCTCAGGGCTCAGTCTGCATTCTATACTGGCTTGACTGTTATGCTTGTTTAACCTTTAGCTTGAACCCCGATATCTGTCTCTGAGTTATTATTTGAGCTACAGTGTGATATTATGAAAAAGCACTGCACTCAATCAAAAGACTCTCACTAACCAGATACAGAGGAACCCAGCATCAAACAAACAAAAGAAAATAGTAATGGCAGCATTTTCTGTAGCCTAGAGCATTGCAGCAACACCACACAGAAGAGGATTATGTGGAAGTTATTGATGTTTTACAGGTCTGCCCTTCAAGAACTGATGTCTGGTTACAAATAATTGTTTTCCTGTCATATTATCATGTGGCAAAAAATTCATTTCTCTTTAGGTTTTTTTTTAAATAAAGATATCAATTCCATTCATCAAGGTTCCCTTCATCCCCCAGTCACGACAAATACCCTACCTCTTAATGTCAATCATATTCGTGTTAGGATTTCAACTTGAATTTTAGTGAATGACAATACTGAATACATAATGGGGAATATTAATAGAAGTATCAATAATGAGTATAAATTCAAGAATCAAATTCTAAGACAATAAAATTGTGATGAAATAGTGAATAAGGTTCAAGAGCATATACTGGCTTAGTAACTAAATCGGTAAATCAGTGGAAAAGAAAGGATGAAGGGAAGCCCATGCTTCAACATAGGAAGCCAACTAGAAAAGTGGTGCCAAGGAGTCTGTGAATGGTATGGTTAGTAGATAAAATTTTGCAAACAATATAGTTCCAACAATCTCAAACTATGCCCTATACCTAAATTACTTAACTTCAGAAAGAAAACTATGGGAAATACTGTGAGCAAATAGACAAAGTTAGCATTACCAATGTTACAAAAGACAACTTTATCCATCTATTTAAATGGCAGGTCCTGAATTGAGCCACCAAGAGACAAACATATTTTTAAGGATACATTACAAAATCACTGGCTTGAATTCTTTAAAGATAGTTGAAGAAAGGTCATTCTTCTTCAATTTCTAATTTCTTACTATTATTTTTAAATTTTTTTTGTGTATATATACATCTTTTTGTTTGTGTGGAGGTACCAAATCTATATCTGGAGTCACAGGCAATGTGAGCCATCTGATATAGGCTCTTGGAAACAAACTCTGGTCATCTGCAGTTATTATTAGTCAACTCTCCCAGCATCCCCCCCAAAATAAGAGAGAGGCAGAGAGAGAGAGACAGACACACACACAGAGAAAGACAGAGACAAACAGACACACACACACAATGAGAGAGAGAGAGAGAGAGAGAGAGAGAGAGAGAGAGAGAGAGAGAGAGAGAGAGAGAGAGAAGAGAAAGAGAGAGAACACTAAATACAATGTATGAACTGAATTGGGACTTACGTCAGAAAAAAATAAAGAGTACATTATTGGTGCACTGAAAACTTTTAATTCCATCTTTGATTTAAATAATAATTCTTTCTGATCTTGACAATTGTATTGTGGCTGTGTATGAACATTGTGTATGGAAAACATAAACCACTTTTTAAGGCTAAAGAAACAGGATCATTCCAATGACTCTCTACTGACCCACTTAGATGTGTGCATTTCTGAGTCTGTACATGTATATGTTTCAATCTATAAAATATTATAAAAGAAAGAGAGCTGAAAATTATAAGATGCTGGATGTGACATTTCAATATGGGACTTCTTTGCATGATGCTGTATAGTTTCTGCAAATTTGAAATTGTATCCATACTAAAAGCTATAAAAATCAAACCAGAAAATATAGATGCTAAAATAAATGTACCATTACTGTTTTTTTTTTAAAGCCAGTGGCCTGTTTACAGAAGCCACTGGCTTCAAATAATCACTATTTTCTGTGAACGATGGACATAGTCTATCCTAGTGAGAAAATTGAGGTCCCTTTCTGGACAGCTGAGATAATGATGATGATGCTGTATTTTAAAAATCCTTTGAATTTATTAGTTGTGTATTATCTACACTGATGAATCCACTTATTTTTAAAAGAGTTTTCTTAATTTTAAATTCGAGATTCATCATCTCATTCTAGATGAGCATCCAATCACCGAGCCCCAGGCCTCATTCTCAATTAAATTTAGTCAAGGGGAATGTGCACCTGAAATGCAGCGTATGCATGTTGTCAGGGGCTAGCAGATGACTCTGATTCCAGATCTGCATCTCAGTTGCCAACTCATATGATTTGAAATCATAAACTCCCAGCCTTGAAAGAGACCTTAAAGGTTATCTGGTTGTCCTCTGTATTCCCTGCTTAAATTTCCTGTTCACATTTATTGCCAAGCAGAGAATGTTAATATTTCTGCAAATGTATTATTTTTAAAAGTAAAGGGATATCTAGATATTGAAATGAAACTCTATTTTTAATAGATAAAACACATACACACATTGTAGGGAAGTTAATAAATATCTGTTTCTTTTTAAAAGTATATTCTTCTTCCCCACAGGAATGGAAGTGTAACAGTACAGACATATCAAGAGTAGTTCTGTAAGGCTCCTCATGACATGCTTGATGGCAAACATGCAGGTTTGCTGCTTGGACAGTCAACTCAAGTTTCTCTTTGTTATATGTTAAAAATTCACTTTGTGTATATTGTATTTGGTTCATATTTTTTTTTCTTTTTTTTTTTCGAGACAGGGTTTCTCTGCAGTTTTAGAGCCTGTCCTGGAGCTAGCTCTTGTAGACCAGGCTGGTCTTGAACTCACAGAGATCCGCCTGCCTGGTTCATATTTTTTAAACCAAAGAAAATTGAGTGTTATTTAAATTTAATGTCATGTTTTTGTTTTATTTCTTTCACATGTGTTATCTGGTATTGTGCATCCTTGGGTAAACTTGTGTTCATATGTGGGAGTACAAGTGTGTTTGTAAATAGTAGTACATGTATACAAGTGAACACTTTTCTATTCTAAATTTATTATTAGACATATGAATAAACTGATATTTGTAAGTCAGTAAAACCTCTTTGTAACACTGCCTGTGCCCATTTCTTTAGTATTTCTTCTAATTTATGTATTTATTTTTCAAGGGAGGTCATTTGTGGCCAGAGGACAACATCCAGATCCCTTCTACCATCTGGGTTCCTGGGATAGAATTCAGACCATCAGATTTCCCTTATTTGATTTTTCCAGCCCCAAGTAGTTTCCTTCTTTCCTTCCTTTTTTCCTTCCTTCCTTCCTTCCTTCCTTCCTTCCTTCCTTCCTTCCTTCCTTCCTTCCTCCCTCCCTCCCTCCCTCCCTCCCTTCCTTTCTTCCTTCCTTCCTTCCTTCCTTCCTTCCTTCCTTTCTCTCCTTCCTCTCTTTTTTTCTGAGACAGGATTCTCTGTAGAATTTTGGAACCTGTCATGGAACGTTCTCTGTAGATCACACTGCTCTGAACTCACAGAAATCTCCCCGTCTCTACCTCCTGAGTGTTGGCATTAACTGCCTGGCCCAAGTTTTCTTTTTAAAGAATGTTTTACTTGTATGTTTATAATGAAATATATAGGTATCTTTTTTCTGAAGGTAAATTTTAAAGATGTTTGTTGTTGTGATTTGAAAAAAAAATGACACCCATAGTCTCATAGGTTTGGGCATTATTGGGAGGTGTGGCCTTGTTGGAGTAGATGTGGCGATTTTGAAGGAAATCTGTCACTGGCGGTGGGTTTGGGGGTTTTCAAAATTTCTCTCTTCCTGCAACCTGACAGTCTGGATGTAGAACTCTCAGCTACCTTTCCTGCTTGTATGTTGCTATGCTTCCCACAATGACAATTATGTACTAAACCTCTAAATTGTAATCCAGCCCCAATTAAATTTGTTTTCCTTTACAAGAGTTGCCATAGTCTCATCAAAACAAGAAAACCCTAAGACACTCATCTTCACTTTCTCCCCAGACGTTCACTAGCACAGATTATTAGATCTGGATCAGTTATGTCTACAAAATAATAAATTGATTTAATTGTTTTTTCAGGCTGTCTTTTAATTCTGAGAAATAAAAGTATTGCAAAATTATTTGAATATTTAAAATTGCCGAGGACCTCGCACGGCACTGGTTTACATCTCCTCTAATTAGCAGCGAGTAGGCAGAGGCATGTGACTCGGAGGCCGGCCTGGTCTCCATAGCCAGTTCCAGGTCAGCCATGGTGACATAATGAGATCCTGTCTCAGAAAATACAAAACATAAACAAAGGACAAGACCACAAATGACGTCTCATTTGTTCTTTATTCCTTAGCATTCAGTCTCATTCGATTCTTTGATCTTTTTCCAGCTCACATTTTGCCCTTCACTGGTATTTCCATGTGTCTGTCTCCATTTCTTTTTATCTGCTATCACCATTGCCATTGGTTAATGTCTCTGTCATTTTATCTTTTGCATCTCTGACAACCTAGCATGTGTTTGATTTCTTTTGCCTCATTGTGACCTCCTTAATTTCTTCTATATTTTTCTGTTATTCTCTACCTAAAAGGCCATTTGCTACTTCAAATATTGATTTATCCTGCCATACATACCTTATTTGATGATGATTATCAACTATAGTAACATTTTTGTATGTAACATGTGTTAAGAGATTTGTCATCATTTGAAATTTTTGCTCTATATTAATTATGACTTTCAATTTGCTGTTATTATGTTGGTTATAGGGCTGGAAAAGTGTGATCAGTTGGTGGCAAGCCAATTTTATAATCAGGGCTTCCTATCTGGCTTTCATGAAAAACTTATTTCTTCTGAAAATTATATGGCCAAAGGGTCTAGTACATGTGTGTGGAGAGAACAAGCAAACTCCATGGTGTTTTCTTTTATAAAAATGCTAATGTTGTCTACTATAAGGGCCCCACATTAGGATATAAACTAAATCTAATTGTTTTCTGGATTCTCCATCTTCAAATGCCAAAATGTTGGGAGTTAGGACACAAACTTTGGAAGTGGGAGAGGGATATTCAGTTCATTTAACAGCCTAAAGAATATTTTAAATGTTCATATAGCTATTAATATATTTCTTTTGAAAATTAATTATCCATATATTTTTACCTTGTTTTTTTTAATAACACTTGAACACTTGCTTTTCTAATTATACTGAATAATTCCTATGAGATTTTAATTTGTTCATTATCCTTATTTCTAAAGTTATATATAACCAAATCTTTTTTCTTTAATTTGTGTATACCATTTTTAAAAGAAGAACAGTTAGTATTGATGAAGATATTACAAATATGTACATGAAAGCATGATTGTCTTTCGTCTGGTATAAATTTAGCTTTAAAAGTTATGTTATTTCTTCAATTAATCTGAATAAAGACGTTAGTATTAATGCATTTGTATTATTTAACCAAGCAATTACTATTTTTAATCATAGTAGATTAGACTAAAAAAATCAATCTATCTCTCTGCTTATTTATGGTATACCATATAAATTTTAGAGTTTTATTTCCTCCTTCAAGTATATCAGAAAAAAAACAAATATACCAAAACATACAGACAAAACTCAAGTAAATAACAAAGCAAATTTACCTAAAATGCTAATTTCAGTAGTCATGGTATGGTGTTGATAATTGCAGTGGTTTTGTTCTATAGGTCATTGGCATGTAAGTTCAAAAGCAAAGTGCTGTAATATTTTCAGGCTTTCTGGCTTCGTGCTGATTTTTCCTCCTGCATTTTTCTTCCTTCTCCATTGTCTATTCTGCTCCAGCAGCTTTAGCAGATGCTTGTGGATCATCAGGCTCGCTGCCGTTCCATTGACATTAATAGTACTTCTTATGGATGTGATGTGATTGCTAAAGCTTTCCCACGATCTCGTACAAATGCCCAGCTTATACATTCCACACAGCACAGAGCTACCTTTAAAATATTCACCCAGAAAAAGTGACTTCAAAAGGACATTGCATTCTGCCTTTGTGCAACTAGGAGGAGGAATTCATAGCTAAGGATCAAACTTGTAAAAGGCAAACGCGATGGGATGCTGAACAGGTAATGTTAAGGTGGCGCCCTGCTGACCTGAGGTGGTGCAGGCTTTAAACCCCCACAGTAAACTTGTGTTGACTTTGTTCAGAATGGACATTTTTATTTCATGAGTCTTCTGATGTGAATTTTCTTTCTCATTTCTACCCATTTTAAATTAATAGGAAACCTGGCTGTGCTGTGCCTGAGGCCTATTGTATTTCTATGTTCCATGGCACTAAACCTGAGATTCTTTTAATTTATTTTATTTTAATTTATAACGCTCGAGGTCGTTACTGCTTATTATTCTCTTTTTCTGTTTTTAAGTCTTTTTATGAGTACCTTTCTGAAGAATTATCTTTTAAGGAAGTTGATGGCTTGTCTCTCCCAATAGTAGGGTTTTTTGGGGAAGAGGCTGGTGGGGACTTCTGGTTTATTCCACTACCTGTCCAGTGTGATTTTAATTTTTCCACAGCTTGGTTTGGTATAATCTCCTCCATCTACTCCCCTGAAATAAGGCTACTTGATGCAGCCACCTAACTAGCTTCTGCTGCCTCAACATCCTTTTAGCTTGAGATATTCAATAGCTGAACTAACAAGTGTGTTCCATTCTTTCTGTGTTTTTGACTAAGATTTCACTCACTATCATGATCTGTTTCGTTCACTAATCCCCTTCTACTGCCATTGCAACTCGAAGTTGCTATTTTCCTCTTTCTCCTTTTCTTCTCTGTCCATTTCAATATCCAACTCAAGACTCGCATTCCCCTCTTTATTTTAAATAATCCGAGTTGCAAATCCTGGATCTTCTAACTGAGGTTTAGTAGCCTATGGCAGCTGGACATTTGAAGTCATCTCTCTGCATTATAATTTAAGCAATAGTTCTCACCTTGAGTCATGAGTGAACTAAGATCTTGATGAGTAATGATAAACTTAATAGGATTTTTACAAAGTTATGCTTAGTTAACAAAACTCACAAATTTCAGTTCAGTACCTGCTGATTCTGAATTCTTATTTTCTCCTTGATTAGTCAATATAAGAGATAAAGTGTACAGGTTTATATAATTTGACACAGAAAATATTCATGAAATTGATGTATAGTAAGTGGACCCAAGAAATGTTGAAAGAAATAACTAGCAATTTCTGAAAACACTTTTGCCAATAAGCTTCTGGGATCATGAATGACAAATAATTTTATCCCATAATTTATGTTCAGGCTATGTAGATTTTCACAGTATCTATAGAGTCCTCTTTTTTTTTTATTTCTTACTCTCTAAAGATTTGATTTTAATAGTTCTTTTTTCTTTTCAAAGGAAGTTACATGGCATTTGAAGCACCCAAGTCTATCCCGCTGGTAACTATTTGACTATTAATAGTCACTGTTGAGGTTGTGCAATTATAAATAAGACAAAACGACAAGGACATTCTGAAATGTGATATCAGCAATTTAGCCCCACCCCCAACCCCAGTCCTGGCATACATGGCAACAATCTAAGATATTACTAGGGGAATATTGGGGTATAGCAGGGTTACATGAAAAGAAGTTATTAGGGCACACTATTGACAAGGTCAGAGGAAAAAAACATTAGCTCAACTAATCTTTCTGTATTTTTGCTTGAACTTTAAAATTGTGCATGTGATTGTAGTGTGTGTGTGTGTGTGTGTGTGTGTGTGTGTGTGTGTGTGTGTGTGTATACTAGTAGCCATCAGGAGTTAATAATGATGTGACCGGAGAGCAAAATGAATATTGCAATAGATATCAGGCATATGTTACTCCAAGGCTAATTCACAACATGTAAGTATCAAGTTAGACAAAAGAACAAAGTCTAAATCTGGACAAAGTCAAACTCCCAAAACTAAATATTGAGATACAGGAAAATGATTTATTCCAGGAAGAAACCTGAAGTGTTTTCATCACAAAATCCAGACAAAGCAGACCACTGCATGTTAATCATAAGGTAGAACTTGCCAAAGTGAATCAACCGGCTTAAAATATGTAAATAACCATGCTTTCAGAACACACATGTGGTTTTCAGGCACCTACCTAATGAAGGAACTAACCCAAGAACCAGAAAAAGGCTTTCAAATCCTGGATTGTATAAAGAATGACTTGTACTACTAATTTAGAACAAAAAGATTAAACTTGGTTTCCCCCTGTCCCCGACCTTCATGGTTAAGTACAAAGTAGTTTTTACTTTGATAGTGGTGTCTTCATATTATTGAAAAGCAGGTTCCTTCTCTCTTCCACCCCACTGAGTACCCCCCCTTCTCTCTCTCTCTCTCTCTCTCTCTCTCTCTCTCTCTCTCTCTCTCTCTCTCTCTCTCTCTCTCTCTCTCTCTCTCTGTGTGTGTGTGTCCTTTCTCTTCTCTCCGATATTCATTTTTGGACATAGAGGCTCAAGACCTCTTTGTGTTCTGTGATTTATTTCTTTTCTTCCCCTTTCACCAGTGATTCATCAGGGCCTGCTGCTTCCTTCTCCTCTGGTGCATTACCCACCCATAGTTAACAGCCTTATTACTGCTTACCTAAACTACTGTTATAACTCTTCCTCCTGCCTCCAACCTTGCTTCTAATCTACTCCTTCTGATTCAGCTGCCAAATTAATCTTCCTAAAGCAAAGCTTTGATTGTGTCACCTGTGTTCAATAACCTTCAGATCCCTCTTCTTTGCCTACCAAGTGAAGTTCAAACCCTCTAGCCTCTTGACTTTATGATCTAGGCTTATTTTTATAGGCATAGCATTAATATTTTGCTCAATTCGAAGCTTTAGCCAAATTTGGCAATCTAGTACTCTGCAACCAAGCCTGCATACTTTCTTCTACCCAAAGTTATTGTTTTCTTTTCTTAACAATTATTTCTTCATACTTGGAATGTATTTTATGGACATTTATTATTGTCAACCCCGAATTTTTAATTACAGCCGTTGCTTTCACTGAAAGAACTCAGAGACTCTCCAGTCTCTTGTTGGCAGTGACCACTCACTCATTTCCTAGTGTCCCAGACACGAAATAATCACTCAGAAGCTATATTAATTATAATACTGTTTGGCCTACTGTCTTATACCCATTTCTAGCTAACTCTTACATCTTAAATGAACCCATTTCTATTAATCTGTGTTTCACCACGTGGCTGTGGCTAAAGGCAAAGTTCCGATGTTTGTCTTCTCTGGCGGCTACATGGCATCTGTCTGACTTTGCTTACTGTGCTCCTCTATCTCTGCTTGGAATTCTGACCTTGCTTTATTCTGCCCTATTGGAGGCCCAAAAAGGCTTCTTTATTAACCAATGGCATAACAGGGGAATCCCACATCACCTCCCTTTTTCTGTCTAAATAAAAAGGAAGGTTTTAACTTTAACATAGCAAGATTACATACAACAAAACAGTTATCAAATATGAATTATAGCTACAATACTACTTTATATTTTATCATTACCAAGGAAAACTATAATTATAACTATCTATTCTTTGACTTCATCAAAGACTCCAGAAGGATATAATATTACCTAAGTTAAAAGGAAGTGTATTGTAAGCAAATTCCAAAACTCCAAAATTGACGGAGACATCTCACTGCCTTGAAATTTTCTGCTTAATGGAAAAGTCTGACAGACACTATGGGTGTCCCAGTGATACAAAAGAACTTTGGGTGACTGTGCAGGCATCATGGCAAAGCAGTGTTTTAATTAATAGAGTTCCTGTGTGTTTATTTCGGGTCTGGGCAGCCGGGAAAGGAAACAATAGTCTTTGCCTACAGTCTTTACATCAATAAACAGGAGGTCAGGTTAGGGTGAGGAAGGAAAGATGGCACAAATGAGCAGAGTCCAGATATATCTAAAGGCCATGTAAAGGACAGATATTCTTTTTTCTTAATATATTTTTTTCATTGATTTTACATACCAACCAGTTTCCTCTCACTCTTCTCTGATCCTCTCTCCTTTTCCCGTCTACCCCCTCCCCATCTACTCCTCCTCCATTTTCATTTAGAAAGGGACAGGCTTCTCAGTTTCTTTCACAAAGCATGGCACATCAAGTGGAGGCATGATGGAGCTCCTTCCATTATATCAAGGCAGGGCAAGGTAATGTAGCATGGGGAATAGATTTACCGAAAGCCTGTTAAGTGCCAAGAGACGTTTCGCTTCCACTGTTAGAAGCCTTACAAAGGTTTCAAGCTACACAACTATTACACACATGCAGAGATACTAGACTGATCCCATGCAGGCTCATTATCTGTTGGTTCAGCATCTATGAGCTCCAGTGAGCTCGGGTCAGCTGTCTCTGTGTGTTCTCCCATCATGACCCCCATGGCAGGCATAATCCCAACTGTATTCCTATAGCAAGATTCTCAGAGCTCAGCACATTGCCTGCCTGTGGATCTCTGCCTCTACTGTAGAGAGTATCTCTGATGGCAATTATGGAAGTCACTAATCTGCTTACAGTAGATGACCAGATCAGAAACCCTCTCCAGCATTGGTAGGAGTCTTAGCTGGGACCATCTTTGTGGGTTCTTGGGGGTTTCCCTGTCATCAGGCTTCTTCTATGCCCCAAATGGGCCCCCTATCAAAACTTGTCTTCTTTATACTCTCCCCCTCCATCATCCCTCCAACCCGCATCCTGCACCCAGCCTTCCCAAACAGCTCCCTCTAGTTCCCATCCCTCCATCTCCCAACCCCGACCGACCCCTGCTTTACCCAGGAAATTTCTTCTACTTCTCCTTTCCAGGGAAATCCTTGCATTCCTCTTTAGGCCTTCCTTGTTATCTAGCATCTCCGGGGCTGCAGAATATAGTTTGGTTATCCTTTCTTTACCTTGTTTTTTAGGGGGGGTTGTGGATTTTAGCCTGGTTATCCTTTACTTTAGAGCTAATATCTACCCATGAGTGAGTACATACGATATTTGTCTTTCTGGGTCTGTGTAGAGATTCTTAAGAATGTGAGAATTCTAAATTGTAACTGTTCTTCTAGATCTTTGTCACATTAGACTCTGCAAGATAGAATGATAGCAAACATTTCACATAAAATTATTTTTGTCAATTTCCTAAATGCAATGACACATGACTAGGTATATTTTCAGCTATCCTCTGCTCTAACTTCATGAATATAAGAAGCAAACCATTTTGTATCTCTGTAACCCAATGCTGAATCGTACTGTCTTTCTGCCCATCTTTATTGTTACATGTAGAAAGCACATCAATAGTGATTCTATTCCTCTGAATTTTATATAGTGTTTTTCTCATCTTTTTTATCATGCTGATTTATTTCTCATTGGTTTTTAGTATGAACATTTTCACTGTAATATGTGTGAAAGGAGTTTGTATAATTTTGTATCCTGCAATAATTGAATAGTAATGACATTAAAATTGTATTTCCTTATTAAAAATACTAACTCAGAGTATGCTTAATACATGGCACATAGGCTCATGTGATTTTAAATTCTGAGAAAGTTCATATACTAGGATACTGCCATATCCAAGGCTCATTGTAGGCAGAGACTGTTCACTTTTCGGCCTCCCAGACTGGAAATAATCACACAGAATCTGTATTAATTACATCACTGCTTGGCCAATTAGCTCATGCATATTTCTAGCTAACTCTTACATCTTGAATTAATCTATGTGTCACCATGGTTTACCGTTAAGGTTGTCCAGCATCTGTCTTCTTCAGCAGCTACATGACATTTCTTTGACTCCACCTACTCTATATCTTTTTCAGTCTGGCAATAATCTGCCTTGATATAGGCCAAAGTAGCTTTATTCATTAATCAGTGAAAGCAACAGAAGGACATCTCACATCTGTTTATGACAAAAAAAAAAAAACAAAAACAAACAAACAAAAAAAAAAAAAAACAAGGAATTTGAAGGCAAACACAAAACTCTTCCCTCCAAGTGTGAGCTGTGTCAGCACATGATGTCCAGGATGAGTCAGCAACTATCTTTAAGAAAGACCCAGTATTGATATTCTTAGGACCTGTAGCAGTATTCCTTTTAAAAAAAAAGACACTGCAATCAACTGTTAAAGTAGAATAAACTCAGGTAACAATGCTAATTTTTTAATCACTGAAACTTTCTGAAAGAGCTTATTTTGTTTAAATCCATAATTGACACAAACTAAAAAACGATGTTGACAGATTTTATTCAGAAAACAAAGGGATTATGTTGCTGTGGTTTTCTTCATAAAGATTTAGTAGTAATATCATCAAGAACAGTCAAGCTCATCATATGTTTACATAAGGCATTACTGTGAACAAATGTTCCAGGTCATCACTAATTTCTTATAACAATAAACACAAGAAAAAGATTGTGACCTCTAAAATCTCTTTCAAAAAATAGAACACTAAGTTACTGTTGCAGACTCCTGTATCTGTGTTTCCCTGAGTCTATATTACTTTGATACACTGTAAGATATTTGCCCAATATGTACAGATAAGAAAACGGTGTTTGTCATATTAAAGATCTGGGGGATTGTATCGTGCTTGCTCAGTCAATTATTTAGGAGAAGGAAAAAGTATGGTTTTATTTTATTGCTATAAGCTTTTACATAGAGGGTATCAGATAAAATGTTTTGCAAAGCATGTACATTCCTTAGGTTAAGAAAACACCAGGTAGAGGAAACTCGGTGTTTAGAGGGACTGCTGTGGCAATCCTTTGGGAGAAAGATGTTTCCTTCTGGCATACTAAAGTTTGTGAAAGTGCTTAGCCTAGGACTTGAATACATAAACTACATTTTACTGTTTTTTCCCCAAGGTCTTTTGTTCTAATACCCTGTCTTCTTAATAAGGCTTACATGTAAACGATTTGAAGATGGAAGAAAGCACTTTTAAATCACTTGGCTAAAACTTGAATGCTACAAGTGTAAGCACCATACCTGATTCGACACTCAAGTCATTTTTGTGTAGCGCGTGATACGAGGTTTATTCATCTCAAAAAGGAGACCATCTTAGTTTGCTAGTATTAATTTGATGGAATGATACCCAGGTATATTGAACCTTCATTAAAAAAAGAAAGAGAGGGACTTAAGGGAAGGCTCCCAATTCTAATTTCAGCAATGTAAACACCCAGGTTCTAGAGTACAGTGTCTCTAGTTAATATGCAAGTGTGAAGATTTTGAACTTGGTGTGGCTTGAAATAAGGTCAGCGAAGTCTTTTTTGCCAGAATGGAAATAACAGAAAATGGATGCCTTTCATGTAAGGAATAGTGCTCCTTGCAGAGACTGTGGCCCAGGGAAATGGAGCAGTGCTCTCCAGAGGACATTGCCATATATTCTTCTCCTTCCAGCAGTGTGACCCTGTTTCCAGCCAGGTGACTAGAATCCCAAGGTCCCTTAGCTCGGTTTGCTCTTCCAGGTACCAGACCTTGGGCATGCTGGGAAGTGGTTATGCCAGCTTCGGGAGGTGCCTGTGAAAATCCAAAGAGCTGCTAATTGTGTTCCTCCCTGACTAACTTAAACATCTGTTTCCTCTTATCTTGGCCCAGGTCCACCTGCAGCTTGAGACTAAATGGCTTCCATGTGATCTCATCTTTTCCTGTCACTGGCCTAGAGCTGCAACTAAAGGTTACCTGGCTAGGTTGTTAGCTACATAGAAGAAATAAGCATTGATTGGGTCTCACTGCTGAGAAGAAGAAGACTTTCCCATAGAGCACATTCAAAGAAAATCTAGTTCAGAGGAAAGGTGGAACAGTTCGCTCCCCAAAGTCTCAAAATTCTTTTTCTTTCCTTTTTGTCCTGTGCCATGTCTCTCTCAGACTTTCACCACTCTCTTACATCAATAGTAAGAGTTCTAGACATTTTAAAGACTAAATATTGTTATTAAGTAATGAAAACCATATGGCATGCTTTCACATGCAATATGGCTGAACCTAGATAGAAGTTTAAAATGTTATAAGAAACAATCAAGATACATAATTATCGGTGTGTTAAGGAATGAAAGCCTGCAATTGTGTATTTTCTCTTCTGTTAGGTAGATTCATTAATTAACTTTATGCAAACTATTTGACACCTTGTGTCCTATAAGGTAAAACAATGTTACTTACTTCTTATGACTTTGATGAGGCTTAAATGACTTAATGTACTTTAAGCACTAAGAAAATTATTGAAATAGAAAATGCTAAGTAGCTGTCTCTGTGTGTGTTTGTTTGTGTGTTTTGCATGTACTTGCTCTTGTGTATGTGTGCCTGGGTACATGTTTATGTGCATATGCATTTTCGTGGAGGCCTGCCTTGTATGTCTGGTAATTTCATCAATCCTTCTCCAACTAAGTTTTTGAGCTAAAACTTCTCACTGAACCTATAACTCATAGAGTTAACTAAGGTAGAAGCAAACGAGCTATAGGCATCCTCCTGTCTCCATCCTCTTAAGTACTGAGTAAATGAATACTGCTGTGCCTGTCTTTAATGGTGGCCCTGGGAATCCAAATTCAAATCGTGTTGCAGGTATGGTAGAAAATTATTAACTAGGATATATCCCAGCCTCTACTAACCATTTAAAAAATATGTTATTCGGTTCTGCTCCTTCCTTCATGTGAGCTATGTTGTAATTCTTTTTAATTCCCTAAGATTATAAATAATTTATGTGTAATATGTTTCTACATTCTGTCTAATTTTCCTTTGTTTTTCTTCCGTAACAAGGTCTTGCTATGAAGTCTAGGCTAATTTGTCAAACCTTCTGCCTGAATCCTATGATTAAAGATATTCCCAAAATTGTGCAATTTTTTTCTATACATTATTTTCCATTATTTATTTATTTAGAAAACATGGAGATCTCTCTCTCTCTCTCTCTCTCTCTCTCTCTCTCTCTCTCTCTCTCTCTCTCTCTCTCTCGTGTGTGTGTGTGTGTGTGCATTGTGGACATCTTGATGGAGTCAGTACTGTCATTCAACCATGTAGGTTCTTGACATTCACCTCTGGTGATCATGATTGTCTGCAGTGACAGCCTGTACTCATTGAGTCATCAGACCAGACCTAAATTGGAGTTACCTTCCATTTTTTTTTTTTATTTTCTTGGTTTTTTGTTTAAATTTAGTTTGTTGTTGTTGATAACGTTATTGCTGTCTTTTTGAGGTGGGATCTTACTTAATAGCCTCAATTCCTCTGGAACTGTGTAGACCAGACTGGCCTGGAACTTGTGATGATTCTTTTTCCTGTGTTTCCCAAGTGCTGAGATCACTAACTATTTGGATATTTTTAGATATTCATTTACTTTTATTTTTTGGATATATAGGTGCGTTAAAAAAGAGATAGGGAGAGGGAAAGAGAGAGGGAAAGAGGGAGAGAAAGAGAGAGAGAGAGAGAGAGAGAGAGAGAGAGAGAGAGAGAGAGAGAGAGAGGAGATATTATTTTCACATGGAAAAACTGATGCTTCCAGAGACGAGGGGATGGAGTCCGAGCCCCTAGAGTATACAGGAAGTTGAGAGGCATCTGATGTAGGTGCTGGAAATCAACTCTGATCCAGCGCAATAATAGCAAGTGCTCTTAATTACACAGCCAGTTCTTCAGGACTGAACAACAATTTCTCAGCATGATATTGACAGTGCAAACTTCTTCATTAATTGAAATGTGTTACACTGGCAACACCAGCCTATTTCTTAGAGCCTTTCACATTCTGCTTCCTGCTACTGATTTTAACTTCCAGTTAAATCTCCAACAGGCCAGGGCTTGCCCCATGTGAAAATAGACACTGACAATTTCCAGGTAGTAACATGTACAGGAACAAGGACGATGATAATAAACCAGAGCAACAGAAAAGGCTCTCTGACTCCCTTCCTGCCACAGAAGCTCCACCTTTCAACACGTTGTTGTTAAGCAATATGAGAAACTGCTTGGAGAATAGCAGCATCATCACAGTATGCTTTCAAAGCTTTCCATCTCCTACAATTGCCAAATATAAGGAATTAGCTACAGATGTGAAAGGAAAGGAAAATTTGTACTCTAGACGGCCTCATTGCTAAGAACGTGGAAAGAAACCATACCACATATTTCTCAAGGCAGTTACTGCTCCACTAAATGTAGCATTTTGGCCTTTCAGTTCTTAAGATATAGGCAGGCAGCATGTGTTTGGCCGCTCATACGTTCATCGTGACCTCTTATTGGGTGCAATTATTGAGAGAAGGCAGGAGCACAGCTAGAAAGCGTCTGCTGGTGACGAGTTCCGAGAATGGCTTAAATCATAGAGGCGGGACTCTATACTGAAAAGCAGGGGAACAAAGTCAGAGAGGAATCAAAGTGGGGCATTATGTGCTTGGGCAGTGGGTGGAGTGAGTGGGTGGCAGGAGAGGCTTTCCTTGAACTTGACCTAACTTTAGGGTTCAGCTGGCCTTTACATTTCTGAGGATGTTTAAGTACAAAAGAAAGAAAAGCTCTGTTCACCTATCACCCTGAGCAAAGATTTAGCAGATAAAACCACAGGTGTTTTACTCAAAAGAACATGGGGGGAAGACTTGAGTTCCTTTGGCGTTTCATTTGTGCCTCTGAAAAGTCTCTGTCGAGGACATTGTTAGAGCTGTATAGATTTTTATACAACATTCAGTGTTGAAAAGAAATGTTTCTATTGTTTCTTTGTAGATTATAGATTTATTCTTGACATTAAGATTAACAATTATGTAAGTAAAATGCATAGTGTGATTGTGATGTATATTTTTAATGTAGGCTTGTTTATTACATATTTTTATTAATAAAATATTTGACTTTTATTGTGGCTAAGTAATTTTATATTCTAGTCTCATTTTTTGTGTAAAGATGAACAAAACTATGTAATATGTTGATATCCTGATTTCAAAAGGGAGGACAAAATTAAAAGTTTAAGAGAGAATATCCTAATATAAAAGGAAATGTAATACATTACTAACGACAAGATATCCAAGTCTAAAGTATTCCTGTATTGATTCTTATTTTACTGGACTACTTTGTTGCTAGACCATAGTGCTCTTTTATGGGTGTGAACAAAGGGCAGGAGGAAATATATGGAGAGGAGTTTGAAAGAGGCATTGCAGTTTCTATGTTAGCAATTAAACTATGTATGTGAAGGTGAATTTGTTAAAAATTTTGAATTATCGAGCTTCCATACCTTTGAAACTTTAAATTAACTGACAATGCAGCATACTGAAAAGAATAGAAAGAACGAAAAGAATGATATTCAAAGTCGCATGGGACATCCTTATGATTTCTTCTTACAGTAGACTCAGAAATCCCCATGCTCTTCTCGGTGGTGAGTAATTTGTATTCTATACAGAATAATGTAATGTAATAATAGTAAGACTTCAAAAGTGAATGTTAGCTTCTTAGATATTAAAACTACATTCTGAAATAACTAGTAAAAACAGCAATAAAAACTAGTGTGTTAAACTTTGATACATCCTTTTTGGTTGTCATATTATATTGAAATGACAGTTAACCCCTTACGAAGTCAGTAGTGTTCAACTATGAGCTAATAAATGGGCAAAAATCCTTTTCTTTTAGGATGAGTGAGAGTTAAAGGAATTCATGAAGGAGAAAAATTGTTTTTACTCAGTAGCAACCAAACTACATTATTTAAATACATTATTTAAAGACAACCCTAGCAGACAAATGGCTAGGATCTATAAGGAGAATCTGATAAAAATTTATTGACAAAGATAAAATATTTAGATAAATGGAGAGCTATACCGTGTTTTTGAATGCAAAGCCTGAATAATATAAAGATAACTTTTCTTCTAAATTAATGAACAGGTTAAAATGGGGCAAAAAGCTCTTAGAGCAGAATCGAGATCCTTATTATATTCTGTGTTGCTCTGTTGGTTTTGAGTTTACATATGTTACATATGTATATGGAATGAGATGGAATTGTTATGATTTTTCTGAGCATGTCTTAAGCAATATCGCTAAACTTTTAAGTCATTTACTTTTTGGTAACCTCATCAGACTTTGCTCTTTATTTCGTCAATTAGCTGGAAGTAGGAAAAAGGAGGGATTACTAACCTGACATTCTGGAGAGACTTGCTTCTAGTATTAGAATATACTGCAAGGAGGCATTATGCCATGCTGGGATCTCAGTGTAAATATCAAAAAACCAAGTCCCTCACCTATCTTGATAAGGGATCACCCAGATGCCTTCTATTTGGACAAGTCTAAGGCTTCCAGGGAAGAGGTAACCCAGGACAGAGAACCACATTTTCTCTTGGTATTGGTGCCTCTCTAAGGCCCCTAGGCTTTGCTTCTGCGAGAGAGAGAGCATCTTTTTCCTATCCTGAGTTTTCCAACTAGAGTCTGTAGACTAAACTGATAAACTGTTATCAGACACAAACTAAATAAAGGGCTTTAGAAATACAAATCTCTTCAGTTCGAAATAATTCTTATGTCAAAGTGGCATTTGTCTGCTGACAATGTTTTATATGGCACAGAAAGCTAATTGATTCATCAATTATTTTAAAATGTCCATTGAGGCCTATGTTCAAGACTAATAGAGCTATACCTATTTATTTAGAAAATAGCAATCATCAAACACATGGTATATTTACATGACTATTCAAAAACATACACTTAAGATTTAATGACATTGGGAAATGATACTGTACTGTTATGTTAATGGATAGTTTTCTAAAATACAAGAATATATAAGATATAAACATATCTAGGCCTTATATTAAAAAACTTTATGTACTGTCTGCCAATTTCAGGAATTATTTTATTGTTTCTGTGAATGTGTTTATATACACATGTGTTTGTATGTGTGTAAGTGTGTTTGTGAGTGTGTGTTTGCATGCATGACCTAGTACATGTCATAACATGCATTTTGAAGCCAGAGAACAACTTGTGGCTGTTGATTCTATTTTCACTTATATGTTTCAGGGATTGAGTTTAGGTCATCAGGCTTGGTGACAGATGCCTATCAGTTCTGAACTATCTTGCTGATCCCAGAATTTATTCTATATATTAAAAAAATCTCCTGCATTCTGAAGTAAAATGTCCAACTGGTTAGTGAGTAGCTCACGTTCCAAACCTCTTCAGAGATGAGGTTAGATGGGTTAGGTGGGAACACGGCCACTTGGTTGGAGTATTGTGACATTCGCAAATTACTGAGCACCTGCGCTCAAATATGTCTTACCTTAAATACTTTCACAATATATTGCCCATGTAAAGCTATACAAAAAGAAACTAAGAACAAAGCTTCTAAAAGTGTTTTGCCAGTTACAAGCAGTTGACTAGTGTTCTCATTACCACTACAAAGAATTCAGCAACTGAAGGAAGATAGAACTGAGGTCTCCCTCACTTTTCCTCCAAATTCTCTCCTTTCAGTATGCATTTAGAATATGTAAGTTTTAGGGTGTGTGTGTGTTCACATGTGAGTATGTACTTTTATGGAAGTCAAATGATATAGCATGTATAAGAACACTAGAGTATTTGGAATTGCCATTCTTCATCTTTTGACATTTATTTTCTATTCTCCCTCCTTAATATAATAGAATAATAAAGTTTTGAAGCTGGGAGGATATTGGACATTATGTTATCTATCCATTGTACTTTTCTATTTTTATTTTATGAGTGTCACTGGTTACATAGCTAGGAATGTTACAGAAATATCTGATTTTAGTTTATTTTAAAAAAATCAAGAATTCTGAGAATTAATTATTCTCTCTGTTGGAGAAGGCCACTTGTTTTGTTCCTGGCTGCTTAACCCTGGAATAATCACACAGAAACTGTATTAATTAACTCACTGCTTGGCCCACTAGCTCTAGCTTCTTATTGGCTAATTCTTACATATTAATTTAACCCATTTCTATACATCTGTGTATCGCAACGTGGCTGTGGCTTACCAGCTAAAGTTTTGGCATCTGTCTCTGGCAGGGCTACATAGCTTCTCTTGACTCTGCCTCCTTTCTCCCAAGATTCAGCTTAGTTTTTCCTGCCTAGCTCTGTTCCCCTGTAGCTCTGCTATAGGCCAAAACAGTTCCTTTATTTTTCCGTGGTGATCACAGCATACAGAGGGCAATGCCACATCATCTCTCCTCTCTCAATTCTGTCTCAGTCTCACTCTCTTGCCATCTCTCCTCCTCCTTTCCACTCGTTCACACAGTGAATACTTATGCACGTGTTTGTTTTCTATTTCTTTAGTTACAAGCTCACTTATCAACGGTGTCAAAGCATTTCCTTTCTTGGCTTCTTCCTGAAGGAAGTGTTTATTATGAATTTTTAAACTCTGCAACCAAAATAGGATTTCATAAAAGAAGTGCTGACAGAAACTTATTTATTCACTTGAGAATGCAACACTGTGCATAATAAACATTTACTAAATTGTTAAACAGCATATGATGGAATGTTAACATAAATAAAAGAGAGTGCTTAAATGAATTTTCACTCCTTTTGTTTTCCCCTCACTGAGCTACAGAGTCATTTCAATAAATGAGATGAAAAGAGAGGGAGAAATGAGAGCAAACTTCACAAAAAAGAGGCAAGTCCATCAACGACTCCTGCTCTTTCTCCTGCCTCCTGCCTTTTTGTTGGCAAGGGCTTGTTGCTTCAGTGAATGACAATAATAACACAGTCGCACTAACAATAGCAACAACAAAATCCATGAAAGGTAGCTCTCTACCTTTCTACCTTTCAGGAAAGCAAGTCCATAAAGCCCGTGTTAATGGGCGATTTGCAAATCTTTGGACAGCTTTAACTACTTAAGAAATCTCTTTCTTCATGGAAATAGTACTCTAGCAGGCAGTGTAAAGTCCTTTCTATGACAAGATTGATTAGAAATAACTCCCAAGAACATTTACTGGGAAAAAAAAAACAGTGGATTCCATTCTTTTTACATTGATGCACTCACTCTAAAGTACAGCTTTGGCATTATTTTAAATAAAGCACTGGTAGCATTGGTAAAATTTTGTCCAGATCCAAAAGAGCATGTTTATCATACAAATTATATTTGTACAACTTTCGGGATAATAAGCTATATAATGCCACACAAGACTACCGGGTTCGTAAGGCTACAATATTCCTTGTAGCATTCCATATCTGATTCGTCCCAATGTTGTGTTTCATCCATGTCTTGGGTCTTCATGGTTCTGAGCTCCCGGGGCATGAGCTTGCTAGGGTTTTTTTTTTTTTTTTTTTTTTTTTTTTTTCTGAGTTTGCATGAGAGAGGCAGCCTGAACATACACACATACTTTTCTCTTATATTAAGTTCTTAGAACTTATAGTGATCAGGACTGTAAGCTTTCATTTGTGGGTGTTCCTGTATCTCACTTCCAGAAAATTCCATCTTGTTCTTCCTACTCAAAAACCTTTCCATCAGAACTGCCCACTTCTTGGCTGCTGGGAAGGATTAGAAATTACTCAGTCGAATGTTTGGCTCTATTTCTTAGCAGCAGAGGTCGTGGCATTTGAAATTCTCTCTTTTTTGCTAACATTTTTTTTTTAAAAAATAAAGGCATGTAATAAATTCTTGGTCTTGTTGAGATTAAAGAAATATTATTATTATTATTTTGCTGTTTTGTTTTCTTCTTTTGGAAAACTTGCAGACATGGGAAATGGGTCCTAGCCTAGTGCCAGTCAGATTGGTGCTCACAAACCTACAACACCTCTCACATTTTTTCAGGCCTTGCTTTGCAGTCTGAGACCAGTGGAATTTTTAGGCTTCCTCTCCGTCTCAGATGCAAGTACGTATCTGTTAGTCTCGGTGCTCAGACATACTTCTTGCCTATTGGGTGGACTTCTTTATTTTCCAACTCTACGTTTTTAATCTGTTTCATAGGTTATTTATAGAAAATTGAATGTCTTGATACCTGCTTGTAATTTCATTAAGTACACTGACTGTTTTTTAATTGATCTGTGTATTATGCATGTATTAAATTTAAAAATCTATATTTAAAACACCTGGCACATGAGTCTTATGTATTACCAATCACTATTTTCAAACTAAATACTTTACGTTTATCTGGAAAAGGTTGTGTGTGCGTGTGTGTGTGTGTGTGTGTGTGTTTATAATGTTGCTTTCAAAAATTAAAAAAAAAAACCCTCAGCTTCCTTTCCCAATTGATATATATCAATATATATGCTCTTATTATATATATTTATATGTATATATATATATATGTTTATCACACAGATATGTGTGTGTGTGCTCTTATTTATATTTTGCCAAAACAAAACTATAAGAGATACTAACAACTTAGTAGAATTTCTTGGACCACATGGTTTAGTATATTTAGGCTATAAATGTTATATCTCGACAGTCTTCACTTTCATGTCATTCCAAAGATTAAATAGAAAAGAATAACAAGAAAACATAGGGACAGTATCAAAAGAGTCACACTTTAAAAAATAAAAAAGAGCCCCTTAAAAAAAGAGATGTTTCTTGACTGCAGGGGAAGACAGAGGAGGATTTTTGGATGAGGTAACTCTGTTACTGTGTAGTGGGAAGCGGCGGGGCTGCGTCCCGACACCCGCCGCCGGCTAGCTTTACCCAAAATAATTACACGGAAACTGTATTCTTTTAAAACACTGCCTGGCCCATAGTTTCAGCCTCTTATTGACTAATTCTCATATCTTGCTTTAACCCATATTTAGTTATCTGGGTAGCACCACGAGGTGTGCCTTACCAGGAGAGATCTTAACCTGCGTCCATCTCGGAGAGGAGCAGCATGGAGCTTCCTATGGCGACTGCCTGAAGCGTCTCCCCCACTCTACTTCCTTGTTCCTACAATTCTGTTCTGTCTACTCCACCTACCTAATTTTCTCTTAAAGGGCCAAGGCAGTTTTCTTTATTAATAATGAAAGTAACACATAAACACTCCTCCATCATTTCCCCTTTTTCTGTTTAAACAAAAAAGAAAGGCTTTAACTTTAACATAGTAAAATTACATGTAACAAAACAGTTATCAAGCAAGTATTACAGTTACAATATTTAAATCTATTTTATCTTTTATCATAACTAAGGAAAGCTATAACTATCTATTTATTCTTCAACTCCATCAAAGACTCCAGAAGGATATAATGCTACCTAAGTAAACAAGAAATAAGTAACTTATAAAACTCTAGAAATGACAGAGACAACTCGCTGCCTGGACAGTCACCCAAAGTTCCTCTGTACCGTTGGGGCATCCATCTTCGGGCTTCAGGCCCACAGTATCCAGCAGACATTTCCATGAAGCAGAAAAATTCCAAAGACAGTTCAGTCACTTTCTGCTGTGTCCTGCAGAACGTCTCGCAGACTCTTTCACGATACAGGAACCCTGAGAGACCATCTCACCTTTAGGCAAGTTCAGCAGTCCTCTCTCTGCGGGTTCTTTGTGTCCAGTTTATGGAACAGTCCAGCCAAGAGCAGTTTCTTGCCCAAATGGCTAACAAACTCCATAAGTAGCCTCTTCGATGCCCATCTTCCTCTCGAAGTAGATTGGTGCTGCCAGGAGCAGACGTGTCTCATTGTCATGAAAAACCCTAAGTTATTAAAACATTAAATGCCATATTCTGCAGTCTTTGAAAGATATGAAGAATGCCTATCTGAAATATATCTATGCACATCTAGAAAATGACTGACATGACTACAAGCTTGACTATTAATCGATGATTATCCATTAACAACCTATATTTCCTAATTATACATTACATTCTTTAAAATGAACTACAATCACAATAGCTTAATCAAAATCAGAAATACATATACATATAACAAATTGACCTTAAAATCCATACCAATGCAAATTATTTATATCTATATCATATCCCCCTTTAAATGTAAAAGAACATTTATAAACAATATTTGGGAATGTGGGCGCAGTTATTTCTCTCCAAACTGCTTCCTGCTGAGTGGGGGCGTTGTTATTTAGGTCTTTCATGGTATAACCTGTGTGCTAGGTTCCTCTCAGTTGGCAGTTGAGCGAAGTAATTTTTTGAGGGTGCTCACAGCAACCTTTCAGGAGGGCGTGGTCTATCATACCATATTGGGATAGAAGCAATCCACAGAGTCTCGTCCTCTGTGAAAACAAAAGAAGAAACTCTTTTCCAAAGCATCATGTTCTTAGATCCAAATCCTGAAGTCATACCATTAAAATGTCCATTCTGGTCTAGACTGGCAGCCCATATAATGAAATGTCTCTCTGTATTTAGCTCCTTTACAGTCAAAAATTTCAAAGAAAACACAATAAAATACATAATCCAGACTCTCTGTGAATTTTCCATTTTTACGTGGCTTATTTTTACTCTATCACTTTACTTCTTTTAATCTATAACTATCTGTACTCTGTCTCTTTAAAGACTTTAACCTTTTTTTTTAAGGCATTAACTTTATTCTCTATATTTTCTTTTTCTCTCTTTTAAGCCTACGTGAGCCATTTAAAGGCCTTCTATGTCTGAATCTTTTCTATTGTGAATCTGTAATTTTTTACTATCCAGGAGCATTTCTTAAAAGGTTAACCACTTCTTAAAATCTTAAGTTGCGCCAGGTAGAGGTAATATGTACCGCCTGTTTACAGCCAAGTCCAAACCTTAACTGCGCTGTTATCATGGTAATTACGATAGTTCCTGCCTGAGGTCAGCACAATTCAGCGTGGTGGAGCAGAGCCAAAGCCGCTCCTGCCTCAGTCATTTGGTGCCCCTGAGCCGCACACAGTTACAGGTACACAGCAGTCCACATTGGAGCTGCACTCAGCAGTTTAATTTTGATACTGAGCGTGCAGCACAGAAGCTCTTTTAATCCAAGTTACAGCCAAATCAGATGCGCAGAGCACTGCGCAGACTGAAAACACCTCTCTCTCTATGGCGGCAGGAATCCGCAAACGCTGTCCCGCTCGCCTAAGCCTGATTCCGCCATCTGCCCAGGTGCAGGCAGGGAGCAGTGAGCCATTGGCATGGTCTCAGAGTAATTTCTTTCCGATCCCAAGCGGGCAAGGTTTTTAAGTGGATTTAGTCACCACGTTGGAGCGCCAATCTGTAGTGGGAAGCGGCGGGGCTGCGTCCCGCCACCCGCCGCCGGCTAGCTTTACCCAAAATAATTACACGGAAACTGTATTCTTTTAAAACACTGCCTGGCCCATAGTTTCAGCCTCTTATTGACTAATTCTCATATCTTGCTTTAACCCATATTTAGTTATCTGGGTAGCACCACGAGGTGTGCCTTACCAGGAGAGATCTTAACCTGCGTCCATCTCGGAGAGGAGCAGCATGGAGCTTCCTATGGCGACTGCCTGAAGCGTCTCCCCCACTCTACTTCCTTGTTCCTACAATTCTGTTCTGTCTACTCCACCTACCTAATTTTCTCTTAAAGGGCCAAGGCAGTTTTCTTTATTAATAATGAAAGTAACACATAAACACTCCTCCATCATTACTGAAGAATACTTCCTAGCCAAGTATTCTGAAAAGCAAGCTGTCAGTGAGCAGAAGGTGTATGTATGACAGGGCATGTGGAAACAGGATTGCTGAGCTATCATTTACAATTTACCAGGCCAACAACAATCTTATATTCTTCTTTGAAATATAAAAATGTGTAAAATAGATTCAGAGTGTCACCCCAACATAACAGCTATGCAAATTAATCTTGAACTGTATCTAGAGACATTATTTACTGATGTTTTGACATAAAGTTTTAGTTGTTGGTAGTTCAAAGCATAAACCTATTACTCTAATTCAAACATATTTGATGTGTGGCTTCCTTTTCTGTTCTGTTGATCATTTGATAAACATTTTTGTTTGATATTACATATTTTTATTTTGTCTAGCTCTTTAGAGTAATGTCTGTTGTTAGTTTCCTACTCAAGACTGGCTTCTAAGAAATGCTGCTTATACTTAACAAACCACAATGACCAATTCTTCAATAAGGGTCAGTTTGGAAAAAAAATCAAATTATTTTGTGGTATAGGAACATACTGACCATAGCAGTGTTATGTGACTTTTCCTGCGGAGACAGGAATTGATTTCTGATCACCCTCATACCTCAAGCCTCTGTTGTCTCTGTTGTTGAAACAATAAGTTTATTGTGGTTACTTATACAAGTAAAGCGATGATTCACTAACAAGAACATGGGTTACTCTCAGGAAGCCATCTCTCTGGAAAGCCTAGAGCACAGAATTCAGAAAAGTTGTCTTCTTGAGCTCTGTTTTCAACTTGCAGGTACATCCATTGAAGACTATCTCCCCAGCAATTTCATTCTGCTCATGTAATTTGAGGAGTCTCAAAAATATTGCAGTTTTCTGAATGTTGAATCTGTGGAAAATATTTGATCGTAGTAAAGATACTTCATTGTTACCTTGACTTATTTCAATAAGGAAAAAGCTTTTTATTTTCTAAATCTATATCTGATTTCAATATAATTTTAATTTTTTGGTTTTTTTCAAGACAGGGTTTCCCTTTAGTTTCTAGAGCCTGCCCTGCAACTAGTTCTTGTAGACCAGGCTGGCCTCAAACTCAGAGATCCACCTGCCTCTGCCTCCCGAGTTCTGGGATTAAAGGTGTGCGCCACCACTGCCCGGATTAATTTTCATTTAAACATAAGATTAGTATTTTCATTCAACAAAAATAGAATTTCAGCAGAGAATTAAAATGATATAACAATATTTTCAAGGCTTATGTAAAGGTCATGTTTTTTTCAACATCTTGGTATCTATGGTTTAAAACTATTTGAAAATGGTAAAGGAAGGAATATTTTTTTTTTTTTACAATATTGGAAACAAGATTTGAAGAATGTTAAATTAAAAATGTCATAAGGCTCTATCTAACACAATTCAAGCTTATATATTGTACCTCAAAGCCACATAAATTTTTAATGATGTCATTTGTGTATTCTTTTGGAGTACAGAAGAGGTACATATGTCCCAAATGGTTCATGTGTGGAGAGTACAGCAATGTACTGTAAGCAGAGTTTTTGTTCTACCTGGTCTGGCAGCTGTTCAGTCCCAAAGAAACACACAGAGGCTTATATTAATTATAAACTGTTTTTCCTCTTAGCTCAGACTTATTTTTAACTAGCTCTTACAAGTTACATTAACCCATAATTTTCACTATGTTTAGCCACGTGTCTTGGTACCTTTTCTCTGTGAAGCGTTCTCATTTTGCTTCCTCTTCATCTTTCTGGTGACTATAGATTGAGTATTTTCTCTTCCTAGCAGTCTCCTAGTCTGGTCGCTCTGTCTGTACTTTTTATCTGGTTACTGGCCAATCAGTGTTGTATTAAAACAATTTGAGTGGCAAACCTTTCCAGGGTACAAGAGCATTATCCCACAACAATGTATCTTAACTCATTCTCTGTATCCTGGGACAACATGCACTTGGGGTTCCTTTAAAGGCAGAGTTCAATTATTTGAGAAAGAAAATGTCCCAGCCGCCCAGATAGCTTAACCCCCAAAATAATCACACAGAAATTGTATTCATTTAAACACTGCCTGCCTTATTATCTCTAGCCTCTTATTGGCTAACTCTCACATCTTGATTTAACCCATTTCTACCAATTTGTGTAACACCATGAGGTTGGGGCTTATGTGGAAAGATTCAGCATGTCTGACCTGGAGGCTCCACAACAGCTCTCTTTCTGACTCTGCCTTCTTCCTCCCAGCATTCAGTTCTGTCTTCTCCACCTATCTAAGTTCGGCACTATCAAAAAACCAAGGCAGTTTCTTTATTCAACCAATGAAAGCAACACAGGCAGAAGGACCTCCTATACCATTACAGTGTTATCTATACTGCATTAACTAATACTCTTGATACGTATGTAGCCAATGAGGTTTCAGAAGTTGGGTTATAGATATGTGCCATGTTTACATGTGCACCTCTCTGCTCTCTGCACATGGAATATGATTCATTGCAAAGTAGGCTTTGCCCTGTAAACTCTTTTTCCTTGCTTCTCCATTCTGAAAGGTGACACAGTTCTATTATTGAACATGATCTTTGTGAGTAGGGTTACAAGGACCTTTTAATTACAAAATCTCATTACTATATCATCTTTAACTGCTGTGATAACTTTAATTACTAAATTGTCCCTTAATAAATTCAAGTCACACTTATTTTTATTAACCTTTTCCCTAACGCTTGGGTCCCCTTCATTAAAATGTTCTTTTTTAAATGCCAAGATAGGCTTGGCATCAGGTAAGAAGAGTGCATATATAATTCTAGATAAGCATATGTTAAAATATTCCAATATCCGAACTTTATTATGAAGTTGCTAATCAAATTCCTTGCTGTTTATACATGTATCTGGCATTATATCAATGGATCATATTGGATATTGTCAATCAACAGTCTACCCCTAGAAAGCTTTGACAAAAGAGGCATTTGAGAGAAGAGTCTTGAGTGGCAGCTAAGAAATTGCCCAGAACCAAAGCAGAAGCCCCAATGTTATTTGAAACTTAACTGCCAGAAATTGATTTGGTTGTCACTGGTATTTCCCCTTGGGGGCAGAGCTTCATAACTAAATTTGTATTTTAAACAGCCAATATTAGAAAGCCAGGAAACACTGAATTGAGTCTCTTAATTATGTCTTAATGCTAGTAAAGCCATGTTATGCTCTGGGGTGGTGGTGGCTACATCAATTTTAGTCTAGAGGAAAGGGTAAGGAAACATCTCTAGTAGAAGCAGTTGAAGTATAAATATGAAAGTAGGGGATCTATTTTTAAATGTGAAAATAATAGCAAATATTAAATTAAAGGGACATTTTTTAATGTCAAAATACATCATTGTTAAAATTCTTAGAGCTCAGTGAAAAAAATCTCATGTCTATAACTGAAAATAAAAGAAACCATACTATTATCATAAGCTTTCAGGAAGACTAGCAAATGGATATTTAGTAGACAAGATGTTAAGTCACTGGTGCTCATGGTAAATGGGAGTTGTTGATTCAGGTTGGATAGATTCAAAAAGATAAATAAAATTTCCTAGAAGGTGTATGGACAGATAGGTTTAAGGGTTTATTAACATTCTTTCTGAGCTCCTGTATAAAGGCTTAGAGTCATACTCAGGAGTTTATACCCAAAACAGGAAATAGAAATATCATTAGTTGGAAAAAATTATAATCGATTTCCATAGCTTTTCTTGGGGTGAAGCATGACTAACTTTTGATATACCGCAGAACAGAGGAAATGTAAATGTCTTTGTTTTGGTGCTGTTTCTTGGGAATGTGTTTAAGACGGGAAGTGTAGAACCTGTATAAATAATGTGAGAAGTAAGGAAAGAAATGGAAGGATAACTGAGGACCAATCCACTAGGTTGCATTTAAAACATGGGTGCACAAAACACAAAAATGAATGACATTGTAGATGTAGATATGACCTGCCTTCACTTACCCACCCCAGTGTCTTGTCCTCAGCTTACTAAGCCACTCACTTTCCTCCTCCTTCAGACAAACCAGAATATCCTTGGAATTCACTCTCTTATGGTGAAAGCTAAATTCCCCATATAGATAAAAAATCTAGCTATGAAAATCATGACAACTTGGGTTTGTAAAACACATGTGAACATATTGTCCAATATGCTGGAGATGGAGAAAATGTAATGGGTCTGTTTGTGGATAAAATAATCTGCCAGGGACCTCCAAGTATTACTTCCCTTTCATGTTAACTATGTGTCATGGACTAAAGGAATTTGCTTGTCACATATGTGAGTGCATATGACTAAATGATTTAAGTATTATTACCTGGTCACTCAACCACCAAGAGCAAGCTAAATTTAGTTGCTGCTTGATTGCAAACTGCAAAGTTCTTGATTCTTATTTTCTCTTGTAACCCATCCATGTAACTATCATCAGATCCTTTATGTTACACTTGAAACTGAGAAACTGGCTCAAATATTCTGGCCATCTGGGTGGACTTTCTGTCAGTAATCCTTTTTCTGATATAGAAATTCCATTTCTTCTGTAGGCATTTTTCTGCTTCCCAGTTTTCTGCTGTGATAATGGAATGCCAGAGTCTGAGAAAGTTATAAAGAAAATTATTTGACATAGATCTGGAAACTGGAAAGTCCTAATGCCAACATATGGTGAGGCCATTTGTACTACTTTGAAATGTGGAAAGATAAGAAACAAGGGAGGGATGGTGGAGCACGGATGGGGAGAGAAAGAAGGAGAGAGATAGGGAGTGAAGGAAAGAGATAAAGGGAGAGAGAGAATTAAACATCCAAGAGATCTCCACTCCTGACACAATACCATGAATCCAGCCACTGAGGTAGAACACTCATGACTTATTCCTTCAAGTCCTAGCTCCCAATACTGGCAGAGTGACAATTTCAACACTGGTTTGAAGACGACATTAAATCTTAGCTATATTCTGAAACTGTGGAAAAGTATTAGTAGGCAAGAGCAGAAAAATCTAGATATTTATAGCTCTTGAAGCCTTAAATATTTAGAGACGAAAAGAGAAAAGGCATTGGGAAGTCATGTTTAGGCATATGGGTCTTGGAATCACCTGCTTATGTGGGAAATAAAATTTCAGCATAGTGTGATGGCCCGGGATGAGAGTAGATGCACATAGGCACTTTTCTGATGGAAATTTGAACTTCTTTAATAAACAAATAAAGATTTGATAGAGGATTATGAGCTTGGGTAAAAACAGAGAAAGACAGAAATACAGAACATAAGACAAGAGATTATTGTTTCAAAAGACTGTTGAAAAGGCATGTTTTAAGAAAAAATAACCACGTGCTTGTTACTGCTCAGAGGTTTGCTAGTATGATTTAAAAATGCCTGTTCAGCTTAATAAAAGAAGAAAGGGAGTTACGTGGAATTTCTAGAAAACCAATAAGTTGAAGAGATGTATTAAAATATCAGGAATGGGGCTGGAGAGATGGTTTGATGGGTAAAGTGTTTGTTGCTCAAGCATGGGAATCTGAGCTCAGGTCCCCAGAACCTATGTCAAAGATGAATATGACAGTGTGGACCTGTAACTGAAGTATTAATGGGGCTGAGGTGGAAAAATCCCAGGGGCCTGCTAGCCTGCAAAATCTATGTTTAGTGAGAGATTCCATTGCAAAAGATAACATGAAGAAATGGTTGAGAAGGACATCCTAACATTGGCCTTTGATCTCCATAGGTACCTTTAATTGTTTATTTCAAGCATACACAAACCAATTAAAATGTTGATGAGAAATGTATTTTGCAAGTAGTTTTTTAACCCACAAAAATTGTAGTCTAAAGTGTTCAATTCACTAGACTCCAAGAGAAGTAGACTTGCTGAGAAGTGAGAAGGGTAGTCAGATGCAGTGAAAGTGAAGGTCAGGGAAAGTCTTTATGTAGAAGAGAGCTCACTTCACAGGAAACAAATTCCTGAATAGAACACCAGTAGCACACACAATAAGGTTGATAATTAATAAATGGGACCTCATGAAACTGAAAAGCTTCTGTAAGGCAAAGGGGTTAATGGCACAAAATGGCAGCCTACAGAATGGGAAAAATCTTCACCAACCTCACATCTGACAGAAAGAAAATATCAAAATATCTAAAGTACTCAGGAAACAAGACATCAAAAATGAACAAAAACAAAAACAAAGAATCTAATTTAAAAATGGGATATAAACTTAGACATATAATTCACAACAGAAGAATCTTAAATGATGAGAAAGAAAAGAATGTTCAATATTTTTACCATAAAGAAAATGCAAATCAAAAGAACTCTGGGATTCCATCTCACACCTGTCAAAATGGCTAAGATCAAAAATGCAAATGACAATTTATGCTGGAGAGGATGTGGAGTAAGGGGAACACACTCCTCCATTGCTAATGAGACTTCAAACTTTTACAGGCATTTTGGAAACCAACATGGTCCTTTTTCAAAAAATTGGGAAACAATCTACCTCAAGACCCAGCTATACAACTCTCAGGCATATACCCAAAGGATGTTCAGTCACACCAGAAAGATACTTGCTCAACTGTGTTCATAGCAGCATATTTGTAATAACCAGAATCTGTAAACAACTTAGATTCCCCTCAACTGAAGAACGGATAAAGAATATATGATACATTTATACACAATTGAGTATTACTCAGCTGTTTAAAAAATGTCATGAAATTTGAAGGCAAATGGATGGAACTAGAAAAAAATCATCCTGAGTGAGGTAACCCAGACCCTGTAAAACAAACATAGTGTGTACTCACTCATAAATAGATAGAGGTAAGAATTTGAGGTATCAAGTTGGGAGTAGTTGGAGAGGGAAATTTCTGAAAGAGATGACTGGAAAGGGGTTAGGTAGAAACCTGATGCAAGGGAGACTCCCAAGAATCCACAAGGATGACCCCATCTAAGACTCCTAGCAACAGTGAATATGTAGTCTGAACTGTGATCAGATTGTAATCAGGGACCCTTCATTCAGTAACTGATGGAAACAGATGTAAAGACCCACAAGCATTAGACTGAGTTCAGGGAAGACTGCTGTAGAGAGGGAAGAAGGACTGTATGAGCCAGGGATTCAAGGACATCACAAGAAAACTCACAGAAAACAAACTAACCTAGTTTGTAGGAACACACAGAATCTGACCTAACAACCACTGGAGCCTACATGGGACCAACCTAAGCCCTCTACATATATGTAAGAGATGTGTAGCTTGTTTTACTTATTGAAATCCTAATAACCAGAGGAGGTTCTGTCTCTAATACTTTGTCTTGTTCTTGGAAACCTATTCTTCATACTTGATTGCCTTTCTCAGTCTTAATACAAGGTAAGGTGTTTATTCTTAAACAACTTGATATGCCATATTTTGTAGATACCCATGGAAGGCCTGCCCCATCTGAACAGAAATGGAAGAGGAGTGGATTGGGGTAGGAAGTGAGGGTATCAAATGGAAGGAGAAGAGGGAGGGGGAAATGTAGGCAGGATGTAAAAGTTATGAGTGATAGCCAGCAGCATTTGACTGTGAAGGTAAAGGAATCGAGTGTATAAGAGGTAGTTTCCCACCCTAGGATGAATATTTGCACCATCTTAGTGATTTTGGGTTTTCTGATGCTCCCATCACAGTTGAGATAAATGAAATAAGAGCCTTTCCAGACAACCCTAGACATGTATTTCCACAGAGCATCTGATTATTTTAACAGGGCACTGAAGTTGAGAATCACCAATGAATAGTGAACAACAGGTCCAAACATACACACGAGAGGCATCATTAACTTGACAAGTCAATAGTCACTGTGGAAGCTCAGGCTCACATATGTGAGGCTCTTGTGAAAACCCTCCCAGCTTGCACCCTCCTCATACCTTTTCCAGATAGGGAGTGCTGCCAGGGAGTCTACAAAAATCAGGGTAAGAAAACAGAGTAAGAGCAAGCAAAGAGTTGAGAAATTAAATGTGCAATTTCTCCTAAAAGCGTTCCACAGTAATTTACAGTTTTAATTAGTGAGGCCTTCTGATACTATAGTCTAAATCTGCTAAGCAGCCTGGTTTTTCATTCTTCTTGTTTGGGGAGCACACAAACTACACAAACAGTTGTCTCACTTTTGAATCTGTAAATGAGTAAAAACACTGTATTTTGACAAAATGTGCCCGTAACATTGGAAAATATATTTTCCCTCATACATTTTTGCTTTGTTGAATTGTATCTACTCAGGGTGAGATATTGATGTAGTAGGGCAAACAATGATTTAGGACTTATCGTGAGATAGTTATATCTAACCTAAGGTGTGTAAAATCAGTTATATAATTTCACTTTAAATATTTTTTCTATTAAAATATTATCAGTTTCATCAATATTTTAAAGAAAAGTGTACTAAACTCTTATAATACATAAATTCTATTTCTGCATAACATACACATAAGTATATTTCTATTTTACTGCTGCTGCTTTTGAAACAGGGTCTCACTATTTAGTCCAGATGGGCCTCAAGCTTACTGAGTATATTTTTAATTGGGTTTATTTAAATTCCTTTTTGCTTCAAACTTTGTTGATGCAAACTTTTTTTTAAAAAAGTGGTTAATTTTCTGCTTTAGTAAGTATATTGTGATAAACAAATAATCCAATCTTTCAGACAATCTGAGGCTCATACATACCTGAACACTGTAATTCAAAACATCAATTTTAATTGAACAGCATTATAAAGGCAGAAAATTGAGAGTACATTTTTACAAACTGTGTCTGGAGTGCTTTTCATTTGGTTTTTAATCTTAATTAAAATATATGGGCATAGTGGTGGGTTATTTTTCTATCAGAAGAGGCAGAGGAATCCCACACTGATATACAACACCCAAGAAATGGGGAAATTTCCATACAAAGTCAAATATACAGGTGTTAACAATATCCTTCTGGCAATCAAAGGGCAGGATGTACTCAAATAGCTTTACCTAATGAGTGAGCAAGCAGTAAACAGATATTGTAACTGTACAGTGGGATGCTCTATGGATCAGTCTTGAAGACATACATGCTAAGCAAAGATTTAAAAAGCTAGTTGCAAAGATGTGCTTCATGATTTTAATTATATATTTTCTGAACATAAAAGTCTGACATGCCTGGGGCATTGGGAACTGACAGAAAAGGGGAAGAGACTGTTAATGGACATGGACTTTCTTTTGGGGATAGTAAAATTAGGTAGAAGGCCTGGTGGTGTAATTCCGTGAATATATGAAAAACACCGAATTAAACAATTTAAGGAGTCAAGTTCCCTTATATGTAAATGTTATCTCAAAAAAGCTTTAATTTAAAAGAGAAAAGGTGTGCAGTTTCCTTAAATTTATTGAAGATTTTTGTTAGCTTAAGTTTAATTTTATGCAAATATTCTCCTCTCCTCTACTCACTTTGCTTGTTCTACCTAGAATGGATTATAGTCTCCCCCCGACTGATGAATTTTTAAAACATTCCTTGACGTGCTCCTCCTAAATTTGCCTGTGACTCATCTGTTCCTCAGAACTTCAGCTCCTCTCTATCAATAGCTTCAGTCTTGTGAATCATTTTTCGAAAATTTTAGTTTCTGGCTTTTCTTTTAAAAATAGTCCTGTGGAAATGCTGTAAGTGGCTCAGTGATAACATTTCTGATTTTTTATACAATCCTTAGTTTGCTATAGTCAGGACTGTATTTTCCAGGTTTTTCCATAAATAAATATTTCACTCATTTTTTACACTTGAAATAAATTTTGAGGAACCTGTGTCTTTACTACAGGGTAAGCATAACTCCCTGAAAGCACTTTTTTTCCCAATGGAAATAACCAAGTTAAAGATGCTGCATTCCAAATTTGAGATTAAATGCAAATGCCTCATTAAAAAGCAAATTCTTAGTTCAAAGTTATTCAATGGGATGGGACTCAAAATATTCAATCTGGTTACATTTAGCATACTGAAAAATCTTATTCAGAAATATTCAATGGACCTTGAGCAATGTTAGATCAATCTGCTTCTGCCTTTAAACTTCTGTGTTAGTGACTTCTTTGCACATGCTGTTCTCTTCAGCAAGAAGCTCTTGCCCATCTTAGTCAATCTTGTGACATTTTCTAAAAAAAAAAAAAAAAAAAGACTGTTTCAAATTCAAAGTCATCCAAGTTGACTTTTTTGATAAGCCTGACTTCCTATGTCCCAATATTACCATCTAAATATTCAAGCATAGTTTATATGTTACCTATTTGAACATACTAATCGCTTATTTGTAATACTAGTTCATGAATTTTTATATTATATTATAATCAGATTCTTAGTATTTCAGTGGTATGTCTCTGATATTTGTGTGATATTATTATGATATGATTTCATAGAATACACAGGAATAAAATTACCTGTTATTAGCAGGTAATTTACCAGGACAGATATAAAATGTTTTAAGAAAACCGTTCATGCTTAAGGTGATATTGTTAGTCTCCTATCTCTCAGCTATTTCCTTACCTTGATATTTTCTTTGCAACCATTGGCCTTTTGGTTAAAAAGCAGCAAATAATATATTGATGGTTAATAAAATAAGATGGATAAAATAGTATGAAGCTGTCAAGAAGAGTTCTGTGAAATCATTACTTACTTTGGTAAACATTTGTGGGGAGTACACAGAATAAAATTTAGTTTGAAAAAATCAAAATCAATACTAAGTAAAATACTAGACAGCAAATAATTTGCTGGGATGTTAGTAAGAAATTCCATGGTGAGCTTCAAACACAAATACAGGGACGGGTCCATGTTTACTTTGTGTGGCTTTTGAAAACTAATGTGAATGAAGTAGAAAGAGTAGGATTGTGATAAGTTATGTGATGGACCTGACCATCTCCTCTATAATAAAATGTTTCTTCAATTTAGCAATTCACTCATTCATTGAGTGTTGGCTGTGTGACTACATATCTTTCTGTTAAAGTTAGCACAGTATCTTATATTTTTCATTCTTTTTGTCTTTTGGTTGTGTGTGTGTGTGTGTGTGTGTGTGTGTTCTTGGCAATAACAAAATGTATATTGTATGCATGCAGGCCCGAGGTCAATGATGTTGTTTTTCTGATTTGCTTTCTACTTTATTTGGTTGTGATGGTCTCTCACTGAGTGTCAGTCTCTCACTGAGCCTAGAGCTCACAGATTCAGGAGGCTATCTGTGCAGAAAGATAGATGTATCCTCCCATACCTATACCCTCAAAGCTTGGATTAAAGTTGCATGTAACTATTCCTAGCTTTTTTCTGTGTGTTCTGAAGGATTGAACATGGGTCTTCATTCTTGTACAGCAAGCACTTTACCAACTGAGTTATATCTGCAGGCTGTCTTTGATTTGTAATGAAAAGTTTACTAATTCTTGATTGTGAGGTGGTTTCTGTCATTACAAAAGAAACATGTATAGGGTGAAGTAAATGAGACTGACTGAAAGGGAGTATGTAGTTTTAGCACTAAGAGAGCAAGTGCATGAGATAGTGTTAGGCGATATCTGGCTTATTTTTTTTCCAGAAAATGTTAGTGCAAAATCCTTTCTATATTTCAGAGTTAATAGTTACTTTAATGACCTCCCTACTTAATAAAAGAAATTTTAATTCAGTGAGGACATTGGAGAGAACCTATAATCTCATGCATCTTATTGGAACATTGTTCTCATTGTGCATTTTGGTCATGACATTTCAATAAATGATCTTTTTGTGTCTACCCTGCCTTGTCTCACATTAGGAGTTGAGCCTAACTTTAAAATGTATTCGGAAGCAGAACTGAAATAAAAAGGGTATCAAGCTGACCCTTTAAGCAATTTGATATTTTTTTAGTTTAAAAGTTTAAGAACTCTGGAGAGAGAGGGGGAAGAGGGCGAAGGAGGGGGGAAGCGAGAGAGAGAGAGAGAGAGAGAGAGAGAGAGAGAGAGAGAGAGAGAGAGAGAGAGAGAGAGATTGTACACACGTGTGTGCCTGTGTATAGAAACCAGAGGTTGACTAGTTTATTTTTCTCTGTTGCTCGTCATCTTAGTTTTTGAGACAGTGCATGTTATTGAACCTGCAGTTCAACAAAGTCAACAAAAAAGGGCAGCAAGACCCCCAAATTCTTTTGTTTCTACCGACTAACGTCTAGGACTATAGGTAAATGCTGTGGCTGCTAGCAGCTATGCTGGGAATCTGAACTCAGTTCCTCATGCCTGTGATCCAAGTTTTTAATGACTGATCTATCTTCTTAGACCATTACAATTACTTCTTTTAACTTTTGATATAATAACACAATGATATCCCTTCCTTTTATTTCTCCTTTTCCTTTCCTCCCTCTAACCCCCCCCCCATAAACCTCTCCTTGTCATCTTTCAAATCATAGGCTATTTATTAATTTTAATCATATATATTTATATATGCCTAAGCAGCACATAAATACAGCCTGCTTGGTCTGTATAATGTTACTTTTATGTATGTTATTTGTTGTTAGATAGCCAAATAGTGGGCTCTTCCATGGGGAAGACGGTTCCTGCCACTCAGCATTATTTAGTTGCCTGTAATTTTGGGTAAGAATGACATTACATCTTGACAGGATGTCCTCTTTTATACTCTCACTGGAGTGAGCAATGCCATGACCTCCTTTCTGAGTTTAAGTTCACAGAATGTTTACTTTGTGTGATAGAATGCCTTCCTGCACACTTCCTTCACTCCATCTTTGTGTTTACACCTGTTCTTTCCTCAATAAACCACTCTGGCGAAATCTCTTCCAATGTCTCTTTCATGGCCCTTTCTAATCATGCTAAATATAGTCACTGCATAAGCAGGAAGAGGCGAAGGGCATACGCAGAAACAAATTAGAGATTAGGAACGGATTTATCTACATTAACCAGAGACTCCCAGTTAAACAACATTTCAGTGGTGATCAAGCGGTTATTTTCATTATCTATCTTTTAAAAGACAGTGGTCCCATATTTCTTGATCTGTTGAATTTTTCCCCTCCCTTCAATTCATTCAGTTCCCCGTGAGACAATTTGCTGCTGTCTGTTTTAAGGAAATGCTCCGGATGTGTTTGAAAGGAGATGCTAATTACCTTTCCTAGGGGAAAAATAGATAACTAAGCAGTCACTTAAAACATATATATTTGATGTATTAAACAAAGATGTATATACACATGTATATATATGTGTGTGTGTGTGTGTGTGCATACGTGTGTATCTGTGTGTGTATGTGTAAATACACACATGCACTGTAAAATTCAGGATTCCTTTAAATATCTTTTCCTTAGATTTCTAACATGGCTTCAGATAGATATATTTTTGCTCTGGTTTTACAGGCAGAGATGACAGTGCTCGATGAATAAAAATCAAAAGTAAATTCCACAATCAGGAGGCCTGCTTGCTGCAAGCCCTTGTTCCACAGGACTTGAGATTATACCCTGGGCAAACTAACTGCCTGCTGATTTCAACCTCAGTGAGTGACAGGAGACCCATGGTGACAAAAGATCTAAAAATATACCGGGATTTGGCCATTAAAAGCCTTATCAGCAAGTAACAAAAATCAACAGAGCATTAGGATTGCCAATGTAGGGATTTAAAAAGGTTCCTAGCAAGAGAATGTTACTAAGCGGCCTGATAATCTGTTGACATCAACGCTGGCCGCCTCTGTGGGCCACTTTCTGGCTGAGAGCTTTAGGTGATGAAAGGCAGAGTGGCTGGAAGTGGGGGCATCCGAGTTAATACTGACAGCCTTGTGGCTATGCCTAGGCCTGTGGTGAGGATGTGCAGGCTGTACATCTGTCCCAGAGTTTCCATTTGCTCTGAGGTCAGCAGGTCATTAGATTAGCATCCCTCCAAAAGAGGGCTGTGTGTTTCCAACCTCAATATAGCATCTCAAATACTAACCATTGATTTTAATGCTTTAAATACTAATTCGACCCAATGTATGTTCCACTAGTTAGTTCAGTTCGTATTCTCTAATGCTTCCAAGGGACCTCTTGGCACACATGTAGATAGAAGGACATCAAGCTATTAACAGTCTCTTTTTGTGGGTTTTGCTGCTGTGGGTGAGGGGGTATTAAAATGGTGTTATAGTGTTTTCTTGAGCAGCCTTGTAACTGTGGCCAACACAATGCTTTCTATTTCTACTTTCCTGTCTGTCTCCTGATGGGTTATTTAGACATGGAGTCTTAACCACAGACGTGTTAGTCACAGATAAATGACAATAGCAGGAAGCTGTCTTCTACTGTAGTTGATCCAGAATAGGAATGTGAGAACTAGTACAGGCGTCAGGGACCTCTACACTGCTGCCTGCCTAACCTTCACTAACCAAAATCTGTTAGTTTCAATATACCTACAAATCTTTGACTATGAGAGATTAATGGCCTCAACTTTCTTTGCAATGAGATTTCATACAAAAGTCTTCAACTGAAAACACTTCTTTGACAACCTTGGACATTCAGTCCTTATTTTGTGTGTACCCTGCCACACAGCCTTGACCTGTCTTGTGTGTTATAAGAAAGAGACTAGTAATTGGTGATGTGGTTATTGTAGCTTTCTAGGTTGCAGATGCTATCTGGATGGTGATGATGTAGTATAACCTACAGTCCCAAGAAGCTATGGTACAAATTCTAATGGTAGCAATAACTGGTATCCTTGCTGCCCTTATTATTAAATTGCTGGCTGTATTTGTTTGTTTTCCTAGTAACACGTGACCTGGTGCTCAATACTTTACACAGAAAAGTAGTTCAGAATCGAGAAGGTCACCCTTTGAAGAGGATTCCCTGGCAGAGAATTTAAAGGAAAATGCGTAGATGTGAAGCACAAGGAGCACATGGGGTAGGATTGGTTTACAACTCTCCTGCATTTACATGGTAGGAAGGGCTCTCGTAAAGCAGTGTAAAACATACCTAGGGGTGGGAGTCTCCATGGTCTTCTGCCTTCTCACTTTCCATGTGTCTTAGTTAGAGTTTCTTTTCTTTTCTTTTTTTTTCTTTTTTTTTTTGTTTTTTCGAGACAGGGTTTCCCTGTAGTTTCTAGAGCCTGTCCTGGAACTAGCTCTTGTAGACCAGGCTGGCCTCGAACTCAGAGATATGGCTGCCTCTGCCTCCCGAGTGCTGGGATTAAAGGCGTGCGCCACCACCGCCTGGCTTAGTTAGAGTTTCTATGGCAGTGAAGAAACACCATGACCATGGCATAATTTATAAAGGAAAATATTTACCTGAAGCAGTTGCTTACAGTTTCAGAGGTTCAGTTCATTATCATCATGGTGGGGAACATGGTGGTGTGCTCACAGACATGGTGTTGGCTACATCTGGATCAGAAGGCAACTGGCAATTGACTGGGACACTGGATAGTGTCATGAGCATGGGAAATCTCATTCCTCCAATAAGGCCATACTTACTCCAACAAATTCACACCTCCTAATAGTGTAACTCCCTATGAGCTTATGGGGGCCAAATATATTCAAACTACCACACCACGAATATCCCTTTCTAGATAGTCCTATCATCTCTTAACATTCTCTCACTGCTACCAAGTATCTAGCTCATGAGCCTTTTAGGAACATCATCTAAACCATTGAACAAGTTAAGAGAAAACTCTAATTTCATGGTCAGGCTGCTCTCAACCATACTATGTTGGAAGTGGTTGGATAAAAGAATCACTAATATGTTTCTCTAGGCTTAAGACCCTTTGATTCTACAGCTGCTCTTGCAAAAACCTGTGCATCAATCAAAGGAAAAAGAGGGAGAATGTGGCTGGAAAATAACTATAAAAAGAAGCCCATTTCAATGGATATATATTATTACTTTTGAAAAAAAATCCCTTTTTGCTGATGCTTAATTCAAGAGTGAGTACATTTTCAGGATGCTTTACTATATGCTATGAATGTAACATAAGCAAATTCCTAAGATGAAAGCTGTTTTTCTTAAGGAGAAATAAAAAAGCAGACCTCAGCATTTACTATATATGGAAAATAACATATACAGTACATTAAACTTTGTTAAGTGTCTCTGAATATAAAAATAATTTTCTTTCTGAGTGTTGGATAGAAAAGAAAAACCAAAAAGAAGCCCATATTTATCAGTTTGGCTATGAATAGTAAATGTATCTAACAATCTTTAAAGACTTTGTATTCATCAAATACCATTCTGGGCACAGACATGAATAGCAATATTCCTGTGATCTTTCAGTGGTTGTTCAGGAGTTGTGTGGCTCACTCTCTCAAGCTGTGACATACCACCAAGGTCAATTACTCAATAAAAAAACATTCATAAGCAGTCAATTATAAAGTGTTTGACTCTAAGCCTCTGTCTAAAAAAAAAAAAAAACCCAAACACATGTTTGGAAAGTAATAAACCAATGCATACTAGAGCAGGCATTAGAGTCTTAATGATTTGAGTTTCATATCAGCTCAGCAAAACTTTCCATCCACCATTATTTTCTAAACCCATCTATTTTAGCCCATTTACTGGAGAAATGCAGTCACATTGATATTTCAAAAACTAATAATGCTGCCTCTGCATATGTGAATTTCATGAGGTCTGTGAGTAATGAATAATATTAGCAAATGAGACAAAAGGCCAATCTGAGGCAGGATGAGGGTGATTTTTCAGATTATTAATTCCAAAAATAATTTTGACTTTCAAAATATTGTTGGATAGGGAGTATTATATTGACAGGGCTGGAGCTGGCATTAATTGCTTCAATGTATGTACGGAAAAATTCTGTTCTCGATATAGTGTTAGAACTCAACCCTGAATTTATTTTCATGCTCAAAGCAATCATATATAAGAGGAAATCACATCTATTTGTATAAAATGTACATCAGATAAGCCTGAAAGATAAAGGGAAGGAATAAGTCCCCATGCCAGTGAACACAATTTATACATGTTAAAAAATGAATACACAGGACAACTCCCATAGTCTATGTTTTTATGTCCTTTCTGATTGCTTTAGAAACTTGGAGGTTAGGAATGGTGTCCATATTTTGTAATGATGTTTTATGTTTACACTTGAAATATACCTTTCAGTATACATGTTGGAAAGCCATTGGCCACAGGCTCCTGAGAAAAGTAGATCAGAGGCCGGGCGGTGGTGGCGCACGCCTTTAATCCCAGCACTTGGGAGGCAGAGGCAGGCGGATCTCTGTGAGTTCGAGACCAGCCTGGTCTACAAGAGCTAGTTCCAGGACAGGCTCCAAAGCTACAGAGAAACCCTGTCTCGAAAAACAAACAAACAAACAAACAAACAAAAAAAACGAAAAGTAGATCAGCATTGTGAAACCCAGTATTCTTTTATTTGTCAAGAAATAAAGAGGTCTGAGGTTTCCAACTTCTAAAAATTGCCAAAAACCTGCTTTTTAAATAAAATTTTTACATGATTTTCAACATAAAATGAAATAGGGAAAATACAACATTGTAGGAATAATGGAGAGGAATGTAAGGTTTGGAATGTGTGGGAGGGTAGAGAGAGAGGAGAGATAGGAAAGAGAGAGGAGAGAGGTAGAGAGAGAAAAGAGAGAAAGAGAGAGTAGAAAGAGAGAGAGAAAGAAAGAGGCAGAGAGATTAGGTAGAATGGTAAACATTGGTTTCTTTTGACTCAGCTTTCCTTTTGTCCTTTTGTTTGGACATTGCTTTACACCACCACCATCAATGTGTTTTAGTGAAAAACTTGGTGGGGTACTTCATCACTGAAATGGCTACATTGCTTAATATAGTCTCCTGTCTGTCTATTTGAGGTTAGATCTCTCATTTGATAGTAGCATTAATATATGCTGGAATGGATGAAATGTCAGTCTTGTGACTTTTTTTCACATTCTTTTGCTTTATAATTTATTGTCCCTGAGAGAAATAAAACCAGTCAGAGTGACCTAATCACTTTTTGCTGGAACCATGCTGTTTAGGCTGGGCTATTTTAAAAAGCACTTCATACATGACAAGGGCTATCGCAGGAGCCAATAACAACTGGGAGAGCATTGCCTCAAGGGTAGCCAAGAACTGGCCAATTAAAAATGTGTCCATAGTATGTTTCATCTACATACCCCAAGGACAGATAGGAATGGGCCAACCGAGAATATAATCATGTCCATAGTTCATTTACATCACAATATCATGCTTTTTGAATTTGCTGTCCTCAATTAGCAAAAACTATGAAAAACAGGTGAAAACTGGTGATCCTGCGAGATTGTCTATAAAACTCCTGTAATCCCTGAAAGGCAGCTCCTACCGCCCTCACTGCCTTGAGTGTGCTGGATGAGTTCCGTGCCTAGGCTCGTTTGGAATAAACCTTGCTTTTGCATCCAAGTCCTGGTTCCCTGATGGTCTTTTTGGGGGGCAAGAGGTCTGGAGACAAGAGTCCCTAGCTACATAAATAGATTTTGAACGGTTTAAAATATGATTAGACAGAAACTGAGAAACATTTATCTCAGAAGTTAGATTTCAGGAGCTAGATCTTTCATTTAGTCTCACTCTCTCTCTCTCTCTCTCTCTCTCTCTCTCTCTCTCTCTCTCTCTCTCTCTCTCTCTCTCTGTGTGTGTGTGTGTGTGTGTGTGTGTTTGTGTGAGTGAGTATTCATGTACATAGAGTGAGCATGTATGTGCAAGTATGTGGAGTCAGAGGACAAATTTGGATGTTGTTTCTCCAGTACCATCTACTTTTTTTTTAATTGGGTCTCCTGCTGATCTGTAACTATCAAATTGATAGTCTTGGCTGGCCAGTTAGCTCTAGCACCGCCCTGTCTCCTGATCAGTGTTTCTGCAAGTGACAAATATTTCTATGATCTTCCTGTGGTGAATCAGGAATTGTGTGGCTCACCCTATCAATTGTGACATATCACCAATGTGAACAACTCAATAGAAAACATTCATAGGTAGCCACATCCAGACTTCGTTTCTTCTTTTCTTTTCCTTTTTTTCCCTTTTATTCCTCCCTTCCTCCCTCTCATTTTTTTTCTTTCTTTCTTTTTTTAGTGTGAGTTTTGGTGATCGAAATGAGGACTGAGCTTCTGGTATCATACTGTTTACCACTCTAACGGTGGTGGGATCTAGAAGAAGAAAACTGATAAATGAGGTGGATTACAGTCTCATGCAATAGCTAACTTTATTCAGAGCATCAGACAATTTATTCATAGAGGGTTAAGAGGAGTCCCATTAGTAAAGTGTACAATTACAAGGGCAAGCCACCCATGGTGGGCAAGCTGCGCACAGCAAAACCTCATTTCACCAATGAATAACAAGAGCCAGTTGTAATGAATCCTCTGAAGGAAACTCCCTCTGATCTGCTACGCCTGTGAGGGACGTGAGCCCACATTCCAAGGACAAGTCAGTGTTTTGAAGAAACTGAGGTCATAAGACTCATCTTGTTTTCTTGGAGTTTTCTCACAAGTGCTCAGAATTCTCCTCATATGACTCCGTTTTTTTTTTTTTTTTTTTATCATGTTCAAACAACTAACTAGTTCATATCCCCAATCTTTCCTAAGTTGTATCAGGAAACACCCAAGGGCCTTGATTTAAGAAATGATTTGTTGAAGGTCTTAGTAACAGGGTCCCTAGAAGTCTGAATAAATTTTGATTCTTCTTGTGGTTTTACTTTCCTTTGCCTAATAGTGAATATAAGCATCACATAAACACGGTTTCATGTGAATTAATAACTGAAAAATATTACCAAATGAAATAAGGCCTCCAGGATACTTGGCAAGATACCTTCTCATGGTTTTTAAATGATTTGTCTACCTTCCTTAGGTGACTATTTCCTATTATTAAAACTGGTTACTCATTTTTATAATTCATTCCATAACTTACCACTTGGGGTAGCTTATTTTGAGCAAACTGGTTAATCAGTGCATCTATATTTTATAGTCAAATCTTTAAAATTTAAAATTTATCCATTTTATGAATTGATTATTATGATCAATATAATTATATTGGTTAACACATTAAAGTATGATTATAGAAAATGCATAGTATTGACATTTCAGAAAGGACTTTTTGAGGCTTGTAGTATCACAGATTTAAACAATTTGGTTGCCTACCTAGGGTAAGGGAACTCAGTAATGTCTTAATGTTTTGATTGTTGAGTTTTATGATGAAACAAGAGCAACTTGCTATTCTTTTAAGTTTGTCCATTGCCAGATGCAAATACACTGGGTTACAAAGTGTTAATTCTTTTTCCCTTCAATATTCTTATTAGTGCAGAAATAACCAGATTCTCTTTGTCAAACATATATGTGTCCATGGATTAAATGATATACAACTATTTGATATTTCATACTTCTTATGTGTGAAATGAATTGTGAATGAATACACACAACATTGTAAATATGTATGAAATATCCATATACAATTATTTTCTTTGGTAAACCTAAATAACCTGCTGCCTTTTAATTTACATGTTTTTACAGTGGAGATGATTGCAGCACTATTTAAAAAAATCACTTGCCCTATTTCTTCCTTTATCCTTTTTTTCATGCAAGTGTATTACTGTTTAAAACATCAAACCCTAATTTGCGGATATGCATTTTCATTTCTCCGTTAATCTTTTGTAAAATCTTCTGAGAAATCATTAAGACACAAATGGGCATCAGTCCAGAATCTTCATCTCCCTATTTCTGTAACTATTTAAATATTTATTTTTCATCATTGTAGGAAGCCATATTTTTTGATTTTTACAGGAAAAGATGTAGAGATATTTTTAATCTAAATATTTAATTTAGAGTTATATGAGTATAATATAGTTTTAAATTATCCTCACTTCCATCTTGCAGTGAATTGTTGCCTAAAACATGTTACATGAAATATTTCAAAATAATCAATAATTTAATTGTATGCCATTCTGAAGATCATGAAGCCATTTGATACCATTTAGTTCTGGTCTGCCTGGAACATGAGTTATTTACCTGTTCAGCTTACTCATTGTGCATCTACTATACTACTAGTAGTCACTTAGAACCAGATCACTTAACATATTATCTCCTTTATTGTTTCAGTGCTTGTGATCAAGCAGTATTATTTACTTAATAATGGCCCTCAAATATGAAAGTAATGAGTTTGTCAAGCCAAGCATACCAGAGAATCTGAAAGGTGCTTCTTTTAATTACAATCTCATAAAATCACAAGATGATGAATACAGTACAATAACTTTTAGCATAGCATATTATTATAACCACTCATTTCAGTTCTTTATTCTGTCTAATTTATAAGTATTATGTACAAAGGGACATAGTATACATGAATTAGAACCATCCACATTTCCAAGATCCCACTGGGGTCTTGGAACACATTCACTGTGGATGAGAAGTTCCCGTGAACATAAAAATGTACATATATTTCATTTCATAATTATGTATGTATATATATTATATATATATATATAATGTTTGATTTAATACAGTTTTAATTCTTAGTGAAACATAATGACTATTGTTTTTGGGGGGCATAGTAATAAATTGACAGCCTTGATTAATAATAGGATGGATAAATCTTAGAATTTAGATTTTATTGTCAATCTCATATGCTACATCATTTTTTCCAAATTCTTTTCCCAGCAAATAGAGCATGTGCTGTAGTATAAAAGATTGCCGGTATGTATGAGAAATAACTCATTGCTCAATATAATATTTACAATAAATACGGCAAATGCTTAGACAGCACTTAACTGCCATCAGACTTCCAGTCATTTACTTAAAGAAATTCACTTAGTCTTGAAAGCAACCTCATAATATAGGTAATGTTGTTTATTGTTTCTTTTACTGATAAGAAAAAGAGATAAAATCCATGGCCATGGATTTTAAATTCATAAACTATGTGCCTATGTAATAACTGAAGCAAGTTAATAGAATTTTGTTCTAGACTAGAGTAATAAATGGTCCCTTCTGACTCTTACTGTGGTTTTCTTAGACAAATACATATATTTCCTTTGTTGACTGTATGAATGAAGACATGGATGTTTAGAAATGTGTAATGACGTGTCCACAGTAACTCAATCAAAGGAGCAATTGAATTTCCCCAGGTATACTATTAACATCTAAGGGTCATATGGGTTTAGTGAAAGATACAAACATATTTGCCACTGTTGATTCAGCTATTTTATTCAGCGTCCTTAAGTCAATAAAATAGCATATTCCTCTATATTGAATTGAAATATATATATATATATATTTCATATACACTATAGATTAAATTTTTAAAAAAAATAAAGAGAGGAAGAAAGAAAAGGCCTGGTGTCAAACAGTATGAAACAAAGAACTATCAAAAATGTCATTGAGTGCATTTGTCTATCTACTGTTGGGCATGGGGTCTGGACTTAAGAGTGGTTTGCATACCCAGAGAGACTCCTTCTGGAGAAAATTAAATATTCAATTTTTATAGTTATCAATCAGAACTAGCTTCTGGATTAAGCATGGGAGCTTCTGTACACTTTTCTCCCCAGTGCTAGGACTCCATCTGGCCCAGACCTTTGCAGGCCCTGTTCACAATGCCACAGCTCTGTGAGTTGGTATGTTTGCTTGTTTGTCTTACTTACTTTGTGCTTTGCCTGGAGAGATAAGAAGGACGAGAAACATGCCATCTCCTGTTCTGAAACATTAGTGGATTTCCATAGCCTTTCCTTCTCTGAATATAATCCACTGCAGAGAGTATGCTGCACTCTCATTCCTAATGGGAGGAGAAAATATAATTTTCTTCTCCAATTATTACCCAACTAAATTATGGCAATACTAGCTTTTCTTACCTTACAAATAGTGTGCTTTGCAGGTGCAATGACTTCATCCTATGAATAAAGATGAGCCAAAAGTGGTCTGTAAAGACGAGCGAAAATCGTTTTGGAAGAAGGCATTAGAACGTGTATGTTTACTAACCAGCAATCAAACATGCTAATGTGCAGAAGGTCCAGGAAAAGAAGCTTTAATTCACAAAATTTGGTTCATTAAAGGAAACCATGGATTTCTGATGGAGGTTTTGAATATAGCATATTGTTAGATGATTAGTTATTTTAATTTTATGTTTTATCAAGGTTTCACTATGTAGCTTACACTCAACTCAAACTAGCATCCTTTTGTCCACGTCTGTGAGTGCTGAGAGCATAGAATGTGCCAATAAGTTCAGCCTAATCGAGATGTCTCTGTCAATTCTAGAGTTTTGGAGGTTGCTTACATTGTACTTCCTGTTTGCTTAGATAATATTATATCCTTCTGGGTCTTTAATGGAGTTGAAGAATGGATAGTTATAGCTACAGTTTTCCTTAGTTATTATAAAATATAAAGTAGATTAAATGTAATTTAATTTAATTTTGACTGTAATTTTTGCTTGATACCTGCTTTGTTGTATGTAGTTTACTATGTTAAAGTTAAAACCTTTCTTTTTATTTAAATAGAAAAGAGGAGGTGATGTAGGATTCCCCTCTGTATGCTGTGAATACTATTGGTTAATAAAGAAGCTGCTTTGGGACTGTGATAGGATAGAGCAGAGCTAGGTGGAGAAAACTAAACTGAATGCTGGGAGAAAGGAGGCAGAGTCAGGGAGAAGCCATGGAGCTACAGCTGGAGACAGACATACTGGAACCTTGCCGGTAGGCCACAAGCCTCGTAGTAAAATATAAAACAATGAAAATGGGTTAAATTAAGATGGAAAAGCTAGCCAATAAGAACTTAGAGCTAATAGGCCAAACAGTGTTTTAATTAATACAGTTTCTGTGTGGTTATTTCAGAGCTGAGCATCCAGAAACAAACAAGTGGCCTCCCCCTACATGGTACGAATACATCCAAAGCAGAAAATAAGTGTAGCCAATTTCTGTAACTAATTTAAGGCATTAAGTCTAAAATTTTAATGTATTAACATAGGAGCTAAGCAAATATATATTCATATATGAATCAAATCTTTTCACATATAAGATAGTTAGAATGGACCAGCAAGATTTTAGTCCCATTATCTTTTACATCATGACAACTAGATTTTTTTTTCAACTAAGAAACCATAAAACTATGACATCAAGGTAAATGAGATGGGGTTCCCAGTTGAAAGTCTTGAGCAATTACATTTATATACAAGGAGGCTATCTGTCCTATTGCTGATTTGTATACTTGGAGGTGATAAATACACATTTTTTTAGTCTAAAATTCACCCATAAATACCAGAAATAATGGAAACATGGGAACATAAATTCTATGTGCAACTGCTCTTGTCATCAGTGCCTTGAATCCTTTTGAGGGGGCAGGAGATGAGCTGTATGTCTGGCTCTGAGTTCTTACATTCACCACACAATACTCAGAATGCCATGTAAGCCTCGGCCACGGGCAGAAATTACTTCCCTTCAATGCAATGGAAATCTGCTGTTTGTTTTTCATCCAACCCTTCCTAGGCACTAGAGTCACTTAAAATTTTTCAGAAATTTTAGAAATTTCAGAAGTTGTTCAGTAATGGGCAAGTGTGGCGCTCACAGTTTCAACTGCCAAATGGGAGCAGCCTGTACAATGAACGGCTACAGAAAGGAATGGCAGAACAGCATTGGAGTGTAGCTGGGTTTCCTCACTCTCTTCTGTTGACTGCAGATAGCCTGAAGGGGGGGTGGGGAGGCAAAACAGAATGGATTTTGCTTTAGATACTATAAAAGCAATGACCTTTAAAGACAAAATAATAGAAGTGTGTTTGGGGGCAGAAGGTTGAGAAAAACCCTGCAAAAACACACCACTCCAACTTAGGACATAGCGTTAGGATGCCAGGGGTATTTTTTTTTTAAAAAAATTAGCACTTCCTTTTACTCTCCTTTTTTGCCTTCTGTTCATCTTTCATTCCTTTTCCCCAATATTAAAAGTCACAGTTCAGGTGCAGCAGAGTCTAAATCATCTAAAGCAAATCAGGCCAGAAATGGGCTGATAATGAAGACCAAAAAAAAAAAAAGTGTGCTTGCTTTTTACCAGTGAATCATCAGGATGACAATGGAGTCTAAAGATTCTATTAGCATCACAGAAGCTCCCAGGAAGCAATCTGGGCTTTCTCTCACAGTTTTTCTCTCTGGTATTATAGAACCTTGATTATTAATTGAGATCTGTGTAGCTGGAGCTCAGCATGGTGAGATGTTTTTCTTCCTCTTTCTTTTTATCTGTTTTTCTTCTTTTTCCTTTTTCTTTTTACTTTTTTGTTTTGTTTTGTTTTAAAGAACTTTGACAATTTTACTCTGCTCTCCTTACTGTCTCCCTGTCCTGTGCTCTTGGAATTGTCTTTCATTGAAGTCCTGAATCACTCTGTAAACAATTATTAGGTGTTTACTAAGTATCACACACTATACCTGAAGCTAGGCAAACAGCCATCAAGGTGATAAAATAAATGCTCTTATAGATCATGCTAACTTTACCTACATTATTTAAAAACATTTCTAAAAAAATTCTTGATGCCTTTATCTATATAATTTATCTATATTATTACTCTATACCAAATATACACTATACAGTATGACCAACTGATAGCGGAGGTGAAAACACCCACTTGCTTAAAGAAATTTACCTTTCCTTCTTCACAAAGGTACAGAATAAAAGTAAAGTTTGAAAGTAAATATTTAATGGGAATAATTTTACAAACTTTGAATATATAGAATTATATATAGGTTATATTTTGCCGCGCTGCGCGGCCACGGTCTGCGCTCTATGCGCTAGACCCCAGTTTGCGAGCTTCAGGTAAGGGGCTGGAGGTTGAGCATACACACGCAGAGACAGACCTAAGACCTTCAAACACTGATACCAAAGCCCCTCTTTAATAGCACCATGGAGGCTTAAATACCCTGCAGTCAATGGCCAACAGGTGAAAATCCCATCCTCTGATCCTCTAAGCTAGGCACAGCTTCTAGTAACTTCAATTAGAAGGTTCTAGGAGGGAAGAGCAGCTGAAGGCCAGGACTCATTAGTTCCAACATCATTTAATACATAACTTAATGACACAGCGTGCATTTTGACTAAAAAAATAAGGAAAATCAATATTTTACAGTTTTATCTCCTCAATCCTTTGGGATTCTTGTAGCTTGAGAAGGGATAGAGATCCAGCATGACTAATATGCCCCAGCAGTTAGCTGCTCTTGACTGACAACTTGCTTTGTGTTAATATCGTGGGGAGAGAAACAAGGAACACAGAGAGTGGAAACAGGGATGTGCTGGCACAGTGAAAGAGAGAAGTTAAGGCAGCAGTAAAAGATTTCGAATTTCACATTGTCTTGGCCATGTTCTTCCATCTGACCCAGAGCTGTGTGTCTCTAATGTGCTGCAGTTTGAGCATTTCCTTGTGTGATGCTAAACTGTCCAGGAACGAAGGCAGAGGAGAGGAGTAACTTTAGGTTTCCTGGCTGTTAAATTAGATAAAGCCTCATTTGATTTGAGTAAGGTGCTTCAGGGTAATTGTGATACTGAGAGAGAAGAAAGTTTAAGTTACCCAGGGATGCTTTCTGTAGCTACAGTGTTTAGGACCTAGAGACATTATGAGGACCGCCTCCTGCTTTATTTCTGATTACTCTGTTGGGAATGAGAAAAAAATCTCCTACCAAAACAAGGTGAGGGGATAACTCTCAAATTAACAAAAGAGAAGGGAATTATTTAGTGGTAGATTTCTATATCAAAAAGCTAGAATTTTTAAATTGATACGAATACAGTTTCTAGAAATCCAAAGATGATAGAAAAACATATAAGAGTAAAATATTGGAGAAAGGAAAGTATATATAAACAGGATAGTGTTTGAATCTTGTTACTATTTATTTTGCTGGGTCCAACAATGCCTGAGGACAGATAACCCTGTTTCTTTTAGTCATGTGAGCTAGCTAATTAATTACAATTATATCACTTAAATTATAATATGTTGGAATTTATGTTCTTGAAAGAAAGAATTTTGACTGCTTCTCAAGAGTTTTCTTTTCAGGTGACTTTTACCCATTTCCCTGTGGCTACCAAGAAACCAAGATGAAATTCTTTAGCTAGTTTCTCACAATCAATAAACCTGTCTCTAAAATGACTCATCCCTCAGGAAAGGAAAGTACTCCCCAGAAAAGGCAAGGTTCACAAGAAGAGGCTGAGTATGCAAAAGTATTTATTGACTTCTTAGCCAGCTCCAGGCAATTTACCTTTCATCTTACTTTATGTGTTGCACAGAGAAAGAATATTTATTTGGAAATATTTTGAGTTGAATCTGAGTGGATCTACACATGCTGGTATCTATAGGAGCTTTTCTACTTTGCCTCCTATTTGCCATTCATCATTCATTTTCTACACAGATGGAAGTGTTCGTAAAGCATTCTTGCTTCAAATTCCACTTCCCCAGAAAGAAATCATCTTTTTTAAACAGTATTCATGCTGTTGGTCTTTATTTTAGTTTGTGGTTCCAATTGTAAACACTTTGTTCAAACTATTTAAAAGGGTGTCAAGCTTATTCTCTGCCTGACTTATCTCATACTGCAGAATCAAAACCCCCCAGATTGGGTAGCCTAGGCAATAGTTCCACTTTCAAAGAGTTCTGATTCTAAGGCATGGGGTCAATGTCCAGCAGATGGGGCTTGGGGGAGTTCTTTCTTCCTCGCTTTTACACAGTGTGTACTCATTGTGTTTACATGTGGTAGAGAGAGAACCCAAATTATGTTTTCTCTTTCATTATTTACGGGGACCACTAATCACATTTGGGGACACTACCATCATGATCTCATTTGCACCTAAGTCCCATCAAAAGTATGCGTCCTCAAACTGTCACTCTGAAGGGAAATAATCAAGGTTTGAATGCAAAGGAACATAAATCTTTGAGCTTATAACAGGTCTTTGCACACATCAAATGCAAACCCCCACCTTCCATTTACTTCCCCCAAACTGTCTGATTAACTGATATGCTTTTCTCCATATTTTAGTTCAGTCCCTCATCATCTCTCCACATCAATGTCACAAATTCTAATTTGGTTTCATTACTTGTTTTGTTTCATGAAGATCTACTCTCTATATTAAAGTCATTGTTAATTCTATATCATCTACTTTTGACCATTTTCACCAATATCATGGCCCAAAATAGTAAATACGCCTTGTTTCTACCAACTAAGTTGCATATGGGGCTATTTTCAACTTTAAAATTGATGTCCTCGTGGTAATGAACTGCATGTTCATCTTCAGACTGATGAACATACAGTCAGACAGATAGGTAGAGGTACACACACACACAAAGCTGTGTTTTTGTACTAGTGATTTCTTTCTTTCCTTTTTTGTCAAAAAGCTTTGTTTAAGAGTCACCGATATCACTGGAACAAAATATATCCAGGAGACATGAAATAAACACAGGGAAAGTCATGTGATATGAACAAAATCCTCTGATGGCCAAGATGCAGTGTGGAATCTTTTGAGTATGTCATATACTTGTGATTTCTTAACTTTTTATCACTAGAGACACCACATGCTTCTGTTACATTCTTTAGTTTACCAACTCAATCACTGTCAAAAATCAGAAAGCATTATCTACCTTTATATGTCTGGCCATTTACACATATTCATGCTCTGTGTTGGCACCTTGTAATTTTGTTATGTGACTATTTCTCCCTATAGGACAACTTATTCCAAAAACTCAATGCATAGCTTGCTGGACTAATATGAATTAGAATGGACCCCATAGACTAATAGATTTCAGTGCTTGGTCACCAGGGAGTAGCACTCTTTGAAAAGATTAGGAGGAGTGATCTTGTTGGAGGAAGTATGTCACTGAAGATGGGCTTTAAGGACTCAAAAGCTCAAGTCAGTCCCAGTGTCTTCTCTTCATGCTGCCTATGGATCTGATGTAGAAATCCCAGCTACTTTTCCAGCACTGTGTCTGCCTGCATGTTGCTAGGCACCCTCCATGGTGATGATGGACTAAATTTCTGAAACTATAAGTCAGTCCCAATGAAATATTTTCCTTTTAAAAAGTTGCAATGGTCACGGTGTGTCTTTATTGCAGAAGAACACTAAGACACTTACTTTAATCTTTACCCTCATAGAATTAACACAAAATAAGCATTTACTGAAATAATCAAATCTATCAGTTTTCTAACACCTAATAATAATATACCATATATTTGTGTTGACTGTGCATCATGATTACATTCAAATGAGTTTTAGAGAAATGATAATTATCAAAAGAAACTAAGAGAAGACCATGTTTGACTTTCAAGTGAAACTTGATGAAGCAATTTATTGACATGAATTGTGAATAAAATATAAAATTAACAAACTTAATTATTAGAAAATATAATTGAGGCAGACATTCATGATAAAAGTGAAAGGGAAAATCCCTTTTCAAAGGGGCTGTTATAGCACAGAAAGCCATGTAACAGGATAAATTAAAAAACATACACAAGCATTGGAGCATCTCCATTCTTACCTTGACTGTTCTTAAATTGTATTTCTAAAACCAACAATATGCTTTTGAATGTAGCACAGTAGCAATTAAAGAAAAGGAGGCTATACTATCTAAAAATACAGGGCACTGGTACATGGAGGGAGGAAAACAAAGAATGATGTAAATTTACTATTTATTATAATCTCAAAAATAAATACAATATTAAAAGTTACTTATTACCTTGTCCACCCATTTTTTTCTGCTCTTAAATCTAAAAACTCTGATAAAAGTTTACAACTGTTTTGAGGCAAAAGTACACAGTGAATAGAAGAATGGACTTGGGTTCCCAGCAGTCTTAAGTCGTCAGTCCTACAAATTTCATGAAATTTTTAACTTAAAAATCATATATTTTCTCATTTTCAAACTTGATAAGTATCTTTAAACTAATAGTGATTGCTGAGTGACATAATGAAGTCAAATATTTATTGTGGTCTATTATTAATATTAATGATACATTATTATTCTATTAAGAATCCTGAATTTTCAACATATTCTGTTTAACCGGAAGCCAAACAGGTTTTTAAAAACTGTATAATTTCTCTTTTTTTTTCTTTTGTTTTTTTTGAGATAGGACTTCTCTGTAGCTTTAGAGCTTATTCTGGAACTAGCTCTTATAGACCAGGCTGGTCTCAAACTCTCAGAGATCCACCTACCTCTGCCTCCCAAGTGCTGGGATTCAAGGCATGTGCTACCACCACCGGGATAATTTCTTAACCTTTAATTCATCTCTTCAGCACCCACTTATGATCTTATTATTAGTGTTTTGCAATTGTTAGAAATGATTTCTAAGTTAATGATGGATAAGTAAGGAACAATCTGTTGACCAAAAACCAAAACAAACAAACAATCAAAAAACCAAAACCAAAACAAAGCAAAACAAAAACAGACAATAAGTATTTTGTTAGGCAGTTGATTAATAACTGGCATTTTATTATTTTTGCAGTGTTTATAGTACTTATCAACATCTCGAGTGAAATTTGTTGCAATTTATTCTCACTGCAAATAAATGAATGTGTTTATATCTAAAACAATTATCTAATATCTTAAGTAGTTTAATATATTGATCTATAATTAATATGCCTTATGTTTATTATATACTGTATTTTAAAGGAGAGCAATGGATTTTGTAATATATTCCAGGCTTATAGGATAATTGTTTCATTTCATTGCAGCACATATCATAAAGCTGTTTAATGCAACTCACTCTAGCAAATGCTACATTGCATGAATATTTACTAAACTATATAAGAAATTAGAATTAAAAAATGAAAAATCACAATACAGTGCAGAGTCAATACTTTGGAGCAAATAAATTCGTTCATAAACCTCTCCCTATCCTAATAAACTGTCTTTATCTGTCTCAACCACAAGGTCAAACTTCTGTAGATTATCACAGGCTCAGCTTCCCAGTTACAGGTATCCTCTTCAGAAATTCTTAATAGCAAAATAATTGTTCATGTCTCAAAATGGGACATTTTCTTTTGGGGAAATAGGTTTCTAAACAGTTTGTCATAATACAATTCTGAAGGATTTTGTATATGCTTATTTGTTGACTATATATCTTCTGATTCAACAATTTTTACAGGCCATATGTTTTTAGGAATGCTCAATGGCCTAAGAAAGGGAACACAAATGACAGATGTATATTTATTAGAAGTACTTGGGGACCTTTTCACCATGAGTGTGGTCTCCAAAGCATGTGCCAATGGGCCACTTCCATGTGCTTGCTCTATGATTTTGATAATGCCCTCTTATTTTTCACAATTCACACATTGTATAAAGCTTTAATAAAGGGCAAGACTGAAACACAGGGCACTGGCTTCTTAGTTGTAATTTAGCAATCATATAACAAAGAAACTTGATGGAAATGTAAAAGTAGTCATTTTTGGAACTGCATTATTTGAGCTTAAATTGTATTGTGAGGATGTTTAAAACTAGAATTACATTCAAATTATTAATATTTGCTGTAGCTCTTACTTTACTTTCTTTTACTGTTAGGCTGGAATAAATGAGGACTTTTCCATTTCACTATTGGGCAAATGTTGATGGACCACCTAGTGAGGGCAGTGCAAGTCTTTAGGGGTGATGAAAGAGTCATAAAACAGTAATGCTCAGGAAAAAAGCAAAGAAACTATGCCAACTCTACTAAAAATAAAATCTGGGTGATAAAACATAAAAATGGTACTTTTCTGTGTGGGGAGGGGGGTAAATGGGAGGCGGGGAGGAGGCAGAAATTTTTAATTAAAAAAAGATGTATTATAATTAAAACTTACCTGCTTACTAGGCAAATATGTTTGCAGATGAATGCTCCCATGTATTAGAATTCATTTCCAGAGTTTTCTATACCCACATTTGTAGCTATTACTGGGCACAAGTTGTTCTTTAATGGTGAGTCATATGAAGGAAACAATGATATTAGGCACTGGTGGAAAATTGTCAGATAAATAATTTTGAAATACAGAAGGAAGCCCAGCCCAAATCTACACATATATAAGAGGAAACAGCAGCAAACCTTAACCTCTTCAGATAGTGTCTGGGAAGCTCTGATGCAGCCTGCTTAGAAATTCAGCTGAGACAGTATCTGCTTGCTCTTTTTCTACAGTATCTGGATTAGCACACATCCAGTCACATTAAAACGATTTAGCATTCTATTTAAGATCAGTAAGAGTCTCAGCAAAGGTGGGGTCTTTCTTAATTTTTCTTTATATTTCAGGTGCTATTTCCTTTCCTAATGTACAATGCTTGGTTTTTAAACACATAAAAGTATATGAGTACTTATTTGTGGGTAAAATGCTAATACTTAAAATTTATTGTTATTACATTCCACAATACAGGAAAAGCCTATGTTAAGTACCCTTTTATATCTTCTCTCATTGAATGCTCAGCAGTCTACTGAGGTGGGTACTTACTGTTTTTAAGGTTGGAGATATCAGTCCCTGTGGTAGAACTGAGATTCTAGATTGAGATTTGTAAACTGAGAAGTCTCTCCTAGGCGACTGGGCTCTGAATGTTTCCAGTAGCGCATAACTCACCATTTTATGAAATGAAATGTGAGACATTTGCGCCCACATTTTTTCTCCTTTGACTGATTTCCATTGACAATTATTCAGCAATTCCGAAAACATCAGAAGACACAATCTGCCCCCACTGCAATCCTTCCATAGCCATCTTTTAAAGGTTTCATTTTCTTTATAATAAGATTCTAACTTGTGTGATACTGTTTGATGTACATGTATTTTGAGAATCAGTATTACAATTGCCTTTTAAAAATGGAACCATATACTTGCCTGAAAGTTTCATAGTTGCTTCTAATAAAAATCTATCTTACTAGAATTTTAATTCTGTATATATATACCTAAAAATATACCTAAGTATATATTTATATAGAATGAAGATAACAGAAATTAGCTGAAAGAGTATTATGAATAATAAATTACCAAGTTTTATATATTTTGTTAATTTTGTATATTTTATTTTCTAAATTTTCTATGCTTTTCTGATTTATTTTTATTGACTATTTATTTTCTTAGTTTGTATGCTATATTTTCCAAATTTTAATATAATTTTAAAATCTATTTCTATTGTTTCTTTTTGAAAGTTGAGTGAACCATTGTGTGAAGAATAGACTCAAATTTATTTTATGTAACTGAAGGATTAATTACCGACTCCCCTACAAGTAGAAAAATGTATTGGCCAAAAGTGAGTTGAAAACAAATATGTTGAAGTCTTACAATACGATTATCTTGTACAACAAAAACAAAACACAACTCTTAATTTTTCACAATATAGTTATTTAACTAGAACTTACAATCACTAATTTATCACCATTGCAGTGCTAAGGACTCAAATATTTCATGATCTGATATCTATTTTTCCCATCGTCAATTCAATCTAGTCTGTGAAAGGATCTGTATTATTAGACTGTATGATTGATCTTTTGTTTTAGCTAAACATTTTAGTAAGATGCATTTGGTACTTTATGACAATGGAAAGGAATAGACACCTCATGAATCCATTGCTTATGACAAAAAATGTGGCCAGAATTGTCTTCTGTATTCAAGTCTACTGTAAGCTGTAGTAATATAGCCTGCTTTCATCACGAGCATGCATCACAGTATAAATCTAATATGGTACATTGGATAGGCAGTGTTTGACAGCCCTTGCTATTTCTCTGAAAGATTTCCTAAGACACTGAATTAAGAAAGATGGCTTTTCTTAGATGTATCAGTTTTTACAGTCTCATGGTTTATTTCTAATGGAATTAAAGGTAAGTCAAATAGTTTGAAACTCAGAAAGCATGCTCAGCTCTGAAAAACCAAAATCTCTACGGTATATTTGCTCTAACAAAGTAAGGGGAATCTTGATGCTCACTCTCAATTTCAAATCTCTGTAACCCTTACTAAGCAGACGTTTTACAGATCACTTTTTATTCACTAAAAGACACAAGTAAATACCATTTTAAATAATGGCAACATTCAATATCTCTTACACATTTATTCATACCTGGAAAGGCTCTAATTATGGATCAGAGAAAATAGATTTCTGCAAAGAAATACACTGTGAACAATCAATGATGGTCTAGTACAATTCTTGGGTAAAAATAAAGCATTTTCCTGAAATATCCTAATTTCTGTAGAACACTTTAATTTTCAGAACAATATCATTTTTATATTGAACCATTGTTAAAATTTTTTAGGTTTCCTTACAATTTTGAAAATGAAGAGTTCTCAAAATGCTCTGCATTAGGCTCTACAATTTGCCAAGTGCCTAGTAATTTTGGATAAACTTGATAAAGCTTCAGTTGTCTGGGAATAGGAACCTAAACTGAGAAAATATGACCACATTGCATTGTGGCGAATTTGTAGGGCATTTTCTTAATTAATGATTGATATGAAAGAACCCAGCCCCCAACGGGTAGTGCCACCCCTAGATAGGTTGTCCTGGGTAGTGTAACAATGAAGCCTTAGGAGACTATGGGGTGGAAGCCAGTAGGCAGTGGCCCTTCCTGGGTTCTGCATCAGCTCCTGGCTCCAGAGTCACTGCTTGAAATATTTAACGGCTTACTTCTACAAGGAACTGTGAACAGGATGTATAGGCCAAATGCATCCTCTCCTCTCTAAGTTGCTTCTAGTTAAAGTGTTCTACTGAAGCAATAGGAAGCAAACTGTGATGTTATGCTATATGAACTGGACATGCAGGACCCACAGAAAAATGACTGCTGAACTTGCTTAAAGATGAGGCAGTCCTTCAATATTCCTGGGTTCTGCATCAGCTCCTGGCTCCAGAGTCACTGCTTGAAATATTTAACGGCTTACTTCTACAAGGAACTGTGAACAGGATGTATAGGCCAAATGCATCCTCTCCTCTCTAAGTTGCTTCTAGTTAAAGTGTTCTACTGAAGCAATAGGAAGCAAACTGTGATGTTATGCTATATGAACTGGACATGCAGGACCCACAGAAAAATGACTGCTGAACTTGCTTAAAGATGAGGCAGTCCTTCAATATTCCTGCTTCATGAATGAATCTGCCAGACAGTGTACGGGACACAGAAGAAAGTGACTGACAAAGTGCCAGTATAGGTGGAACTCTCTTTGCAATTTCCTGCTTCATGGGAAAGTCTACCAGATTCTATGGGCTTGTAGGCTAACAATGGATACTCCAACAATGCATAAAATTTTTGGGTGACTGTCCAGGTAGCGAGATGTCTCTGTCAATTCTAGAGTTTTGGAAGTTTCTTATAATGTACTTCCTGTTAATGTTATATCCTTCTGGGATTTTTGATGGGGTTGAAGAATTGATAGTTATAGTTTTCTCTATGATAAAAAATAAAGTAGATATAAATATTGTAACTGTAATTTTTGCTTGATACCTGTTTTGTAATCTTGCTATGTCAAAGTTAAAACATTTTTTTTTTATTTAGACAGAAAATGGGAGGTAATGTGGGATTCCCGTCTGCATGCTGTGAATATTTTTTCTTACCATTAATTAATAAAGAAGCTGCTTTTGGCCAATGCTTAACAGAGCAAAGATTGGTGGGAAAAGTAAATTGAATGCTTGGAGAAAGAAGGCAAATAGAAAAAAGGAAAGCAAGCTGAGACATCATGCATGATGGACAATGGTTTAATCATTGACTCAAATGTTTTCTCCCATTCACTTATGAGATTTCTCTGAAATATCATCAAACAAGACACAATCTTGTTTCTACCCTGTACTGAAATAGTGAGTACTGCCAATCTGGTAAATAATGCAAATATCTTTTTCAGGAGTTGTGTGTGTCTGGCTCTGAACTCTAGTTTTATCATGTTCACAAATATGATCTAAAGTTGTTTTCAACTTTTGAAATGTAGTGATGAGCCTGGCTCCTGGCCGCCCAGCTAGCTCAGTCAGTAGAGCATGAGACTCTTAATCCCAGGGTCATGGGTTCAAGCCCCACGTTGGGTGCCATTCTGTAGTGATGAGCCCGGCTCTTGGCTGCCTGGCTAGCTTATACCACAAAATAACAACACACAAATTGTATTCATTTAAACACTGCTTGGCCCATTAGCTTCAGCTTCTTACTGGCTAACTCTCACATTTTGATTAACCCATATTTAGTAATGTGTGTAGCACCACGAGAGGTGGTTTACCGGGAAGATTCTAGCCTACGTCCATCTTGGGTTGGAGCTTCATTGCATCTGGCTCAGAGAGGAGGGGCATGGCATCTGTCTGAGCCATCTACCTCACTTCCTTCTTCCTGTTCTGTCTACTCCACCCACCTAAGGGCTGGCCTATTAAATGGCCTATTAAATTCTTTATTAACGAATGAAATCAATACAAACAAAAGACTCTCCCACATCAAATTTCTGGGGAGAGAGGACTCTTCCTATCGATCTCTCTGCTTTTATGATTTGTCACTCATACTGATGTGAGCTCTTTTTAGTGATGGATAGGCTTTTTGGTCATCCATATTCCTGTATGTAATCCCTCACCAATACTTTTGTAAGTAACTTCAATCAACTCACTAATTCACTATGCTAGATTTTAGTAGAATTGTTTACTTATTCTTTCATCACTTCCCAATATGGGGTGAATAAATGCAGGTTCATATTGCTCCAGAGAAGTCACAAAACATACTTTCATCATAACATAGGTTATTATATTGGAGTTGGTTTATTTTTTGCTAGACTGAAGATACTGTTTCACAGCATCCAAAATCTAGAAGAGGAAAAAACTCATTGCTAATAAAAAAGTACCTATCTTTACCACCTCTTCTTTTTTATCGAACCATTTAAAATTTTTAAAAATGTTAACATTACTAGTCTTTAGCAAATAATAATGATAAGGCCAAAGTATATAATATGAGAGTTGTATCATTCTCACTTGGGACTCATGCTTATTGAATAGCATTGTCCTTATCTCCAAAAAGGGAGTTAGTGATGCAGCCAGAGGATCTTTTGAGTCCTGCTGTGTTAGTAGTAATAGTATCACATAGACTCTTCAAATTCCTCTTTATTTTTTTCACTTTTCTAGTTCTTAATGATTTGCTGTTTACAATGAGATTTTTGTTTTAATTCAATGTTGATCATGTCTTAAGGTTAAAGCTCACATGTTTGCTTATTAATCTGTTGCACGAATTCTATTTTTCAGAAAAAGTAGGATTGGTCTTCTTGAAGTAATGTTCAAGTCAAGACATTATTCTCAATTCTTTTACATTTAATGTGGGGCTGAAAAAATGCCCTAAAGGATATAGAAAATATTTAATATGAAATGCTATTCAAGTACTTATCATGAAGACCATCTGTAGAAATATAAGCCAAGCAGATGGAAGATATTACTATGCAGGGAGGCAGTTATCTTAAACACAGAATAAGGAAGAATACTGAGAATTTAACTGGAAAAGTACATTCTAAAATATGTGAGGGGTTCTCAAATCTAAAATCTATCAAAGAATTTAAGGTTACTTAATTTAGACACTACCTGTGCTTAAATGTCACATTGTAAGCTGTGAAATTTTACTTTGAAAAGTTTCTTTGCTGAAACTCTAAGATATTGCTATCTGGAAGATAAAGTATATACTGACATCAACTAGCCACAAGAGGGAAGTCTTGGCTATATTAGAGGTAGTGTACATATAGGGAGGGGCACAATTGCAGAACAAAAATCAAATGAAAAGGAAAAATGATTTTGCTGCTCTGTAGTTCCTATAGCATGGTGTTAAACTTACTAGAGTATATTATTTGTGTAATATGTGTAGCATATTATTATATATTTCTAAAATGTAGAGTGATATTTTCTTTTATTTGTCTTAAAACATACTATTTCTGTGGAATTCAATGTAAATTGATTTAAAATAGATGAGCATATATATAATCACCCATACAACTAATGTCATGAGCCGAGTGCAATTCATGAAAATGATTTTCCACCTAATTGTTTGAGTAATATGTGGTGTGGTATCCAATAATTATCTCTGGCATTTATTAGTGGCATCTAAGACATGAATTCTGACAGCATTTTGTTTTGTGTAAGAACTTAGGATTTCAATTATAAATTAGTTAAGAAATACATGGGAATGATGAATCCATTTCTTCTAATATTAGCTATTAAGCTATGGAAATTCAATGGTGAGGACAGCACTAAAATGGATATTGGGCTATGGAATAGCATATTTTAATTGAAAGGTATTTGGCTGAAAGTTTTTGTTTGGATTCACTCTTAGGTTGTTTTGTTTGGATTCATTATAGCTCCCCCAAATAATCAGCCTCACACAGTGTAATTACACAATGCAATTAACATATTATCTAATGAATAGAATATTTTAGCAATCTGTATCAGAAAAGTGGTTAATGGAATTTTAAAATTATGAGTTTGTTTTCTGAGAGCTTTACTGTTGCCATCAGCAAGAATCACCAAACACTGCTTCACCTCCCTGTTCTGTCATCTTTGAGAACATACAGCTCTGGGCTTTAGCTTTTTTAATTGAGAAATGTGTCTCAAGTGTTGGAATATTTGAGGTTCCATCATAAAAAGAGATAAAATAGCATTATAAAAGCATTTACTAAGTATTAAATATGAATGACTTACTCTGTTTATTACCTTATCCATCACTATATCTATTAGTACTTATGTTCTTTGATGTTATAGTCATTTTGAATATATAATAAATTTTTTATAAATTATATTCTTAAGAACTTAGGGAGAATTTGTCCTTAACCTGGATTCTAAGATTATGTTGAAGTTAGTGATCTGTTCATACAAAATAATAAATAGTGTGCCCTTAGTCAGATTTCCCCTTACATTTATGTGTGTGAATAGTCACTAAAGTAAAAAAAAAGATTATTTTACTTAAACTTGATGTTAAATGATATCAGTTGTTATATAAATACATATAACCCCATGATCATATTATATTAAACTTAAATGTTTAACTTTTGTTCTGGCTGGTATCTTGTTTAAGTCTGATTTTTTTGTCATGTAGGATGTTTACTAACTTCCAGGTATATTATTTTATTGCCACATAACACATGAATTCCCAATTGAAGGGAATTGGCTCTCCTGTCTGAAATCTCTTTTCATTTATTTATTTGGCCATGCATTTAGCAACTATTCTTGTTCCAGAGAATCTTACAAGCAGCTTAGTCAGACATGGTTGTGTTTTGCTTCTGTTTGGATGGATCACTGACAAATAGCCCTGCTGTGATTACACATTTATTTTGAAGTGAAAAATCTATACTGGAATCATTCTTAATATGTCTCTGAAGTTGGTTTTCATCATTAATCAAGAATATAGTTGTAGAGAAGAAACATTTAGAGAAGACATGGGCACTTTAAACATAGTTGTAACTGACTTGGCAGAAGAAATGAAGAATGTACTTGGTTATATAACAGTATGTAGAACCAGATAGGAGTTCACAATGGAACCTTTACCATAAAGTTTCAGACTTTCAGAAATGGACTCAGGCCTTACTGCATTGCTTGCTGTGACTGAAACATCAGACAGGCACAACTTAGAGGGGGGGAGGGGTCATTTACTGGGCTCACAGTTTCAGAGGGTTCACTCCTCAGTTTCTTGGCTCCATATGTTCAAGTAGAACAACATTAAGTTAAAAACATGCGATGAAGTTGATTCCACATTTCTCTGTGAACAGGAATCAGAGAAAGGGGACACCTATAAACAGGCAAGGTAGATCTAGCATCCAGCCCCCAGTGATAATCTTTTCCCAAATCCTTTCATATCGTACCATGACTTCACTCATAACAAAATCCATCAAAGGACTATAGGATACTATTCATTTTATCAGACTGTTCACTCCTAAAGCTGTGTTTCAATAATCTTCACAGCATTTCTTAATATAGTAAAGCTGACAACCAAAACTGTACATCACATGCATTTAAATGTGGAGGAGGATACAGTGATAATATCACATATTAGGAACATACTATCCAGCTAGGTGGTAAAGTGTGTAAATTTCACCTCTTAGGTTTGGTTGTATAAGCAATTACTAAACAGAAAAAAAAGTACTTCAACTTTGAAATAAGTACTTGGATTACTAGGGATTAATACTATTATTTTGTTCTGATTCTATAGGTAATTGTATGAGTATACATTTGTTAAGGGGACAAATTTCTTTCTAAGAAGAATTGATTTCTGCCCCACAAGAAAATGAAACTTTTTGTTTTGGGGTATGCTCTGACATGTATTTTTAACATTGTATACTCATACCTTAATCAGATTTATTATATGACAAATTATATTTAAATTTAATTTTTCAATATTATTTTATTATATTTACTTGTGGAAATAAAGGTGATCATTTTGAGTTTAAGTTGAAGTTAATGACTATTTTGGTTTGGGGTATGCCATGACATGTATTTTTAACATTGTATACTCATATCTTAATCAAATTTATTGTGTAACAAATTATATTTAAATTTAACTTTTCGATATCATTTCATTATATTTACTTGTGGAAATAAAGGTGATTATTTTGAGTTTAAGTTGAAGTTAATGGCTATCTTTCTGCCAATATCAAGAAATTTTGTATCATATGGAACATACTTTTTCCCTTTTAATAGAACAACTTGTGGAAAATCCATTTCCTCCTTTTGCCATGTGAGTTCTGGGGATAAAACCCAGGTTACAGGACTTAGTAGCAATCACCATTAACTGCTGAATGTCCCACCAGTTCCTGCTTCCATCCCACATAGCCAGTGTTATTGGTAGTTTCTAAAGTTCTTTAAAAATTTTTACCATCTCTGACAAGGAGATCTCTAGTTACTGGAAAAAAAAAAACTTTAAAAATCAAGGTACAACTTGTGATCATACATAGCATTTTAAAGTTGAATTGTTTAAAACTGTGAAAACATCCAAGACCCCCTGTTTTACAAAAGTTATTTGAAGGAGATGATAAACTAACATACGCATGATTTCAGAATACTCACACAGAATCTTACACTGGGAAATAGATACTTAGAGATGTAGTTCTGTAAATATTTACTATTATTTTATATTGGGGGCTTTTAAGACATGGATAGTATTTCAACACATTTAGCAAATCTAAACTTTGGCCATTCTTACTGTCCTCAGAAGAGTTATATGACGTTGTCTCTGGACAACACTATGAAGGAAGAGGCATTTATTGGACTAGAGATCTTTTTTTAAATTTCATAAATATGTGTGTATTAATTGGGATAGGTGACAACTATTCTTACATCATTACCAAAGTTATCTTAATGCAGTCTAAAATGCAATATTTTTGAGAAATTTAGCTTTTGCTTTGAGCCCCTTTGATATGTAAAGGATTTAAGATCTGAAGAAATAAATGTGTAATGGTATCAGAAAAACCGCTAGACTTGATGATGCTTTAGAGCAGTAACCTCTTGGAAACTCCTTCAAATGAAATGTAGAGACTGCATACCCAAGGTGTGTCAAATAACTCTCCAAATAGGTAGGAAATTTTCAAAGTCTTTTTTTCTCTGTAGAAATAATGAAGCTTTGCTTAGTCCATTTTCTCTGTGAGACATCACGTTTCCAGGGTGACATGACAGCTTTTTCTGAGGATTCCTTCTTCATCGGACCATGGAACTGATCATCTGGTGAATAGGTAATTACTGCCTGAACTAGAAACCATGCCGAGATGTGAATGTCTAGCGACTACATAGAATTTGCATTGTAACTAATGAGGACTCCCTTGCCTGATATAACCCAACCTAATTACCCATAAAGCTTTGAGTGATTTTCACTTGACCCTAAACTTTGTGCATTTAGCTGCATTTCTATGCAATACTAAAGGATAATGTAAACAATGAGTAGTGAGCATTGGAGAGGAAAGGCTGCCTGCATGGCACTTTAGTAAGAGAAGGCTAGTCATTTCAGAAGGTCTCGTTTATTTGTTGGTTGCCATTTGCAGACAAGTCAAGCCAATCAAGAGAAAGTACTTCAAACATTTTTGCATTTGTTCATCTATTCCCTTGTATGACTTCTGTTAGCATCCAAGATTAAAAAAAAGAAAAAAAAAGAAAAGTAAGAACACTTCACTAAATGCATAAAGTGATTAGATATGTCTTAGGAGGCTGTGAGTTGGGTAACAATGTATTACTCATTTCTGCATTTCCCACAGCTAATTATATGTCTGCAATATAATACAATTCTCAACAAATATTTAATTGTTTCTAAGTTCACATGGACTGAGGTTGTTTCAAATTGATGTAAAGGATGACACTTAAGGATTCTAGTGAGAATATTTTGATTTCTGCATTTATAATTAAAATGGGCTATGGAAGTTGTTTTTAAATTTTTATTTTTCTTATAGAAACTTTTGATAATATGGAGAGTCTGACTATTGGTGTAATGCCACTAAATGATAGTTGACAATTCACTATATAGGAGGAGCTCACATGTTATGTTTGTAGTATCTTGTATAAATCAGCCTTCCAAAATTTATCCTCAGTCATGGTCTGAAAAACATGACAGCAAGTTTAAACTCAGAGCCCATTGGGAAAAGATATGGTGTACATCGACAGTTTCATTATTAAGCAGAAGAATAAAAATCTAATACTACTAACTATGTGATTTACAAAGGAAAGAGATTTCTAAGATCAATGAGCTTAGAAAAGTTAAGTGATAGACTATACCTGAGTTTTGATTAAATAAATTAAAGCATCATAATTCCCTGGAAAGTAATATGGGACCAGTACATAGCATGAAGCCAGCACTAAGTCTCTTCTGATTAGTGCTAACACTGATAGTGAATGTGAAGTAAGTATAAAAGGTAGCTAGACAGAACTCTTGGAAATGTTTTTCCTCTTTACATTGTTGGTGTTATAAAAATTAGATATACAGTATTAACTTTTGTTCATTCCCAGAAGAGATCTGAGAAGATGAACAAAAATTTAAGTACCTGCATTAAGGAACAGGTCAATAAATAAAATCAGACATATTGGTGCCAGTTTGGGTTTTAATGATGAAGATATGTGGGCAACCAGTTTCTATGATGGTGAGGGCAAAGGACAGCGAGTAGTCTGGAGTGCTTCCATGGCTACAATGTGCCCAGTGTTTGGGACTATTCTGCTATCGGTTCATATAATTTAGGAGTCCCTGAGCTGCTTTTCCAGAATAGCTATAGCTGGGAAGGGCATTGTCTAAAATCTCATCTTCAAGAAGAGGAATGGTAGATCTTCTGTTTGGTGTTACAAATGAAGAAAGCCTATCACTGAAGACTACTGTGCAAAATTTATCTCTGCCTGAAGAGTAGATAGGTGTTCAGTGTGATGAACTATCAATAAAATTATTTGCAATAATGTCCCTTATGGTGGAACAAACAAGGTACTATGGAGAGAGCTGGATTTACTAGATAGCATCCTGGGATGCTGTATATATAGTTCACAATTTTAATGTTATGTACCCATGCTGGGGTGCAGCCTTCCTCAGTTCTTGGGTCAAATAGAAGACTGACTACCTGTTCTGCCTAAGAATTTGGACTCAGTCTTTAATGCTACCATGCTATCATCATCAGTGACCAAATAATTTCTTGTATGTGGAGAGTGTGTTCATCCAGTATTGGTTAGTTGATCTTTTGTGAAAGATGTTATGTGGCAATAATTTTAGGATTTGTTGACCTTATAAAAGAAAACATTTCAGTTTTTTGGTCCAGGATGGGCTATAGATGCCAAAGCAAGCCAGTGCTTCAGAAGGGAAGAAATACTTGCACAGAATAGTATGTTATTAACTCATGGCAATTACAATGCACCCAATGTTAGGAATCAGGATTTCTAAAATAAAGAAATAAACATTTAAAAGATGTATTTTGAGACTATTCAAACAAATTTAATATGATTATAAAATTATTTTCTACCTTACTTTGTTTATAGCATACCTGAATTTCTTCATACCCACTGATCAATCCCTTCCTCCCTGTCTAATGCATAACATTATTTTAATAGCACAAATCATGACATTGCAGACATAACACAAAATCATTGAGTTCAAACTTAATACTGGCCCAGAAACTTTTCCTAAATATGCTAAAAATTTCTACCTATTTTATATGAAACAAGAAATTATGACATCAGACAATCATTACACCAGAAACATAATTGAAGGTGTCTGTTGATAGCCAGATAGTGAGAATGTTTAAATGAATAATTGATTCAAAGCCAGGAGACTGGTTGTCTATCTTGCCTCTGAAGTTGCTTTCTATATGTCAGGGCTAAGATAAGGTAAGGGACAGGGGAAGTGGAAGGCAAGGCATAAATAGCCAGTGTTCTGTATTGTGAATGTACGCATGGTAAACAGAAACCCGTTTGTCTCTAAGGGTTTATAATCTGACACCTGTCAAGAACACTAAATTCTTTTGAAGAAGAAATGGGACTAAACTGACCTCTCATCTAGGAGTTCTTGAAGAGAAAAGAGGAAAAATTCAGAGCGGTTAGAGTCAATAGCAAAAGTTGTTTCTCAGTACCTTGCAAAATACAAAGTCTTAGAGGCCACTGTGTCTCCATTTCCTGGTATTAAATGAACCCTTCAGGTTAACAAAAAGCTAAAACTATATAAGATCATTTTTGATACTTTCCATTAGAATAACTCTTACACCTGTATTCCAAATGTGATCATTTTACCTCATGGGTATACCCAAGTTCGGAATTAAATAAGTGTGGAATATCAAAAGAAACAAATAAACAAGATATAAACAAATAAAAAGCATAATGGTGAAAACTAAAAGGACAGAGAGACCTTCTTATAATATCACTTATTAGAACAAAATAGCAGAACATGTATTCAATTTGTGGATACAACATGCAGTGAGCACCAATAAGTCTTAAGCTATTCTGGTAAGGTCTGAGAAAGGCTCCAATGAGAAGAAATTCAGGTACTTATAATCACCAGGTAGGGAAAACAATGTAATTGCTATGTAATTTTCCCAAGGAAATGTAAACTGCATATTCTAAAACTGTTTACAAATGCAGAGAAGTGGATCTTGCCACTGTACAAGTGGGCTGTCAGTCTGGTCAGGATGGTCACCAGAGGCATGGGGAAGGAGTGATGGCAGATGGTGAAGTTTAATATTACAGAGTATTAATATTACAGAGTAATAGCAGAGGTGAAAAATTAAGGGAAAGTTCCCGAGGATAACATGACTAGACACAGTTAATTACCTGTGTTACTTTTGAATTTAAATAGGTTGGTATGGAACCATGAAAACTTGGCAGAAAGTTAAGGCTTTAAAAGTTTCTCTTAAGAATGCTTATTATAATTCTTCCAGTCATATCACATAACAATTTTTATGATCAATGCTGAATCTGACAGAATGTATACAAAATTTAAAGTTTAGTGAAGATTCAAGATGTCTTTAAACCTTCACTAAGCATACATGTAAAGGTAAAAGAAAAAAATCGACTTTCAAAATTGTCTTCTGCCTTTTACAGGTGTGCAGAATTGTAGTAAAATTTCTTTGTTTAATTTTTGAATTTAATGTTATCTTTGAGGGTAGTTTTAAAATAATCATAGGCGATACAAATAAAATGACAAAGATTTACAAATATAACTGACCACTTGGAGGAAAATGGGCACAGAATCAATTTTCTTTGTGTGGTAGTTTTATGTGATAATACATGCCAGCATAAAATCTTTTGACTATGCCAAAATATGGTAAAAACATAATTCTATTTGTTTCTTAATTCTTATTTTATCAGTCATAAAATACTATCAATGCTATCTTTTTAACAGCTCTGAATTTCATTATATTTCTTCATTTTTATCTTATATTTGCTCTCATAGCAGTAACTTCCTTAGTTCTTTTATATTTCAGACATTATCTCTATTAAATATTTTTACAATAAAAACATGCTACATAAACACAATGGGATACTGTATATACTATATAAAAAGAGGAAATTATATCATTTGCAAAATCATTGATGACCCTACATCACATGTTGTTAAATGAAGTAAGCCAGACACAAAAAGATAAATCCTACATGGCTTCACTTATACATAGAGCATAGGAATATTTATTTCAAAGGCACACAGAGCAACATGGAACTTGCAAGAGGACAGATGCCAAGAGACTTGGGGTAGCGTTGGTTTAAGAATGTGCCACTTCAGCTAGGCACCTGAAATACGCGCGAAACCATGAGCACTGTGGTGGGCAACATGAAAACTGTTAGCACTCACACTTCTTATCCTTCAAAAACAAAGGCTTATTTGATGCTGCACATTGATAAGCTCAATTATTATATTTCCAAATGTTCACAAGCTACAAACGTGGCACATTCCATAAAGATGGCCAGTATTCGTTATTTTATAAAATGATTCACAATGGTTCTCAACCGTCCTACTGCTGCAACCCTTTACTAGTATTGTGGTGACCCCCCCCCCCAACCATAAAATTATTTTTGTTGCTGCTTCAGAACTTTTGTTTTGCTGCTGTTGCAGATCATAATGAAAATATCTGTTTGTGCCCATGGTCTTAGATCACCCCTGTGAAAGGGTCATTCAACACCCAAAAGTGATTGTGGCCCACAGGTTGAGAACCACTAATTTAGAGTCAGGGCAACATTTGCCTAGTATTTCACAAGATCATTACTCCATTGGCTACATCCTCAGGAATTACAGATTGTTTCATTTGTGAGCCACTATTTTTTTTGTTTAGAGATGAAGCCTGAATCATTTTTATTTTCCTTATTCCAATATTATCTTATAAACAATACTAATACATTTACTTGTGTTACAGAAAAGAATCTTGCTTACTTGCATTCTTTTTCAAATCTTTTGAAAATATTCAAAGGCATACATAATTGTAGGTTCATTTCAGAGATCAGATCTCCAGATCATTGGTTGTAGTCTACATTTCCATGATTGTAGTCAGGCAATTAACTATTGAATATTCAATGGAAAATTTTCCAAATGAGGAACACCACAGAGGTCTGCGCAAACTTTGACATTATTTAGAAAGTATTACTACTCCATACACCCCCATGTCATTTTATATGTACGAGCCTAATTAAGGTAGATAGTGCAAAAGTAAAGCCCAAATCAACTAGTGGCTAGGATTTTCAGCCATATGTCCACAAAAGAAAACAGAAAGATTAGATATAGTAGGTAGATATTACCCTTAAAATTAAAAGGAACAAAATGGGAAAGAATGATTTCTGGAATTTTTGACATAAGAATGCAGGCTAAAAGATCACCAAAATAGCCCATATAGTAGTGTCAGAAGAGCCAGCAGCGAGTGATCAATGGAACTCCCCCACACCAAAAAGAAAAATCTTGCTAAATTAAGTCATACCAATTTAATTTCAATTTTGTTTAGCCTATGCTTCTTATATGGATAGTTCAAGTGAACTATCAGGGAGAAAAAAATCCTAATTTTATTTTTATTTAGAGAGATTTCAAATTAACTTTGTGGATAAGATGATGACCACACAGTAGAAATGCTATAATAAGCACTGGCAATTAAACATTTATGTCAGAGGAAAGAAAAGATTCCGAACGTGTCCGTCTCTAGTCTTATACTAATCAATGTTTTAATTAATTATTAGAATGAAGATCTGAAAAGCAGGGCTCATCCAATTTATTGATAGAACAGGACATCAATAGATTTAAATATTTATTAGGGTCTTCCTGCGCACTGTACAGAAGGAAAAGGCTAAGAGACAAACTGCCCATGATGCTTGCTGTAGAGTTTTACAACATTATAAGCCGAATAGGAGCTGTGCATGGCTGTTAAAATGAGCAGAGACAAATTGAACTTGTTAATAGAAGGGAGGTAGAACATAGTGATAAGCAGGCTGGTTGATTTAGGAAACTTAATGTTTTATGGAGTTTCCATTCCTTTTCAGGCATGTCACTTTGGAAAAGTTAATTTTTTAATATATGTTTTCCAGTCTGTAAAGTGGGCTAACACTTAACGTTGCATGTATATTTGTGAAAAATAAATTAGATATGTAAAATATTAAGTACCCTGTATTTAACAAGGTTTCATTCAGCAAATATTTAAAGTAATATTAGTTCACTGTGTGATTCAATAGATTTAAGTGTCAAAACCAAACGTACGAAAACTGTCTCTTCTAAGCTTCTGCCTTAGACACTTGTAAATTATCACTAGGTCATTATTTCTCATCTTTATTAGAAATATTGAAAATAAATGTGATAAGCTGAGAGAAAAGAAAAGAAGATAGCAATGGATCTAGAAACCATGCTCTAAAGGAAACATTGAAATATGTGAAGTCATCACTGCCTTGCTTTGTCCCACAAAATTACCATAAATTGATGTAAAAGAATACATACAGTATAATAGAATAGCAATGACTAAGACAGCCAAGGCAAAGAGGAAATAATAAAGTACAATGGAGGATAAGAAATAAATCATAGCTACATTAATAGGGGAAGTAGGGGAGTTCTAAGAGCAGGATACCACATAGTCACGAGAAATTGCTTCCTTTGTGTTGACTTTACCTCTCCATTTTTCAGTCCACTTTCCAAACTGCTTCCACATTTATGACCCTTTGTCCCCAGCAAGACACCCTATACATGCACTGCAATGAACAAGCGTTATGATTTGTTCCTCCGTTTCATCATTCTTTAGCTTAAATTTTGTGGTTTATTTTAGAACTACTTACTCTTTTCTCTGTCGGTCATGCTGTTAAGCCAAACCCAAGCCCTAGACAAACCACAATATTTGTTTTTCCTTTAACCTACAGAGGCAATTTCACAACCACAGTGCCAGCCAACTCGGAATGGATGAGTTCTGAGGTTCTTATACTCTATTAGGCTGATGTTTCTCAGCTGTTTCACACATAGTCACCTAACACTGAAATTCCGCTTGCCTGCCCTTTCTCCCTCTATTCATATATTACTTAGGGAACCCCAAATTCCTCATCTCTTTGCTACCGTATGTGTAAAAGCCACATGCTCCGGCAATTGCATCATCTTCTTTCTCTTCGTGTAAAGATGTGAGAATGGGTCACTATTCTATCAACGTCCAGTTTCCTCCTGTGAGTTCTGAAGCCCATTCTTCCACATCGTTTCAGAGGATCCATACTTCCAGCTTTGCTTTTCTTGAGAAACACAAGAAGCCTCTGGATTCCTGCAGATAGTTCTGGCCATATAAATCCAACTCTGGTGCCATAATCCTTAAGAAATGCTTCAGTGACACAATTACTTTCAGGGATTTGTTTTCTGGGGTCTTTTTCAATAGTTTCAGTTCTCCAAGAATAGACATACACCTTCTCTTCTTGTAACTCTCAAATCACCACTTCCTGTCTATATTCTAGCTTCATGATTTTCAAAATCACCAAGAACTTCAATATGCATTTTCTGTCACCCCAATGGCCTTTAGAAGATGTGACCATTCTGATTCGAGAAGTCACAATGATGCCTATTCCACTATTTTCATGAATTCTTTCCCTTCTCCCAACTGTTTTTCCTCCCTCAGGGACCTTAGTTGGTTTTGCTCATTACTCAATGTCCCCACCATGTTAGAGACAGGCATTCAATCTTAGACTTCTCTTAGGTTTTGTCTACTTTTGCTAACATGGAAGAAATGAGAAGGGAGATGCTCATTTTCCGGCTTCACTACTTCCTCCTATGCCTTCCTGTTGGGAGATAGTCAATTAAACCTTGAACCTTGAGTTTGTAAGTTTACTTTTTCATATCCATGGCTTCAAGTCGCATCTATACTATGGTCACTCACAAATTCATATTATCAACAAGTATATCAAGTCATACAATTTAGTTATATGTGTCCAGCTTCCACCTGCCATTCAAATTTGAGCATTTCAGTTAAAAGAAGTTTAACAGATCCAAATTTGAATCTTCCATTTACTTTTCCAGAACACTTTTTAGGCTTCTTGCTATCACATTATATTGGGAGAAGGAAGCATTAAATCTTTAGTTTACCTTCAGTTTCCTTGGTGATGATTTCAATCAAATTCCCCATGATGGTTACCAAAGAGAATATAAAATTCTGTTCCACACTTGTACTTTCTAACACACTTGTATAAAAATAAAATACCTGCTCTGTCTAGGTAGGACACCAACAACATATGATTCTACCAAAGTACAACTTGGCAAACCAATTAGTTTATTGAACCTACTCACAGGACATTGATGAGGGGTTTCTTTCAAAGCATGGGTGACCCTAAAGCAATCACACCACTCAAAATGTAACCTAAGTTACATTAGTTATAATTTACAAATAATTATCCAGATGAAGCCCTCCTTCAGTTAACCTTCCACACTCCTCTTACTCCAGCACCCTCTAAGACTGTGAGACCATGCAGAGTGAGGGCAGAGCGGCACATATTTTGTAGGAAGTGTTTTATCTTTGGCACAGTGACTCTTCCTTAATCCACTGCTATTTCAGCATTCAATTGCAGATCCACAGTTTCCAGCTTGCTTCTAACAGTGTCCTGGCCACTAGGTCACAGCCTGGAGTAAATTCTGCTCCCTCAGGCACTGGCCCTGTAGATGCCTCTAAATGTTAGTTATGAAATGCTAGTTATGAAAACTGAGCTAGTTACAAAAAAGACGTGATATTCAAAGGCTGGGGTGAAAACATGTGAGCTCAGAGAGGCTGAGTAGCAACTAGCTAACCCACTCTCCTTTTCAGCATTTACCACAGAAGACCTGTGTGTCTGCTTTGCCAAACTGGCAAAAACTGTGCCACCCCAAGCCCCATCCTACTACTTCCTGTCTGTCTCTCTCCCAGATGCCCTTTGAGGTGCTATGATTACTTTTTGTCAACTAGTTTCTAATGCAGCCTCCTTACCCAAGGTTAATTTTACTTAATTAATGCAAATGCAAACTCACAAACTCAAGGTTCAAGGTATAATTGATTATCTCCCAACAGGAAGGCATAGGAGGAAGTAGTGAAGAAGGAAGAGCGGGTCTGATGCATCTCACTACTCATTCCTTCCATGAGAGACTGTCAACAGACCCACACTGGAGGGTCTTCCGTGTGGAGTGACAACTGATTCTGATGAAGATCCGAATGACTATTCTAGTAAGTGGATACTGTTCTATAAGATTCCATTTTCTTTATTGCAGTATTTAATTAGTTCCACTAAAAATACACCTCTCAATCTAGAAATCATTTGTTACTGAAAGTGTTTTTATTAAACAATAACACCCATTTTTAAGTTCTACTAGCACAAGACATATTGTTTTATTTAATTTTATATCTTCAGAACATACTAGTGTAACTGGAGGTCAAATGTGCCATGAATGGAAAAATGTATAAATACATTGACATAACTTACATATCAAATAGTCTGTGCTTGTTGGAACTACCCACTACCTATCATGTACTGCTCACTAACATCTTAAAAGCTCATTTCTTTTTAAATTTTACTGCAATGTGTGTGTGTGTGTGTGTGTGTGTGTGTGTGTGCATGTGTGTGTGCATACCTAAGTGTATGCATGAGTCTAGACCTGTCTGGGTACATATAAACTTCAGAAGTCAACCTTTGTTTGTCATTCCTCAGAATCCTCACACCTTCGTATTTTTCTATCTTCTTTCTCTCCCTCCATCGCTCCTTCCTTTCTTTCATTTTTTCTTTCTTACTTTCTTCCTTCACTCCCTCTCTCTTTTTCTTTCTTTGTTTCTTTTTTCCCTCCCTGCCTTCTTCCTTTCTTTCTTTATATTTTGTTTCGTTAGTTCTTTCTTTATTCCTTCCTTCCTTCCTTCCTTCCTTCCTTCCTTCCTTCCTTCCTTCCATTCTGTTTGTCTTTCTTTTTTCTTTGAGTTGGAGCTCACTGATGAAGCCAAAGTGGCTCGCCAATGTACTCAAAGATCCTCATGTCTATGCCTTTCCAGCAGTGTGACTACTGATGTTTGCTACTCTCATGGCCCAACATTTTGTATGGGTCCTTGGTATCAGACTCACATCCATATATTTCTAAAATAAGTGCTTTACTTGCGGAGAAATTTCTTCAGCCCTCTTTTCAAGGTGTTTTTCATTGTAAGAACTCAATGACAGAAAGAACCCTGTAGCAGAGAAAGGAAAGAAATTGAAAATATGAATTATATCTCATTCATGAACAACTTATTCTTATAACTGTTCTATTTATTAGTAATATTCAAATATATGTCTTTTTTTTAAAAGGGGGGAGTTAAATGGCTGTAGAAGGAGCAGCAGGCTGCTTCCCACCACCCGGCTAGCTTTACCCGAAATAATTACATGGAAATTGTATTCTTTTAAACACTGCCTGACCCATTAGTTTCAGCCTCTTATTGGCTAATTCTCACATCTTGCTTTAACCCATATTTAGTATCTGTGTAGTACCACGATCTGGTGGCTTACCGGGAAGGATCTTAGCCTTCGTCTCAGAGAGGAGAGACATGGCGACTGCCTGAGGCATCTGCCTGACTCTGCTTTCTTTCTCCCACAATTCTGTTCTGTCTACTCCGCCTACCTAATTTTCTGTCCTATTAAAGGGCCAAGGCAGTTTCGTTATTAATCAATGAAAATAACACATAGACAGATGACCCTCCTCCATCAAATGGCTACTTTGTAACTGGTGTTGATTTTATAAAATCACTATAAAAGCAGAGTAAATTTTTTTTTTTTTTTTTTTTGGTTTTTCAAGACAGGGTTTCTCTGCAGCTTTTTTTTTTTTTTTTTTTTTTTTTTTTTTTTTTTTTTTTTTTTTTTTTTTTTTTTTAGAGCCTGTCCTGGAACTAGCTCTTGTAGACCAGGCTGGCCTCGAACTCACAGAGATCCGCCTGCCTCTGCCTCCCGAGTGCTGGGATTAAAGGCGTGCGCCACCACCGCCCGGCTTAAGCAGAGTAAATTTAAATTATCATCTCAGGGAAGGGCTGTGAGTATTTAAAACAATATCTTAATCTCTCATATATGACATGGACCACACACTGGCAATGGCATTTCATTCATTTAAGGATTCTGAAATAAGATTTAGATTAAGTAAAATAGGAAGATTGTTTTACAAGTTTATGAAATGAGGTATTGTATTATGTATTTATTTAAGTCTCTGATACACATGTAATATATTGCAAATAATTGCAGATAAGAATGAGGTATGTGTGTGTGTGTTTGTAATAGTATTGAGTTTTTAATAATAAGAAAATTTAGTGAAACATATTTTATTCAGTTAAAGTAAAAGCTTTCACCCATTAATAGCTTTTAAAACAATATAGTCTATTTTATAAAATACTGAAGTTGGTAAATTTTATTAACCGGTACACATAATTGCTGTGTTTTAAGCTATCAGCAAAGTTGTGAATTTCCTTATTAATTCCATATTTGTTTTACATTTAAGAGTTTTCAAGTTATTTCTTTAAATATGAAAAATATTAGACATGGACTGTAAATTCTGGATTCTAATGCTGGCTTCAAATTAAGGATTCTAATTTTTCTTTCTATAAGTGAAGATATCAGACAACGTGATCATTCAGATTTTGTACTTTTATGCTTGAAACTTGAATTATTTTCCCCTCAGGTGTTGAATATCTATGTTGTTTTTGTGTGCTAGTTCTCAATAATGCAAAAAACAGGGTATTAAAAGCAATGAACGCAGTGTTAGCTTTACATCACTAACAGATGTCTAAGATAATCAACTTAGAGAGATAAGATTTACTTTGTTCATAACTTCATAAATTCCAGCCTATGATTAAGTATGGTTGTGGCTTCAAAGCCACATTCCTCTTGTGAGAGAAAACATAAATCTATGGAGTGCATGGGGGACAAAACTGTTTTCTTTCTTCTTTTCTTTAATTTTTATTTAATAGTTTTTTTTTCACTTTACATACCAATCACAGTTTCTCCTCTCTCCCCTTCTCCAGCTCCCCTCTTCCCTCCACCAAGCCCTCCATCTACTCCTCAGGGTGGGAAGTAGACATCCCATGGGAAGTATATAAAGTCTAACCTATCAAGTTAAGGCAGGACCAAGCCCCTCCCCCTTATCTCGGCTGAGCAAGATAGTCCTCCATACAGAATGGGTTCCAATAGGCCAGTTCAAGCTCTGGGGATAAATCCTGGTCCCACTGCCTGTGGCCCCACAGACTGCAAAAGCCACAGAACCGTCATTCACATTCAGAGGTCCTGGATCATTGGTCCTATGCAGGTTCCCCAGCTATCAGTCCAGATCAGTATGTTCCCACTAGTTCAGGTCAGCTAGGACATCATTTTTTATAAAGATTTATTTATTTTTATGAGTATGAATGCCTTTGCCTACATTTCTTTATGACTGACACAGGATGAATAGCTGTCCTATTATCCCATTTGAGATTGTGCCCCAGTTATTGCATGGCCGTAAAGCTTTGACATGTGGCCTGTGGAGATCATTCTAGATGAAACAATAGCATCAAGTACTTAGTATTCATGTGCTGAAAGACCAGAGATGTGATATAAGCAACTTGATATACTGGTGTTGACATCCCTAGACATGATACACAAAATAGCCATTGAAATTGAATAGAGTTTATTAGACAAAGATGGAACAAGCAAGTGTTCTTTCAGCAATTGGTTTAGGTTTGAACACTTTATTTATGGTGTTAAGCTAAAAACAAGTTTTGTATTGACTTCTCATTTTTTTGAAAGAAAAGCATTAATATATTAGAAAAACTATTATCCTTTCTATTTTTGGAAAATAGGAGAGCTACTAGGATAGAATATTTAAGATTTAATAAGAAATAGCAAATAGAGAGTATCTGACTGATGTCCAAGTACATGGTCAAAGGAAAACACTATATAAAGCACACTTGGAAGTGATATGGCAGAGTCAGGACTATTCTTACTAAAGAGGACCATACTTCAAAAAACCTTCAGTAGCAAGACTGTCTGAGGATTTCTTTTGATAGAATTTGGTTACAAAATGTCTGCCACAGGATCCTTTGTTGAAAGCTTAATGTCTATCTCTCAACACTATATTGGGTTATATATATACCGTACCAGCTGTTTTTGACTATAATAAAAATTAGCGGCTGTGAAATGAACAAGCAATCTCTTCCTACAACAGGCAGCTTTTGGAGATGGGATATAGAAGGTCACTGGCTTGGTTCCTCAGGTCTAGACCTTGCTCTGGCATCTACCAGTTTCTCTGTTTTCTCTAAACCATGACCTGAACTTTGATCTACCACAGTCTACTCTCAAAAGGCTTAGTCTCTTCTGAGGTCTACAAGAATGAATCCAGCTGGCCATGGACTGAAACCAAGAGTCAAGCTGTAGCAGTAAAAAAAAAAGTACTCTATCAAAAGCGGGTTTCCAATTATTTAAATGGAATATATCAAATAAGATTATGGCTTTATTATTAGATATATTTCTAAAACAGACAAATAGTTGAAATTAAGAGATCAACAAATATGTGTATCCAGTTTCTAAAAATTGGCAAATGTAAATTTTAATATCAGTCACATTAAGACATGGCAAAAAGTCATTAATGTGAAAATAAGCTTAGAAGCTGAAAGATAACAAACAATGAATTGAATGCCATAATTAATTATTAGGCACTCTTATCTCATTAATAGTAATTTTCTACAAATAAGATTAGGGGAGCCCTGTTTATTTTTAGTTTTTTTCATACATGTATGATTAGAGTAAGCATACTGTGATTGTTTAAAATGAGATTTTTAACACAGAAAATGAAAGATGGGGCTGGAAAGATGGCTCAGAGAGTAAAATCACTGCCACATGAAACTGATGGATGACTGACATTTTATCCTAGGAAATAATCATTGAATGAGAAAAAAAATCTTGAAAGCTGTTTTTTGCTCTCAGTTAGTATTGAGTGGGAATCATGTGCATGCACACACACACACACACACAGAGACACATACACACAACCACTATATAATAAATTTAATATAGAGTAAAGTAAATATTTTTTCAAAGATAGTAAAGATGGCCTCTAATGCCAAGCTAGTGAATTAACCCTATTAGAAAACCATCCACAGCTCTGTCCGAGTTTTAATTCTGGACTCTGAGAATCACTCTGTAGGCCACAAATCTGGAACATTCTGAGTATTTTATCATACACTATTCACTCATAAGCTCTATGCTGCTCACATTGAACTCAGACCTCTAGAACTGACACCACTGTGATAAATGTATATGTACTCTTCAAATAATATACTCTTCTCCGATGCCATGGAACACAAAATAATGTCATAATCAGAGAGGGACAAAGCTAAACTTCATAAGTGCCAATTATAGCTAGGTATTATGCTAACTGACTATGATCATAATGCAAATAATTGCAATTTATTTTAGTTAAATTAATTAATAATAAAAGGAAAATGCTATCCTGACCTTGAAAATTTGCATAGGGATTTTCAAATAATGCTTTTTAAAGAAATGAATAAGTGAGGAAAAAATTCAAACAGATATTAACGACCATTAAAAACAGATTACAGTGTATTACCACTTAGAGCAAAATGCCTTATTTTAATGCATTTATTAAATAATAGATACAATACAAATAAATCAAATATGCTTCAAAGCCATGACAAGAGCCAGTAAATGAAAATGGGTAAGAACTTTTTTAACGAAGGGACAAAACTTTACCTAGGTAGAGGTGACAAAAATAACTACTGGTTTTAGTCTAGGCATTGAAAGAGAAAAGCCAGTGAGTCTGTCACAGAAAAGACAAAGAGAGAAAAGTGGGAAGACAAGATTCCGTCAGGAGTTTGGGTGCCAAACATCAACAGAATGTTTTAATCTAAGATACTGATTTCATATTTATTCTGGGAGGATTGGAAGAAGTAGAAGAGGTTTTGGCAGGAAAATTCTGCAGTTGTGTTTGGTACTGTGTATAAAACAGGGACCATGAAGCAACCACACTAAAACTGCACAGGTCTGGGAGAGCATTGGTGGGTTATAGAATGCCCCAGCAATAGAGTATAAGAACACATACCCAAGGGGTATTGGTTTGTTTACACAGTGCTTTTAGTTTAGCTACCTTTATTTCATTTGAGAAATTCATACATGAACACTGCATCTACATCAGCCCTTCCTTCCCTTTCCCCTCAGCTTCTGTGGAGCCCTTTCTTCTCAAGTTTATTTTTTTTTTATTTTGCTACATGCATATACATATGTTATATATAATATAAAAATTATATATTACACATATAGTACATACACACACACCTATATATAAAACCTAGGGAGTCCATTTAGCATTGCTCATATTATTTATATACAAGGCTGACTTGGGATTCAACAATCTAGGTGGGCGCTCATTTATGGGGGAAACTGCTTCTCCATCTCTCAAAAGGCACTGAGCACCTATAACTCGTCATCTGGAGATGGGATGATATAGGATTTTCTCTGTCCTCATTGGTGTGTCATCTTGTGGCAGTTTAGATTGGCAGTCATTTTGTTGGGATTATAAAGGGGCATCTTCCCTCCCTGTCTAAAAGACACTATATATGAGCAGCTGTCCTTCAGCTCCTATTTTCTCAATCTTTCAAGCTTTCTTCAAAACTTCTTTTTTTAAAAAAAATATGTATTTATTTATTATGTATACAACATTCTGTATGTATGCCTGCAGGCCAGAAGAGGGCACCAGACCCCATTACAGATGGTTGTGATCCACCATGTGGTTGCTGGGAATTGAACTCAGGACCTTTGGAAGAGCAGGCAATGCTCTTACCCTCTGAGCCATCTCTCCAGCCCCCTCTTCAAAACTTCTTTATCAAGTTTCCTGAGCTAGATAAGAGGAAATTGTTTGACAGCTATATTAGATTGGGGTTTGGCACCCCACAGCCGCCGCCTGTTCTCTGCATTTTGACCAATTGCGGATCTCTATAACGGTCTCCATTTGCTGAAACATGTTTCGTTTTGTATTTTTGATTAGGTATGTGCCCTATCTTTATCTGAGGACATAAAGATGCATATTTAGACTGTGAGAAATTTTAATGGTTTAGGAAAAGGGTAGTAATAGGTTCACATCTCAAGTGTGTGTCTTCTCTAGTCACTGATAGTTGGGTAGTTTTACAGTCATAAATTCTTTCCTATTGAGTAAGACTTAAGTTCAATTAAACAGCTGATATTTATGTCCTAAGATGTAAGTGTCCTATTGCACCATTGAGGGTATCTTAGTTCAGTCACTGTTGCACTATGTAATCTTTACCTTTGGGTAGACTACTTGTTTCTTTTCTCCCTTGACAACTTACATATGTATGTGCATACACAGAGGTGGACCAGGTCAGTTCCAGCTCAATTCATTCAAGTCCTATGTCTGAAGCTTGTAGAAGTTTGTATGTTTTTATCTTCAAGTTTTAGATGGCAACCAAGGGCTGCAACAATAGCCTCTTGTTTGGGAGAGTACAGTGGTCTTTTAAACAAGGACACCTGGGTGAGCTTTCCAGACCTAGATGGAGATTTGTATTAAGTAGTTTGTCTTGGATAAAACAACAAAGGATGTTCTGGAGGTAGATTCAAGAGTAATTAATTAGTCCTTGTTTAGGTAAGGGATAAAAGGTCGAAAAAAGATACATGACTGAGATGTGGTGTGATTTTTGCAAGGTCAGAATTTTGTAGTCATCTTGTGATGACTCCTAGTAGATGCAGAAGTTTGGGTTGTCAAGAGATTCTTGAAACTGTTAGACTGTATTATAGAAGAGAGGGGAGTGAAATATATGGAATGGGTAACTATGTAATGAAGACTGGGTAGGTGGATAAATTTGAGGTTGCCTTTCTTAATGATGGACAAATCAAAAATATACATTATAAATTCAATAGAAATGTCTACTCAGCTACGCTTTACTCCATTTTATTATTCCTACCCTCTCATGGGGTTTGATATGTAGGAGTCTCCACTCTGGTTTTTCGTCTGACAAAATTTTATGAGAGGCCACATGCAAATGGGAAGTAAAGGGCTGATTTGCCAGTCACTGGGCAAATTCTAAACGATTTTAGTCTTAGAGTTCTGCTGGAAGGTGATTTGGAAAACCTTGTTTAAGCAGCAAGACATTAGAATAACCTTTGTTTTTCCGTGTGTGTGTGTGTGTGTGTGTGTGTGTGTGTGTTTCCCTGGTATGATAGAACAGCTCATAACCATGAGAGTGGAATGCTCAAAACACATTACCTCTCTGAGTAGAAAAGACTTTCTAAATGTCTTATGACAAGGAAGGAAGCTGTATCTGACTCAACCCTCCTAAGGCTTTTATAATAATAAAACATATCCTAACACAATGCCTAAGACATCATGTCTCCGATTAGTAAGTCCTCTTTGTGTGAGAAAGATTCAAAAAAGTACATGGTCAGAGGTTTGGAAATGAGAGGAGAGGGGGTTGATAAGACACATTCTCTTACATGCATGGTCTTTGAAAAGGTGTTTTTGTGGCTCTGTAATAAAAGAGTAGCAGGAGAATCAAAGGAATTAAAATACAACCAATTTCAAGTGAAATGCAGGGAAATACTTTTCAAAGCAATGTATAATTAACCTGTCAAATGCTTTACCTCACACATTATTCAGACAAACAACTGAGAAATATTCTACCGACAACGGAATGTAAACTACCTCGTTGGGCAGGACTACTCTGCACCCTTAATATCCTACCTGTATTGTGTACTTTTTTGTTGTGACAAATCCTCAATGTATAAGAAATATGAGCAGCATTTGAAGTTAGATTAGCATAGATAAAATTACAAAGATTATCCATCCCTATTCTTTATGACATATTTGTTGTCTTTCTGGGAAAATAAAACCAACCTTTCTGGAAGCAACAGTGATAAAGATAACTCCAGGGAATAGGAGGCTGCAGGAAAAATGGGGGGGGGGGAGGCTGAGCAATAAGAAATATTTTTCTAACCAACAAGAGATTCTCCACATTTATGACTCTTGTTTCTTGAGAATCTCAGAAGACGATTCAAAATGAAATCTGAACTGCAAATCAAACAGCATAAATCATTTTTTAGGGCAAAGAAGGGGATGCTGAACAGACTCTTTCATACACACAAACACTCTTAGAGACCTTCCAGAAGCTTCTATTATGCACTCAATGTCTCTTGAACATGCCCACTAAGAGCACCTTGCAGAAGCTTAGTGTTCCTTCGTCATCTTCCTCATTACCAACACTTGGTTTTTTCTTTAGCTACATCTTTCAAATTCACAATGATTCAGATAGTGAAGATGTCCTTTTCCATGAGAGGCTTCTTTGGTCTCTGCTTTCTTTACTCACTGTGATTCTTCAGTTACCTGTAGCATCATTATACATAGCTACCTTCAGCTCATTCATCATCTCTACTTAGGTACTTTGTGTTTAGAACAACCTGTTCTGAATTCTGATATTTCTAGAACCATGTACACTATTGATCATGTAGTGAGTACTCAAGGAATATTGATTTGATTAAAACAATCAAAAAGCAACTTATAAAATTTCCCATTTTTCTGACCTGCTCATCTTAAAATATAGTATAAAGAAATTTGATTATAATTTATAAAAAGGAAAGCATAAATGCCTAAATAATATCTGTGTTCACATATAAGAAATGTATATGAACACTGTATAATTTGAAACAATTAAAAAATGAATATATTCGATAGTACTTACATACCAAACAGAAATTGAATTTGTTGTTTTATTGACTGTTACTTAAAATATATATTGTTTAATATTAATACAGGAAAACAATGTGTTTAGATAAAACACCCCCCCCCCATTCTCTCTTTCGATTCCTCCCCTATTTTTACCACCACGTTTCCCACCTAGCTTTATGCAATCTTGGTTTTTAAAGAATTCATATTGAATAAGCTTAGCTCAACATCTGTATGCAAGCATGTGGGCCTCTTTCGTAGAGAATGGGTAGCCTCTCGACACTCTCACCTCCGAAGAAAAGTGACTCTTCCCCCACCCCTAGCAGTCTCAGTTGCCAGTAACTCCTCAGATAGCACTAAGTTGAATGTAAATTTTTTGTATTATTTGTTTTGGGGATCAAATCAGAAAAAATCAAAACATGCACTGATAATGTTCATTATTATAATTTAGATAAAACAATCTTTTCATGAAACACCCTTAGCAACCAAACAGAATTGTATTCATTGTTTATGTCAATTACTATTCAACGTATAAAGCAATTCGTTTTAATATTGATTTTTGTTGTCCTGACTGTTAGATTCCCTGTCTAGATGACTAGAACTAGGCATATGATTATTATTCTAATCTCACTCCCCCAATCTATCTCTGTCTCCCCCTCCCTCTCCTATTCTAATATTATTTACCTCAGTGACTTACTGAATCTTCAGAATCATCTGTGAACTGGAATGTTGATAACCACACTCACACTATTATAGGAAACTGCATGAAAATTTAATTAAATGCAGCATATTCATGAGTGACCTCATAAATGTCTGTTTCAGCAATACTGAAATCAAATGTTTACTGTTTCTTAACATTCCCTCAGCAGCTATGCAGTTTATGAGCTGAAAGTGATAGAAAACATGAGAAGAAATCAATTTTTCTGTTACCTGTGGGTGCTTCAGGCCAAAGATGAGATGCCAGAAGTATATGTAGAAGTATCTTATATTATTTTGTGTATTATTTCTTTTTCACTTTTATTAAATATGAGGGATACTTTATTGAATATTCCCTGCCCATCTGTGTCAAGTTCAAGACAGGAGATCTGTATTTATCTTATTGGCTTTTTCCTCCCATTTGGAATGAAAACATTCATTGAGAAGGACACCAAAATATCAAATTGTTGTTGTCTGCATTCTCAGTTCTTTCCTCACAAAAACTTACATGCAAATAAGTATATAAAATTGGTTTATACTTCGGTCAGTGAAAAGATACCAAGCCATGGACGCAAACTTAGCTGAGTTAGTAATTTTTTCTGCTCCTCAGGAAAACATTAGATCTCTCAAGGTATCTTTTGCATGTTTTGTTGTATCTTCCAAAGCTGTTGGCACATCAAAAGAAAACAGGTAAAGAGCATATAAATAGATATTCTGGCAAGGACTAAATGTGCAAAAATGAGGTATCCAGAAAGATATAGTAATTCTTCATGTTCACTCTTCTTTTTATCTGTATATATACACAGTATTATGTCTGCATGAAAACAAGCATTGCTAAATTGTTCTGGGGTACACTGGTAAACTTTGTTTCCCGTGTCTCTCTAGCTCAAAAAAAAATCTAATTGAAATTGTAAAGACACGCTAGCATAAAAACCTATTGTTGAATGTCTATAGGATTTACCAAAATCCATCATTCAGTCTTATCGGTAAAATAGGTTGTCGGTTATTTCTAAATCTCCTAGAATTTGTGAGGCTCACCTTGTAGGCTGCTGCTTCTGAGCAACACACCTTACTCTCTTAGGAAAGTTTTAAAGTGATTCTGAAACAATCAGATTGGTCATTTTGGGAATCAGTTCCTGTAATTTGGATACTCACTCTCAAATAAATAATCTTTGGTCAATCTTAGACCTGGAAACGTAAGTAACTTTCTTTTTCCCTACACATATTTCCTGGTAACTAATAAATTATTTTTGGTTCAGATTTTTTTCTCAGAGAAATTAGTTTTCCCTATTTCCTCATTCATCTGTTGTGTCAGGAAAATTTCTAATGAGTACTTTTCCAGTCACACAAGTAGTAGCCCACAGATCAATAAGCATCATGCAATTTGAATATTGAATTCACCCTTTGAAATGGCCTTAGAAAGTTAGCTCATTGATGTGGGAAAGCTTTAATTGCAGTTGCCATTAGGTGAACACAAAATCCAAATGTCAAAAGCTCCTCTGCAATTGGGAGAGCAGTGAAGTTAAAACATCCATGGTCATCAAAGTGCTGAGTTCAGGAAATTCCAGGAAATCACAGAGACTTGTGAAAAGCCAAGAGCAGTGGGGTCAACATTAGCATACACTGTGTGAAAAAAGGGGCTGCTTTTATTCACTGTTATGTTCCATTTTTTTAAATGTAAAGATATATTTCAATTAAAGTGCCAGGATGATAATGCCTAAGAACATTTGAATGGCTTTTCTAATATGCAAGATTAAAATCTGTTAACAGAGCTAAGTAGGCAGTTTAAGAGTCTAGATTTGAGGCTAGGATGTCAGGGGTGAGGCTATCAAATACATACATAAATCATGAACTTCTGTGTCTGCAGCTTTCATAGCTTTAGAGAGCTTAAATCTGTGATAAAAATATGAGGAAAGAAATGATGGCAAAATCTGAATTGCTGAGGAGTGGAATTTTGCATTCAGGTAGTTAGACTCAAGCAGTGAAAAAGTGGAGGGCAAAGAACAGGGTGATAAAATTTTAACCTTAACTCTGAAAATCAATGGCCACTCTGAAGATACATAACTTACTTTTATTATAATCACATTTCATGGTATGGGTACTGACTATTAATGAAATTGTCACAATTATAACATCAAATGACACCTAATACTGATGTCAGGAGGTCTTAAACTTTTCTTTTGATGTTTCTCATATATGGACCATTTAATCTTCATGAAGCCAAACAAATCAGGTTTATGACTTCCTGCATTTGGAAGGGAGAAATTTACAGAACATAACGGGGTGGGTTAGCTAGTCAAAGTTTTTCTCTTCCTCGTTAATAAGGTCCCCTCTGAAAATTTGCTGCATCTATCTATTTCATCAAGCTCAACATTTCAGGTGTGAATAACTGACCTCTTCCTGTTTGTTTATTTTTCTAACAGCGTAGGTATTAACAATATTAACTAGCCCTAGCATTTTGGTATTCAGCTACAACTGATCAAGCTCTTCGTTTTACATTCCTGGGTATATTTTCTACAATGTCCCTTTCATCATTAAAAAATTAAAACTAAGGATAACTTCACTTCCTGTTTTTTGAGTCGGATTGAGAAATCCATGGGGAAGACCAGTTGATGAGATGGTTCAGCTGCTTGACACTTGCACACTTAGAGCCAAGACTGATAACCTGAGTTTTTATTTATTGAAACACTTGGATGAAGGAGAGAGTTAATTTCTCAAACTGTCCTCTGAAATCTATATGCACACCACTAACATTCACACAAATAGACATAATAGAAAATTTTTTCAGAAGTAAACGCAAGTTCTTCTTACATATTAATTACATCATTTATTTCAAACAAGAAAGAGAAGAAAGATAAAAAGGCAAATACAAGATCTGTATAGCCAACAAAACAGAGATATAATACAATACATTCAAGTGCAATGGAATGAACTTCAGTAAGCACAAAAGAAAACGGTGCTAAATTCCTTAGAGATTACTAAGTTGCTATGTCACAGTCCTGTGACGTTACATACAGACCAGTGTACTTGGGTTCTATATATTTGTACTGAGGCTTGTTATACTTGGAGTTTAACAGCAATGCCTGGGTCTAGTACTTGCCCTTGCCTTGACTGCTGATAGAATGTTTTCCAAATTTGACAAGCAAGACACAAAAGAAGGCAACTGTCAAATTTTGCCAAGAAAAACATGGTGTGGTTCCTCAAAATTCCTGCTTCATATAAAGGTCTATCAGATATTTTAAACCTCTATGCCAAAAAAATATGCTGCTACATTACAGAGAAACCTTGGATAACTGTTCAGGCAGTGAGATATCTCTCTTGTTTCTTAGTTTTGGAAGTTTCTTGCTTTGCACTTCCTTTTTACTCAGGTAATATTTTATTCTTGGGATGAAGATTAGATAGTCATAGTTACAGCTTTCCTTAGCTTTGACAGAAAATAAATCAGGTACAAAACTTTGGATTCACCAAGATAGGATAGATAATTTAGTATTTTGTTTGAATTTGTCAATATTAATGAACTAGGTATTGTGAAAATAATTCTTACGTGATAATGTTCTCACTGGCTATAGTTTTACTATTTGAGAGTTATAAACATTCATTTTCATTTATACAAAAAGGGGGAAATATGTGGGATGTTTGTTGTATAAGGTATGAAGATGTCTTGTGATTGTTATAATAAAAAGCTGATTGGGCCAATAACTAGACAGGAGGCATAGGAGGGATTTTCACAGACAGAAAGGAAGAGGAGAAGGAATCTAGGCATGCAGTAGATGCCAGGAGACACAGAGAGGATAGAAGAGGTACAAGATGGAAGAGAGGTAACACCATGCAATAGAATGTAAATTAATATAAATGGGTTAATTTAAGTAATAAGACATCTCCATGTCATTATTTCAGAACTGATTGTGAAATAATTTTTAGCTAACGATTTCCTGACTTAAACAGAAGAAAACAGATAGTCAAAGAAGAAATGGTTGGTGATTTGAATGCTGCCCCTCGCTCCCCCAAAATGTAACTGTCCTAGTCTGTGAAACCTGATAAAGATGTGAATCTTGAGATAAGAGACCACCCTGGATTATGATATAATCTAGTTTGTATAGCTAGGTAAGGGCCAGTAAGTATTGGAGGGAAAACACAATGACATGGAACCTCCAAACAATGTTTATAGTTCTTGTCACCATCAAACAAAGAGCTCAGAACTGAGAAACAGCAAAGAGCAGCCAACAAAGGAATATTTATGAGTGATCATGTATACTGAAAGGACTGCATGCAATCTTTGTGGGAAACAAGGTTTCTTAAATATCTTTCTTGGTGAACATTTTTCTACGTATACAAAATTCTGTATGCATTACATGGCTAATTATTTTGACTAAGGCAAACTGAAAAAAACTTTCATTTATTTTCGTGTATTAGAGTGCAATTAGGTCAAACAGGATGTCTTCAATTGAAGCTTTTTTTTAATACTAAGATGAGTTGGATGGTTGTTGATCTCATGTCCAGAAACTATATGCTTTATTCCTAATAATTCCTGAATTTGTTATTTTATATTTCTTTTTGATATTCAATAAGCTCTTACTCTTTGATTCTCATCTTCCCCCCCTAAGTATGTGTCTTGATGGCCAGGGATTGACTTTGAAAAGTCTTACTCAACTATTCTCCACTTCATTGAACAACTCTCCATCTTATCTGTTGAAGCAAAGCCTCTCATCTTTTTTTTTTTTTTTATATTTAAAAATTTCCATCTCCTTCCCTCCTCCTCCCCCTCCCTCCCCTCCTTCTCCCCCTTCTCTCCCCTCCTTCTCCCCCTTCCCTCCCCTCCCCTCCACCCATACCTCCCCTCCCTCCCTCTCAAGGCCAAGGAGCCATCAGGGTTCCCCACTCTATGCTAAGACCAAGGTCCTCCCAACTCCCCCCAGGTCCAGGAAGGTGATCGACCAAGCTGAGAAGGCTCCCACAGAGCCCGTCCATGCAGAAGAATCAGAGCCCAGCGCCATTGTCCTTTGCTTCTCAGTCAGCCCCCGCTGTTGGCCACACTCAGAGAGACGGGTCCACCATTTGTTAATATGCTTGTCTCACTGGCTATCTTGCTCTGGTGACCGTTTGTCTCTATCCTATCTCTTACACAATTGCAGATGGGGTCAAATGCCCACCTAACATTTAAATGGGTTCTGAGAATTTGAATGAACTCTCATCCTCATTCTTTTGTGGTATATGATTTATCAACTGAATCATCATTACAGGCCTTCTAAAATTTTGTTTTAATGATCTATTCTTTTTTTTTTCTTACTCTTCAACATTCTGTAGGATATTTAATATGAGTATGCAAATATGACATAATATCATCTGCTTTAAAATAAAGTTTCATTGCTTCATTTTTTTTCTAGTAAAATGTTTCAGGATTTGCCCGTGAACACTGCCTTTAAATTCTTGTCCTCTGTCTCTAATGACTAGAATTTAATAACTTTGTATTTTATTACTCATCTATTCTCTTAGTCACTAATAATTCCCAAGTATCCATTTATGAATTCTAAGTGTTTGTTAGAATAGTCCATCCTGGATCTTAGTGCTTCCTTTGAGCACCTCCACAAGCTGTTGGCTGAGCACCGTCATTTTTCAATCTATATTGTGAAGGACTCAGCGCTTGGTCTTCTTTTTTTTTTTTTCTTTTTTTTTTTTTTTTTTGGTTTTTTCGAGACAGGGTTTCTCTGCAGCTTTGGAGCCTGTCCTGGAACTAGCTCTTGTAGACCAGGCTGGTCTCGAACTCACAGAGATCTGCCTGCCTCTGCCTCCCGAGTGCTGGGATTAAAGGTGTGCGCCACCACCGCCCGGCTTGCTTGGTCTTCTTTTCCTCATGGCTTTTAATATAACCCATGCTGTTTTTGTATTGCCCATCTCTAGATTGAGACATAGTTGTAGCACAAATGGGCCACATGAGAAAGCATAGTATTAATAGTCACAGAATTCAAATAGATTCCCAATGGCTAGATAATTGCTATTAATTTTAAGTGAGTAAGACAAGGAATTTCAATTTTCTAAGAAGTAGACAATGATATATAAATGGAGAAGGATCATCCCACAGCAAAAAGAAATGGGGTGAAGTGACAGATATATATATATATATATATATATATATATATATATATATATATATAGACAGACAGAGTTTGAGTTACAGGAATATATCAGGGTTTAAAAGTCCTGTATCCAAATAATATATAGAGTGTACATACTAGAAATAAAGGAATACAGCAATTGCATACAAGAAAAGATAGTACAGTATTTTGTTTATGAAATTTTATGAATAACAAACAAAAATATTATAAGTGATGACGCTGCTCTGAGATTTTGAGAGGCCAACACCAGTTTCTCCAGATTTCTCGATATTGAACATGTGTTTGCCCTTAATGATTATTTTAGATATATGCTCAGATACACTTTGCTTGTGGATTCTTAGTTAAAAATAGGATAAAAGGCTGTATTGTTAAAATTTAATTTTTGCAAGGTTTCTTGTAGCCCAAACTGGCCTTGATATTTTTTATGTAACCCAGAATGACCTTCACATTTTAATGCTTTTGCCTCTCCATCCAAGTGCTGTGATTATGGGCATTTGCCATCACTCTGGGTTAATTGCCTGATAGGTTAAGTGCTGGAGATCAATTCAAGGGTCCCATACATGTTAAGAAGCACTCCGTTGACTAAGTCACTTCTATGCAGTTCAAATGAAATATAGTACCACCTATCAAGTATGAAGTTATTTACAATAAAGCACATCCAGTATAGTTTTGCCTCTATAATTGGTATCAGATAAATTGTATCATGAATTAAATTTTTGTTTCTTTGTATTTATTATACCATTGTAGATACTTTTAAAATTTTGTATTTAGTGGGCATTTATATATGAATATTATTTTATGCAGTAAAAGAGATCTTGAGAATGAATAATAATATTAGGACAGTGGGAAAGATGGGTTGGAGTCAGAGCCACAGATGATCTCACATGACATTAGTTCACAGAATGTTCTGTATATTATTGATTAATCATTTTCTCCCTGCCAACCCTACTCAAGAGTCATGCTTTCAATCTCCTACTTTACATTATCATTTAGGATTCTTATGAATGTAATAAAATGTGAACATCACCTTTACAACCTTTGCCTCACCCTTTGCTTCTCCGACTGTGAAATAACCCCACCATTTGGGTAGTTTCTCAGTTACAGAATTGAAAATGCATTGATCCCATACTAATAGTTCCCTGTCCATTACTCAGTACATATTTTTGCTCCCAATAGTCTCTATTCCAAATCAGGGAATTTTACTCCACCTCCATCCAGTTACTTTAACATATAATAGCCTGTGAGGTGACAGCCATTTTTCTTGCTCTTTACTCAACATTTGACATTGCTATGGAATCTGAGACGTAGGTACACAGGACAATAATAATCTCTCTTCCTTGAATTTAAAAAAAATATAAGGGGAAAATTCAAGTGAATGTTTGAGTATATATATTTGTTCATTTGTACAATTTAAGTCAGAATAGCGACAATGATTCATTTTGTAATCTAGAACTTTAGAGATTGGCTAAGAGACCGAGCATCTTTTTGTAAACAGCCCAACTACACACTAAACAATCTAAATTGTATTCTTCCCATTATTCTCTCTTTTTTCTTTCATCTCTTCCTATACTCTTCTTTCTCTTTTTTATTCCTACACTTTTTATTTGATATCATCTTTCATTTATATACTATAAATAGAAAAAAAAACCAATTCACACCATGGAGTTTGGAATACATAATCTTTAAGGAATAAAGATCCACAGTTGAAGTTGACATTTCCTTATTAGATAAATATTTATTAAAATCCTTCCATATGTTAAACAGCATTATGTTGGTAAAGAAACATGGTGAAGAACACAGTACTTTTTGGTTAGAGATCTATTACTGATTAAACAACCCAAAGAATAATAATTTCTTTCAAGAAGTTAGAGTACCTGGCAAAAATGGTAGTGAAAAATAGAGAACTTGACAAAATCCAACTAGGAAGACGACTTTTGATAAGTTGATATTAATTATAGAACCGATGTGGGAGGAGATATATATTTAAAGTTAAAAAAAGAAAAAAAGAAGGGCAGATGGCAATGTTTCTGGAAAAACATGAAAGCCATGGGACCTATTACATTAAAGAATAGATTGTTGGGAGAAAGGTTAGTTAATGAGTGGTTATGCTCATATTTATTCAAAGGAGAATTTGGATTTAATTTTAGGTGATGGGAAATATGGGATTTTTTCACAAGGCACATTATAATTTACATTAAAACTATTTTGTTTTTGTACAGAAAATAAATGATAAGAAACACCAGGGATCATTATTAATACGGGCTATCATAACTGTTAGTGCAATGAGATGATAATTTTGATATAAAGTGGTAATGGTTATGTAGCAGAATAAGAAGAACAGATGCTGAATAATGTGAAGGGAAAAATGATGTGATAGAGAATACATGGAATTGCTCCCTCAAATCTCAGGAAAAAATTATCTCATGGATATCCATAAAAGTAGGAATAATGACAATATTTAAAATAGGTACAATAAACACTTCTTCAGTATCTGAGTGAATTCACTTTGAGACATAATAATTTAAGGCAAATATCCCCACCTTATTGTGTCTTCTGAAGTCTGCATTTGGACTGCACAGTCCGATAATAATAGGCAGTGGATGTATTATATGGTAGATTTGTGTAGGAATAGTGAATTCTGCATAGCTGTTTGCATTTTAGTTATGACATGCCAGACCTATTGAAGCTTGATTGCCAAAAGTGAACTTGTTAAATGCTCTTTGAAAATAGAAGTTAATAATAATCTTGCTCTCAACTAAGTACCAAGACATAAGTGATGTTGATTTAAAAATTTTGAAAACATATTTTTAGCTTTTATACATAATCCTTACTATAATTTATGTGGATATTTCTATATATTATATAGGATCAAAATAAAGTTGGTAATATAAAAGAAGAAACACTTATATTCCTGATATGACCAAACTGCCTCGCTAAATAATAAGATCAGTTGTAGGTGAGGGTCAGTGCTTAAGAGGATGTGCTTATCATGTGTGAGGCTCTGTGTTCTATCCTTAGCACAACAACAAAACAGCAATGACAATAATAATATCTCACCAGAGTGTTGATAAATATTTTCACACAGAAATCAGGAGACACATTAAGTAATTCTCTGATGAGGAAGAGACGTTTCAGAATAAAATTTGCCAGGCTTGAACTTAGCTGATTTTTCAGTATTTTAGATATGGAAAAGAATGTGACAAAAGAAAGTTATAAATGAGGGTAAACAAACAAATGAACTCCCAATCAAAGAGGCACAGGTATGAAAATGAGAGCAGGGTAAAGATAAACAGAGATACAGGACTCTGAGTATTCTGGGAGTTTAAATAAGGACCCTTGTGTCTAAAGTCATTGATTTAAGGATCAGATAGAAAAAACTGTCAATAAGGTAGTGTTGATCTTCAGACAGCTAGAGATGTAAAACTGAAGCCATTCTACGCTCTCACCTTGGAAAGAAATAAAAAACTTATATAGCATTTTAAAAATAATATTCAATGTTCTTTTTAACATACAGTTGAGCATGTTTTGAAAAAAAGTTTATTAAAAGATTTAGTATGTTCTTGTTGATGTGAGATTCGCCTCTGTATGCTGTGGGTATATTTTATTACCTTTGGTTCATAAAGAAACTGCTGTGTTCTATGGCAGGCCAGAATATAGGTAGGCGAGAAAATTAAAATGAAGGCAGCAAAAAAGAAGGAAGAATCAGGCAGATGTCATGTAACTGCAGAAGGAGAATGACACCAGAACTTTACCTACTGACTTTGTGGCGATACACAGATTAATAAAATTGGTTAATTTAATGTATAAAAGCTAGCTAGAAATATACCTGAGTCGTCACTCAAACAGTGTTGTAATTAATAGAGTTTCTGGGTGATTATTAAGGTTTGGGTGGCTGCAAAATAAATGCACAGTCTCTGTTTACAAAATGGTGAACAACGTAGCGCAAGAATTTTGACATAAAGCCTGAGAAAGCTTTAAAGGATTCTAAATAGATAAAAGAATGGAATTATCCATGGCTTCCTGGTAGCATTGTCTCATGAGGGCTTTGTTTGGTGGTGGCAAGCAGAGGCATGACTCCTTTAAGAAAGACTTCCTGACTCAGCATTAGCATCAAAACCCACATGGTGGCTCATTTAAAAGGCTCTGCCATGAAACACTTAAATGGTGTTTAGGAACAGCGGGTGTCATGCTTCTTGGTGGTGGCATAAACTTTGAAACTCCACAGAGTTTTGACAATAAACATGGCTCTTGCCAGTGCCTCCACCATGAAGCTAGATTCTCAGAAGTCTAAGGAATTGGGTGGATCCAGCCACCAACGCTGCAGTGTTAATCCAGCTACATTGCTTAGCAAATGAAAGTATTATGTGGTCAGAAAAAGAGAATTAAACAGTAAAGACAGATCCAGATAAAAACAAAAACCCTCTGAACATAATACAGTATGTTTTAAAATATACTTAGGCTTGGGAGAGAAAAAAAAAGTATAGAGAAAAACCTTAAAAAAAAAAAAAGAAATAGAGTAGTTGGGTGTGGTGGCTCAGCACTTGAGAGGTAGAGGCAGGCGGATCTCTGTGAGTTCAAGGGTAGCCATGTCTACAGAGTAAGTTTCAGGGCAGCCAAAGATATACAAAGAAACCCTGTCACACACACAAAAAATAAATTAGAAGAAATAGAGTAAAAAATAAAGCAACTTAACTGTTCAATGAATAAAAACCAAATACATATGTCCTTTGGCCCCAGTCTTTTGTTTATTTATTGTCACTGGGGTTACACATTCCTTCCTTCTAGTTGGATGGTCTGGCAATGAGACAATGAGTTGACCTTTAATTACCCTGTTCTTTTAAGCTCATAAATTCTCACCTGGTGGGCTGGCTGGATTTTTTTGTTTGTTTGTTTGTTTGTTTGTTTTTTCTGCCAAGGTGAAACCACAAGGTGGTTTCAGGTTTCCTGGTCACACACATTTGTAATTGACATTGTTATGGTATTGTCACTGTTAGATGACAACCTTGGGTCTCACCTTCATTTTCATTCTCCTATTATTTTGTCTGTCCTCTATAGACGATTTTTGATGAGAAACACCTCTGATGTGACAGGGGGAATGGATTTGAGACGGGGAGATCTGAAGATCTGAAGTTCATCACCTGCTTCCTTGGCCAAAGTGGCCAGTGGTTTCCCAGAAAATGCCTACTCGAGTTGAGAAACTGGCTAGTGGGATGTGTCTGGGAAATGAAGTTTTGAGGGGAAGATCTGTGTGATCCACTGGAGTCCAGAGAAGAAGGGGTTGGCCATAGAAACTGGTCATCCACAGAACTAGAAATGATATAGGGGGTTGGATTTGGAGCACATGGCGGGAGAGATGAAGCTCTGTATTTAGGCTACCTGCTTCCCTGGCTCAAGGGGCCTGTAGAGTTCCAGGAAATGTAAAAAGTGTTAAATGTAAAAAAATTAGAAACAAAAGAGAACTAATAAAACACAACACAACACACATACAAAACTAACGAAACTGCAAAATCAGCAACCATGGCATACAAGTACCAGTAAGAGAAAAAAAATTCCCAAACAGAGTAATAAGAGACAAGAAGCCTACAAAAATTATAAATGAGTTCTTTTTATGTTGGCTATCTCCTGTTGAGCATGGCTCTACATTAATATGGTTTATATACCCATTGCAACTCCATTGTGCAAAACTATCCTTTTTATTTGCAAGTGTCCATTAAAATATGAGGAATGGGAGTGCCTTATAGTTCCTGTTCTCAGCAATAGAACCCATCTGGCTTGAATCTTTGTTGGCCCTGTGCATGCTGTCACAGTCTCTATTTTGTCTAGAAGCAACTCTTTCTTTGGTGTCATTCATCCATTCTGGGTCTTACTGCGCTTGAATGGAGGCATTTGATGGAGACATTCCATTTAAGTGTTCATGGGTTTCACATCTTTGGCACATAAACTGACTACAATGTCAGCAAGAAATATCTATGAAATTAGGACACCAGTGCAACATGCACTTCAGTAAATTTTGCATTTACAATTCAACACTGAACCCTTCAATTTTCCTTTAACTCCTCTATGAGTAATGTTAGGCATGGCTATAAGAGCATGCATAGTTTTTATACATTTTAAGTTTTTACGATAGTTTGTGCATATTTTGTGCTAGTATGCAAAATAAAGCTAACTATTCTTCAGATGCATTTTCTGAATTCTTATAGATAATTCCACATTATTTTTTTAATTTCTTGGCTAGAAATAGATTTTTTTTTAATTTTTCTAATCTGTGTTGTTAAAGTGTCTAGTTTTCTGCTGGACGTCTTAGTTTTTTCTTTATAGTCAAGATATGGTTAGGGTAATCTAGAAAGATGAAATATATAGAATTTAGTCTCCAACAAATCAGTATCTCTATGAGTCTAATATTGAGAACTATTTTTAGTATTGGTTTAAGAACAGTTATTCCCAGCCACCTGTTTCTAAGGATAACATTAAGAAGGACAGGATTTATTAAAGGTTTAGATTTATCTTATTTTATTTCCTAGACTTACAGCCTTCTTTCAACTTCCTAGGGACATTTCCACTTTTTGTGAACTTGATAAAAACAGAGAGAAAAACTGTTTGAAGATGTAATACGGCTAATATAGGCCTTTGTGGAATAAAGCTACAGGAGCATGAGAAGAGGTTGCTTAAAGCATTGGATCATAATGAGAAGTGAGAAGATGGTTTGTGATTATTATGTATTTCTAGATGCATGGCTTCTGCAATGACTCAAGCAAGACCTTGGTAGAGGTTTCACTGAGAAGACATTAGGAAGCATTCAACTGGAGGATACTTGTAAATTTAGTTGGATAATACCAGCAAGCATCAACACCATCAGTTTGGAGGGACTATGAAGCAGAAGAGAATTAAATGGTTATTGTGACGTTCGAGGACTTTGGAGCACCTAGTCCTAAGTGGGTTGCTTTCATCCAACCTCTCCACTCAAGGCTTAGGATTCTATGAGGAAGAATAAGTGGAAAGATTTTAACAGCCAGAGGGGATTGACGACACCAGGGAAGCTCTGTCTCCCAGAGAGAACAAGAGTAGCATGTATATAGAGTCACAATAACTCTGGCACCATGGACAGCACCTGCACAAGTTCAAGTCAGATTGGCCCCCAGCAGTGAAAGGAGCACGTGGACAAAATCTCCCACTCCCAATCAGGAAGCTATCTGCAATTTATACTCATACGCAAAGGAAAAAGAGGTTTTCTCTCAATGCAGTGTATTAACCATGCTTAAGGGTAGGTGCCATGCCCAGGAGTAGGTAAACAACACAAAGCAAAATTAGTGGTAAACTTGTCTCCTATTGCTTAGTCTGAGTATTATTTTTTATTGCCCTTTTAACTTGTATATTTTGGCTTGTAGAGGTTTTGTATACATGTGTGTTTTTGGTTTTGCTTGTCTAAAGACTAAGAATAAGAAAGGAGTGGGGTAAGGAGGAAGTTGGAAAGTTCTGGGAGAAGTTGAGGGTAGTGGATAAACATAATCAGAATATATTGCACAATATTTGTTGATACTGTGTGAAGGTGTCTATGTTTTGCCTCACTTGCCTAAGGTACCTGATTGGTTTAATAGAGACCTGAATGGCCAATAGCTAGTCAGGAGAGAATAGGTGGGACTTCTGGGTAGAGAGAGGAACTCAGGGTTAGAATATGATATAGCAGGAGATGTCAGCGAGACACTGAGGAAGTTGGACATACATTGTGGAGGATAGATAACAAGTCACATGCCAGAACATAGATTAATATTAATGAGTTAATTTATGCTATAAGACTAGTCAGAGAGAAGTCTAAGCTAAGGCTACACTTTCATAATTAAATGGTTGTGTCATTATTTGGGGACTGACATCCCCAAAAAAGTCTGACAACAAGAATATATTGTCTAAAATAATTTTTTACAATAAAATGATTCTTAAATTTTGCAGCTATCACATAACATCCAACTGTAATGTGATGCTCACTAAGCTAGTGCTAAAGTGAAGAGTCCCAAGAATTTAAGTACTCTTTGTGGGAGAAAATACCACTTTATACAGACTAACATATTAGTTTTCTTTAGTTCCTTTGATCTTATTAGGCAGTTTGTAGTATGAGTAGACAATTTTGATAGCTGTAATTGACATATGTTGATATTTAGAGATTAAGAAATGGAATGTGCATACTATTCTCAGCCAATGAAAAACTTTCTAAAGAGACATGGAGAGTCATCAGGAAAGACTAGGTATAATGGTTCTCCTGTGTTTACCCTGAGAACATAACAGAACCCTTCCCGGGTATTCTTTTTTTGCTAGTGATATATGTTAAGTGTCCACAAAGTCAGTCTGGAGGTACAGATTATAGCAAATAGAGAAGTCAATAGTTCACTAAAATTATGACTCTTCTGAGGTACAGGAAGACAGCTCTCCCTTAGGAACTGCAGACATTCTGTCACATCAATGACATATTGCATAAACAATGTTTCTCAATGTAGAGCAATTTTTCTGGCATTGTAGCCTTTTAGAGGACGTTTAACAATTTCTGACACCACCTCCTGCTCTTATACGATAGTATAGATTGTAGAGGCCAGGATACTGCTAAACATTCCATAGTGCACAGAGAAGCTCAGCTTTCCAGAAATGTAGGGAAGTGCAGAGAACCTTGTCATATATAAATATATACATTTATCTATCAAATAGATCCCATATTAAAAGGTATGGTTATGAAATAGGAGGAAACACATTTCAGAATTCTTTAACATGGTTTTATTTACTCCAGATGAAAAGAGTATTTCTACCTATCAATACAAGCACCAACAGATGACATTGTTATATCAGATGGCATACTTTGAAACCTTGATAGAAAAATAAAACCTAGGAATGTTGTCATTGTATGATGAATATATACATACAAAGGGAGTTATTTGACTTCTTATTTCTATCTCAATTCTATGTAAAATGCTGACACAATGTTATATATCTTCTCTCTATGATATGGCTTAGTGGTAGTTATTTTTTAAATAATCCATGAAGCAATTATATGAAAGAACAGAAAGCTAGAAACAAAGGGATCTTCTTTTCTCTGGGCATTATCAGTACTCCTTCTTAGAGCCAAAGATTGCCAGTGTAGCCTACTAGCTAAGGTTCCATTAACTACTAGAGACAGTTTCTAAGGCAAGTTTTTTGTTTGTTTTTGTTTTGTTTAGTCTTTGTAATGGTAGCATATGGGACTGGCCCTGACATAAATCATAGGAGCATGGAGGTGTGGGGATAAACACACAACTCACATGACTTTATTGGGATGAAGTTTCAATGATCCTTCAAGAAATCCACACCTGAGTTTGTTTTGTCATGGAGATAGAAAATCACCTCTTTCCCAGGCAACATCCTAGTTTCAATAGAAGGAGCGGAATGACATTTGCATATCCTGACCACTTGCTAGGATGGCATCAAGTTGTCTGACTATCAAAAGGCTAGAAGACCATCTTCTGTGTGGCAGGTACAAATTGTGCTCAGAATTCTGAGCAGTGTAGAAACACATTCACACATTTATGAAAAAGAGTTTTAATAGAACTTTGTATATATATATATATATATATATAAAATCACATGTCTGATTTGATTTAATAACATATTAATCTTTTCAAGAAACATATCAATTTTTTGAGAGTTCACTTACATTTTACAATTGAATATTTTCCCAAATAAGTGGGCAGTTAAAGAGATGTATCATATTAGTTAAGTAGTTGTTTTCTTTAAACTTTTGAATTAATTATATTTGTAACTATATATTTAGAATAAAAATAATTGGATTTTTAAATTTATTCTATTTTTCTTAACATTTAAAAATATTTATAGCAATGGAAAAGTTTAAGGTATTTTTAGAAGGTATTACCCATTTCTTGAAAAAAATAAGATGTGGGATATTTCACATCTTCTTCACTGGAATGCTTTTACAGAATGTATATACATACAAGAATAAACACTTTGACAATTGTCTAGACCATGGAACAATGTCCCATAGAAACAGCATCATCGACTTTCTCTGTTCACATTTATGTTCTGGGGTGAAAGCTCAAGATGAAGCTGTCATATGTAAGCATCAAGGATTGCTTAGGAAGCTGGTGTTGCTCTATGTGGAATTAGTCTAAAGGAAAACAGTAAATAATTTACTGTTTGAGAGATGTTTTAAGTCCAGGAAATACCACCAATATGCTGAAATGTGGTATCAGTAGCCCTGGGCTTTTGAAGACCTTTGTGGTCTTGTATGTTGGCAGAAGGTTGAGTATATTGCAAATTGGATACCTAATCAGCATCAGCTCCCAACCCCCTCTGATCCAGGTGATAATATATACGAGACAGTTTCTGTCTGGACTGTTGCTAAAAGAAGAAACTGATACCTCATGGGAAAGGAGGAGGGGAAGCAAACAGCCTACAGTGTTGACTCTAAGTCAAAGGACAGCTTTGCTCTACATCTTGCTGAGAAGTGCATGGCAGTAAAGTTCTTTCAGATCAGCTGTTGATGGATACAAGGCAACCTTTAAACTTGTAAATCTGCCTTCCTATCCCTCATATGGGAGTAGATGAGCTGAACTGAGCAGGGAAGCTGACTCATGCCTAGTCACATCTCTGGGAGTGAGTGAAATGTGTTGAAGGGAGAAATATACCCTTGAAAAGCTTCAAAGCTTATAGGTGACACAGAGAAATACAGAGAAGAGATATGATTGATTGAAATATATGTATGAAATACATGTCTTAATGTTTGGCAATATATTACAGCAGAGATTTGAAGTATTTTTAGATATTCGGGGAAAAATTTAGTTCTTTTGTTCCTTAAAATTATATGAAGACTAAGGAAATGAATACATTTTGGGGAAAATGGTAAATTAATTTAGTAATTTTCTTATGATATCAAAGTGCACATATGTGACTATGCTTGGAACATCTTTCAATCCTGGGAGAAACTTGGGATATACAAATACATTAGCAATATTTATTGAAACTCCACGGATGAATTTATCCCTAGAGAGAATATAGCAAGGATATTATCTATGAAACAGAAAGCCTAAGCCGTACTAATCTTTTAAACATAGGCAAAAATAATATTCAAAATTCATCAAGATCAGAAAAATACAAAAAAAACCAAAATCAAAAAAGACAATTCCTCTTTTATAAATGTGTAAAGACAAAAGACATATTTCAGTAAATAAGAATAGTTCACAGGTGAGTAATGATAAAGTAAAGACTAAGTGTTCATAAATCTGTCAAAATCAATACAACCTTTAAAGAGGAAAAATATAGTTGGTTGGAGATGTAAAGACCACATTTCTCAGTATAGTGAAAAAGAAAGTATAGTGTATATATATATATATATATATATATATATATATATATATATATATATATATATGTAACTTTCAAGGTACTATTACAGGGTCACAACAAAGTCATTTACCATAGGGGATAACTTACTTTGATGAATTTTCTGTAGGAAATAATCCATACCCTGGATGAACTAAAAACACGAATATTAATAAAATATTTGTATAAAATAGAAGAGTTAACAATGTTAAGACTTAGATATGAGGTGTCCCTCAAAGATTTATATTTAGAAACATAGTTTCTAGCTGGTAGATCCAATTGTTCAGAGATGATTGCATCCTGAAGATGCTAACTCGATCCATGGGTTAGCTACTAATTAGTTGAAAGCTGAATGGAACATTGGAAGGTAGGACATGGCTAAAAACAGTAGTGCGGTGCATGTTGCTGTGGCCCTTTCTTGCTGCATTTTGCTTACTACCAGGCACTAGCTGAGTAGTTCTTTTTGTCTTGCCTTTCCACCCTGAAGATTTTGGCTTATCAATGAACTAAAAGCAATGGATTCAGGTGACCATAGACTGTAATTTCTAAAACCACAAGTCCAAATTAGTCTTTCACTTTGAAATATTTACATTGTATATTTTGACATAGTGAATAACAATAGACTATATACATCAAATAGATCTAGATCAAGTAGCCTTGAATGGCCAAAAACAAACCAAGACAATGCTTAAAAATAGAGCCTTGTCAGCTTGGTTGATCACCTTCCTGGACCTGGGGGGCGTTGGGAGGACCATGGTCTTAACATAGAGTAGGGAACCCTGATGGCGCCTTGGTCTGGAGAGGGGGGGGGGTATGGGTGGAGGGGAGGGGAGGGAAGGGGGAGGAGCAGGGGAGGAGATGGAAATTTTTTTAAATATAAAAAAATAAACCATGGAAAAAATATATATTTACTTCTAAAAAGATGGACATCAATATTTTGGGGTTAGTATATCCCAAATGCTGATCTTAAGTTTTAAATATAGAAATGGGCATACTTAGGTTTTTTAACTTGAAATTAAATTGGACTATTGTATGTTATGTAATAATTCCAGGTATCTCCATCACGGGTAAAAGAATAGACACGATAGAACATGTATTCTGTTATGACAAAATATGTCCTAAATTTAAGTAGAAAAGCGCAATATCTTTAAGTATATTCACTTGTCTTAAAGTATCAGATTGTGTGTGTGTGTGTGTGTGTGTAGTGGGTATCAGGTCACTGGTTAGGACAGAGACATTGACTTGGGAAGTTAAGGATGATCTAAAAGAATTTCTGTGTAAGTACAGGAAGAAGTTTAGTAGAATTTCTTCTGAACACACAGAGGATTTCATTGACACCAGAGACCTTGAATTGATAAAGGTTCCAGTCCTTGCAGGTGTGTGTCACTAATCTGAGGGGTTTCAATGGACAAATGAAGCTGCCGAAAGTGAGAAGAGGATTACGGAATTGCTGAACCTCCTAATGTAAGGTAGACAGACAGGTAAGGGAGCAGAAAGACATTTAGTAGAGTAAATGCATATGATATAAAGATATATTTGACAAGGAATAAATGTGCTAAAAGGAGGTGTGTTGGTCAACTTAGCATACAGTAAAAACTTTGAAATAGACTACCTATTATAAGAAAAGAAGGTGTATTCCGCTCATAAGTATGGAGTTGAAAGTCTAAATGGCTCAGTGCAGGCTTGTTGAGTGTTCTGTGACTAGAATTGATAAGGACACACTGCACAGTCAATGACATGTTGGAAATACCAGTCAGTCGTAAGAATGATGCCATCTCAATACTGGAACAGAGAGATCTGTGAGGGAGGAGGGGAATCCCTTTGAGAAAATAGTCCCCAATTGACAAGAATCTAACTTTACTTTGTAACTCTTAAATTATACTGCTTCTTCCAGGAGCAGCAGATGGAGGGACTGTTTGCATATGAACCACTGTGGGCTGCTCAACATCCACACCATGGCAGAGGCACAATAATGAGAGTAAGATGATTAAACAAACACCTTCAGGCAAAACAGATTCCTTGTAACAATAAATTTCAGTTCGAAACCATGAGAGTAAAAAGTAAAGAAGAGAGCAAGGGGAACTTAAGGTGAAAGGGTAAAATTTTAAAGGATATTAAATAATAAAATTAAAGTATAAGCAAAACATTTCTCTTAGTTCTGGGTAGAGGGATATAGTGTGGGTGAAAGAATAGCCCAGGTACTAAAGTACAGTAATCTGTCAAAGCAAATTTGTATTCATAAGTTAGTTACATAAAATAAAATTGTTATGAAAGTATTTATTTTGTGCTTGGGTAATGATCCCTGTTACAGCTCTACCATCTTCTCAGGTAATTTTCAAGGATTCCCTGAGGTCATCACCTAGGAAACCAGCAAAGAAGGAGAAGATACCTGAGTAAACTGTACATAGCAGTTTTCATAATCCAGGATTGGAAGCAACACTCACACTATTTCATGTTTGCTAAAATACAGACAGGTGCTCACACCTGCCAGGGCTTCTGCGTCTGACTTCAGCATGGCCAAGAGGACAAGTAAAGAAGTTTCACTGAGCAGGTATACAGCCTTTGCCACTGGCAGCTTCCATTTATGGTGTCTCAGGTTGAACCAGATCTTTAAGGAGTGATAATATTTATGAATAATAAGAACATTTTCAGTGAAGAAAAGGGCCATAATGCAAAGATCAGAGAGAAGAGAGAGCACTGTGAAGGTTAGAAGAGAGGACATAACCACTATTGGATGAAAGTTTGCCATGCCACATATATGTGAGTGTGTAATACATATATATATATATGCATATATGCATATATATTAGTAAATTAATGATACAAGGTATATCCCACAACTCAAGTCACACATATTTTTAATATTTATTTATTTTTAATTTTTCAAGACAGGGTTTCTCTGTATAATAGCCCTGACTGTCCTGGAAGTTGGTCTATAGACCAGGAAAACATTGATCCCACAGAGATCTGCCTGCCTCTTTCTCTGGAGTGCTGGTATTAATGCCCGTGCCTAGCTTAAGACAGTTTTCTTCATAGAACTATTTCAAGCACATGTTATAATTTACAATCATTTATTGGCAGGATGAGGCCTCCCGCTAGGGATGCAGCTCAGTAGCAGAGCATGTTGAGCATGATTGAGGTCCCATCTTCTGAGTAAAGAAACACGGATAAAAACAAGAGACTCAAGACAGGGAAAAGACTGTGTCTCTAGTAAAGCCTACTTAATCAAAACCTCACATGTATCCTCAAATAGCAAATAAAACACAATTAGAATAAAGAGGGATAATGTACAGGGAGAAGGTCATTAAATACTAAATTTAGAAGTACTAAATGCTGATTAATTAAAAGAATAAAATGAATAGTGTTTCTGTAAAACAAGAAATAAAGATCAATCTTTGAAAAAAAATGGTACAAGCTGGAGCTGATCCTCTGTTTGCTTCTGTGTAATTGACTTAAAACTAGTACAAATCAGAATAATTAGAAGATGGTAAGAAGCTAAAGTCCCCCTAGTTGACTTGTAGCACAGAAAACCATGTAAGCAGCTGAGGAAACCCATTACTGTGCTGGAAGGCCACAAAAAAGGCAGTTGTTGGGAGCAGTAAACCACTAAGCCAAACTAAAACAAGAAACCCAAGAACTGCAGGTAGGCAGGTGCAGACAGGAAGATGGAGATCGGGGTGCAGGAAAAGAGAAAAGGGAGAGGAGAAAGAAAAGTGAGAGAATGAGGGGACATGTGCTTATAAATATTAAAATCATATGTAGGACATCAAAAGTCAAAGGAGGTGAACACATGAGTATTTTTTTGTTTGTTTGTTTGTTTTGTTTTGTTTTGAGATAACCCAGGCTTTGAATTTATAAAGACTTCAAGGGATATTCTCTAAATCTATCAATACATATGGTAACTGTTAGGATTGTCTACAGAATATTTTAAGCATGGTTTATGAAGCATTTTTTTAAGCAAGTGCTTTATTAGATATGAGGAACAACGTTGATTTCTGGAAAGGAAAAGCGTAAAGACATAAACATCTCATTGTTGGAAATTTCTTCGAAGGCATGGAACACCTCCTGTTCTACTTCTTTCCGGGTCTTCCTCTCTTCCTCCCTCTTCCCCTGTCTCCTTCTTCTCCCCTCCCCACACAAACACACATATCCTTTCCAGTGCTGGGGGTGAAATCCAGGATCATAAATGCTAGGCAAGTACTTTAACACTGACCTATATCTTAAATGTATGCATTATTTGATGTATATAGAAATATATACATATGATCAATATATATGGTATATATGCATGATAAATAAAATGAGTGACATATACTGACAAGGATGTGGGGAAAGGTCATACTTATCCATTGCTAATGGAATCACAAAATTGTACAAGATCTATAGACATAAACATGACTATCCCTAAATCCTAGAAATATATCTACCCCAAGATTCAGCTACATTAATCTTAGGCATAAACCCAAATGACTCTATGACCTCCTAGAGAGACACTTGCTTCTCCATGTTCATTGCAGTTCTACTCATAGAAACCAGAAATTGGAAACAGCCCAGATATGCATCAATGAATGAATAATGAAAATGTGGTACATTTGCACAATGAAATGTTACTCATTTATTATAAAAAGAAATTATGAAGTTATCAGGTGAATGGATGGAAATAGAAAAAATCGGACTGAGTAAGGTAACTCAGAAAAAGACAAATACTATATATGTTTTTTTCTATGTGGATGTTAGCTTTTAAGTCTTTGATAAGCATCTTAAAATCCACATGAAAACAGGAGTTAGATTTTGAGTAAGAGACTAGGGGAAGGAGAGGATATCACAAGGAAGAGGGAATGGAAAATAGAGCTATAGAAAGATAGGGGGAATGAAATAGGAGGATTAGGTGAGAAGGGGAGGAAATTTGGGGAAGGACAAATAATAATAAGGGTGATTTGGAAAGTCAAATGGAAATACCCAAGCAACCAGGCTTTTGATAAGACAAAACTCTGCTCTCCGGAGCTGACAGTGGGACTCCATTGCTGAGGACAACACTCACACAATGCACTGAACATGGAGAAGTCGAGCTGGTACCTATGAAACCCTCACCCATACTTCTTAGTCTCTTTGGTGTTGTAAGGTACTCTACAGGCTACCAAAAGAGAAACACGACAGCAACACAGCCACAAAACTTTTGACCCTACAATCTGTCCTATTAGCAAAATATTCTAGAGCAATGATGGCACAGAAAGTGTGGAGTAGCCAACCAATGTGTGATTTGATCTCAGAAGGAAGACACTGCTTAAAAACAAGAACCAGACACTAGATAGTCAAGAGATCTAGCTAACATAAAACCAAACATTACTGGTCTAAAATAATCAATAAAATGATTCTTAGGGATATTCTGCTATACTCCCAGTTCACTGTCTTATCCAGACACCATCAAAGAGGTTTCTCCCAGTGGCAGATAGGAGCAGATGCAGAGCCAGACAGTCAGACATTATGTGAATTCTAAATTGGATGTCTCCACCAAATTCCTCCACTCAGGACTCAGGGGAAAGATTATAAGAGCCGGAGATGATTGGAAGAGAGCAATAAGACCAAGAAAGACACTGGGCCTAACTTGAGCATTTTGAACCTCAAAGCCCAACTCAGGTGAAGCACTTCCTCCAACAAGGGCACACGTCCTAATAGTGCCACCCCTCTCTGAGCCTATGGGGACCATTTACATTCAAACTATAACATCCTTCATTGATTTTTTTTTATCAAAATACCTATTCATAATATAAACCTAAAGAGTAATATTTCATTAATGTTCACAAATATTATTATAAAATCTTCTTGACTCCTTTTAAACTCTAAATACCTTTTACAAACCCTTTTCTTGGCAATAGATTTTTTTCTTATATAATGGATCCTGATTACAATTCCTCCTCCTTATACTCCTCCCAGTTCTTTTCGACCTATGAGAATCCATGTCATTTCTTTTCCTCATTAGAAAACAAACAGGCTTCTAAAAGGGAAAAGAATAAAGTATAAAAGAAAGTTAACATATTGGAATTTAATTAAGAAAAACAGAAGGGAACCCAAGAAAAGGCATATACAAAAGAGGTCTACTTTGTTTTAATTTTCTAAAAACACTACTCTGAAAGTCACAATATATAGGCAAAGGATGTGGTTCAGTACTATGTAGGCCCTGTTCATGCTGCCTCAGTCTCTGAGAGTTTGTATGTAATGTGATCATGCCTTGTTCCTTGGTGTTCTCCATCCTGTCTGGCTCTTCTACTTCTTCAGACTCATTTTCCTCAGCATTCCATAAACTCTGAGGGAAGGAATTTGATGGAGATAGCTCTTTTAGGACAAGAGTTCCAAATTTTCATTTCCTGTAGTAGAATGTCTGCCATGAGTCTGTATACTTGTTTCCATCTTCTTCAGGAGGAAGTTTCTCTGATAATGGCTATGTGGAGTTACATCTCGGTTTTCAATTCAGTTTATTTATATTTTTATGTGGTTTAAAAACTTTTCATAAGACTTTCTCAAACAACCGTAGTTTTAGCTAAATCCTCTTACTCTCTCCTTTCTTTTTTATTTTATTTTTTTATTATTAAAAGTTTCCACCTCCTCCCCACCTCCCATTTCCCTCCCCCTCCCCCACTCCCCTCCCCCTCCCTCTCCAGTCCAAAGAGCAGTCAGGGTTCCCTGCCCTGTGGGAAGTCCAAGGTCCTCCCCGCTCCATCCAGGTTCAGGAAGGTGCACATCTAAACAGACTAGGCTCCTTCTCTCAAAGCCAGTACATGCAGTAGGATCAAAACCCAGTGCCATTGTCCTTGGCTTCTCAGTCAGCCCTCATTGTCCGCCACTTTCAGAGAGTCTGGTTTGATCCTATGCTATTTCAGTCCCAGTTCTGCTGGCCTTGGTGAGCTCCCATTAGATCAGCCCCACTGTCTCAGTGGGTGGGCGCACCCCTCAAAGTCCTGACTTCCTTGCTCATGTTTCCCTCCTTTAGCTCCTCATTTGGGCCTTAGGAGCTCAGTCCTGCACTCCAATGTGGGTCTCTGTCTCTATCTCCATCCATCGCCAGATGAGGCTTCTATGGTGATATGCAAGATATTCATCAGTATGGCTATAGGAAAGGGCCATTTCAGGCTCCCTCTCCTCAGCTGCCCAAGGAACTAGCTGGGGACATCTCCATGAATACCTGGGAACCCCTCTAGATTCAAATCTCTTGCCAACTTTAAAATGGCTCCCAGCAATACCACTCTTGGGAATATACCCAAGAGATGCCCTATTATACTACAAAAGCATTTGTTAACTATGTTCATAGCAGCATTATTTGTAATAGCCAGAACCTGGAAATAACCTAGATGCCCTTCAATGGAAGAATGGATAAAGAAAGTGTGGAATATATACACATTAGAGTACTCAGCAGTAAAAAACAATGACATCTTGAACTTTGCATGTAAATGGATGGAAATAGAAAACACTATTCTGAGTGAGGTAACCCAGGCCCAAAAAGATGAATTTGGTATGTACTCACTCATAAGTGGATTCTAGACATAAATAAAGGTCAGTGAGCCTATAATTTGTGATCCTAGAGAAGCTAAATAAGAAGGTGAACACAAAGAAAAACATATAGTTATCCTCCTTGATATTGGAAGGAGACAAGATTGCCAGGCAAAAATTGGAAACTGGGGAGTGGGGATGGGTTGGGGGCAAGGGGAGATGAGGAGATGGGGAGAGAAAAGTGAGGAGGAGGGGATGGGGATGGGGAGACCCTGGGGGAACAAGATGGTTGGGATGGAGGAAGGGTGGATAGGGGAGCAGGGAAGAAGATATCCCTCCTTTCTTGTAGCAATCTACCCAGCTAAAATTTAAACTTCTAATGTTTAGTATTCTCCCCCTCCCTTTCTTTCAAACTACATGTATCCGTGTTTTCACTTTTATTATATTTTTTGCATGAAATGCAACAAGTATTAATTAACATTTCTTCACACTTATATAACTTAACAAATATAATATGAAATGCTACAGGGAAACCGGCATTAAACGCTTCATTTGGTTAAGATTTACTTCTTATATTGCATTCCATGTTTGTAACCCAGTAAAGATTATATTTTAAAAGCAAAAGGGAAGATTACGTGGATGCTAGAAGAAAGGATTATTAAATGACAGTCTCAGTACTTACTAGGCATAGGTTATCACACTACAAATTATTGGTTAGTGAAGCCCCCAGTAACACCAAAAGAAAAATTGGGGTCCTACATTTAAATAATCACTTCTGTATAGTTTGGGAGATTTTTAATAATATGATTTTGTTGAATCTATTTTCTATGCCTTTTGCTTGCATGTCTCCCAATTCTTCTATGTCACGACTCAAATGTAGCATTTCACGGTGTCCACAGGCGTCAATTGTTCTATTTGTACTTGCTTGTGCATTTTCTGTATGGTTCTTTGATGGATGAATGACCACCAGGCCCAGAATTCTGTGAGAAAGCATGATTTTTATTTTATTTTTAGATAGAAGAATAATAGGGGAGATGAAAGCTGGACTACAATATTAGGTAGCAAGTAAGGAATGATAGAGAAGTGGGCTGTGTGGTCATCTCCTGGGTACAGATACAGTTTAACTCTCTGTAGTCTCAAGATCATGGATCCAAACTCTTTCTGTTTGACCTTGCCTTTCCATCCTGGCTCTTTGGATTGTTAAGTGTTTATTTTGAAGGGTTCTGCTGCTTAAGGCTTAATCCATGTCTGGACAGTTCTCTGAGCTTTTTGCAAAATGAAGGTCTCCTCTTACCTAGCAGTGCTTCCTGCTCTTTGCGTGACCTTATCTGGTAGGTATCCCTGAGCCTGGACGCCTGACTTATCCTTTTTCTTTCCTTTTCCTTTTTATTCCCCTGACTTATCCTAAGTGTGAACTTTGACACAGGTCCCTGCAAATGCCCCCCTCTGTTGTCCGTGTGATACTTATTGTACTCCAGTTTTATGATAGGAGTGTACTATCAAAAGGAAATTAGGTGATGCCCCAGCCACTGTCCCCATTCTACATATCCTCTTCAACCTGAAATGAGGTTGAGCTGTCTCACTGAAGCTGACTGTAGAAGACAATTTTCATCATATTCACAGCCTTCTGAACACTGCTTGTGTCTTCTCTTCCCTCTCTCTTGTGGTTCTGTGACCAATGATTTTCCAGATAGAAGGAGACCTACAGACTTGAGAACAGAACCACAGTGGCATTTTATATCTTATGTTGAACTAGGTGTTATTTGTCATGTCACCAGAGGGTATTATCCACAGGCCAGTCAGTGGGTATTTTTCATGTTCATGTTTTCTGTTTAGATTTAACTCACAGGACTGTCAAGAAGATTCCTGCTGAGCCCCCCTAAAATGGTGTCTGAACCATCTCTCCTTTTGTGCCTCCCCTTTTTTTGTAACTTTCTTTTTATTCTTTGCTTCTGAAGCCAGTATTTTTCTAAGGCGCTTCAATACAACAGCTGCCATCCATCTATTCCAAAAGTATGCCCATAAATATATGGATGGATGAAGGGGAAGCCTAGCCCAAAACCTTGTTTTGTAAGGCATGTCCCCCTTGGTCTAAAGGCGTGTCCCCCTTGGTCTAAAGGCGTGTCCCTCTTAGGCGTGTCCCTCTTAGGCGTGTCCCCCTTAGGCTAATATTGACTTATAAAATCTTGCGGGCCTGCGGCCTGCCTGCTCTTTGTTTTCCTGCCCTCCTCGCTGGAACCTTGGATTTGTAAGTTCCCTTTCCTTTCCTTTATTAAAACTGACTTATATATATTAAAGCTTGTCTGGTGAATCATAACTGCCGATCAACCACGCACCTTCAGATGGATTTTTCTGTGCCATATTTCTATATCCTGAAAACTGTTATGGAGGCTGAGAAGTCTAATATCAAAATGGCAGCATCTGGTGTGGGTCTTTGTGTTTCATCAGAACAAGGGCAGAAGTCATGTATGTCTTATTATTTGTACTTTATTTTAGAGCCACATTATAAATAATTCTTCAATCAACAATAATATTTTCAGAGTAATTACCTTTCCTCTCCTAAAACATGTCATGAATGCAGAATCTAGACAGCCAACAAAGAAGTGGTATATAATATATTTTGGAACAAGTAAAACAATATTGAACACACTTGCTTAAATAGGCGTCTATTTTGCTTGAATATTTTTATTTGATTATCTAACTTTTACGTTATATTGTGAGCAGAATGCTTACTGTGTAGTAGACTTGGGGAATGTGGCACATCCAGGGTAAAACATAAAACACTGAAATCCAATATATCTGGAGAAAACATGTCGAATTTCTTTATTAAAAGAGTAAAATAGGATCTTTTTCAAAGGATGAGAGATGGGTCTTACACAAAGAGTGTTTAGGAGAGAGCTATCAGAAGAAGTGAGACTTAGGTCTAAACCTGGGTCATGTGGAAGAACAAGTCATATAAATAGTGTGATAACCTCCAAACACACTCATCTTTTCTTATAATTGACTTACCACACAATTTTCTTTCCTGGAACTGCTCTGAACTGCAAATTTGGTAAGGGCACAGACTGTGAGACAAAGCTAATCCCCAGCAATCTATGAGGAACACTGGGGAAAGGACTGAAGGTACAAATCTAAACATAAGCCATTCTGGGAGAAAGGGTGAGGGCGAGTGCAAGTCCTGAAAGAAGAGCTCCACAAAACTCAGCCCTGAAATGCCAGACAACAACCATGCTCCAACGTCCTATGTGAATCACCCAAGAAACTTTATCTTTTCTTTGTAATACACTCTGAAAGTGTTAGCTGTCATTTCAATAACATGCATGATTTTTAATAAATTGCATGATTTTTATCACTTTATCACTTTCCATGTCTTGAGTATTTTCTTTAATAACACTGTGTCTGGTAACTTAGCAGACACACTTGACTCCAGTCTCCATTAGGATGTAGACTGCCACCCATTACAGAGATTCAAAGGGTCTTATTTCCACAGTTTCCCTTGCAGCAAGCACCCTGATAAATTATTCTCTTAGCTAATAAAGCACAAACCATAGCTTGTTTTCTACCTTAAGGAAGCTCTCAGCCTCTTGGATTTTCTCTCCAACCTTTAAATGCTTTTCCATATGAAGATGCAGTTGTTGGTGCTCATTAGCCTTTAAGAACCTTTAAGAGTAGAGCTTCTGAAACTTTCCAGTAGCTAAATTAATCAAACCTGCAACCAAATGACTCTGGATTGTCTGCTTAAAAATATTTACTTGTGGACATTGGTTGGCATTAAGCCAACAAAAAGGGGGGAGGCTAAATGACACAATTCTATGCCTAGATAGTTGGCATAACATCGGTATTTAAGTAACAGGTACCTATGCCCTTCGTTGACAGTGATGTTGATGAGTTTTCTCATCTATAATATATGTATGGGTAACAGGAACAGTTGCCGCAAAATTTTGTCATGACAATTGATAAAATAATGTTCATTAAGCACCGACACAAAGATACGGGTGACCTTGACCTTCATTTAACCCCTTTGATCAATTTGATTTTAGATATGATAATTTGTAGAGATCTGTAATTAATGCACATTATCTGGCCAATCAATTACTTTTTGCAGAGTTCTGTAACATAAGGGAAAGTGGGGATACATGCTCGGCAAACACACATTAGGAACTAATTGCAACATGCAGTGTGCTTCTATTTGTTCAAAGGTATGTAGAAAATCAGCCCCCTTTCAGCTCTGCTGAAATCGCCACAACTGGTGAGGAAGGAGTCCTCTCATATACACACCCTCTTTTTTTTTTTTTTTGGTTTTTCGAGACAGGGTTTCCCTGTAGTTTCTAGAGCCTGTCCTGGAACTAGCTCTTGTAGACCAGGCTGGCCTCGAACTCAGAGATCCGCCTGCCTCTGCCTCCCGAGTGCTGGGATTAAAGGTGTGTGCCACCACCGCCCGGCTATACTCACCCTCTTCAACTAATGACGAAATAATGTTTTAATAACCCAAATGTAATTTAAGAACATATTAAGTCAGAAATCTATTGACACCTAACCTATCAAACATTATAACTTAGTCTAGCCTACTTAAACATCTATAACGCATACCTAAGCAAAAGTCCCCACAATAAGATTTTGTTTGTACAATAAAGTATTAAATATCTTATGCATTTATTGAATGGCTCTTTGGAAAATATTGCATGACCACCTGGGTAACTGGGAGGCATATCTTGCTATGTTCCCAATCTCACAAAATTATAGCCCAAGAAAGGACCAAAAATCAAAATGTGAACCCCTACTTCTGCAAACATGTTGTCGTAAAGTAAAAAGATCAAGGCAAAATGATTAAAAGTGAAGGATTATCTGTGGGAGCCCATGGATATGGATTTATTCCAACTTGACAAAAATCAGAAAGCTCAAGCCTTCTCTTGCTCCTTCAAAGTTACTGACAGGAAGTTTGACATAAGTTAACAGGTTGTTTTGACCTAGGCTATGGTTACTTGATGCTTAGGGTATTGAGAAAGTGATTACTTTGTTTGTTCCTTCCATCCTGGCAAGGAAGTCTTTTGTCTTCTTCCTCCTCTTTGGAATTTGGTATATAAAACATATGAGAAATAAACATGTGTTGGGACCAATTAAGTCCTGGCCTTCAGCTGCTTTTTCCTGTCTGGTGCCTTCTAATTGAAGTTACTAAAAGCTGTGCTTTGCCTAGAGGATCAGAGGATGGGATTTTCACCTGTTGACCATTGACTGCAGGGTATTTAAGCCTCCAAGGTGCTATTAAAGAAGGGCTTTTGGTACCAGTGTTTGAAGGTCTGTGCATCGGTCTGTCTCTGCGTGCCTGTGTTTCCTCAACCTCCAGCCCCTTGCCCAAAGCTTGCAAACTGGGTTCTAGCGCACAGAGCGCAGGCGGGGGGGGGGGGGGGTTGGGGAGGGGAGGGGGGGGGGGGGGGGCGCCTGGGGTGGCAAACATGGGCAGATTCAGTATTCACTTATTCACTGGGTTGACATCAATCCTGTGTTTCTGTCTATTCCTTTTGTGTCTCTGCTTTTTTCTGCCTAACATAGGCTAATTCACATGCCCCTACCTTGGAACGTATGAACCTGTCACGACTGTATCTCAACAATTATCTATATTACTAATCTGTAAAGTTTAAGTCTTTCATGCCCTATCATTCAAGGAGGGTGGGGTTTTCCTGGAGATTTATTGTTTCTATGGACTGAAGCTTCAAGGTTGGAGTTCCCTGACATGTATTTCTGGGAGACAGTCATCAAATAGGGAGAAGTTCTGAGTCTTTAGTCTTTCTCCTTTGTACCTTGAAAGTCATTGTACTTTTTATGTTAAGAACAAGATTTCGTAGCTATAGGAGGAAGCAGTGTAGATTCTCTTTCCAGTGGGAATCTTGTTTTGCTTGGTTATTTTGAGTAGATGTGTCTAAGAGAAAGACATTTGCCTTAAAGAGTAGAAATCAGCTCTTCTTACTGTTTCTCTCACGTGTGCATACGTGTCTACCCCTGTCTCCCCTTTTCTTCTCTCTCTCTCTCTCTCTCTCTCTCTCTCTCTCTCTCTCTCTCTCTCTCTCTCTCTCTTTCTCTCCTTTAATAAATGTTTATGCCAAAAAAGTGTAGAAATCAGTTGGGCCTGATGATGCTCACCTTTAATTCCAGATCCTGAGAGAAAGAAGTAGGAGGATCTCTGTGAGCTTGAAACCAGCTTGGCCTAAGTAGTGATTTCCAGGCCGGTTGCAGTTACCCAGTAATATCTTGTCTCTAAAAAATAAATAATAAATAATGGAGTGGGAGGATAAGGAATAGGATTCAATGTAAATATAAAATGTATGTTTTCAGTATATTATTTTACCACAAAATAGTTGTTATTTCCAGGTGAATAAGAAATTCTTTTTCTTGTTCATTAATCTTATGTATAAAAAATAATCAATATTTTCTGACAATATAAAGAAGTTATCATTGTATAAGATTTCCTTCTTATCCCTAGTTTTTTCTTTTAGTGGTCCAAGGAGGTGAAGCAAAAAGATTTTATTCAGTATAACCCTTGGGATGGATTTATTCATGACTTTCCTAAACATTATCAAGTGCTCAATATTCAATTTATTTGTAGTATACCTGTTATTCTTTTGGTCCCTGCCCCTTTGCAAGCCACACCCACTCCTTCTACCTCTGACCTCTCCTCACCATCTTGGTTCCTTCCCTTCTTCCTGTCCCCTCTGGTGTGTGCACACGTGTTCTCTCTCTCTGTCTCTCTCTCTCTCTCTCAATAAATGTTTAGCTTTATGTCTATTTTATGTGTCTATGTATCTTTTACCTGCCACCTGTTTACACATGCCCGCCTGCTGTTGGGAACCCGCCGCCCCTTGGCTCTCCTGGCCATATGGCCCGCCATCACTGCTTGGGCCACAGCTCTGGGACCTGCAGCTGTCTCTGCCCTGGGACTGGCTGCTTGCAGAGTCTGCTGCCTGCCTACAGCTGCCGCCTGGGACATTATAGCATTTTTAAGAATAAAAATACCTTCTTCCAGTGTTTATAAAAAAAATCTGCCGTAAGTCCTCTTAATATTATTACTTAATATTATTAGGAATAAAAGGTTTTTAGAAAATACAAGAAGGTAAAAAGATTTTACATAAGGAATGTTTTTCTTCAACTTCTTTTTCATTGGAAGAATTGACAATTGATGATATATGCTTATATATAAAATTTTCTTTAAAAACAGATGATTACCAAGAACATAAAATGTTGAAAATCTTTATTCAGAGCAGAATGAAAAAAAAAAACTTTAAGGCTATTTTATTCAAAAATACATTAAAATAAATGCATAATTTTGATTAAAATCCACAAATACTTATTTTGCCAGTAAAGTTTTAGGGATCCTCATTATTCATTCAGTATCTATAGATGGTAAATGTATGAGAGTTTCTACATGCATAAATATAGAAAGCATATTAAGGAACTCTGAGTAGGTCATGATAACATCACATAAAAATCAAGGAATACAGTTAGGGACTAAATTATTAAAAGTGAGACATGATGGCAAGAAAATTCATCAGATTACTAAGATTTAAAAACCTAATTGAGAGCTGAAAATGTAATACTTAAATGAATTAGAGACTATATTGAAAGGAGCAAGTATCTTTGTGCTAATGCCCAGAGAAACCAAGTGAACCCCTTGACCTGCACATTTACATGACTCTGTATTAGCACATTTTCAGTGTGCAGAATGTTAATGTACTAGGAGTCAGCTCGGAGTCTTAAGGGATAAATAAAGAATTCATTTTAAATATCAAACTATTTTTCATCATGCTGAAAAACAGCCATCTAGGATTTTTCAAAAATAGTTCTTATTTCTAAGCCTCTCTATCAAGCCTTGTTCGGCCTGTATACTACAGGTTCTGCTTCTGAAAAATAACTTCCCTTTTGCTCTTTTTACTTTCGGAGATACTCTTTCATCCACATAATCTGCAAATATTAATTATTCAGAAAATAAAATTACACTCTTGCAGCACATGTTTTCCAGACACTGAAATTCTCTCCTCAATGTGTAACATTCTAGGGAGACAACTGAGTACCTGAGCAATCACCCAAAGTCTCATTTGCAATGTTGAAGCAACCAATTTTGACTAAGTCCTAGCATAACTGACAGACCACTTTTAGAGGCAGGAAAATTTTTAGAACTGTCTTATCCTAGCTTGGCAAGGTTTGGCAGTCTTTTCCCTTGTGTTCTGCTTATTCAGTCTGGACATAATGTACTTTGTCAGTGGTTGAGGCATGGGCAGTTCCTTGCCCAAAGGCCAATTGTTCCAAGAAGAAAACAAACTCCAAGTGGAATGTCTTTGGTGCTCAACATTCTCTCGGGAATAGATTGGTGCTGTCAGAAGCAATCGTGTCTCACATCAACAGAACCATAAGCTATTAAAATGCCATGTTCTACAGTTCTTTGAAGTGGTTAAAGATTACATATCTATGCAGAATACAATTTCAATATATCTAAAGAACTTGATTAGTCTAACTATAAGTATGACAAACATGGATAACTATTGACCTATAATACTTAATAACTGTGTAAGTTAAAGACTAAGATTTCATATTAGAATATTAAACAATCTTTAAACATCTATGTAGCAAATGAGGACAATGACCTCAAAATGTAAATAATATACAAGTGTCTTGATCAGAGGTAGAAATGTATAACGCAATCTGATAAATATATCCTAAAATTGTATCAGTATACAAAATGTCTTAAACAGAGGTAGAATCATGCATGCATACAATCTGATAAAATAACTTTGCATAGGTGTACAAATATTATAAACAGAAATAGCAAATACTTTAGCTATTGGGGGTGAGGATGTGGGTCAAAGAATCCTAAGCTAACACCAAAAGATTCTACTTATATTTTCTTTATTATAATGGCCAAACTCATAGAACAGAAGTAAGAAGTCCAGTCTCAGCTGTGGAATGCAGGAACCAGAAAGAGCAAGCCCTGGGTGGGCCAGTGGTTTGCTCTGAGTACCCATAAAATCATACCCTAGCCTGGTCCAACCTCTTAAAGGTTATTGGCTGGCAGGGGTTCCCCATCATAAAATAATATAGATAAGTGTAGAATCAGATAGAAGATAAAGAATATATCAGAATTTGTCACATCTAGTAGTAATATAATTTAATGAAGTGATTTAGTTTATAATGATAACATGTTGTGCTTTAAGAATAATATATAGAGTTTTGAAAAGTTTTTTTTACAGGAACAGCTGCACAATATATATCAAGCTATTGCTATTTAAATTTTTGACATGCAACATACATTACATTTACCATTCTTCTAGGAATTCTGGATTAGGTATTCATATTTTAATCATTGTTTTTAATATTTATAGTCCTGAAGATTAATAAAGTTAATATAACAATGTTATAAAACAAATGGTGTCAAACCAGACAAGATTCTTGGTTACATGTTAATATTACTTTACCTTTTGTATGATTTAGCAATTAGACTTACATATATTCACTCAATCCCACATATTTACCTCTAGCATACATCATTTTTCAAATTAATTAAAATACCAAATAACTTAGGACATAAGAGTCCACATTTTTGGCAGCAATGAGATCAAGGATAGCTTCACTAGATTTCAGGGCATTGCGTTCTGAGTAAGTGACATGAGGATAAAAGCCAAAATAACTAGCATTGAATAGTAGTAGTGCTTAAATTAATGATAGCCTTTATGGATAAAAATAGTATTGAACAATTAATGTGTGTGTAGCAATTTACTAGAAACTAATAGAGAGGAGGACATAGAGCAGATACATTACTCATGATACATGAGTATGATTTCTAATTTTCAAAAGTTCCAAGGGCAGTAACTACAGCAACGTGCTGAGATGTGTCAGTATTGACATTTTCTTCATGTGCATTTCACTCCTTAAGTAGCATGACTTTTAGAAAGAAACAGATGACATAGACTTATAAAATTGAATGAATAATTTTAATTAATGAACACTGCACAAATAGTGAAAAATATAAACACAACAAAAAGGCATTATAAAAATCACCTTCATAAGGTGATAATTTCCATGAATGATAAAATAGCATTCCTCTAATTAGGTAGGTGGCTTTTGACAAATAACACACTTCCAGATTTCATATTTTTAATATAAAAATAGAAAAAATATTTGAAATTAATCACTCAAGTTTCATTTGGGCATAGATTCCTTCCTGACACTGTCCATTCTGGCAGGAAGGAAATAAAAGAAACAAGAAGCAAAAATAAATGGTAATTTTCAGGGACATAATTTACTCTTGCTCTGTAATCCTAGAGCAAATGATTCTTCCACGGTTTGCTGACATTCCCGGTGACTTCCACTTTCTGCTGACTGAATTAATTCATCAGGAGTTACTGTATCCGTAGTTCTTATCTAAAGGTAGAGCTGTGTTGACTGCTGGGGCCTACTTGTCAACTGCAGCTCTCACACCGGAATGTGGACATGGGCATCTGTTTGCTTACAACAGTGATTACATATTAGAAACAGGCCCCGTGTGAGAAGGTTTTAATCCTGACTAGCTACATGATTCAAAGCAAAAGGAGGTTGTGCGGAGTGGTGTTGAGGCAGTGACGTATTGAGTAACTGACAGTTGTAGCCTGCTTTCTTGGGACTAGGCGTCAGATTTTAGTGATGGTGCGATACTAGAATAAATCTTTGCAATGTAAGATCACGCTAATCACCTCAACGCCATTTATCAATACGTAATGCTAAGAAATGTGGGTTAATACTGAGATTAAAGACTTTGCTAATGCAGATACTGGGCTGTGTAATGTCTGATCCAGGGAATATGGAGAAAATCTATTCCGGATGGATGTGAGCAGGAACATAATAATGGTGCCGTGTTGTGGCTGGGACAAACTATGCTTGAGCAAAATTTTCCTAATCTCCAAAATGATAGCAGTCCGTGGGCAAAGGAGCATTGTTAGTGATCTTTGCAAAGGAAAGCAGAGAAATTTTCATGTGCTTCACTGGCACAGCTTGATATCTTGCCAGCTGGGGCTGGAGAAAGCTCACCATCTTGAAAGCCCTGGCTAAGACTTCTCTGGGGAACTTTTGGAGTCCATTTCTGTCTTTTTCAGTTTTCCTTCTCCAAGATCTCCCACCATTCACACTCAAATGAACACAAAGCACGATGATCTTTGGCATCCCTTGTTGTCAGTCACTTCTAGGGTGGGGATGAGAGTGCATTTCTTTAGTGTATGGATGCACTGACTATTGTATACCTATCGACATCGCTGCAACTGTGACAGATAAAGATATCCTGGTTCCTTTACTCTTGTCCTGGGGAGTCTTTCTTAGCTCTTCTGCGACTTTAGACAGGTTTGGAAGCCTTTGGCTACACATGTATTGGTGTTCTCAGAACGAGAGCACTTTTTCTACACAGAGCGACCTCCACAGAGGATTCGACTCTGCCTGGTCTGTGCCCTGTGCTCCTTAGAGAGTCCCCTCGCAATATCCAGCAAGAAGCTCCACGTCTTGCCTTTCCTACAAGACAATTAGCACTGGCGCTGGAGAAGCAGGAGAGGAAGGAGAGAGAGAGCAACAACCGTGATGGAGACTTGTTTTTGTCAAGCATAGACTGTCCAGTAGCCATCACTTATATCACTTGATGCCATAATTATGAAACAATTTACCATAAATGAAGAGAATCTTGTTGTAGATCATACTTGAGTTTCAGAGACTCTTAATTGCGGAGAAATATGCTTCCATTCCGAAGCCTGCAATTAATGCTACAATGGCAGGCTGCCTTGTCAGCTTCATTGTGGAGGGAGCATTTCCAGAATACAGCAGACTTTTTGGCTGCGCCTTTTGTTTATTAAATACTTTATACTTTGACATTTAGAAATTTCTGTTTGCTTGATTTCAGATGGCCATATATCACAAAAAAAGAAAATTAGAAACGATTATAACTTTTCCCAAGTCAGAGGAAAATTCAATAGAGTGCAGTGTGCATTTTTCCTGCGTAACATTAAAAATAGGCTTGTAAGTCCCCGTTGCCTTTCCGATTCTGATTTTCTAGCAGCAGCCCCAATCACAACCCAGTTTGGCTCATTTCCTGAGACTCATTTCCTGAGACTGTGCAACAAATATGTGAGTAATTTTAATTTTTTGAAAACTCAATTGTCTTAAGGATTACTTTAAGGCTTTCTCACTAAGACAGAAGCAGTGAGACATAATAAAAGCAAGGTCACGAGAGTGTAAGTGATGCAGAGTCCTAGAGATGCGGATTATAGGGCACTTTGGAGGGCAAGTTCAAAGCAAACACGATGCTTTCCAGTGAGGAAACAGGGCAGTGCTAATACGTCGTTTTTCAGGCAAATACATCATGGGGGTGGAAATTGAACTTTGAAGTTTATTTAACATTCTGCTATTTGGCTTTATCAAGGCAAAGAATGAAGGGGGAAATATGCCACTGCAGAAGAAATAAGCTATGGTAGACTATCCTTGGCCAGATAGCTCATCTGCTTACCCCCCACAAAAGTGACATGGGTTTTAATCCAGTAATTATTTGGGCAAGATGCAGCCCTTATTTCAAAAATTCACTTCACGTTTAGTCATATACTGCTCTCAGACAGAGACAGCAGTTGGCTTGGCACTGTTTTAGCAATATATCTTTGAATCCTTTTGTTTCTGTCTGGTGGCAAGGGTTTCTTGGCATTTCTATAGAGTGCCAAGAGACAAGGCAAAGACTTTTTTGTGTTGTTTTCATCACTGAAGAAAGTATGGTGGTATGATGGATCTCGCTTAAAACTTTTACATTTAAAAATAAATTATACTTTAGTTATCTGCCTTGACTGATCCTTCACCAATTCTTTCCTCGCACTTGGGAACATAGTTTTGGCATCTTTCCCATTTTATTTAAGGTATTTCTCTGAATACCTAGTCATTTGTTAAATATGTATTCATTAATAATCCACTGAGTGTCAGACACAGCTTACTTCATGCAAAATTAGATGTAACTATCAAAAAAAGAGTCATTAGGTGGCATTACTAATGCTGAGCAGAAATGACACTTTAAGCTCATGGGTATGTGACAACCCAAAAGCAAAACGGTTCTTGATAAACATTTCCATTTCAGTAGTCAGAACTACTGAGAAATTTAATTTGCTCGTAATAAATAATACTTGATATGACAGGAAACAAAGTCCACAAGAATTATCAAATGCTCCTAATGACATGCAGCTTTGTAGGAGTGAATCATCCTAAGAAGCCCTACAAATGAGCTCTCCAGCATGCTCAGAAGCTGTCAAGCTTGTCTTTCAAGAATGAGCTTTGGCTCCGATGTGGACTCCTGCACCGTAAGACTTAACCTGCTCTGCAGGGCACAGCTGTCAATCCATCTGAGCCACACAGCTCGGATACACACTTCCCTTGGACTGCAGAGAGTGTACTGTCAGTGGGAGCGTACACTAGATATTAGACTGTAAAAACAGTTCATTGTTGGAGTCCAATTTTATAAATGTCTCATCTATTATTTAAAGAACACAAAGAAATGATGATTGCACCCTCCTTCATCTTGAAAAATACAATTTATTATTTATGCCAGATAAATAAAATAGTAATGTAATGAGCCTTTCTTTGATAGCAAGATTCTCTTTTATTTTATTTTAACTTTATTCTTTCCAGTGACACTTAGCCTTCTTTCTTTTTAACTATAGTCATTCAATATTCCGTTAAGGAAGGCAGGGATCAGCCTAATTTTGAACAGAGGAATCACGATGAAATTACTTAAATATGAAGGTAGGTATCTGCATTTAAAACAATCAAGAGATATGACTTGAGATACCATGACCTGGTCATTTTGAGACAGTTAGCCTTTGAATTTTGTCCATTTGAAAGTAGGGCTTGATTTACTTACAAGGTTCAAATGTAAAGATCTGCATGTATGTGATTTGCCCTTTTGTATCCATTACCAAGACATTATTTGCACTTTAATATACTTGTGTATCACCCAGCACACTCATCACACATTACTGTACATGTGGGCCGGGTTTCACTCTCTTCCATAATAACTCATGTGTTTCCTCAAGATGTTGAACATGTCTTCTCTGCAACTGCCACATGTCTGTAATGAGTACATTGTCTGGTGGCTACTGAGTACTAACAGCAATCCGCTGAAAGAAAAAAGTAGTACTTTCAATCATAATTATTTTTCCATAGTCAAGGAATATGATTCTGTAAAAATTATTATTATTATTTCATCAGCGTGATATGAAAAGTTTTGGCCTGAAATGTAAAGTCCATAAGAACATAAATAGCATTATTTTCTGTTAAGGAGAAAGCAAATCTCAAGAAACATGTGAATATAGTAATAAACCACTTTGTACTCAGATGTCAAGCAGTACCATTTAGGCATTTGGCAGATAAAACATTGTTTGTTTTAAATCCTACTACCCAAGAGAATACATTCCTTTATTGTCTTTGAGATCACATGCTGCGCACAATTCGTTCAATGAATATTTAAATGAGATAATATGATAAATTTGGATAATCATTGCAAAATTACAATTTCATCTTTTTGCTCTCTGGAGATAGGATCTCATTGTGTGGTCCAAGTTGACCCAGAACTCACCTTATATTTTAAATTGACTTCAAATGTATGGTAACTTTATCAATTATCTTGCCTGTCCCTTCTGATCCCAAATTAAAAAAAAAAAAAAAGTCCACCTCCATTGTCAGGTGGCTTGTTTTCTTTTTGTGGCAAGGGTCATTGGACCCCTTGGGCTTGATGCTTGCTTTCCAACTGCTCTGCTGCTAAATATCACTAGTCCTTGCTTGGACTTCGAAGATATTTTTCAAGGAAAAATTGATAAAAGATTAGAAAATGTAGGTATACTATGAGCACAAAACAAAAGTATGAGAAGTTTACATTGTAAAATATTTTGCAATTTGTTGTTGCCCTTTCTAAACTCTTTGTAGCAGCGTAGGAGTTGTTTTCTTCAATTTCCTGAAGCTGGGTCTCAGAACATGTTACTCCATTAAAGAATCCCCCCCCCCCCTTGTCTTCCTCCCTGACAACAAGATAACAAGTGGAGAAACCAGTGCTCCCATGTGTTTTTGCTATTCAGATTCATCATTTCCTGTCAGGGGGCTCATATTTTATCCAATGCTTACAGAGCCCAAGGCAAGGAGTGGAGGTCTTCATGTTCCAGCTCCAGTGAGAAGAAGGAGAGGAAGTTAACAAGGATCCTAAAGCTAGTGCCAGAGTTTAATCTGATGGTGTCAGTGCTATCACTAGCAGGCATTGGTGTGTCTTCGGCACTTTACTGTTATCATTTCTGTACCTTAAATAGACACTTAGGCTCGATTGACACATTTCTCTACTCTTATATGAACGTTTTTAAATTGAGCTTAAGAATTTTCAAACATTGATTTCTTTCTTTCACATCTTTTGTGAAGTCTCATCTTTAAACCCCCCCCCCATTCAAACCTGAGTTGGGAATTCCTTTCCATTGCTGATGGAGATTTTTTTTTAAATATTTCAAGAACGTGCTAAGTGGTTGTATTTTGACTATATATTGTTTCCACTCAAACACAACATCCTTTGATTTAGCTTGCCTGAGCACCAAAGAAACAACATGCATACCCAGAACTGTGATAAATGCTGAACACTCAAGTAGAGAACAACCATCTCTTTCTTTTTTTACACACACAAAATCTTATAGAGGAAAAAGACACAGGACTGTCAATGGGATATTGAGTGTTTAAGCAAAAATTTATATTTATTTTTAGTATCTGTGGAGTCATCAGGGTAAATGAGTGTCACAATGAGAATATTGAACTTCTAATGTTTCTGTTTGGTGAAAGGTTTAGAACCTAAGTAAGTTAAAAAAAAAAACTGTTTACAGATCCAGTTAGGTGCATGGGATGGTGGCACGTGACTTGAAAAATAATTATGGGCCAGAGATGGAAGATTAAAAATCTCATTTATCTTGATATCTTAATATGTAATAAAAGTTCTGAATAGGAGTTTTTATTAATTGCACTGATTATTTTCAGAAACATCTTTATTAAGATGAATAATCTGATCTCCTGAAATTGTGGTGTAAAGTTGTTCAAGAGATCTCTAACTATATACTTTCCAGAGGTTGTTCTGATGTAAATCAAACTTAGGAGCTAGTGACCATGGAATCTTTGATCTATTTTAAGTGAGTAAGTCCCGTGATGGAGAGTCACTTTTCTTCAAGAAATTTACCCGTGCTCAGGGGGTGGTCCTACATTCGTGCACATATAGGCAGTACTAAAGGATCTCAGTGGTCTGTGGAAAGGGCAAAAATGAAGTTGGCAGGGAGCTGCAGTTCAGAGTTCTGGGAGGATTTAGAGAGGGAAGTAGTGGGGTAGTTTATGTACAAAATTCTAAAATTATAACTAAAATTAGAAAAATTCTAGATATGCCCTTCTGTCAATGGAATAAAAAGAAAAGAGAGGAAACATCAAAGAGGATAGGATAGTTTTAATCTTGGTAACTCAACCCTGAATATCCTCAATGGTTCAGTACTCGAAGCTTCCATGAACAGCTGTTTAGGAGCCACAAGTGAGCACACCATGACCTTCCGCCTAGCCACGGGAACTGCTACTTAGAGTTGCTATTATCCCACGTGGAGCCTTCTCAGAAAGCTGGCAACATCCCATGAGCACAAATAAACACCAGAGAGATGCCGTTTCATAAGCAAGCAGAAGCATTTGCGATCACAGTGGTAGGTCTGCTTGTCCACACTTACCGCGATGTTTATAAGAATTATTATTATAACCCTTTCTTGGCTCTCCCTTCTCAAAGTGGTAATCATGATTTAAAGACCGTATTTCTGCATGAAACAGGCCTACCTTCTGTCATTCGCGTACTTCTAGAACAGCAGCGCTGTGACCATACGACTTCTAGACCATTGGCTCTTTTTCTTAAATTAGTTGCTTTTCATACTTTTAAGCTTGTATGTTCTGTTTCCTTGCGGTTGTGTCAAGCAGAAAGCCTTTTATTTTTATAAGTGTGTGGATCTCTATCTGTGAGGACATGAAGTTCCTTCTTCAGCGTTGTGCTAGCTCTCTGTCTTATACTTCTCTTCCTTTTGCATACACCTAGTTTCACAGGTGTAGCTTCTCGATTATTCCTTTAGTAAAACTCAATTCTATTTTCCATAGTTTCTTCCTATGTGTATATTTAGTGTGCTACAAACCTTCTGGATAAGTCTTGGATTCTACCCTCCATGACTTCAGATAAACAGTCAAATGGTGATAGAGAACAGCTCAGCAGTTGCTTCCCTTCTACTCAGTGAACAGTCCTGAGGCTTCCCAGTAGGTATCTCTGGTAGGCCTCCTTTCCTTATTCCTACGGATGACTCTGTGCCATGTCTCTGTCCAGCTTCAGTTAGGACAGCCATGCTTTTTTACCTGGATAACCGCAACAGCCCTCAGAGCACAGCTTCTAATATTCATCACCACTGACCCATCATCTAGACGCGGCAGAATGTAGATTGGATTATGATAATTATTTCAAAGCTTAACAGCTTTTCACTGTACTGCAAACAAAATCCAGATTGTTTCTGCAGTCTTCTAGGAGCATCATGCCAGTCTTTGCTACCTCTTCAAACTAAATATTCTGCAAAGACACTGATGCTTTTCTCGCTTCTTTCATATGCGGTCTGTCTTTGGGTGCTTTGCTCTGCCTTAAGTACACCTTGCCAAAATTCTGTCTCCCTGAAACACATGGACAGACTTTCTTTTCCCTTCATCTTTCAGAAAAACTAATGCTTCTCTGCTAAGCTTTCCTTGTCCATAGCACCCCTAATGCAGTCTCTGGCCTTCAAATCTTATATATCAGTTTCATGCTTAGTTCCTATGTAGTACTAAAAGTAGATGGTATTTATACCTTTAATGAAACTCTAACTTGTTTATAAACAGTGTTCCCCCCTTTTATTGGAAATATGGTTCAGAAAAGGACTGTTAAATATTTATCTTTTATGAACATTAATGTTTTTTATATCAAATTTGTATTTAGGTATCACACCACAACAGGCTGATGTATTAAATGCAATTTGCCCAAGTGTAAACACATGGCTCTCTCTCTCTCTCTCTCTCTCTCTCTCTCTCTCTCTCTCTCTCTCTCTCTCTCTCTCTCTCTCTTTCTCTCTCTCTCTCTCTCTGTGTGTGTGTGTATGTGTGTGTGTGTATGTGTGTGTGTGTGTGTACAGCTGGTTCTTTTCTTTCACCATGTAGATTTTAGGCCTAGAATTCAATCTTCAGTTTAGAAGTACTTCATCTGCTGAACCATCCTACCTGCCTAAGGACCCTTTTCATATGAATTAAACTGTTTAAAAATCTTCCTCTTTTAAAAAATCATTTATTACTGTCTAAACAAATGTATAATAAGGCTGGAGCTACTTATTGTTAATCATTTATATGTAAGGTAAAATATGTAACATAAACATATTTTATATACATATATGTATACACGCATATGTACATTTTATATTTGTATGACATCCAATCTCATTTCAACAAGTTTTTAAAGCACATGAATTACTTTTCTACTTACTTTCTCCAGAAAATTGGAAGTTTTGCTCTCAGTAACACTCAGTTCCTTTCGCCCCTTATTGCTGCTGAGAGTGAGGGGTTCAGAGGAAATAAGTTTCCCCAAATTTGACTTGCAAAGACTTCTTTCCACCTTTAGTTTTCTATGAATCTCTGCCAATAACTTAAAAGCTCCTTAAGTAGAATAAAACATTATTTCAATAATATACTGATACTTATTATGAAGAAGACTATCTTTCCATGGTAATTTATTGAATGCTGGTTTATGAAATGTAAATAGGTTTCTCTACCAGAGAAAATCTTAAATTGATACCTGAGGATGTTTGCAAAGCTCTGTCTCGATGCTCTAATGTGGCCTTAAACAATTGGAATTTTGAATATCTTACAGAACTAATATCCAAACTGTATGATTTTGACACATCACCCTACATTTAAAAATAATAATATGAATAAATAAAATAAAATATTATTTACTATATACCACAGTTTTCAGTTCGTTAGAATTATATAGAGTTCTTATCCTACTTGCTATGAGACCTAGTCCCCTGCTCCACTCAGGAGGGACACATGGCCCTGATCATCCTAAGCCTTTGTTATTGCTTGTAAGATTTTGCGAGAACACTCTGACCTGGTTATGTCAGTTCTGTCAGTCATCCTTCAGCTGCAACCTGTGTAGATAATAGACTATAGTTCTAAGGTACCAGTACTTATTTTTGCTAATGCCTGGTATGGAAAAATAACTAGTACTGTACATTCTTTACTCAGTATTTATCTTTCCATTAATTTCCATTATTGGAACCAATTACACTTACTGCCTTCTAAGTGAGAAGGAAAGATGAATGTAATATTCACATATATATTTATGAGAAATAGAAAATAACATGTTTTAGTCACAATCATTATTAACTATATTCTGATAATTTGCTTTACTCAGTAAGACAGTGTCCATCAAGAAGTAGGTGGTTTTTATCTAATACGTTGTTTCAATAAGAGGGTATCTCTAACTGCAAGAAAATAAACCAGGCAAAGAGTGGGAGGTGTGAGAATATGAGCAAAGAGGTGAAGACCATGATGGGGATCCCCACTGAATCAGCTTACCTAAGCTAATGGGAGCTCACCAACTCTGGCAGGACAGGGAAGGAACCAGCATTGGACCAACCTAGACACTCGAAATATGGGTAACAGTTGTATTGTTGAACAGACTGCGGGGTCACTGGCAGTGGGACAAGGATTTGTCTCTACTGTTTGTACTGGCTTTTTGGAACATATTTTCTTTGGAGGGATACCTTACTCAGCTGAGATATAGTAAGGAGGGCCTAGCACCTTTCCGAAAACAATGTGCCTTACCCTCTCTGAGGAATGGATGGGGGGCAAAGAGCAAAAGATGGAGGGAATGCAAGGAAGGGAGGGAGTGGGAACTGGGATTGGTTTATAAAATGAAAAAATATAGGGTTTTTTAGATAAAATAAAATAAAATCAGGATAAAAGAAAAAACATTATTTTAATAAAATTATTGATTACTTGAGAAAATATACCTTTTATTATAAAATTATTGGTAGAAAAGAGTCATAAATGAATGAAAATGATTATCAATATATCAATTTCCAGTATTGCTGAAGCCTTTATCAGACCCTTTCTTGATGTGTTTTGAGACACTTTGTCAGATATCAATTAATATGGATCTTATATTTATTATTTCTTAAAATTTAATCATGTTTGTTTTAGAAATATTTCTAAAAGAGCCTATCATTGGATTTTCATAAGTGGTCTTTTACTTGGTAGAAATAAAATTGCGTTATAAATATTCTCCCATAACTTGATTATATTTTATTGCTTTATTTCTGACATTTTAGTTTAATTTAATTATAAAATAACTACACATATATTGGCTCATACATGCAAGTAGATTGAATTGTTCTTAGATTCTATAGATCTTTTATTTTTGTAATTGGATGTATTAAATTCTTTCTGAAATAAATTGTATACATTTCTATTCTGTTCAATATTGTAGGATAGTTTCTGTAGTTTCCAATTTGCATCATCTATCTATCTATCTATCTATCTATCTATCTATCTATCTATCTATAATCTATCTATCATCTATCTACCTATCATCTATCTATCTATCCATCTGTCTGTCATCTATCAAGTCATCATCATCTATATATCTATATATTCATTTGCTTATATTAAGGTATAATTGTGTCTCATTGTGGTTTTACTTTATATTTTTTTCCTTACTAACAAGGTTGCTCATACTACAAAATGCTATTAAACTTTCTCCGAAAACTGCTTCAAGACATCTAAATTTTTTCATTACATTATTGGCTTAATCTTACTTTTTTGGAAGTTTTTTTATATGTTTACAACACTCACTCTTGCTATACACCTAAGAAAAGCTTGAAAGTTTATGGATTATGCGACAGCATGCCTTAGATTCTCAATTTCTTATAGTGTGGATGTCAGTGGATCTAAGACCAAATGGGTTGGCCTACACTTGACAGTAATATTTAGTGTTGGATTTTCTCATTTTTGATGCCTAATCAACTTTCTTATTACTGAAAACATTGATTTTTTTAAAAAAAAAATCTAGCTCTTTTAATCTTGATGGCTATAAATTCAACTTTTCTAAATTTGTTTCCCTCTTCAAGAAGTATATGGATGAGCTTGGTAATTTTTATTCCTATTAAGATTTTAAATTTAACAGCCACATTTTTACAAAGAATGGAACAAGGAAGAATAATAAAAGAAAGAATGAAGAAGTAACAGAGGAAGCAGAACACAATAAAGGAAAACTGACTTTGATTTATACTTTCTTAAATCTATTTAAGAAAAAGGGTTGTGTCATCATCTTGATAACGTTGATGGTCTTCAACAACATTCTTAATCAGGTCATTTTTATAGGATGAACATTGATCTAGACTTATTAACCTCTGATTTCTGTATGATTTAAACCCTTAGTTACTAGTCTATCTTCTATTGTGCAGAAATGATACTTTTCAGTCTACAAATTTTTAATCTCTTTTTAATGAATCCCAGAACTTTGATATGGAACAATATATTTATGTCTTATATGTTTTCAGTAAAGTGTAGGTGGAGTTTTTCTGTTAGCAGTCACTCTCAAATAATTACACAAAAACTTAATATTAATTGTAAATGCTCAGCCAATAGCTCAGGCTTATTACTTGCTAAGTTTTACATTTAAATTGAACTATATTTTTATCTATGCTTTGTCATGTGACTCATGCCTGGTATTTTTCTGTGTCTGCTGGCATCTCCCCTGATGCTACACATCTTCTTTCCATCACTCTCAGTTTGGCTTTCCTGCCTAACTTTATCCTGTTAAGCTATTGGTCAATCAGCTTGTTATTAAATCATTGAGACTGACATATATTCACACAGTGTAAAGAAATATTCCAAATTTCCATGTTTTTGTTTAAAAATGAAAGTTTTAACTTTGACATGGTAAAATTACATGCAACAAAAACAGTTACCAAGTAAGAATTATAGCTACAATTTCTAATCCATTGTATTTGGCAAAGTTAGAGAAACTATTCTACTATCTAGTTTATTTTTGTGAGTCTAAAATTTTATATCTAATCTACCTTTTATTATAACTAAGAAAAACTTTAATTATGACTACCTAGTTTTGAACTTCATCAAAGTTCACAGAAAGGTATAATGTTACTTAATGACAGAGACATTTCCTGGACAGTCACCCAAAGTTCTGCAATATCAGGACATCTAATTTGGGCTTATAGGCCTGGTATATCTGACAGACATTTCTGAGAAGCAGGGAATTTTGAAAGACTCTTCTGCATTGTCTTGGCAAAGTTAGGCAGTCACTTTCTTTTGTGTCTTACTTTGTATAATTTGTCTTACTTGTATACTGTCAGCAGTTGAGATAAGAGCAGCTTCTTGCCTGGTGGCTAACTTCTTCTGCAATGAAAGCAAACTCCATATACATTTCTTTGATGCCAATTATGCCCATTATCTTTTCTGAAGTAGATTGATGCTGTCAGAAGCAGACATATCACACTTATAAAAAGTCTTAGGTTATTAAAGATATTAAATGCCATATTCTGTAGGTTTTGAAGTGTTTGAAGACCATCTATTTAAATATATCTGTTTATGGCCTTGTAAACACACCTACTATTATTAGGTTTTACTATTATCGAAGACTATCAATTTATATTTCTTAATTATACATTTTAAATGAGTTGCAAAAGCATAATACCCCAAACAAGGGTAGAAATATACATATAAAATAGGAAAAATAACTTTAAGTTTGTATCAATAAACCAAAAAACCATACCAATATAAAATATTTAAGACTAGTAGTTGCCTTTTGGTTTAAAAGTAGATCCAATAATCTATCTTTTCATTCTGTCATTTCTATATCCCCTGTTTTTCTTTTTAGAACAAGATCACTGACTCTAATGTCCTATGTCCAACTTGTTTTCTGATCATTACCAATAAAACTTTTAACTAATCCCCCTTAAATAATAATAAATATCAATAAATCTTTGGGTAATGTAGATATTGTTTTCTAGATTGCTTATTGTTCTAATTCCTATTGGTTAGGGCACTAGTTATCTTTGGAGGAACCTTGAGAAATTGTTAGCTCTTGGATGCAGTATCCTGTGAGGTTGGATCACCATAATCAGCATTCTGGAAGCTGTTTTGGATGCTGTATCACCTGGACCATCCATTTTTATTGGTGTTTGGTCCCTTTGTTCTCAAACTACATAAAAGTCAGTCAAAGATGATTTTTTTTTGTTTTGTGTTTAAATAGGTAAAATAAGTTTTGTGTTTAATAGTATTTCAGGTTTATTTTTATGTTTGTAGTCATATTTTTTCAGGTTTTTTTTTCTTGATCAAACTTGATTGTCTTTAACCTGGAATGAGTCCACAGCCTCCCATTTCCTGTGAAAGAAACATAATTTTTGACTTAAAGTTTGAAGTCAAGATATTTTTAAAACATATATAGGTTCATTTAATCTTTCAGTTTTCATAAGCCATTGTTTCTTATAAGCCAAAAGATTTAAAGACAACACAGTAATATAGAAGATCCAGGTTTTCTGTGTATTTCCCTTCTTCACTTGACTTATTTATCTTACTTTAATTCTTTTAAGCCATTTTAAGTACTTTATTATTTTAAAACTGTGCATTTCCCTTTTTTTGGCCATCTGTACCTTCTCATTTCTCTCTCAAGCCTATCTATGATTTTTAACACACTGTAACCTATTTAGTTTTTCTCTGTCTGATTCTATCTTTACTGCATTTCTGTAACCTTTTTTGTCTGCGTTAGAAAAACCCTAAATCCACTTACCACATAGCGCGTGTCTGGGGGACTCCTTTCTGTACCATGTCCTGTGTGATAGATTGCAGGACCCTGCATGTGGCTTAGCTCATGATGTGCTACCAGCTGCCAGGAGATGTGTCTTTGTATCACAGCTGGCATGAAAAACATGAGACTAAGAAGTTGCCTTTGGCTCTGTGTTTGTGTGTTTAGAATCTGTTGAAAGCCATTCAGTTCTAATGGGAAATTTCAGCTCTACATTGGAAAGCCATTTGTAAGTAGCATTTTCCTGTGTCAGCAGTCACTCTCAAATAATCACTCAGAAACTTAATATTAATTGTAAATGCTCAGATAATAGCTCGGGCTTGTAATTAGCTAACACTTACATTTAAACTAACCCATATTTATTATCTATGCTTTGCCATGTGACTCATATCTTTTCTACATGCCTGGTTTCCTCTGTGTCTGCTGGCATCTCCCCTGATGCTGTATTTCTTCTTTCCATCACTCTCATTTGGGTTTCTCACCTAACTTTATCCTGTTCAGCTATTGGCCAATCAGCTTGCTTACTAAACCAATCATAGTGGCATATAGACACACAATGTAAACAATATCCCACAGTAAAGTATTTTCCTTGATCCAGGAATCTTTGAAAGTATCTGTGTATTTAAAATTTATAGTATTTTGAGATTATTTTTAATTGCCTTTTTAGTTCAGACAAATATTTTTGGATTAGAGCACATCATCTAAACTATATAGATTCATGTACATTTTGAGATTTCCTGTGGTCATCATATATCTATACCTATATCTATACCTATATGTGAATATATATTCATTTCCTAAATAGTCATATATAATATATTGATTATATATATTCATTCCCTAGAATTACAGTCTCTAATATAATTACCTACTTCAGCTTTTATAGTATGCCTCAAACCTGGGTTACTTTCACGGTTTCATATTCTAAACTAACCTATAGTTGGCTATGAGAATTTTTTTTAACTTCCCTGTGCTGATAGTATATTTATTAACTTTCCTTTGGTTTTTCCAATTGCTTTTGATGTATGATAAAACTAGGTAAATGGGGTATAAAGATGTCAATTAAGCCAGGCAGTGGTGGCACATGCCTTTAATACCAGCACTTGGGAGGCAGAGACAGATGCATCTTTGTGAGTTCAAGACCAGCCTGGTCTGCAAAAGCTCGTTACTGTACAGCTAGGGCTGTTACAAAGAGAAACCCTATGTTGAAAAACCAAACAAAATAATAATAATAAAATAAAAAAATAAATCAATTAAAATGCCTTCCTAGACTGTCAAATATCTCAAGACTCCATTTTAATTTTATTTATATGTTTGTTTATTTATTTATTTTAAGGAAGGTAATAGTGACAATATCTCTTAGGATTTACGTCTTGCTACAAGGTGATTTGGCAGACCTCTTTTTAGATATGTCCTAATTCCCTGTCCTTGAGTTTGGCAAACATGTGATTCTTGAAGTAGTATTACTATGGGAATTCTGAGACAAGATTATAACAGAAATAACATTTCTCTGAACTTGCATGCTGAGATAATGTCCTAACTGATAAGAGGAGACTATGTAGAGAGGCTACATGTGGATTTTCTGGCAGACATCTAAGGTATAAGATTAGACTGGACTTAGCAAAGCATATGAATGAAGATTTTCCAGGTGATTTTGCAATGTTGGCTATTGGACATATTACCCTTGTATGCTATTTAACTTATTGACACCAAGAATGTAAAAAAATGATAAAAATAATAATGGTTAAGAATTTCTTCTGTTGTGATGTTTAAGTCATCAATAGATGCCTGAAATAATTTGGTCATATTTAGTCACACTCTAGCAGTCTTTGATGATTTTATCTATATACCACTTAGAACTTATTATATAGCTGTATGCTACCAAAAAACATAAAATTAACTGTCTTGTGGCTATTCATTATATTACTTATATCTATCTATCTATCTATCTATCTATCTATCTATCTATCTATCTATCTGCCCGTTCATCCTCTGTCCATCCATCCATCCATCCATCCATCCATCCATCCATCCATTTCTTTATTTATTCTGGAGCCAGGCCATACAGAGCTAAAATGGCAGCACTTAATTACCCCAAAACAATGCTTTATCTCCTCTCCTGATATCCCTTTGAGCTTGCTGCTTTAATTTTTGCCTTCAGCTCACATCCACATTCCAGGCATCAGAGAGAGAAAATGGCAGGAAGCACAAAATGGGTCTTCCTTCCAACTGAGTGAACTTGTATTAGAGAGATTTCCTTGGAGGTACAGTTTATGCTTCATTGGCTACACCTACTGCAAGGGAGCTTGGAAAATGTAGTTTTAAGTTTGACAAATTGCCATTTGAAGGAAATCAGTGTTCAGCTGGCTAAGGAAAGCTGAGAGAATGTGTTTGAAAATGTTTCTACTGAAACTACTTCCTGCTTTCACTCGAAGCATCTTTACTCTTCCATATTGTCTCCTACAGAGCACATGGCTGGAATTTACATAGTTTCTTAATTTTTTATTAATACATTCATATTTACTGTGATTAGATCTATGTCTGACAACTTATTTAATATTTCTTTTTCTTTATTCTTACTGGGAATCTTTAAAATTCAAATAGGCATGCTTATCAGGTAATAAATACAGGTAATAAATACAATCACCATCGTTACATCCTTATAATGATATTGTTGAAAAGGACTGAATACATGGGCTCACAGCTTTGTGAATTTTTATTTAATAATATGGATTTTATCTATCAGAAAGCTGTTTCTGAAGTAATTAGCATCTAAAGGATAATGTATTTTTTTCTTTTATTGTTTAAAAACTTCATACAAGTGTGTCCTAACAAGTCCCCCCAAGTGTGTCACCTTCACTATTCCCTCCCAATATGATGTGCTGTTCATTTCTTGTCTAAGCACTAAATACCCATAACGCTGCTAGTATGTGCATGGTTGTAGAGCCATCTACAGATGATAGGAAACTTCTCAGGGGCTGGATTGTGAAAAAATACTAGCCATCAGTTGATAATAGCACTGTAGATAGACATGGGACTCATGTTCGTCTCTGTTTACTATGCTGTTACTTGGTCTGACTTGATCTTATGCAGATTTTGCACCTGTTCTCACAGGTGCTCTAAGTTTGCATGTGCTGTGTTCGGCACATTTCGTTATAGTCATCTACTGCTTTTTGCTCATCTTTCCACCCTCTATTTCATGATGATCCTTGAGCTTTAGGAGGGGTGTGTGTGTGTGTGTGTGTGTGTGTGTGTGTGTGTGTGACATAGATATATAAATGTCCCATTTAGGGCTGAATACGTTGCAGTCGCTTCACTGTTCACTGGAGAGTTATGGTTCTCTATTAACAAACATCTTTTTTGGTGTTTTGCTTTGGTTTTGTTTGGCTTATCACACTAGGGTTTCTCTGTGTACCTCTGGTTGTCCTGGAACTCACTCTGTTGACTTGAGTGGCCTTGAACTCAGAGAGATCTGCTTTATTCTGCTTCCCAGAGAGCTGGTTTTATAGGTGTGCACCATTGTCACCCATCCAAATATTTTTAACTTTCTCTTTATTTACTCTTTGTGTCTCTCACACCATGCTTCTCAATCCCATTCATTTCCCATACTTTCACATCTATCCTCTGCATTTACAACTCCCCCAATAAAATAAATTTAGGAGATAAAAAGAAGGAAAAGGAAAAATGGGAAATTCTCTTCATGGAAACTATAGTGTGAAACTGAATAAATCCTTTTATCCATATATATTTATGTGCAAGTATTCATTGCAAAGAATCATTGGTCTGGTTCAAGGACTCTGGTTTCTGCTACACTATCAATGCTGGGTCCTCACTGGAACTCCTCTTGGATATCCCATTATTGCCTTGTGTCATGGAGGTCCTGCCTTGGGTCTGCAGGACTGACACCGTCACTTGCTCCATCAGATCATTAATGGGGTGGATGTTGCGATGGACCAACTCATATCCCTGGTTCAGGGCCGAGGTAGTTGCAGGATTTATCAGCCCACCAGTTCTTCCCCTTTTTTCACCACCAGAGTGAGCTCTCCAGCATTGCCCTGGCTAGCTCACCCCTTGCAGCGATGAGCAAGGGGGAGGGCCAGATCTGCTTTTAGCCTTCAGTATCCACACTTAAAACACTTTCAGGGCCAGCTCTATAGTGCTGTCCAGGCGAGGTGCAGGGTCCACTTTCCGCAGTGTCGCAGTTGGCTTACCCACACCTCCGCCAACAGCTGTGCTGCGCTGCCCTGATAAGGTGAAGAGCTTGACCTCCTGAGTGCTGCAGCCAGAGAGGGGCAAGAACAGCTCTCCCATCTTTAATCTCAGAGCCAATTCTCCCAACTACCTCAGACAACTGGGGGTACTTCTACCATGCTCCTTCTACAGGGTTAACTCTACTGTGTCGCCCAGGCGAGGCACAGGGCCCATTCTCCTGAGCACTGTGACTGCTGAGGAGTTGGGTCAGGTTTCCCATCTGCTGCAGGTTGGAGGGGAGAGGAGAAGAATCTTTCCCTCACCACAGGCATGACCTGCTCCTATTCTCATGCCCTCAGGGCCAGCTCACACAGTTGGCTCTATTTTGTTGCCCAGGTGAGGTGTAGGACTCTCTCTTCCGAGTGCTTTATATAGTGAGGTTCACAAGGAGGTAAGAAGCAACTAATGCCAGTGGTAATTAAGACTATGCTAACTAGAGAGCTGAGGCAATAGGAAGCCTAGTAGCCATAGTAATCTTGAAGCATGAGACTGGAAGAGTTCTTTTGGCTGGAAGAATAAGCACCTTAGTCTTAATAATAATAAGACATTCTACTCACTCTAGAAAAGAAGGATTAATCGAGGGGGGGGTGGAGGAGGTGATACAAGGTATAAGTTTAATCTAGGTGATTGGAAATGCGTTCAGTGAAGAAAAGAACATTAGAGAGTGTTCCCATCATGTGCAGTTCTTGCACAGGCAGACTGTGGTTGTGACTCGGTCCATTATTCCCCCTTCATTCTCTTGTCTAAGAATACCACGCTCGGTTTCAGAATTGATTTTATTTCTTCCTTCTTGCATCTAGGGTCACTTCACTTGATCACCGTTCTCACTTGTATACCTGATTCACACCAGTTCTTCTTTTACTCATGACAAAGTTGGGTGTGACCGAATCCACCTGCTGAAATGCTGTCAACTAACATCTGTTGTGTAACCACACGTTCCTGAAAGACTTTCACACCAGACCAATCATAAGCATAGTTTTGTTTTTGTTTTTGTTTGCCTGAAATGGGTCAATTTTCTTTATCGAATTTACACCATTATCTCAGGCCAGAGTTTGGGGAAACTGTTGGTACGTGTATCCGCAAGGTTAATCACTAGTCCTCGTGGAGAGCTGCTTGACATGCAGTGTGTCTTCAGAGACGTCTTATACCCAGATGCTCTGCCATATTGAGAGTTTTTTTTTTTTAAAAAAATTCTCCTATATGCATATGCTATTCACAGTCAGAGTGATTTTGATGCTCTTTACCTGTTTGAAAACAACCCACTTTTGATTTGTGATTGTACAGATTAAGGATGTGCCTTAAACTGATAGTTTTTCTCCCATGTTGTTAATATCTACTTTATTTTTAAAACACTTTCAAATGTACAAAAACCCTGAAAATATGGTGCAGAATTCATGTGTGCCCCACAGCCAGCTAGGTAGAGGATTAATTTGGTTAGTGTGTTAGTGTTTGTTTGTCACAATTGAGGACTCAATAATTCTTTATGTTAATTTTCAATAAAGCCTGAAATTTATTTAGCTTTCCTTTTGTCCTACTGTCCTTTTGAAGCACGCAGGTCCCAGCCAGAATACCATATTCTGTTTAGGAGTCATATCTTCTCACTCTCCTTGTCGTCATGGTTATCTTTCGCCCCCTCTTTATTTTTTCCTTTTAGTTTCTAAATTTCTTTTTGTTGACGTGCTTTGAAATTCATGTTGATAAAGATTCAGAAAAGATTTTATAAGTCAAGTTTTAACTAATTCACAAGTAAATGTAGGTATTAGATAATAATAACATAAAGGTAAAGTACTTATACACATGAAACCATCATTTTGACGTATACAGATGAATAATGCCCCACATTACTAATATTCCACATTCAATTGTTTTACATAGCATGTCTATTTAAAATAGTTACTCATGAAATAAATCATCATACATTTGGCATATGCTTAATTAAACATAAAAACTACAAGTCACGTTTGTTTAAAGTTCTTTTATAATTTTAAATTTAATTATCTGAAAATTATCAATCATGTTATTAGTCCACACTTGAAATTGCATGCCTGTCAGTGTAATTATTAATGCCAGCCCATTTACTGGCTCATTTACTCTGGATATGCACGATTATGTGTGACATTTAAAAAAGAACACTATTTTCATCAGGGTACACTCTATCAGAAGATCAACAAAAGACCTATTTCTGATAACTCTCTTACTTGCTGTTTTCCTGACTAAATTCATAGACTGAGAGGAACCAGATGGTAATGGAAAATACACCAGTGGTAGTCTATTTAATTAGTATCTTAAATTGCTTTTCTTTCTACTCCAGAAGAATTTATATTTTATTTCTTTTATTACAGAAAGCAAGAAAATGTAATCCCTTGCATTTTATGATATTTCTACATTCATTTCTCATTTGAATTCCACATATATTCTGTAATATAGCACAGAAAATATAAACTCACCAGGACTCACTCACCTTTGAACACAGCGGAAGCGAATTCATATTAATATGTATATTTGCTTGGCTCACTTAATCACATTTATGAAACACAAAGCCTCCATTCCTTTTCCTGCTGACTCTATTCGTTCTTCCCCTGAAATGCTGGAAAAATATGTCCTCTGAAACAGCCACTGGGCAGGAATGCAAAGTTCATGTTGACATAAACTTAGTGTTTGATAAAGTCTTCTGGTTTTATACTCCATTTCATACTCCCCTTATATTATTCATATATTTTACTTGAACATATTTGTTGTATTTGCTTTATTTTTTTCATTGTGATGAAATAATTTCACAAATGCAATTTAAGGAGGAAGCAGATTATTTGACTCCTAATTCTAGGCTACAGAATCCCCGTCATGTGGAAGTCAAGGCATGAACTTGAAAACTTAAAGGAATAGTCATATACACAATTAAGCAGAGAGAAAAATGTGTTCACCCATGTCTGTTTGGGCTTAGGCCCTCTCCGCACTAATACAGGCCAGAGCCAAAGCCCAGGAAATGAGCCTACCCACTTTGGTCTGGGTTTTTCCACATACACTAGCAGCATTGAGAATTTTTTTACAATGGACATAGCCACAGGCCAACTTAATCTAATGACTCAGAACTCTATATTTGTTGACAATTATACGCACCTACCACACTGACTTACATAATTCCTAGTATATGCTTGCTTCTGTTTTGCATTTAATGGTTTTACTGCTTACTTTAAATATTGTAGACACTCAAATAAGCAGATAAATAAGACAAACCATAAACCCATCAGTCCTCGGACAAAGTAATATCAAAAGTGGTTATTGTCATGAAGAAATACAGATAAATGTGAAAGAGAAGCATACTAAGTTACTTTTGAGGTAGATAACAAGATTCTGATAAGAAACAACCACCTTGCTCAGCCTTGATACAGGGAGGAGGGACTTGGTCCTGCCTCAACTTGGTATGCCAGACTTTGTTGACTCCCCAAATGAGGCCTTAGCCCCTCTGACGAGTGGACAAGGAGCAGCAAGGAGAGGGGGTAGGGGGTAGGAGAAGGAGCTGATGTAGGTTTGTAAAATAAAAAAGAAGAAAAAATAATAAAAAATGAACCAAACAGGAGAAGAGTCAAAGGATCAAGGTTACAGTCAAAGTGGACACCCAATTCAGTATTCCAGCATTTGAAGAAGCTTTGGGAACTGATCATATGCTCAAAAAATATCTGAATATACCTGCTGAATAAGATTATAATTTCTGCTGAAGTAATTGAATGGAACTCTGCTATTTGCAAAAATCTTTGGTTTCTGAGCACCAAGGAATTTGCAATTGCCATATAAAGTACCTCCAAAGGAAGCATCCACACCATCTAAAATCATTCCCTTGTTGAATTGCATCTGAATTTTCAGTTTTCCAAAGTAGTTTTGGAAGGTGTTGGCAGGAGCTTTGCATTCAGAGCTTTCTGCTTTCCTATAAAAGACCCCCCTTTGCCTTCCGAGGAGAGCTAATGGGCTCCTATCCCGGAGAAAATCTCTTGCGCATTCTAAGACTATCAAGTCCCAGGTAACACTGAGAAAATTCCTTGCTTCAAAGTTGTAATAGAAAACTGTGGTCTGATGCTCTTCTTTTTACTAGTTTGCTAGGGAAAGGGGATCACCTCATCATTTTTTCACACATTTTCCTCCCCGTTATGTTTATCATAAAGAGTTAAAATAGTGTAATTGCTGGTTTTAATGTCAAATTGTCACGGATTAGAATCACCTGAGTAGTAAGCGTCACCTGAAAACTTGCCCTGATTACATTAATTATGGTAAGACCCATCCCAAGTGTGGTCAGCACCTTCTTGTAGCAGCCCACACAAAAACAGTTTATCACAAATGGAAGAGGCTTGTCTGGCCTTCCTGCTTGTTGACATGTTGAGTTACTCTGTTGCTGCTGCTGTTGCTGTTTCTTTCCCTGATATGACAGCCAGAATTTTCAGGATTCCATGGCTGACTAAATAAAAGGGCTCTCCAAGACACTAACAGATTTTAGACTTCAGACTGGGATGGCAGAGGTGCACAGTCGACTACAGTAGGCAATTACCAGGTTGTCGGCCTCTCCAGTGTGATATGGGCAGTGTGGGACCACTCCTACTGCTGAAACCTTAGCCTCAGGGACTAAATAACCGCTGGATCTTCAGCCTCTCAGGTACAAGACAACTTAATAGATACATAATTTCCCGCTGTCATTAACTCAGACTGGCAAGTAAAATATAACATAAAGCAGAAGAAACTGACTACTCCAACTTAACACCATAGAGAAACTCTAAACTTACATTGGGTATGTGTATTGTACTTATAAAGAAACCTATACAAAGCCGATAGTGATTTAGAAGCCCTTTTAATTAGCTATAAACTCAGAATTTGACTGAGTTAAATTTAAACATTTAAATCAATTGCTCTTCGTGTTATTTTGTAGACAAAGAAGGAAAACGCTTTATTTTTAATATTGTTGGCCTTTTATTCTTAAGGTAAACTTTAAGATACATGTTGAAAAAAGTAGATCCTAAGCCAACTTTTGTGTAGGATGTCCTTCTATATATGTGTTGCTTTTATTGGTTGATAAATAAAGCTGTTTTGGCCACTGGCTCAGCAGAGTAAAGCTAGGCAGAAAATCAGAACAGATATAGAGCAAGAGAGAAAGAGAGAGAGAGAGAGAGAGAGAGAGAGAGAGAGAGAGAGAGAGAGAGAGAGAGAGAGGAAATGCTATGTAGTCACTGAAAGAGTAACATGCTGCACTGGTAAGCCACAGCCTCATGCAATATGCAGATTAATAGAAATGGATTAATTTAATAGTTAGAACTATCCAGTAAAAGCCTAAGACATTGGCCAAACAACTGAAAATAATTCTCAGAGCAGTTATTTTGTAAGCTGCTGTGGGAACGAACTAGTGAGTGTACCAGTGGGTGGAGAAAAACTGGTCTGGTGGGACCAGGCAAGACGGAGAAAAGCCTGCCGTCTACATAACTTCTGGATGAAATGTTAATATTTTTCCAGAGTGACATCTCTCTCATTGTTACGAAGCAGGCATCAATGTGTTTAGTAGATCGTTTGCATTGTGTTGACATTAGCTGTACATGTCTATTTGACTTGAAGGGTTTAGAATTCTATAATGGATTAATATTTTCTTCATGCTAAGAGATGTGATGGGTATTGCTAATGTAACTGACTCATATACATATAGTTGTGCATATAGTTAATATTCTTGGCTATGTCAAAGTTTTTGATTAGTATATGGCTCAGATAAACATTCTTCAAGTGGGAAAATAATTTGCTCATAAACCCTTTATGTTTTCAAAGATGGACTTTGTGATGAAGTGTATGTGAAATTTCATATATATTTGGCTGCATATTTAGCTACCAGCCAATATTTAATGCTACTCTATAAAATATTAACATGGAAAAGACATCACACAGAGAAATGGTAATATTTCTTGCTAACAGATACTGAATACTATTCATATATTTTCAAATGCCTTAGGCCCTGTACAAAACAGAGCCTGAAGTGCTGAGACTTCTGAATAACGAGTGGAAAATATTCCATTGCCCACACACTGCCATTATTCAAATGAAGAATCTTAGAAAATCTGCATGAGCTCTTCTGTCTTGTGTCATGAGCTCACATATCTGGAAGTAAGTGCAGGCCAAAGTTTCTGACATTTGAGGGGACACTGGGAATGATGCAATTGTGTTTTACATTGATTCAATGACCCCCTTTTCAGAACCATGGTGAGCATGAAACAGATACAGAGGTCAGAAGTTCCTCTGCACTGCAATGGCATGTCAGAGCTTTCCAGATTGCCACCATAACTGATTTTAGTTTGGATTTAGTATTTCAATTATATTCAGCCAATTTAATTCTCAGTACATTTCAATTCAGTACCCTTTTAAAAAATTCAACACATGTCACTAAATATGCATTGTTTTTTATAACCAAGATTTATAAAATTTCTTAACTTTATTTTCATTATTCCTTTATTTTACATCTTTTCAAAAACACAATTGATAAAAGTTTGAGGAATAAAAATACAGTAAGTAAGCATATCTACTCAGAAATAACTGTGTGAGGCCATAGCTGTACATATTTTAAAATATCTAAACACAGGATTTAATGAATGTTTGCAAGCCTACTATATATATTTTAAGTTTTTAATTTATAGTCTTTACAAGCTCATACTAATATAGTTGAAACCATAATGTAAAATTTGAACGTATTTTCTCTCTCTTTCTGCAGTATTGGAAATCGAGTCTGGGGTCTTGTGTATGCTACTGAGCTATATTCTATCTATCTCCTTACTTTTCATTGGTCTCATCGAGTTGGCCCTGCTGGTCTTGAAACCAATCTGTAGGTCAAAGTCACCCTAATGTTTCAAAAAGACCTGCACCACCAGACCTTGATAATGTTTTCTTTAAGTCAATCTCCAAATAGGATATTTGTTTATGTATTATATGTAATTTATTTTTTATAAACAATCCTACTTTGGTTCCTGCAGACATTGCCCAAATGTGTATTTTATCACAAATTGATTGCTAATGTTAAAAATTCTTAAGGAGTTGAGTTGTGTAGACTTTAATATTTTGCAGAATGAATGATCATGATTTCAATCATCATTAGCCTAGTTTTATCAATGATGAATTCAAACATTTTATTGTGGGTACTCATTTTTATTTCTTTTCGTTAGATGGAGCTTAGTGCTTCATTATTAATTGTGAATAATATCATATTTTGATAAGATCTCATGCGATTCTTTCTCTTTTCCTTGTGAAGACAGTTGTTTAGCTTTTGTATTCATCTTGACAATTATTTTTTTCTCTATGGGAAAATAAACAAAAATATTCATGGGATCCTTTCTATAGTTAATTGGCTCCAAAAATGAAGCCAAGATTTTCAGTATTAAAAATTAATAATTACCCCCTTAGTTCTTTCACAATATTTGGGAACTCAGGCAATTCTAATTATTTCTTTTCTGAAGACTTTTCTAATCATATTACTAGTTGTGGTCATTTTTCACTTTAGAAACTTTTACGCTCTAATCATGGCTTAATTTCTTGTATTTTAAAGTTCTCTGTTGCTCTGTTTTTCTCTCATTCTGTCTGTGTTTCTCTTTCTTTGTGTCTGTCTATATTTATGTCTCTGTCTCTCTGTCTGACTGTTTCTCTCTCTCTCTCTCTCTCTCTCTCTCTCTCTCTCTCTCTCTCTCTCTTTCTTTCTCTCTCTTGGGGTTATGTGCAAATTAATAACTTTCTTTATTAGCCCAGAAACGTGTTGGCTGAAACAAAACTAAATAGTAGCACATATTTTCAAATATCCTATGATTTCTAGAATTTTATTTTTTAAGGACAGATGCTACACTCTCTTACTTCTTACATATTACATTGTATTACAATAACCTCCATTTTAGTACAGCATCAAACAACAACTGCTAGTTAATTTCAAAACATTTTTAGTTGGTATTCTGTTTGTATTTGAATGAGGTAATCCAGACGCAGAAAGACAATTATCACATGTACTCACTCATAAGTGGTTTTTAAACATAAAGCAAAGAAAACCAGCCCACAAATCACAATCCCAGAGAACCTAGACAACAATGATGCCCCTAAGAGAGACATACATAGATCTAATCTACATGGGAAGTAGAAAAAGACAAGATCTCCTGAGTAAATTGGGAGCATGGGACCTTAGAAGAGGATTGAAGGGGAGGGGAGAGGAAGATAGGGGAGCAGTGAAAAATGTAGAGTTCAATAAATTTTTTTTAAAAGGGATGAAATATGAGAACTTTAAAATAGCTTTTTACCCCATAGCCTCATGCATGCTCAGAAAGAATGCTACCAGTGGGCTAGATCCCTATTTAACTGATCTTGACTATTATTTTTTGATAAATTCAAAATTTAAATTAAATTTTTTTTATCTTTAAATTTACTGCAGTGATTAAACCAAGGTATGCTAGAAGAATCTATTCAGGGGGTCTAAGGAGACTACTTCTTAGCAAATCTCAATATTATTCTATATTGATGCCTTACCTATTAATTGATACAATGATTGCCCTTATTATCATATCACTACCTATAATAATTGGAAAAAATCTTGAAACTACCACCATCTATAATATCTTTAGACTTTATAATTAATATACTAAGGTGAGGCATATACTACAGTCAATAATAATAAATAGTAGAAGGAGATATTTTGATCATGATGTCTTTAACATTTGAGCTCCACTTTAGTCAGGTTCCATAAGGCAGGTAATTTTGATTTTAATATGGAAATTTTTGCAGGAACATTTAATTGTGAATACTCTTTTATACTTTCACATTCTTACAGTATAAAGTATAAGAATATCACTTTTATTAGACACCTATCACCATGTATAAAACTCAACTCCCAATGGATCAAAGACATCAACATAAAAGCAGATACACTGAACCTGATAGACGAGAAAGTGAAGAATAGCCTTGAACTCATTGGTATAGGAAAAGACTTTCTGAACAGAGCATTGATATCACAGGCATCAAGAACAACTATTAATAAATGTGAGCTCAAAAATCTGAAAAGCTTCTGCAAGTCAAAGGACACCTTTAATTGGAAAAAGCAGCATTCTAAAGAGAGAGAAAATATTTTTTATCAACTTTACTAAAAAAAAAACCCACTGAACATTAAGAAAACAACCAAATTTAAAAAAGGGTACAGATTTAAATTAAAAAAATCTTAAAATAGGAAACACAATTAACTGAGAGATACTTAAAGAAATGTACAACATCCTTAGTCATTAGGGAAATGCAAATCAAAACTACATTGAGATTTCATCTAAAACCAATCAAAATATCCTGGATTGATAAAACAAATGACAGCTGATGGTGGTGTTGATATGGGTTCAGGAGAACATTCATTCATTGTTCGTGAGAGTGAAAACTTCTTCAGCTCCGTTGTAGTAATCAGTGTGATGGTTCCTCGGAAAAATGGGAAGAGATTTTCCTGAAGATCCAGAAATACCACTCTTGGATGTATACCCAAAAGACTATATATTCAACTACAAAAAAAACTTGCTCAATCATGTTCATTGCTACTCTGTGCATAATAGCCAATAATTGTAAACATCCTGGATGGCCATCACTGGATGAATGAATAAGGAAAATGTAGTACATTTACAAGGTGGAATATTGCTCTACTGTTTTTGAAAAATCACGAAATTGGCAGGTAAATGGAAGAAGCTAGAAAAAAAAATCATCCTAAATGAGATAAAACAGCCCCCAAATATAAATACGGTTTGTTTTCACCTATATAGAGATTTTTGCTATTGTCTTCAAAAAGCAAGCTACAATTCACGGAATAATAGAGGTTAGGTATAGAGTAAGGGACTAGAGGGAAGGGAATGATCTCTATAGAGGGGGAAATAGAATAGTTAGTTTAAAATGGATGGGATGAGAAGTGGAATGGGAGAACCAAGTGGGGAGGGTAAAGGAAGAGGAGTGGAAAGGAGGCAATATGGAAGGGACAGCTAAAATTAAGGGACATTTGAGAAGTGGCATGGAACTCTACTACAGCGGAAACTTCTTTAAATATATGCATATATGATTAAAACCTAAATGGAGTCACCAAATAACTGGAGAAACAAAATTCCAATGAGACATCTCTTGTCAACAAATGAAACTTCCAGTTCCAAGAATGGGTTATAACTGAGCTATTAGCCAAAGTGCCCCATGTAACAAATCAAGCAACACAGACTATTTCAAAGACTATTGTCATTCTCAAAAAAAACTGACAGTAAGTTTCTATTGCTGAAGACAAGGCCTACTTTAACTCATTTAATAATGAGTAGTTGGGCTGATATCTATCTAGTGCCTTCACCCCAACTAACCAATTGTACTCTGCACAATTGCAGGGGAGAAATGTAAACACCAAAGCAGCTACAAACCTTTCAATTTACCATTGTAACCTGCCTGCAAGAAATAGGCTAGTGCAACAGTCGTGCCAAAGTTGTGAAAGTAACCAACCACTGTCCAATTGGTTTTTAAGCTTAGTCTATGTGATGGAACCAACGCATGTCACTGTTTGGGTGACCAAGAACCCAAGACTACATAGGTTATTGACCTAGGGGTAAAACAAATATTACAATTCTGCTAAAGGAACAAAGTAATAAAATGGCTCCTAACAACATTCTGCTATACTCCTAGAGCAGTGCTCTGCTAAGCCAACATCAGAGATGCTTCCTCCTGATGGGAACAAATACAGACACCCGCAAATGGACAATGTGCAAAGAGCGAGGGACCTGGAAATACTCAGTATTAAATAGATTATTTTCAACAAATCCTTCCCATTGGACTCTGTTGGCAAGGAGGCAGAAAGTGTAAGCCAGTGTGGATGGGTGATACCACGGAAATAGTGTCTTCCAGACTCAACAGGACTGATGGACTTATGAACCCACGACGACTGTGGTGACATGCACAGAGCTTACACAATTATGAGGTAGATGGTATACTAATGCTGAGAGAGGAAATAGATACAGCCTTCAATCCCAAACCATAAGCTATCTTCAATTGATAACTTCTCACTAAGGAAAAAGTAGTCTTCACCAAAGACTCTCGCTGTGTCTACAAAGCACATTTAAGGGCAGGTACCTTAACCAGCAGTAAGTAAGTGGGCAACACAATATGAACTCAGTGATATTTTTTGCAAGTTTCTGGTTTCATAATGCTTTGTCTGGGCTTTTCTCTTATAGATCTTTTGCTTATATGTTGTGGTTTCTGATTTTGTTTAATGAGATTTCTGTATTTGTGAATGTGTGTGTTTCTCAGCATTTGGATGTACTTCTGCTGTTTCTTTTCCCCAATTTGTTTATTTGTTTTATCCTATTCTGTTTATTTAAGTTCACCATTATTATTTTTAGACGGATGTCTGTTTTCTAAGGAGAGAAAGGAAGAAAGGTTGTGAATTTGGGAGTTAGGGAAGTGGGGATGATCTGCCAGGAGTTGAGGCAGGCAAACCATAATCAGAATGTATTCTATAAAAAAATGTAATTTCAATTTCTAAAATATCTTGTTTTTATTTTAGAAGTTAGTGAAATTGTGACTGTATTACAGTGCTTTGTAACTGGAAAATGGCCTCTTTTGGTATAAATGTAACCTATTAGAAGGACTCCTGAAAACATGTAGTAATTACTTTTACTGCAGTCATTGCATGTTGCCTACTATTTTGCTAGCTATAAAAATGCAATGTAAAAATCTATTATTTTTTCTGTGCGGGCATAATTTCGAAGATAGTTGGATACCGTGTATTTACTAGTGTGGACAGATGCACAGACACACAGAGCTACAGAGTCCTTCCTTCTGGAAATATTGTTGTTACCTAGTCACTTGATGATGGATCAGTTAAGAATTACAACTTATTTGTTTATTGCCTTAAAGTTGGATTAGTGAAAAAAACATGGATACAAAAGAAAATATTTACATCTCAGAAATAAACATGAAATCTCTTAAAACATGAATATTTCTCCCATAATTTACAATAAAAATTTTGTAATAAACACATTGATAAAATTGTTTTACTGTTTTATTCCATTTGCTGAGTGGATAAGAGAATTGGATTTCTATTCTCCTTGGGTATAAGAAGGGCTGCCTATAAGAAGTGGGCAATAAATATACACTAACAGAAAAGATTAGTAAATAAATCTAATGCATATAAATATATTTGTACACATGGTTGTCAGTAAAAAGAGCCTAATTGAGACTTGTGGCAATATCAATCAGGAAGGTGGGTCATGTGTTAACTAAGGTACTATTTGAATACTCAATACTTTTCCATTTACTGACCTACATCTATCTCTAAGGAAGGCTAGACAATTTAATTCAGATACTCCAGAAGGATAAACAGGACTAACATAAATGAATGGGCCTTCCCCCTGTGCCTGTTCCTTGGAATTAGGCTCAGCTTTATCTTAGTTAGTGACAAGTGCAGTGTATCTCAGTTATTGTCTTCTGTTTATACCATCGTTGTCGCTTCTAGAGGCATCTGTCATACTGTATTCAGTTCACTGTGCATTGTGTTAATGCTCTGAGCTAGCTGTAGGGTATCTGCTTAGGAATGACTGGAGGTAGTCCCAGTAGGGACCAGTGACAGCAGAGAGAATAAGCAGAACGACCCACAGATGTACAGGCTTCCAACAATTTTACAGAAGTGTGAAGAATTATAGTAGAAAATAAAACACCTCATGCTGAGACTGGCTTCAAGCCTCCCCGGAGAACCTTCCACTTAGACAATCTCTTTCATCCTGTGAACACAGTGTTCTATCTGAGGGAGTTTAAGTTTCATATTAACAAATTGGCTTAATTATTTTTAGCCAAACTGTTAACTACCTGCAGTGACTTCAGAAAGAGCGTCAAACAAGTTTAAGTTTTTCTTTTAGAATGAAATTGCACAAAGCAGTAAAAAGCAGGATTGAGTTTTCACTAGGAAGAGGCATGGGTACCTACCTGTCTTTGGGAGAGGTTGCAGCCAGGTAGGGAGCTTCTAGGCAACCCCTGCTTCTAGGAAAAGAAGTAAGACATGTCAGCTTGCTCACAGTGACAGCCTTTGTTGATTGTGAAAGATCCTTTCCATTATTTTGTTTAGATTTCTAATCTGGTGTTCATCAAACAGAAGCACTGAGGTATGCTAATTGAGATGTGCTTTGCCAAACTCCTCAGAGCATATAGATATGAATATTTTATTACAAAGAATCCAGCGTAAAAGCAATCAGTCTGGTAGTTTTCATTTTTTCCCCATTGGCTATGGTGATTTTCATTTAAAATTGATTGTGGTCAACAATTATTTCCTTTTACAATATAAGAATGCCTACTCTCCCATATTCACTGGCCTGATTGCCGAAATATTGAAGAGTCCTAAAATGCTAAAATAGTTTACTCATGATTACTGACTAGAGGTTCATAACCTTAGTCATCCCCATTTTGTATCATCAGTGTTACAAGCTCTTGAGCTCAACCCACTTTTGGTTGTCATCATCATGTTGCTTGTTGATTATGACTTTGCTCTGCTGTATTAACAATGTCCGGGTTTCCATTTGTTTCCTTCTATTATTCTGTCATATATAATGACAATTTATTAATCTGCTACGGAAATAGATAATTTCCATTCAATAGTTTAGTTGAAATCCTTCCAGGTCTTTTCAAGTTAGGAGAGAAAATTCTGGAAGAATTCTGGGTTGCTATCTGACAGATGCCTTTGGCTGACCAGGATAACTTATGTGGCTGCAATCTGACTGAACTTTTGCTGTCCTTGTCCCAACTTTGTTTCTCAGATCACTTCCTTTAGAAAATTTGCAATTTTTTTTTTGTTCATTAGATATGTCGATTTTTTTTCTAGGTTCTTATCAGTTTTAAAATCCGGGAAAGTCTTTGTCAGAGATTAGAAGCCACTCCTTTGGAAAGTGAGGATCAAGGAAAATAGCTTTCTTCTAGTTCCTGGAAAGGTAGAAGGCTAACTTTTATAATGGATAAGTTATCAATGTCAATCAGCAATCACAGATAGCCTAATGGTAGATCATCCTCACCGCTAACTTCCTCTAGTACCTTTCCATTAGCTGGCCCAGCATTTAAAGTATTTTTGTCTGGCAATTTGGTGCCTATTCAGTTTCCTCTAATTGTAGTAATCTTGAATCAATTCTTCTCTGCCAGTCTCTCCATTTGCTACCATCATTATTTTGCCTGGCCAATTTGTATATTTAGATGATGAGAGACACAGATTATAAGTAAGCTGTAAAAGATATTTTGCATTTGACTGATTTTGCATATGAAAAGAAAGATTACACATAATTTTTGCAGTAATGGAGAGTGGTAATAACAAAATAATGGATACATTACCTTTTTTCCTTTAAGACTTCTCAATTCTTTACAGAGAGTCATCAAAATTTCATCAAGTAGATTACTAGATATGTCAAATACAAGTATGACTTTATCTGTCTATCTGCACATATCTATATGTATATATACATACATGTGTATATGTATATATGTGATAACCTTTGGCATATATATACACATGCATACATATGTGTATATATACACATATATACACGTATATACGAATATATGTCAAAGTACATCACAGAATAAATTTTCTAAGGGCATAGAGAAAAAATTGCAAGTTAATAATTCAATTCTACAATTAACTGTGTTTCATGTTTCTGCTTCTGTCTTTACCAACCATTTAAAATTTTTATAAAGCATTAGAAAAGGTATCATAAATATTGACATTTTGCTATGCTGTCATTCAAACATTTTGTGTTAGAAATGCACACCATGTGTTTTGGACTTAGATTAGAACACAATGTCCAAGAGCATATTATTGGTTGAATGTCTGTTTTTATTTTTATTTATTTATTTATTACATTTTAAGGCTTTGTGTCTAGTTTGAACACTGCTTCCTTAGCCTTTGAAGGGATAGCAAGACTACTTTTGAATTTTCTTGTGTTAGCATGGGTGGTATCTGAGAGTTTCTTCAACCCTATATTCATCTTACAATTTGTTCCTTCGGGGAATGGTTTGTGCCTTACTGAGTTGCTTTAAGATTCCCCTGAGGCTTGTTTGAAATCCTATTTGGCTTTATATTTAGATACTTTTAGTGAATATCATTATTCAATGCAGTGGCCTGCAGGGTCGTATGTATGCAGATGACACTCAGATATTCTTTTGAGTCCCTGCAGACCTATGAAGCTGCTTGATGTTTTGCATAATTGTCTGTGTGATATTCAAGCATGGATGTCTTCAAATTTTCCCTGAATTTAGTACAGATAAAATTGGACTTCTACTGATTGGTTCTCTGGGCTAAATGTTTGATATGTAATCTATGCTGGTAACCTTAAAGAACTGATTTCCTTTGCTCTCAACGTTGAGTTTTTGACCTTAGAATTGTTGTAAAAGTCCCCACCTCCCCATATGCTATGAGCTACACAATTTCATTTTTCTTCTTTGTACTCATCCTGAGCAAATGTGTTACATAACAATTTCCAGACTTCAGAGTTGCCTCTGTCACAATGTATAGTCCATGACTTCCACCTGCCACTCTTCAGTCTAATTCTAAAAGATTGCAAATCCTCCTGTGTAGTGCTGAGATGAGCAGGCCTGCTTTTCATCCCGCCTGGATGCCACAAGGCTAGCTTTACAATCCTGTCCCCTTCTGTTCGGCTCCAGTTTCTACTCTTTGTGCATGAGGACTGCACACTTACTGTTGATTTGTAAGGTTTAATTATAAAGCATATTTGTTTGATTTAGCCTTTTAAATATTTATCATGTCTCCATTTCTATGATGTCTGCATAGCTCCCTGAGATGGTCACATGAAGCACACTTCATAAATATCATTGAGATGATTGATAAGCTATAAGAAAAGTTCTCAGGAGGTACCATTGCACAATAAGAAGGGCGATTAATGAATCCACTATGGCACTGAGCTATGGATAAATATATATCTAACAGTTCCTTTCTCCATGAAGCCAAAAAGTGTACAGCTTTTTCTGTACAACATTAAATAAATGGGGTAAGAAGAAAATTCCTATGAAATGGTCTCAATTCATTAGTCCGGTAAAGTTTAGGTACCACTTTGACTAAAAGTGTCATCTTTTCAGCCCTTTAAAGAAATGGGGCTTCACATTCCTGTTTGATGGTCTGAAAAAGTTGAATTAGAAGAGTCTGTGTTAAATAGAAAAATGCATTTAATTGATAGACCATAACGCAGACACATCTGAAAGTAATGTATGCTTTGCCAGATACAGCTGTGTAATTTCCAGATCTTTTCACGGTGTCCTGATAAAGGTTGCGGACCACAAAGATATAGCTTGTTAGAAATGTTACTAAAAATGGTAAGAAGCAGGGCCAGAAATGGTTTGCTGAGTGCGCACATGACTTCTCTTCTATGACTGCCTACTGGAATCAGGAAAGTTTACCTGAGATTGGCACTATCACCCAAGCATTATCTATGATCTGTAATGATGTCATTGTGGCAAGCTGAAAGTATACAAAAAAGTGTTCTCAGTTTGACAAATAAGTTCTATTTTCTTTGTAACAATACTGATATATTTATTTATATTTTATGTATTTGTGTATTTTTCTGAATGTATATAATAATACCACAGACATTCAGGAGTCATAGAAACTAAGCAGAGGATGTTGGCTACCCTGATGCTAGAGTTACAGTAGGTTGTTAATTGCCAATGTGGAGCCCCAGGAACTTCACTGGGTTCTTTGCAAGACCAGCAAGTAGTTTATTGTTTGTTAGTTTTTTGTTTGTTTTTCCACCCAGCCATTTCCCTAAACCAAGGTTGTACTTTTTAATTAAAAATACAGACTATTGCCGGGCGGTGGTGGCGCACGCCTTTAATCCCAGCACTCGGGAGGCAGAGGCAGGCGGATCTCTGTGAGTTCGAGACCAGCCTGGTCTACAAGAGCTAGTTCCAGGACAGGCTCCAAAGCTACAGAGAAACCCTGTCTCGAAAAACAAAAACAAAAACAAAAAAAACAAAAACAAAAAAATACAGACTATTAAACTTCAGGAAATTTTAGCCACTTAGTCTTTGTTCCTCATTGTCTTTCAGATTTGCCTATAATGCATGAACAGTTTGTATATTCTGTGTAGCTTGACGAGTATAGATATCCCATGTTCCCAAAGAGCAGCAAAGAGCAAGTGCTCATATTCTGCTATCAGCCACTGAGATTTGTATAGCTGACTCATTTGCATCATTCCACATCCCACATAATGCTCTCCTGCATCTGCATTGTATGAAATAATAAATTACTGAATCATGTTTCTTTCACGTTTATCCATCTTCTTCTTCCAATGGTCATTTCTTTGGTCCAATAATGTCATCTGCTGATCACATAAAATTTTAACCTTCTTAATTGTTATAACTCAAATGAGTTCAAATCAAGAAAAATATTATTATGTTGTTCAACCCAAGCAGCCATCATCCACAGGAACTGTTGCTATCTGCTAGTTTTTGCTCTGGTATGGCTTCTTCTGAGAAATCATTTTGTTATAATTCAATAAATATCAGAGGTTCCATATGTTCAGAATACTTTATATTCTGTACTAATATATATTAATGAAATGTGATATTAATGTTTTAAACAAATTAAAAATTCGAATTGCTTGTCAATTCAAATCACAGGAATGAATGCAGAGGAAGTCAAGAAGTTTTTTTCAACTATCGTTTATTACCTCCACAAATCAGTCCTATGAGTGTAGATTAAGTGGACTAATGTTTCTTGCATTTCTGTGTATGTGTGGTAAGCCTTCATATATGTGTTTACATGTGTGAGTGCTTGCATATGTGGGGACATGCATATGCCTGTGTGTGCATCTGGGTGGAGACGTGAGTTTGAAGTTTGGTGTCTTCCTACAACCTTTTTCTACGTTGCAGATAGAGACATGGTCTTTTATGTGGATTCTGGGGATGTGAAAGTCACTACCCATACTTGTGCAGCAAGTTTTTACATACTGAGTCATCTTCCCAGCTGAGAACCAAGATTTCATGATCATAATGGTCATATACAGGATGAAATTGGGGTTTGTATTTAACTAAAGTGGCTTAAAACCCTCAGGTTTTTCACTGTTCTCACTCTGGATGAATCCTTTATAATTAAGTTACTTCTTACCCCAAACTGTCAAGATGAAGTGAATGCTTTCATTATCATTCCTCTGCCTTTTCATGAACTGACACTTCTTCCCAGTTACCTCTCATCACTGTTATCTTCACACCATAAAGCAATGTCAGGGCATACGATTTCCTGTCCTTATTATCCATATTGTAGTTTTCTCCTGAGTCTTTCTGATGGTGTTTTCTACCAGAAATCCTTGAATTTCATCTTCTTCTTTACCTTAATTTCCACGCTGCTGCTAATTATTTTTTTTATCCTGAGTAGACTCTCTAATTTCCCATAGCTAAGTAAGATGCCACTTACAATATCTTTTGTAGACCACTTATCTTGTCACCTAATCTAAATTACTACTAAATTTTAAACTGCCAAGGAAGGAAGGTGTGCTCCTTATTCATTAAAAATATAAACATTTTCATAATTGCAATGGCACTCTGAACTAGTCAAACATACACATATTGGTTCTAAAACGGATCCCTCAAGACTTTTGTGATGTCCCAGTTGGAGTATCTATCACAGAAACCCTCCTCATCCCTTGACAATTTATCAGAGAAAAGACTATTATTTGTTATAATGACATAACACTTGAGGGTTCCTTGGTTGGGGGATGTTACCAGAAGAATCAAGGCTTGAATATAGAGCTGAGCTATCTTCCTCCAGGAAGGATAAAAGTAACATTAGAGAAGACCAGTAAGCAGTCATGCCTCAATGATGAATCCTCTTGACTTGGGGTCTAAAGAACTCCTGACTTACTAGACACATGGAAGTACACTTAAGGTTCTAGGAGAGGGTGTTGAACTCCTATGACTCCCCACATTCAGTTTTCTATATCTTGTTTCAGTGATTGTCCAGCTATATTGTTTGTTTCAGAAAGGCATTCCACATGCTATCTGTGGGGGCCAGCCATGATAAGGTTAAGTATGGGTAAGTCACCCAAAGGAAGTTCTTTACTTCTAATCATTATCACCTGACAGAGTAGAACTCAGCCATAGATAATTTAAATGGAGTAGTTTGCCCTGAAGCAATTCCTGGTTGTAGGAGGAACCACAAACTGTGAATACCCAACCTCCACCCAAGAACAGACAGTTCAAAGGAAATGCCTAACATTCCAACCACTGTAGATAAGGAAAACATGCCAGAACACACTCAACAGGACAACCACAGACAAATGTCAGCCAATCAGAGGTCCTAAAAACTCAGAAACCCCTCACCCCCACCTTTACTACTATAAAAACCCAATTCTCACTGAGTTCGGGGCTCTCCATTTATTCCAATACACTGGACATGAGAAAAGACCGAGTTTGCAAACTTAATTAAAATAAAGGCTCTTTACGTTTACATACCAGACTCAGTATCCTTGTTGGCTTTCGTGGATTTGGGCATAGCACTACCAAAGAAGCATAAACACCTACCCAGTCACAGACCCTGTGATCCTCAATAGTGTCCTATCTGCAAGATATGTTTGTGCAATGGTGGCAGAAAATTTGTGGGAGTAACCAACCAATTACTGATTTGACTTAAGACCCACTCCTTAAAATGGAACCTATATCCTACGCTGTTTGGGTAACCAGAACCTGAGACTAGATAGCCCAGAGACCTAGGATAAAACCAAATATTACTATTCTAAAAATATGTATTAATAATAAAAATGTAGCAATGAGATCACCATAATAACTACTATACTCATAGATCATGCCTTGTTTAGCCATCTTCAGAGAAGCTTCCTCTTCACACATATGGGAACAAATACCATCACCAGATATTTTGCAGGGAGTGGGAGACCTTGCAACACTCAGCCTTAAATAGGATGGCTCTGTCAAATCCCTCACCTCAGGGCCCAGGGAATTCCATGGATGATAAGGCAAAACCAGAGGGTATGGAAGACATCATGCAAACAAGGGCCCCTAAGTCAACATGGTAGGGGCACATATAAAATCAAAGGCATTAAGGCAGAACAGACAGGGCCTACAAAGCTGTGTAGTAGTTGGGGACCTAGGACTGAAAAGTGAAGTGGATACTTGTACCTATCCCTAACCCCAAATGAATCAATAAACACTTGCAAATGAAAATTTAGTGGTCTCCAAAGGAGTCTCAGTGGGGACACAAGCTACTCTTAAAGGGTTGCCTTCATCCCCAAAACTTGATAGCAGACAGAAATGAACTAAAATGTGTATTTGGAGGTTTCCTATCGCATAAAGTTGTGTGAAGATTCTTCCTATTTTTTAATTATCTTACTATTTTTTCATTTTATTAATATATGCATAATTTTTTCTTTACTTTTTTTTTACCTTACAGGTTCTTTGGGTATGTATTATGGCTCCCAGTATAGTATTTTTATGGGATTTCTGAGTGTGTGGTACAGAGAGACTAAGAGCATTATGCCTTCTCTTAGGTGCTTTTCCTTCTTCTTTTTCCCAATACTGATGTGTTATTTATTGTTCTATATTATCATATTTTATTTTATTATAATTTATTATTTTACTATTATCCCATAAAAGTTTGTTTCCAAATGAAAGATAGAAAGGGATCTGATGGGAGGAGAGAGAAGGAGGATCTGGGGTGAGTGAATGGTAGAGAAACCAAAATCCGGAAATATTATCTGAGGAAAAAACATCTGATTTCAATATAAAGAAAAAATGTTAAAACCCCTCACTATATTCCCTTTACATTGAAATATTTCTATATTAAAATAGAGAGGCACATGTACCTTTCAACAAAACAAAAACAACAAACTGGTATGGGTATGGGCAGTGAAACACAAGTTAGAATAGTTTAAGCATGTTCAGAAAGATACCAGAGAACAATAAGTACATGCAGAGGACCGTGAAATAAGTCACATATGCTATCCACCAAAGGTAAAGTTATGAGATACCTAGTAATATAAGTGAACAATTATAAGGCGGATATAATTTAAAAGGTTCAGAGGCTTGGTGCCACACTATAAACTGAATGTATTACTCAAAATATTATGTATTTTGGAAATGATGTCAATTGACTTGACAAACTGATCCAGGATTCCACAGACATTATGTTTCCTATTTCTGCATATCTATTCACTGCAATTTTCATGTTTCTTAGGTGCTTTTTGTGAACATAAAAAATCAAATATAAAATAGTGTAGTGGTTTGAAAGAAAATGGCTTCCATAGGCCCATAGGGAGTGGAGCTATTAGGAGGTGAGGCCTTGCTTGTGTAGATGTGGCTTTGTTCAAGGAAGTGCGTCACTAGGAGGTGGGCTTTGAAGTCTCAGAAGCTCAAGCCAGGCCTATAGCTGGTCTTGCTGTTTGTGGATCCAGATGTATAACTCATAGCTACCTCTCCAGCACCTTGTCTGCCTGCTTACCACCATGCTTCTCACCATGACAATGTACTAAACCTCTAAACTAAAGTCAGTCTCATTTCAATTTTGTCCTTTATACAAGTTGATATGGTCATGTTTTCTCTTCACAGCAAACCTAACTAGGACACAGAAAGAACTTCTAGAGGAAGAAAATAAAAGTAAAAAGAAGAAATAGAGAGAAAGGAATAAAGGGAGAAAGAGAGCCGGGCGGTGGTGGCGCACGCCTTTAATCCTAGCACTCGGGAGGCAGAGGCAGGCGGATCTCTGAGTTCGAGGCCAGCCTGGTCTACAAGAGCTAGTTCCAGGACAGGCTCTAGAAACTACAGGGAAACCCTGTCTCGAAAAACCAAAAAAAAAAAAAAAAAAAAAAAAAAAAAAAAAAAAAAAAAAAGGGAGAAAGAGATGGAGGAAAGGAAGGAAAACAGAAAAGAAGGGAAAGAAGAAAGACAGACAAAAAAGGAGGGAGGAAGGAAATATAGAAAAATGGAAGTAAGAGAAGAAGAATGGACAGAAGGAAGGAAGGAAGAAAGGAAGGAAGGAAACCTTTCCCACAATTCAGAGGCCTTAATGGCATTTTACTTTAAGCTACTATCTTACAAATGCCTCTGTCAGTGCTTTATGATAGAACAATTTGCCTCCTACAAATTAAGGAATGCTTTAATATCATTTAAAGCACACAGAGGAAAACCAATTTCAATGTACCCTTTACATGGTATTTCAAGCTAGCAGATAACAAACTTGTCATATTGCTGATCCATTAAGGGACTACCGCATTTACAGTTGCTCATTTAGAAAATTAAAATCTGAAACAAGAAATGAATGAATTATTATATTATCACCAAGAGAAAATAATACATATGGAATTTAGAATATTGTAGAATGCTCCAAATATCTTGCCATGTGTTATTATTTTTTTCCCTATGGTGATTAAAGGTAAAGGAGTCTGACATTATGTTAACCTCTTCTGATAAAGCTAACCAGGAAGCTAACCAAAATGAAATTACCTATTAGAAAACTCTTTAAATTCCGTAGTTCCTGATTGGAATTATGGAGGTGAATGAAAACACCTGCACAGCTGAACATTAGTGTGGATTCCTGGCACACAGCACAATTTGCATTTTTTCCTATCCAGTCAGGCAACTGGAGCACATTTCATGTCTCATTTCCATTTTCATGCCTGTGAACAAACAGGCTCTACCAGTTACACACGGGAACAGGATGTCTCATGCATATAAAACATGCACTGAAAGACAGAAGTTTTGATGAAAACTTGGAAAACAAATATTCATCTCATTGGCATACAATTTGTGAACTTTTCAACACGTCCATGAAAACCCAAAACTATTTGAGAAGAATAAATGAGCAATTTCACACAGCTCTACTTTGCTTCCTCTTGTTTCCCATTTTGTTCTGTTATGCATGATAGAGAACTGTATGAAAAAAAAAATACCTTCTATTACTGACCCGGCTCTTTCTAAAAGTGGTTTTGTCATCCTTCAGGTCCTTAAAGAATAAGATTTGAGTGAAAATTCAGGAGATTTGAGTTGAGAAAAATGAAAGTTGAAAGGCAAAAAGAACAGTAAAGCAAGATATGGCAGATACTGATAGACATTCGACCCCTAATGAACATTTCAAAATAGAACCTCAGTAAAAAAGACATAGTCTGCTTTAGTGGCAAAAAAGTGAAAGATCAGGAAATAATTCTTAGAAGATATAGAACAGATTTAGAGCTCTTAAGATGTACAAACAAGGTTTATAGCCTATAGAATCTATTAATTGAATTGGTAAAGGCCTACTTGATATAATATCTAAGCTAACATTGAAAAATGAGTATGCATTATACCCTTATGAAATTTGAGAATATGTTCAGAATTCATTGGTGAAAGTGGCTCTAACACCAATATAGCAGAAAACTACTTTTAGAGTATTTTCATTCACTTTTGTTTTTCCTGAAACGTGAGAAGAGAACAGTTTTCAGAGGTTTTGGAAGCTAACTTTTGTTTTCTCCTGCAAATATTAAAGGTGCTCTTTTTGAACAAAGAATGGCTTTAGATGAACTACAGCTGACAGTCTTGATATGGGATGCCTTTGTGTATATGTGTTGCTTTTATTGGTTGATGAATAAAGCTGTTTGGCCAGTGGCTTATCAGAGTAAAGCCAGGTAGGAAAGCTGAACATAGATATAGAAAGAGAGTAGGCAGAGTAAAGGAGATGCCACATAGCTAACTAAGAAGACCGACGCTGGAACTTTACTGGTAGGCCACAGTGTCAAGGTGATACAGAGATTAGTAGAGATGGGTTAATTTAATATGTTAGAGCTAGCTAGAAATACACCTAAGCAATTGGCCAAGCAGTGCTGCAATTAATATAGATTCTGTGTGATTATTTAGGTCTGGGAGGCCAGGAAATGAACAAAAGCAGTCTTTGTTTCTACAGTCTATCAGGTGAAGGTTAAATGGAGAGATTTTTCTCCATCAGTATTTTATTTATAAATGATCATAGGCTATAATGATGCTTTCATGCTCATGGTCTACACTACAATTCACAAATATCAAATCCATTCTAAATCAGAATCTGTTATTTCATGAATGGAGAAAAAAGATTAATTACTGCTCAGTAGGCAGAGCAATAATGTTTAGAGACTATCTTGGGAACTGTATTTTTCTTTTGTTATAGTGGCTTCACAAATGCATTTAAACACAAGATCCATAGAGCGTGATACTATCTTGGGAGGTTGCAACCATTTAGCAGGTGGGGCCACATTGAAGGAGGTGGGTTGTTGAGTATATGACATTGAGATTTACAGTGCAGCCCTATTTCCTCATCTCTGTCTCTTTGTTATGTGAGCAAGTGTGAAGATGTAAGGGATTCAAGCTATGGGCCTCACTGCAACAGGAATGCTTGATACTGTTCCATGCAAGGATGGCCTGTCCGTACCCCTCAAGCTGACTTAAAGTGAACATCGCCTGCCTTCAGTTGTTCTTGTCATATGTTGTCATAGTGACAGGAAAAGGAACTAATGTATACTTATATCCCAACTTTCAACCACAGAGGGTGGAAAGAAAAAAATCTGAAAGGTGGTATGAATGTGCCATGAGAGAATTAGTGATACAGCAATATATAGAATGTATCATCTTCCCATGGGTTTTTATTTGTGCCTGTGTAGAGAGTTCTAGTACTATAGTATGCATATACTACTAGACTTGTTTTTGGTAAGTTAAGTGGAAAATGTGATTTACCAGATGAAATACTACAATTAGGCATATTAACATTTTTATGATGTTAATGATTTCCAAATGTATTATTAGATGAACTTACTATAAGATTTACTATTACATGACACAAATTCCATTCCACAGGACATTTATCTGTAGTTTAAACAGTAGTAGTATACCTTTCAAAGTTTTCAAGTTAATATTGTGAGAGCTGGCTATCTTAATTTTCCACATTTAAGTGCAGAAGCACAGAAGGCTCATGGTCTTGGTCAGACTATCCAGTAGACCATGTCAGAACAGAACATTCAAATCAGTGTGTGGGGATCAGAATTTTAGCTCTTTCTTTTTTGCTCTGCTTCTTCTGGCTGATTTAGTGTTTCTAGGATTTGCTAAGATTATGTGAATTAAAGCAATTGTGAGATATGTGAGCAGATAGTATCTTTGCGTTTGTATGCATGTATGTAGGCAGTATTTGGTTTAGCATGTGTGTGAAGATATGTGCATGCAGGTGCAAATCCAGACATGTGCTAGTGTGTTGGATGCCTGAGGTTTTCATCTACAGTCTTTCTCAATCACTCTCTAATGTATATGCTTAGGCAGTGTTTCTGGATGAACTCAGAAATCACTGGTTCTACGACTTTGGCTATCCAGCTTGCTCTGGGGGATTCTCTGCTCTTGCCTCCGATGTTCTGGGATTATGGAATTACATATGGGGGAAGTATGCTCCATTATGCTTTGTAAGTGGACTTTGCAGACTCAAATACAGATGAGATATATAACTAGAACTACTAATACATATTTAAGTGACTTTAACTAAATTTTCTATGCAAAACTATGCTATATCTGTCAACAAAGAACATAACGAATGATGTCATTGTGTAATATATGGATGGAACTCCTCCTATTTCATCACCTACACTATACCATTTATATTGCTTTAAGTGATTATTAAACACTGGCTGTGACAAGAATTAGTCTTTAGGCACTATTACAACATTTACTGAATGCAATGGACCTTTGTAAAGCCTTAATTACGCAATGACTCTGTCAACCCTATATCAAGCTCCATCCCTTTAGATTCCAAAATTTACAAGACACATCATGAGGGAATCTGTATTTCACAACTCTGCTAACTGTCAAGAACCTCTTTAGGTCACTATTTTATTCCTGGCAAAGATCAATAGAAGTCACTTATTGTGCTTTTTTGTGGGTGGAAATAGAAGGGAGGTCATTGATGAACGTAACTCAAAATCCCATACTGTGTATTAAGTATTTGTGAGTGACAGCAGGTAAACTTATTTAGCTTCATCCGAAAAAGAGAATGGAAGATTTGGCCATTGCACAAGCCTGGATTTCTTCTAGACGTTTTAATGACTTTCTTGGATGAATGTAAATTTGCACAGGGTTTCAGAATATTTGAGCGATCTCAGGAACTTGTGTAGGAAGCATCTGTGTGCTTGTAATATGGGCGCTTCCTAAAATACTGAGAGTGTAATTGGATTTACTGAGCAACAGCTATTTGGGTGCTTTCAAAGATGCCAAAAATGAACCAAATTCTTAAAATGCTATAAATAGAGATAGTTAAGAAAAGTTGTTGTTCATTGTAGATAATATGGAATCTGCATTTAAGACATATAAAATTTGTTATTCATGTTCTTCCCTTAGAGTAGGGTCTATATGCTTGATAGAAGATAATGATTCATGTTAAGGGCAATGAGAATTGAGAATTAAAAGTAGTCCTACTCATTACAGAATAGTCACTATAACAGTCATTCAGGCAGACGAGTCTGATACAGAGTGGCCACAAAAGATTCATGTTTATTTAAAGAATAATGATACATGTTTATACATGATATGGTAATATATGAGTTGATTTATTTTTAAAGTTACATATGAAGAGAAATGCTGATGCTTTCAAGTGCTGAGTGGACGTGTATATTTCTCTGGGTTCTGCAAACAAAACCCCAGCATCATATTTTCTGTTTATGAAATATTCATCACCTCATTTTATATTATGTAATTCCAACTCAACTTCTGTTTGGCATTCTCCATATTTGTTTCTCTCTCCTTCACTTTCCCACATTGGACTTTGTACATATTTACACTTTATACTAATTTCAAGTTGACTCTATTCTTGTATTAGTGTGGTATGGTACTCTATATTCTCTAAAACTTCTTTTTTTATTATTTTTTAAAAAGAAAATAAACTATCTTTTTTCATTTTACATACCAACCCCAGTTCCCACTCCTTCCCTTCCTCCTGTCCCCTCCACCTACCTCCCCACCCCACTCCCCATCCACTCCTCATAGAGGATAAGGCACATTGCTTTGGGAAAAGTCAAAGCCCTCCCTACTATATCTATGCTGAGCAAAGTATCCCTTTAAAGAGAATGAGTTCCAAAAAAAAAAAAAAAAAAGGCCAGTACAAGCAATATGGATAAATCCTGGTGCCACTGCCAGTGGCCTCACAGTCTGCCCCAGCCATATAACTGTCGCCAACATTCAGAGGGACTAGTGTGGACCTATGCTCTTTCCCCTTTCCTGTCTGGATGGAGTTGGTGAGCTCCCATTAGCTCAGGTAAACTGTTTCAGTGGGTGTACCCATCACAGTCTTGACCTCTTTGCTCATATTCTCATTCCTCCCACTCTTCAGCTGGACTTTAGGAGCTCAGTCCAGTGTTCTGATGTGGGTCTCTGCTTGTGTTTTCATCAGTTGCTGGATGAAGGATCTATCGTGATATTTAAGATATTCATCAGTCTGACTATAGGGCAAGGCCAGTTCGGGCATCCTCTCCTCTATTGCCTCTAAAACTTTAAGACACATTTTTAAAAGAATTCTCATGAAAAATTCCAAATAATTTAATTTTCTACATATTTAAGATCATACAGCTGAGACAGGAGAGTGGAAGACAACTAATTATGGAGAAAACAGCTATCAGAATGTCTTCAAGTCCTTACTACAATCAAATGGAAGGCATGGGACCACAAAGGAGAGCATACACAGTTATTTGAAGTAGACTTTATAAAATGTGAATATGGCATACCTCAAGGCCTACAAAGGAGCCAAATGTAGAAGGAAATGCTGCTAGTGGAGACAAATGAGCTCGGAACTGACATGTGTGCTGCTGCAAAGCTCCATGGGAGCCTGTGCAGGAACATCCACTGTCTGAAGACAGAAATACATAAACAGTGTGCAGGACATTTTCAGACAGTGAAAATCTGGTCCATCATTGCAAAAGTAGTTTTGCTGGTGTGAGGAGGGCCTTAAAGTCATCCCTGGCTCTTTCTTCTATGCTCTTTGAGTGGCATCTCCTGTGCTTGTTTTTTTTTCTTTTGTTAATTAATTAAAAATTTTCATTTATTTTTCATACCACTGCAATCCCCCTCCCCATCTCCATTCCCTCCCTCACCTCCCCTCTACAAAAAAACTACAATACTGTAAAGGAATCAGGTGTGTCTCTACATTTCACAGGGTTTTGAATATGTTTTCACAGCCATTTTCCAGTCAGAAAATAACTAACCAAACCAAAACACATAAAAAAAAGCCCCCCAAAAAACTCAATGAATTAAATTACCTCCCTCAAGTAATTATAAAGCTCAGGAATTAAAGTGGAATCAAAGGCTCTTGGTAGACTAGGATGGTTATTTTTCTGAATGCAATTTGATTTAACGTATGATGAAGTTCTAGCGAAGGTGTATAGCTAGCTAATCAAGCAGGTGCTGCATATTACCCTCACTAACTGTGCACACACTCTAACAAGTGCTGACAAAAGTCATCCATTGCTTGTCTATAGCTTTTCATGAAAAGAAATCTATGAAAAGTCTTAGGGCAAAGGGGATTTTATTTCCATCAATTAGTTTGTTGATTGTGTAATCAACTTATTTTAAGAAAAAATTCCAACATATATTTTCCAAGGCACTTTAAATACTTTCAAATTTGTTTGAAATATTTATTGTCAGTTACTATATATATATATATGTATATATATACACAAATCTACACACAGATATAGATAGATTGATCTATATTTTGAATGACTCCTATGTAAACTATGGTCATGTTGTCATGAGGAACCATGCTGGGTGAATGGCTGGATAGTAGTACCCAAAACATCTGGCTCCTAATTCATGGATCCTGTGGATCTTAACACTATGTGACAAGACACCACCTTTGTCAATGTGACTTAACAGTATTGAGATAGAAAGATAGACTGAAGTGTTTTCTTGGTAGTGCTGCAAATAGTCACAGTAATCCTTTTAAGAAAGAGGCAGAAGGACAGTCTACTATGACAGAGGTCCCATCAGTGTAAGGGTTCAGTTTAGCAGAGACACTGATCAGAAATCATACTCTGCTGGCTTTGCAGGTGGAGGAAAGGGATGGGAATCCACAAACCCAGACATGGAAGCAGAGCAGGCAGTCCATCAATTCTACCACTTCCATTTCAGCTTCACTGGAGTTGCTCCAGATTTCTGAAGCTGCGAGAAAATGAATGTTCATTGCTCTAAGGCACCGAGCTTGTGGTAATTTGTTACAGCAGCCATAGGAAACTAATACAACACACATAAATATTGTCAAGATAATTAAAACTTGTCTGAGAAGACTGCCTAAATTAAGAAAACCCATAGCAGTAACTCAGCAGCATTGGTGTACAGAAGAGTCATTGTAGCGGTTTATATAGAATCAATTTCTGATCTTCTAGTCAACAAACCTCACATAGTCAAATGAAGGGAACTCTGGGGCCGGCATCTTACCTATACAATCACAGGTGATGGGTAGAGCAAACATTTGAATATGCTGTCACAATAACAGACTGAATCTTTAATTTGTAAAAGGGTGAAAAAGATCCACGACAATACATTCAAATGTTTCCTCTAACCATCCCCTGTGATTGTAGAGGTAGAAGGCAGACCCCAGAATCCTCTTCTTCTGCTTTTTGCAGCATTCAAGTCATCAGTGAATTGATGTTCACTCCATTAGGAAAACTAATTTCCTTTAATGGGGCCACCAATTCAAATCTTAAACCATCCATATATTATATTTATTTTGTTTCATGTAACTCAGTGAACTCAACATACAAAAAGAACCATCCCAGGAAATGTCCTTATTCCTTTTGGCTATAGATGTCCAATTAAACTTCCACAGTGCTACCGAGAGTCACGCAGGCTTGCTGGAAATCACCTGGGTATCTATGCAAAGATGTCCTTCTGTGTTCTCCCTTTCACTTCACTCTAATGGCACAGTTGTCTTTGCTTTGAGTCAGTAAAACCCTGTCATGACTGTTAAGTTTGTTCTGGCCTAACAAACCTCTCCACCAATGCAATAATACAAATCAGACAAAATCAAGCCAAATTAGAAGATGCCCCGGTTTAATGGATGCCTGCGCTCCCAGGTGGCCCTCCGGGAAAACAGGGAGGCAGGGACAGAAAACAGGGAAGATTACATGTTCGTTCTCTGGGGGGCATTTTAAACAGCCCATGGGAGTGGTCTTGTCCCTTCCTGGGGGAGGGGGTCACATTTTGGTTGGCTTTCTTGGAGCTGGTGTCTAGACTGTGGCAACTTCCAAGGGATGGGGACTTGAAACTTTCCACCAAACAATGACGTTTTGTTTTATAAAACACTTTTAACCTGGACATGTTAGTATGTCATCTTTGTTCTTAGCTTTCAAGGTTATTTAACTATATAAGAACCCTTGATATTCCATGCAAATAATAGGCTTATTTTTCTGTTTCTGAAAAATGTTATTTTGCTTTGTTTGTTTAGAAGTGACTTTGCCAATGCTAAGGAGAAATCCTTCCACTCAAGGATTTCCCCCAGCCTTTTCTGATTCTCTGTACCTCATACTTTCCCTTTCTGTCTTCTTTTCTCGCTCTTTTGCTTCTTTCTTTGCATTGGAATGATGGAAAAACAATTGTCAGTACTAGTTTTTGTGATATTCACGCCGGGGAGTTCATTCTCAGCCTGAGCACCTAAAAATCTCTCGGGTGTTTTCTGACTCCATGCTCCTCTTGCCATTTGTCTGGGGAAGTGCACTCTCACCTGATGTATGAATTTGATTTTCATCAGTCTCTAACTCGGACAGTCACTTTGTATGCACTCTCACCCATCTCTCAGCTATTGCAGTGACATGCTCTACTGCTGCACTACCTGGTTCCATCTCCTTGTTTTTTTAAAACTTTCTTTTTGTAAAATTCTTTGTGTCTTTTACATCATGCATCTCAGTCCCATTCATTTCCCTACCTTTGTATCTGCCCTCTGCTTTACAATCCCCCCACCCAACAAAAAAATAAAATCTAAGAGAAAAGAAAGAAAGAAAGAAAGAAAGAAAGAAAGAAAGAAAGAAAGAAAGAAAGGATCTCCTCATGGAAGCTGTAGGATGACAGAGAGTCACACAGTAAATCATTATATCAATGTATCTTTACATGCAGATGTTCATTGCAAAAAAGGCTTTGGTCTGGTTTGAGGCTTCTGGTTTCTACTACACTATTGATGCTGGCCCCTCACTGAGACTCTTGGATAAACTGTTGTTGCCCTGTGTCATGGAGATCCTGCAGCTTTGGGTGTGCACCCTACATATACTCCAGCAGATCATAAATGGGGTGGATGTTGGGGTAAGCCAATCAAAACCCTGGTTCTGGGCCTGGATAATAGCAGGGTTGGTTAGCCCACCAGTTATTCCCTGTCCTCACCACAAGGTGAGCCTTTCCGTATTACCCTGGCTGGTTCACCCTCACAGCAATGGGCAAATGGCAGGGCCAGGTCTCCTGCTTTCAAGCCCTTAGGGTAGGTCCTTCCACAACTTTGCCATCAGAGCCAGCTCTATTGTGGCCCAGGCGACGTACATGGGCCACTATCTTGAGTGCTGCAGCTTGTGAGGGGTAGGTACAGCTCTCCCACCTGCCTTAGGCATCCAGGGGCTAGGAGGCAGGCTTCTCTTCCCTGCCCACATTACCACATGGCAGAAGGCGGTCATGGCCAATTCTCCCATGCTCATGTTCTTGGGCTGGTTCATGAGAGCCAAGGTAGTATTTTAAGTTTTAATCAGTATGCTTTAGAGAGCCATGAAATAAAAATGCCTCTGATCTCCAAGTGCCTTGCCCAAAGATAGATAAGTACTGACATGCTAAAAGCTATTGTTTATGGAAGGTAACAAGCTACATGTTTTTCAGTCTCCTAAACAAGATTGTTTGACCCATATACATTGGATATGGATGTGCTAGATTGCATGGGGGTGGGAGGTACATATGCAGGAAATATATCAGGATATATGCTTGCCTCTGATTGTACCTGATGGGAAATGCAATAAATTATGGGGTTTCCTGTCAAGGCCTTGCCATACTTGATTTTGGGTCATTTCCTGAGGGGAACCTGGTTATAGACCTGACCAGAGCTCATTCAGGTGGCCAAAATTTAATTAAAGTTTGCTTCAAATTTGGTTTTACAGGCTCACCTGCATCCCATTCAATAGGGTCAACTCACTGTGCTTCCCAGGTGAGGAGCTACAGCTGGTAAGGGGGAGGGTCAACTACTTTCTCTGTCACAGGCAGCAAGGGGCAAGTGTCATCTCTCCCCTGCCCATGGCTCACTGTGATAAATGAATAGTGGGGACAGGTCCCCCAATCTCACAAGCAGCGGGCTCGCCCACACCTCTGCCAACAGGGTTGGCTCTACCTGCTTCCCAGCTAAGGTGCAAGACCTGTTCTCCCAACAGGGACAGTTGGTGAAGGACGGGGGCAGCTCTCTTGCTCTTATGATCTCAAGAACAGCTCTCCCACCTCGCTCAGGCATACAGGGATGGGATGAGAGGCATCTCTCCCCCACCCATGCCACCATACGGCAGATGATGGGCTTGGGCAGATCTCTCATGTTCAAGTTCTTGGACCTGCGCAGTCCTGCCCCTGCCAACAGGGTTAGCTTTGCTTAGATGCCCAGATGAGGTACAGAACCTGCTTTCTGAATGTTGCAGCTGGTAAAGGGGAGGGTCTACTCCCCCACCTTTGGGAGGTGGTATGGGTGAGGTGGAGGGCATCTCTCCCTTGTCTCTACCACTACACTGCAGATCAGGAAGGCAGTACCAGCTATGTCCTTCTCACACCCTCAGGGCTGGGCTCACCAGTGCCCCTGTCTACAGGGTCAACTCTACTTTGCTATCCAGGCAACGCAAAGGGACCGGTCCCCTAAGGGCTGCAACTGGTGAAGGATTGGGTCAGGTCTCCCATCTGCTGCAGGTGGAAGGGGAGAGTGGAGAAATCTTTCCCTCACCCAATCGCAGATATCCCTTGCTCTCCCATTCTCGCACCCTTAGGGCCAAATTCCCATGCCTCTGGGAAATGTGCTTAGCTCTATTGTGCTGCCCAGGTGCTGTGTAGGACTCTATTCTGAGTGCTTCAGCTGATGTGGGACAGAACCAGTTCTTCCTAGTTTTGTAGCCAGTGACAGGGCAGGGTCAACTTCGTACAGTCCTATTCTCTCGGCCTTGGGTAGTATCAGAAGCCATGGATATCAATATAGACTATGACTGCATCATGGCCTTGAACGCAGACTTTGGCTCTGGCAGAGGCGCGGGCCCAGACATCACAATAGACCCAGGGCGCAATCAAGCCAACCCATCAGCTCAATTCCCACTGCTTTCACCTCTTCAGATATGGATCTGTCCACAGGACATAAACAATTCTGACTGTCTCTTTCCCACACATACCACACCCATGCCTCAGCTGAACATAATAATGCCTGTCTCCCTAGCCGCACAAGGCACTGGGTGTGCCTGTGTTTGCTCTTCGGGGCCCGTGGCAGACCATCCTGGGCCTCTGTGTGGGTATCATTGTCCAGCTCTTTCTGTCATGGGGCTGGGCAGGACCCTGTTTTCTCCTTTGTTTCTATCAGTAGGCTAGACCCATGGAAGTCATTTTCAGTTTCTCTGGCTGTTTGATGGAAGATTCTCATTGGCTAATACAGAAACTGCCTGGCCCATTTGATTGGCCAGCCCTTAGGTGGGCGGAGTAGACAGAACAGGAAAAAGGAAGTGAGGTAGATGGCTCAGTCAGATGCCACTCCTCTCCTAAGTGAGACTGCTGTGCTTCTCCTCAGGGAGAGAGATGCGATGAAGCCAGCAGCCCGGTCAGACATGCTGAATCTTTCCCGGTAAGACACCGCTCGTGGTGTTAAACAGATTATTAGATATGGGTTAGTCAAGATGTGAGTAAGAGGCTGAAAATAATGGGCCAGGCAGTATTTAAAAGAATACAATTTGTGTGTTGTTATTTCGGGGCAAAAGCTAGCAGATGGCCGGGAGCTGGGTGGCAGAAGGCAGCCGGCCTGCAGCTCCCCACTATAGCTGTTGCATAGGGGACGGGGCACACATGAAATTTCTGCCTTCGATGGGTACCTTTCCTGATTCCCAGAGGTTCTCTAGATCCATTGAAGATATGCTTCAGTTAATGTGCTAACCCACTGATGCCATGTGAGGAAAAACGGCCTGGTGTACTGTTACCTGTGTTAACATTTATATATTTTTATTTTTTTATTTTTATTTATTTATTTATTTATTTATTTTTGTGTTTTCAAGACAGAGTTTCTCTGCGGCTTTAGAGCCTGTCCTGGAGCTAGCTCTTGTAGACCAGGCTGGTCTCGAACTCACAGAGATCCGCCTGCCTCTGCCTCCCGAGTGCTGGGATTAAAGGCGTGCGCCACCACCGCCCGGCAACATTTATATATTTTTAAAATAAGGATGCATTTTAGGAAGGTTTAACACTTTCCACAGAGTTGATGATTGATAAAATAGTAAATGTAGATCTTTAAGATTCATTTCAATTTGTTAGGATACCAGCACTATGTGCTTTTCCCTTTTAAACTCTATTTTCATTTAGTGTAAATATAGAGACAACAAAATTGTGCCAAATTTAACTGCTATCAGGGATTCAACGCGCTTGTGCAATAAGGACCTGCCGCATAAATGTTTATGCAGTGGTTTTCATTAGTTTTGTCCTCCAAGAAAAGGAGTGCAGACACTGAGTAGTCTCATTTATGGTCACCTCTTCTATTAGATTAGGGGTACTCCAACATAGAATTTGGAAACAGTAGGTATTCAGAAAATCTTCAGCTATAACTGCAGGGATTTCCACTGTATCTCATCTAAAATAACAGTGTTTCTACACAAACTCAAGAAAACGCTAATCTCATTTTCAGGACAGTCTGAATTCTGTAATGATTTATTTATAGCCTTCCCTCCTCTTTCTATGCATGAAACAGTCAACAGAGATGAGAGCCCCATGAGTTCACATGGACACATTTTGAAGTTTATGCAATTATAAAGAACCATTTGGATCTAATATGGTTTGCTCTATCTATCGTGAGATTTCACTTATTTCAGGAAAAATGCAATGTAATAGTTTGCCGGGTAAACTACATTTTATAATGAAACTTGTTTTAAAAGACAACTTGAAAAATACCATATTTAAATAAATTTTAATTTGGAAAATGCCAACTTACACATTATCTCTATCAATAAAGTCAAGCCACAGAATTATGATCTTAAGTTTTAAAAGAAAAATTCTTCACACAATTTTTTCTAAGTCAATTTATGGCCAAATCTTTGTGTTATATTTTATAATGTGCTTACTGAAAACATTTCTCTCCTAATTTAATTATTAAATGTTTACAAGTGCCAGTGCTAATTGTTTACTTGAAGGAAGCTATTTCATGAACATTATATAGTGCTTTGGAGGCTTGTAGCATAAATTAATATAAAACTCATTTTTCCAGTCCTCCAAAATAATGTTTAACAGACCCTAAGTGAAGGTTGTTTAGAGTAAGATTAATCAAATTCAAAGTACTAATGGGAATGCATCCTTTATCTACAGAGAGAAGAATTGCTGCCAATTGGTAACACAGCTGCCTCAGAGAGACGCGTAAGTGCTGGGTGAGGCCCTCTGTAACATTGCCCATATTCCTTCCCTCAAATGTAGTCCTTGCAGTAATCTTAGATATTTATCCCTTTAAACTACACAGTTTGCAGCTTGCAATTTAACAATTTCCCAACTTTTATTTTAAAAGCATTTATTCCTTATTCTTTTGCCTGACATTATTGAGGCCTAGACTCACGTACACGATTCTTGAAACAGCTTCTTGATAATTTTTCATCTCAGCCTTCACCTCTCATTATTCCTGGATCCAACATCAGAGAAATATTTCTAAATAACTGCTTTTTGCATTCTTTTCTCTGTGCAAAAAGTTTTTTTTGGGGGGTTTCTTGTAAGATAAATTACAAATTCCTGTGCCTGCCATGGAATTTCCACTACCAACTGACTGTGTTTGCTCTTTCAGCTAATGTTTATTGAGGATTCACTGTGTTTAGCTTTTTCAGTGTGATACTCCAATATCTTGAAATGTTCCCTTTCATTTGGAGACTTAAAAAAAATACTTAAAGTTAAGTAGCTTAGGTATCTGTTTAAGATTTTTAAAAAGTTAATGTGTCTGTGTATGCTCTATATATCAGTAATGTTTTGAATGGTAAAACAGTAATCAAATATAAAACAAGTCTTAAAGTATATAAAGCATATATGTATTATATATGTTTTATTTTAATCTTTCTGAGCAATTATTAGAAATAGAGACATAACAGTATCAAAAAGAAATAGAAAAATTTCCAAAATAAGTAAAATATTTTTTGTGTGATAATTTTGAGAATATAGATAAATACAAATATGTCGGTTATTAATAATATAAATAAAAATATTAGTTATTATTTTTATACTAAAGAAAATAAAATTAATTAATTTTCTTAGTCCTATTACTATGGGCATTGTTGTATGTAGACTTTATGAAGCATGATTTCTACTTCTGGATATATTTGAGTTCATCTTACCTTCTCATCTCCTGAAAATGTTTGTATTCCATGGCAGAATTCTGAATAAGATATGTTCATAGGAATGTGATGAGTTCCTTTGGATCTGTTTGCTTTTCTAAGCTCCCTACACTTTCCACCTGTAAAGACAGGTCCAAATTTTAATCTATTTTTAAAGTAATTTTCTGAGGACTACTCAGATACCTTTTAATTATCTGTTCTAATTATGGAAATTTATTATTTTATAATATGTTACTTATTATATAACATGAATTGTAAAGACATTGAATTAATGTTCTTTCAAGTAGCATAATTCCTTGTTATATAATACATTTCTTGATAGTTTTTAATATACCCAATTTATTAAAAGCATCTTAATTAACAGAAACATTTAAATTTCTATAATATAATTTTGAAATATGTCATACTTGAATGATCTCTTGCATAAGTATTTAATTCTAAACTAGTGATTGTCAATTCCAGTTATCAGTAGAAATTTAATGCATTTATAATAATCCAAAAGATTAATCACATGCAAATATTCTGTGCTTTATAGAATGACCCATAAAGTAAATATCTGTTCACAATATACATTTCTGAATCATTTCATGAAGAGGTTGAAGGCACACATAAAAGCTTCACTAATATCAAGCAATGATGCACAGAAACCAGTTTATAGAAGTTCTTGCTATTAATAGAAGTCAGAAGAAATTTCATTTACAGTGTATTTTGTATTTCAACTTCTGCTACAGCATTCTGGTAATCACAATTATATTACTTTTCTATTTCCTCAAGAAGAGAAAAATAAAGGCATTGTCAACATTTCTATCACTGACCTAGACTGCTGGCCTCATTGAAGAGGGTAAATATTTTGAGGACTGTGTTGACTAGAACCCTCACAATTTGGAGATGAAGATGAAGGCATTTCATGCCCAAATTCAATGCAGCTTGCCTGGTCCATCCTAAAAATGAAAAAAAAAGTAAACCAGCAAACAAACCTTCACTTTTGATGGTTTCAATGCAGCACAATTTTAAACACCAATGTCTAGAAAAGTTTTGTTCTGTAAGACTCAATATGTTTCATCATTGTACCTACTTATAAGCTTATATCTCATGTCTAATAAAATAGCCTCTGAATCAATCATACTGAGGGTACAAAAATAATATAGAATTGCACACATGTTTTAATGAGAATGAAATGTAAATATGCCAGATAAGCATTATTTTGAGTGGGTGAGGGAAAAGAGCAAACTGCATTTGCTCTAATTTTCTCTGATCTTTGGCAGATAAACAAAACCTAAATGTATACAGATATCTCTCTTTGCTGAGCAATTCCACTGCAGCCTATAATTGCATGGCTATTAGTGATAAATTCTGATTTACAGCTTAATTGGCCAGAAGTGAATATAGCCTCAAGGTCACTGTAATAAAGAGAGCAGGAAGTTTAGGGAGGCACATAAGTTAAGCAAGAGCCTGTGTGGCGCAGTATGTGGAGAGTTGTTTAAAATATAGAATACAACACGGGCCCATATTGTGCGGTGCTGACTCCATACATGCAATACAAAAGGTCAGTCTGAAGTGCTCACAGAGGCCCTACAATAAGATATTTTATATTTAACAACACTGTTTTCTTGCTTTTTTTCCTACAAGGGAAATGAATAATTATATAATGCCAAAAGGGATTAAAAATGGACCAATTAAAGCCTCCAGGAAAGTTAAGCCTTAGAAGAAATGCAGCAGAAAATTGAGGAAAATAGAAGGGAGAATTTCGGAAATGAGAGTTGCATATCCAGTATTGCTTTGGGGACAGCCCGTTATTTCACCATTAAACGAGGGAAGGCTCAGGGTGTGTGGGGGTTGAGTCTGAGGATGGTAGGGGAGGCAGTGATGGGATCATTCACAGAGGATCTTAAATGTTCCTATATTCAAATGTCGATTGAAATCTGTAAAAGACATCTTTGTTTTTTACATGAAAACAGAGAAAAAGGACAGTGTTTTTATTGATCCATAAAGAATTGACTCTCAGTTGATTACAAGATGATGTGAATTTGAGGTATGATTTGTAAAATAGAATAACATAAAAAATTATATGAGAATAAACGTCTAAACGACTAGCCTATCCCTAGAGACAGGAATAAAGTGATAGGGTGTAAACATTATCAACTGCCTATAGTTAAGAAATATCCATAAAGCTAATAAAATTTCCACTATTAATAGCTTTGCTGCCACCAGGAATTCTAGCTTATTTGACTCATTAATATGGAGGAGGGATGGTTAAAACTTCTCGAAAACAATACTCTCATTGTTTACTAAATCAAAGGTTCTGAAGTAACCATTTTTATTTGTTTTATATAATTTTCATCCCTACCAAGAGTGACAGGAAAAAGAAAGCAATCTCCTAAATAGAAATAAAACTTGGGGTCACTGAGTGAACACCAAGGGCACATTTTAATAAAGTGGATATTGGCCAAAATTTCTAATAGAAAGCCTCCAGGGAACGAGATGGTCCCTCCATACACATACACAGACTTCAATAGACTTCAGAAAAAGTGTCACCGGAAAAGAGGGGGAATATATATATCAGATAACTATCTGGAAAACAGGTTTTGTATACTTTTATGATTTGAATTGGCTTGCTATGTGTATAGACTTTTCTCCCTTGAGATTCCGGTAAGTCTATGGTTTTAGGAATTTATAAGAAATTATTCTGAGATTTGTGTTTTTCCTTTCTGGTACTCTTTTTCATCATAAGCACTAGCTGTTAGGGACTCAAGAGAGCCACAAAATCCCATTGAAAGTAATTCTAGATGTAGGCAGGGGCCTGTTGCAGACAAATACATGCAAGACATACATGCAACAAAAGGCAGTTACCTCTGCAATGACATCACTGGAGCTAGAAACCTAGATACTGTTATTATTTTGGGCAGTTGGGGATGATTTCATAGGTCTTTATTACCATCTAACATCTTAAAAACCAACCCAGAATGTAAACTCTTAGGAAATAGACGTAAACCATATCAAGGAAAAGAAGGAAGATAGACAGATCAGTCTCCTAAGAAATCTTTCAGAAAAAAGCAGTTATGAATAAATAGTCTTGTTAAATACGGAAACTATAGTAGATCAAGCAGATTATGTGAACTCCTTCGATAATAAGCTGATTCGTGTCAGACATATGGAAGTTTTGCAATGCCAGCCTAACTCAGAGAAGGGAATAGATGATGATCATAAAGCCATGGAGTTTCAAAATAGATCCTGTTTCTTGACACCCATATGGATTTCCATACCATTTTCCTTTCCCAGTAATGAAATAGAGGCTCATATGCTGAATGAACTCCTAATAGTTGAATTTGAATGGAGGTCCTATAACATACCAGCTGTATGACATTGAGACTAGAATTTAATCTCTTTGAGACTTATTTCCTCCCCTATTCCATGGAGTTCATAATATCTAGGCACTTAGAGTATTTTGAGATCTTTTATTATTCAAAAATTCTGTGAGCTAAAAAATGTTCTCCTCATTTGCAATGAGCACAGCTATCCCTCTTCCTCAACTATCTAAGCTGTCCCGCTTTCAGGAAGTTATGGTGGCAAGCATGCAACCTTATCTTGAGTATATTACATCTGACCTCCCAGGGTCTATGTATGAAAATTAGATCCTCAAGGTGGCAGTACTGGGAAGTAGTGGAGCTTCTTCGGTCATTGAGAGCAGTTTCCTCTGAAGGAATAAATGTAGAATTTTCAAAAGAACTGTTATACAATCAAGAAAAATGTATCCCCCTCTGAATATGACAATTTTCCATGATCTCTGTAATGTTGATAGAGTTTCAAACTATCACAGAAGCAGAGTGGAGCTGCTTTTCTTGCATCCCATCCACTGCGGCAAGCTCTGCAAGCTTTTCATGGTGATGTTTCAAAGAACAGAACAAAAACCAGAATGGTTGAAAAAGAGAGGTTGCTCAGATATCTCAGCCAGTTAGATCACTTGCTACCAAGCCTGACTACCTGAATTTGATACCAGGTATTTATATCATGGTAGAAGAGAAGCAACTGAATCTCCACAAGCATTTTGTGGCTTGCATCTGCTTGGTTGCATAGCAAACAAATTCTTAAACAAAAAAATTAAGAAATTAATAATTTAAAAATGATATTGGGGGCAGCCAGATGGCTCAGCAAGTAAAGGCACTTGTCAAAGGCAATTTAGGTCTGGTAACCTAAATTTGATACTCAGAATTTATGTGAATCTTCCTTCCAACATCACATAGATTGTGTCTTCTGACTGCCACATACCTCCCCTGCTGTAGCATTCATACCTCCTCCAACATCATATGTACTTACTTATGAATACATATACATTACCAGAAATCAAATAGTAAGAGCAAAAGAAAAAAAAAGTGGGAAAGAGAAAGAACGAGGATAGAAGAAAGAAGAAGAAATAAAAGCACTGATATGAACTAACTTCTATAAGACCTTGTTAAAAAAATAAGTTGTATGATCATGATCTCTATTACTAACAGCAAAGCTAGCAGAATGTCATAGCAGTTAATTCATATGTAAAGAAAACCTAGTTATGAAGCAAGCAATTTCCACTTAGGTTTTTAAAAGATGACTGAGTTTGCAAAGGTGAGGGAATTGTTACTTGTCTTTAACAGTAATTCCTAACGAGTTCCTAGGTCAATCTTGGTTAAGAATTTTCATTGAGCTCTAGAGGAATTATCATGGTCCGTGAAAGTACTAATTTATTCTTGAGATGTGTTTAAAGTACATTAATTTTAAAAGGTTGGAAATTTAGAAGTTGGTTTTGACTTCTCAAAGAAATTTTGCTTGGGAAGTAAAGTTGAGGATAGGGAATAAAGTTCTTTATTTAGTATTCAAAGTTGTCAAGCTCTTTATTTACTGCCCCCCAAAATCTTCATGGCATATGACTCAAAAATGCTCATTTCTCTTCCTTAAAAGAATGTGACTACTCAGGGCTAAAGAAATTGGTCTGTGGTTAGGAGCCATTATTTGGGTTCACTAGCAACATGGTGGTTCACAAGCATTCATAATTCCATATCCAGGGGATACAACATCCTGTTCTGACTTCCCAGGGTATCTGTGTGCACATGTGCATATAAATACACTAGGCCATACACACATTCATAGAATAAAGAAATAAAAGAATGGAACTATTTCTTACACAATAAAGACATTATCTCAGATTAGCCCTTTTGCATTCTTTTTTGTAAATTACATCTATTTTGGCGACCAATTCAAGGTCAACAATAACAATATAAGGCTCACAACACCTGAAAGTTCATCAATTCAAACACAATAAAATAAATCAAAACATTGTTATCTAAAAGAATGTTACTTTATTTGGCATTGACAAGCATAATCATTTAGTCAATGCAATCCAGAAAATGAGATTTTTTTCTTTTATATAAGTACATATATTTTTTTTTACAAAATTATTGCTTACATTATAATGTTTTATATATGTGTACCAGTTGGGAAACTCTTCTGATTTTAAACATGCAATCAACAATATGCAGGTGTTTTCTGAATGTATAAAGAGAAACATGATCCAGGAGAGGATGTCCCCACCTTCATTTCTTGCAGTTGTTTGCATTTATCTCTTTCCCTAGGTTGCAAATTACTCCCTGTGTGATTCAGTTCTGTGTAAAATTTGGTGCATAAATTCATGCATATTTAATATCCCCTTAGGACAGAGTTCAGAACTCTATTCCTAAACTCTGGATGCACAACACTAGTTACATATGAGGGAGTTAAAGTCAATTTTTACATTTAATTTTGTGTCTATGTATGTGTGCTTGTCTCTATGTATGAGCACAATGTATGGCCTGGGACTTACAGAGGACATCAGAAGCCTAAAACTGGAGTTGCAGACTGTTGTGAACCACCATGTAGATCCAAGACACTGAAGCCAGGACCTCTGCAAGAGCAGTAATAAGTACTCTTCATTGCTGAGTACTTATTACTCTACATTCCCCAAAAAAGGGATGTAGATGATACTTCAGCTGTACTTTTACTCAACTAAGGTTGATAAAAAACAGAACTGAATAGATGGCCTAACTTGATTAATTCAAGGAACTTGTATTTTGTCTTAGGTGCTGAACTTGACATTTTCCCTATATTACCCAAACTTTACATCATGCTTTGAAAGATAGGTTAAAACTCTTGTGTGCTTATTCTTAGCCACTGGGTTGTTTTTGCTGCCTTACTTGCTTTCTACATATATTAATTATCTGCATAATTGAATGACAGGGTCTACATAGTCAAAATGAATGAATTTTGAACTTGTTATGTAGTCCAGTCTAACACATGATTCTTTTGTTGTACCACCAAAGTGCCACCCTCCACAGCTGCTAGTGGGTTCTTTTGTGCAGTCATCTTATTCTTCTTTTCAACCCTAATCACCACAAATTCTATTACTATTTAAATACAAATAGTCCATAGCGCTTATTTCTAAAACTTCCTTTGATAGCAGCATAAATGTGACTATTATCTGTAGTACAGAGAACACTAGTTTGTTCCTGGCTACTTAGCCCCAAAATAATCACACAGAAACTGTATTAATTAAATCATAGCTCGGCCCATTAGCTGTAGCTTCTTAGTGGCTAACTCGTACATATTAATTTAACCCATTTCTATTAATCTGTGTATTGCCACGTGACTGTGGCTTACTCACCGGCAAAAGTCCTAGCGTCTTTCTCCAGCAGGGCTACATGATTTCTCCCTAACTCTACCTTCTTTCTCCCAGCATTCAGTTTAGTTTTCCCCACCTATCTCTGTTCCCCTATAGCTCTGCTATAGGACCAAAGCAGTTACTTTATTAACCAATGATATTCTTAGCATACAGAGGAGAATCCCTGCATCACCTCCCCTTTTCTATTTAAATAAAAAAGGTTTTTAACTTTACCATAGTAAAATTATATATAACAAAACAGCTATCAAGGAAGAATTACAGTTACAATATTTATATCTACTTTATCTTTTATCATAACTAAGGAAAACTATAACTATAAATTCTTCAACTTCATCAAAGACTCCAGAAGAATATAATATTACCTAAGTAAACAGAAAGTATATTGTAAGCAACTTCCAAAACTTTAGAATTGACAGAGGCATCTCACTTCCTGGACAGTTACCCAAAGTTTTTCTGTACCAATGGGGCATCCATCTTTAACCTATAGGTCCATAACATCTAGCAGACTTTTCCACAAATCAGGAAATTTCAAAGACAGTTCCGCCTATATTGGCAGTTTGTTAGTCATTTTCTTCTGTGTCCTGCAGAATGTCTAGCAGACTCTTCATAAAGGAGGAACCCTGAAAAATGGTCTTACCTTTAGGCAAGTTCACTAGTCATTTCTCTGCAGGTCCTGCATGTCCAGTTCATCAAGCAGAACAGACAAGAACAGTTTCTTGCCCAAATGGTGAGCAAACTCCATAAGTAGCCTCTTCGATGCCCATCTTCCTCTTGAAGTAGCCAGTAGCAGATGTGTCTCATTGTCGAGAAAAGTCCTAAGTTAAATGCCATATTCTAAAGGTCTCTGAAAGATTTAAAGAATACATATCTATCTGAAATATATCTCTATACATCTGGAAAATCTAAATAACATGACTACAAGCTTGACTATTATAGATGATTATCTATTATTCTATATTTCTTAATTATACATTACACTATTTTTTTGAGACAGGGTCTTTGTAGCTTTGGAGCCTGTCCTGGAACTAGCTCTTATAGACCAGCCTGGCCTTGAACATACAGAGATCCACCTGCCTCTGACTCCCAAGTGCTGGGATTAAAGGCATGCACCACCACTGCCTGACCCATTACATTACATTTTAAAATGAGTTGCACAAACACAATACCTTAATCAAGAGATGAAATATACATATATACAGTATAGCATAATTGACTTTAAATTTGTATCAGTAATCCCAGATCCATACTCATGAAAATTATTCATATCTATATCATATCCCCCTTTAAATGTAAAGAAACATTATAAACAATATTTGGGAACTTGGGCATAGTTCTCTAGAATACTTCCTTCTGATCGGAGGCACAGTTAATCAAGTCTTTTATGGTATAGCTTATGTGCTAGGTTTATCTCAGTCAGCAGCTGGACAAAGTAATTTGGGGGGGTGTTCATGGCAACCTTTCTGGGGGATCTTGATCCATCAAACATTATTGGTCTGGAAGCAATCCACAGGTTCTCATCCTCAGTAGAAACAAAAGAAGAACCTCTTTTCCAAAGTAACATATTCTTAGATTCAAATTTTGAAATCAAGAAGGATGCTTAAAGAAATCCCACACTAGCTCAGAACTGAGCATAATAGAGGGTTATTTATTTAGGGGTAGACTCACAGATACAACCCTCTGTTGGAACTGGGAACAGAAATTGAATCTTGCAGTTGGAAAAAAGGCCAGATACATGCTTTACATTGGCCAAAATAGTATAAAAGGTCATGCCCAAGTGGACAAGTAACTTAAAGGCTACTGGTGGTAGGAATATCTACAGCACCTCACCTTTTGTTTAAATAGGAAAGTTCTAAGTCTAATACAAAGTTATATGCAATAAGAACAGATATCAGGTATAAAAACTAGAATAAGAACCAGCATAAGCAATATCAAGCAAGAAACATGATAAATGTTTCAATAATTATCCTGTCCTAATGAGTTTAAGTCTTGTATATAGAAAACTTGCCCAAATTATGAGAGGAAAGTAACAACAATTATCAAGTCTTCAACCCCAATGAAGACCTGAGAAGTAATAGTATTACTTGAGTAATCAGGAAGTGAAATCAAGCAACTTCCAAAAATGACAGAGACAACTGGCTACCTTGGCAATCACCCAAAATCTCATTTGCAATGTTGGAGCCACCAGCTTAGGCTAAGGCCTAGAGTAGCTGACAGACCATTTTCAAGGCAGGAATTTTTTCAAAACCGTCTTACCCTGTCTTGGCAAGATTTGATAGTCTTTTTTCTTCTACACTGCTTGTCCTGTCCTGACATCGTACATTTTGTCAGTGATCGATGCATTGGCAGTTCCTTGCACAAAGGCCAGTTTTGCCAAGAAGAAATCAAATTCCAAGTAGAGTGTCTTTGGTGTTCAACTTTCTCTTGAGAATAGATGGGTGCTGCCAGGAGCAATTGTGTCTCACTTCAACAAAACCCTAAGTTATTTAAATGCTATATTCTACATCTCTTTGAATTGGTTGAAGATTATCTATCTATGCAGAATATAATCTCTATGTATCTAATGAACTTGAATAGTCTAAATATAAGTATGACAAACATGGATGACTTTTGACCTATTAATCTTAATACCTATATAACTTAAAGACTAACACTACAATTAGAATATTAAACAACCTTTAAACAACTGTGCAAAAATGAGCACAATGATCTCAAAATATAAACAATGTACAAGTATCTTGATCAGAGGTAGATATGTCCATTGCAATATGATAAATATATCCTAAAATTGTATCAATATGCAAAATGTTTTAAGCAGAGTTAGAAGCATGCTTGCATACAATATGACAAAATAACTTTGCCTAGGTATACAAATATTATGGATGAAAATAGGAACATATTTGATATAATTTAAGCTTGTATCAATATACAAGAATCTATACCAATGTAAATTTCCTATAAATAATAGCTCACAAGTATTCACTCTATTACTCACTATTATTATTAGTGTGTGTAAGCTCACATTAAGGATTGGGATACTTGTTGGGCTGTGGACTGGTTAAGCCTTTAAGCCAGTCCACCTGGTAGGTGTGGAGTCTGGCCCCACACTAGGCACCAGATGAAGAAGGATGCTTAAAAGAAATCCCACACTAGCTCAAAATTGAGTATAATAGAGGGTTACTTATTTAGGGGTAGACTCACAGATCACAATCCTCTACTAGAACAAGGAACACCAACCGAAGCCCATAGCCAGAAAAGAGGCCGGATGTGCACTTTACATCGGCATAAATAGTATAAGATGCCACATCCAAGTGGGCAGGTAACTTAACGGCTACTGGTGGTAGGAATTCCTGCAGCAATATATATGTTTCTTTAGCTTAGCAGTCCATAATATGAAATGTCTCTCTGTAATTAGCTCCTTCATAGTCAAAAAATTCAAAGAAAACATAATAATAAATATAATCCAGACTCTCTGTGAATTTTCCATCTTTAAATGGCTTATTTTTCTTTAGTCCTTTTAATCTATGACTGTTTGTACTCTGTCTCTTTAAGGACTTTGTTTTATTTTTTATAAAATATTTATTTCCTTTTATGACTCTGTATTTCTTCTCTCTTCCAAGTCTATGTACATTTATTCAACACTGTGACTCATAGAGTTCTTTTATGTCTTAATCTGTCCTATTGTGTATCTGTAATTCTTTACTGTCTAGGAACATTTCTTAAAATGCTAAGCACTTCTCAAAAACTTAATCTGCACTATTACTAGGGAAAATATGGCACTACCTGCTTGCCCGACCTAGCCCAGCATAGTGGAGCTGCTCCTTGCCTCCAAGATCCATGCACAATGCCCCATCTCTAGGGACACAGCTGGTCCAAGAGGTCCATGTTGCCACCAAGCAAACAGTACCATTTTGCTCACAAACCCCATTCAAATGGTTGGTCTCCTGATAGAGCCAGAGGTTGACAGAATGACCCAGAAATCCAGCATTTCAAAATACTGTGGCTTTTTTTTTCTGCTACCGCTGAATTAGGAAAACCTTTCTTAAGGGAGCCACAGCATGCCACCATCAAGCAAAGCCCATTCAAGAAAAAAAATGCAGCTACCTTTTGTTTTTAGTGTCTAGAATTCCTTTTCAAGCCCTCTCATGTTTTACGTGGATTTAGTCCACCATGTTGGCACCAATTAGAAGTAAGGAGTCTGCTAGTTTGTTCCCAGCTGCTTAGCCCTGAAATAATCACACAGAAACTGTATTAATTAAATCACTGCCTGGAACATTAGCTCTAGCTTCTTATTGGCTAACTCTTACATATTAATATAACCCATTTCTATTAATCTGTGTGTTGCCACATGGCTGTGGCTTACCAGCTAAAGTTTCGGTATCTGTCTCTGGCAGGGCTATAAGACTTCCCCCTGATTCCATCTTCTTTTTCTCAGCATTCAGTTTAGTTTCCCCACCTAGCTCTGTTCCCCATAGTTCTGCTATAGGTCCAAAGCAGTTCCTTTATTAACCAATGATATTCACAGAATGCAGAGGGGAATCCCACATCAAGCATTCTTTTAATCAATTCTTAACAAAAGTAAAATAGATAAAATGATTAAATAAATTGTAATTATTAAATAACTAGTAAGTAAAATGCACACTTTACATATTTCCTAAAATCCCCTCCTGTGTCACTAGTGTAATGCATCCACAATTTTAGAAACATCATTCTATAAAATGCTTTCTATAATAAGCTGCAGGAAGCATGAGTCAGTGTAGACAGAGAAGGTCTGAGGTTTTGCAGCAGATTTAAAAGAAATTTGAATCTCAGTAAACACTCAAAATAATTCCTTGAGGTGTTCAAATATTAACATTTGTAGGTATTTTTGTTCTTCTGTCATTTTAATTTCTATATGTGTCATTTATGCAATTGAATGAAATTTATAAACATATAGTACTAAGAGATATATAAAATCTTTACTGATAAGATTGAAAGTGAAAATTTAAGGGCTTTATATTCAAAGCTTAGTTCTGTTCCTTCCCTTACTTTATCCTTACCTTCGTGGCTTTAGCTTTAATCACGAAAACCTGGGTGAATATGCTATGTGTCTATTGGCTTTAAAATTCCATAATCCTGGTTTCCAGAGTTACTCAGTAAAAAGGTATGAGCATAACCAAGCAGTAACTTATTGAACTTTATTGCATAATTATTTTATGAAATAAAAAGAAAGGTAAAAATAATGATTCAGAATTTTTTAACTTTGAAGTTTATATATATCAGAAATCAGAAACATTTTAATATGTTATTGAATATAAACTTGACTAGACCTGAACTTGTTTGGCAAAAAGCCTGATTTGAACTGGCATGAGGCTACTTATATCCTCTACTCTACTTAGTACATATATATCCACATTTGACATATAACTTTTTTCCTATAATATAATGCCCCATGTCTTTCTGGATAGGTTATATGTTATCAAAACAAAATCTAATAATTATAATTTTGAGATCAAGATATAGTTTTGAAGATTTCCTGTATGGGTTTGTGGAATTATTAGTAAAGCCCTATATTGTTTTCAAGAATATATCTTTTGATTATTGTGGTTATGATTAAAACAACCACTGTTAATAAAATCTATTTAATTAAAATTTAGTGTACATTTCTATATGATTTTCCAAGAATTATAAAAAGGCAAATACATACATACATACATATATGTGTGTGTGTATCTGATATATAAACATATATATATATAGAGAGAGAGAGAACTTCACTATTAATTTTAGCATTTTATTTTATTTTATTTAAATGTAAGGCTTTTGTACCAACATGGATGTCTATAAATCACATATTTACCTAGTTCCCACAGAGGTCAGAATTGAATCTCCTAAAACTGTAGTTACACACAAATGTGAGCTGTAGTGAGGGGCTGCTGGCCAGCTTCCTGCCGCCCTGCTCCTGATCGCCGGCTAGCTTATGCCCCGAAATAATAACACACAAATTGTATTCTTTTTTTTTTTTTTTTTTTTTTTTTTTTTTTTTTTTTTTTTTTTTTTTGGTTTTTCGAGACAGGGTTTCTCTGTGGCTTTGGAGCCTGTCCTGGAACTAGCTCTTGTAGACCAGGCTGGTCTCGAACTCACAGAGATCCGCCTGCCTCTGCCTCCCGAGTGCTGGGATTAAAGGCGTGCGCCACCACCGCCCGGCTCAAATTGTATTCTTTTAAACACTGCCTGGCCCATTATTTCTAGCCTCTTATTGTCTAATTCTCACATCTCTTGCTTTAACCCATATCTAATAATCTCTGTAGCACCATGAAGTGGTGCCTTACCGTTTAGTTTCTAGCATACGTCCATCTTGGGCTGGAGCTTCATTGCGTCTGGCTTCTCTCTGAGGAGAGGCACGGCAGTCTGACTAACTTAGGAGAGGCGTGGCATCTGACTGAGCCATCTACCTCACTTCCTTCTTCCTGTTCTGTCTACTCCACCTATCTAAATCCTACCCTATCAAAGAGCCAAGGCAGTTTGTTTATTAGCCAATGAGAATCCTCCATCATTTCCCCTTTTTCTGTTTAATCAAAAAAGAAGGCTTTAATTTTAACATAGTAAAATTACATATAACAAAACAGTTATCAAGCAAGAATTAGTTACCATATTTATATCTACTTCATCTTTTATCATAACTAAGGAAAACAACTATCTATATATAATTATCTGTCTATTCTTCAACTTCTTCAAAGATTCCAGAAGGATATAATATTACCTAAGTAAATGAGAAGTAAGCAATTTACAAAACTCTAGAAATTGCAGAGACATCTTGCTGCCTGGACAGTCACCCAAAGTTCTCTTGTACTGTTGGGGCATCCATCTTTAGCCTTCAGGCCCATAGTATCCAGCAGACTTTTCCATGAAGCAGGAAATTTCAAAGACAGTTGAGTCACTAAGTTCAGTCATTATCTGCTGTGTCCTGCAGAACATCTCGCAGACTCTTTCATGAATCAGGAACCCCGAAAGATCATCTCACTTTTAGGCAAGTTCAGCAGTCCTCTCTCTGAGGGTTCTCTATGTCTAGTTTATGCAATAGTCCAGGCAAGAGCAGTTTCTTGCCCAAATGGCTATCAAACTCCATAAGGAGCTTCTTCGATGTCCTTCTTCCTCTTGAAGTAGCTGGTGCTGCCAGGAGAAGACGTGTCTCATTGTCATGAAAAGCCCTAAGTTATTAAAACATTAAATGCTATATTCTGTAGTCTTTGAAAGTTATTAGGAATGCCAATCTAACTGAAATGTATCTCTATATATCTAGAAAATATAACTAACATGACTACAAGCTTAACTATTATCAATGATTATCTATTAACAACCTATATTTCCTAATTATACATTACATTTTAAATTAACTATACAATCACAATACCTTAATCAGTATCAGAAATACATATACATATAGCAAAATTGACCTTAAATTTAAATCACTAAAGCAAAATCCATATCAATGCAAATTATTCATATCTATATCATATCCCCCTTTAAATGTAAAAGAACCTTTATAAACAAATTTGGGAATATGGACATAGTTATTTCTCTCCAAACTGCTTCCTGCTGAATGAGGGCTCTGTTAATCAGATCTTTCATGGTGTAACCTGTGTGCTAGGTTCATCTCAGTCGGCAGTTGAGTGAAGTAATTTTTTGAGGGTGTTCACAGCAACCTTTCAGGAGGGAGTGGTCTATCATACCATATTGAGATAGAAACAATCCACAGGGTCTCATTTTCTGTAAAAACAAAAGAAGAATCTCTTTTCCAAAGTATTATAACCTTAGATCCAAATTCTGAAGTCAAGGTATTTTCAAAATATCTATCTTGCATTAGTTCAGCAGCATTTATAAACAAATATCTTTTAGCAGCTGTTGCTTCTTACTCAGCATTCAAACAATTCAAAGAGAGCATAATAGTATACAGTGTCAAGATTCTCTGTGTATTTTCCATCTTATACGACTTTATTTTAACCTCTATTTCATTTTTTTTACTTTTATTTTTTGAGACAGGTTCTCTGTATATCTTTGTCCTGGAATAACTCTTTATACCAGGCTGTCCTTTAACTCACAGAGATCTATTGTCTCAGCCTGGGATTAAAGGTGTGTGCTACAACACTTTGAACTCACAGAGATCTGTCTGTCTCTGCCTCCCAGGCATTGGGATTAAAGGTGTGTACCACCACACCCTAGCTACTTCCTTTTTATCTTTTTTACTTTTAAGAACTTTAACCTTTAGCCTGCATATATTTTTAACACATAGTAAACCTTTTAGACATTTTCTTCGACTTTGAATCTTTCTTTATTGTATATCTCTCTTTTTCTGACCACACGAGTCTTTAATTTTCCAAGCAATATAAGTAGGATTAAAGCCATGGCTTTGACAGCTAGATCCAGCCCATTACTTAGCTGTCTGCGATTCCAGCCTTGTGGCTGAGGTACGGGCTGTAGCCATGTTATTCACCACAACTCTGTGGCGGTTCAATGTCCCTGCCAGCAAGCAAGCTGCAACAGTGTTAAACAACAATCAAAAGCTCCATCGTCAGGACTGCCTGCTTGATAGAGTCAGAGTTTGCCCTGGCAGGACTGTCCAGAAAGCTGGCATTTTAAAACAGTGCAATTTTTTCCTGCTACAGCTGAAAATCGAAAAGCATACGGTCGGCTTTTCATCAACACCATTTAAGTGTTTTGTGGCAGGACCTCTTAAAAGAGCTGCAGGGTCTAAAGCTGAGTCAGGAAGCCTCTCTTAGATGAGAGTGCTTGCTAGTCTCTAGCAAGCAGAGCCAAACCTGAGAAATTGCTGCTACTGAGAAAACATGCTTTATTCTTTCCCAAGCTTTTTCAGGCTTTCTGTGGATTCAGTTATCCACTTTGGGTGCCATTCTGTAGTGTGGAGCAATGGGCTGCATTCCTGCCACCCAGATCCTGGCCGCCTGCTAGCTTATGCCCCGAAATAATAACACACAAATTGTATTCTTTTAAACACTGCCTGGCCCATTATTTCTAGCCTCTTATTGTCTAATTCTCACATCTCTTGCTTTAACCCATATCTAATAATCTCTGTAGCACCATGAAGTGGTGCCTTACCGTTTAGTTTCTAGCATACGTCCATCTTGGGCTGGAGCTTCATTGCGTCTGGCTTCTCTCTGAGGAGAGGCACGGCAGGCTGACTAACTTAGGAGAGGCGTGGCATCTGACTGAGCCATCTACCTCACTTCCTTCTTCCTGTTCTGTCTACTCCACCTATCTAAATCCTACCCTATCAAAGAGCCAAGGCAGTTTGTTTATTAGCCAATGAGAATCCTCCATCAGTGAGCTGCCATATTAGTGTAAGAAATTGAACCAGAGCCTATGGAAAACTAGCTGGTGCCCTTAATCACTGAGTTCCTTAACTCTCCAGCTCTTCAAGTTATTCTTAAACTCTAAATGTCAGTCTAATATTTGATTCAGGTAGTATCTACTCTTTATTTTGTGATACCATTTAAAAATTACTATTTTTGTATGTATGTTGTGCATTTGTGTGTGTGTGTGTGTGTGTGTGTGTGTGTACTTGAGGTATATATATTCATTTGCATGTGCCTTTGTTCACATGTGTTTCAGGATCCATGGAGGCTCGATGTCAATATCAAGTGTTTTTCTCACATGTTTCCACCTTATTTTTGATACAGGGTCCTTTACTGTATCTGTAGCTCCCTAGCCTTTCTGGCCAGCAAGCCCAAGGACACCCCTGCCATCATATTCTCTGAGCTGGAATTACAGACTTACACTATGCCATCTGGTTTTTACTTGGGTTATTTGGGTTACAAATGGGTTTTCATACTCACAAAGCAAGCAATTTACTGGCAGATCTATCTCTCCAGTTCAAAAAGTTGCTTTTTAGATAATAATCTGCAAAGCATATCAGGATTTAGGATTGAATGATACATAGCTGTCCATTGATAGTTTTGATAAATGCAAGTTCCTTTTATATACAAAGACATTCTTACAAGCACTTGTACTTTTTGCTGAGATGGGAGACTTGAAATAACAAGCTCATGGCCTTGTCTCAGAAGACAAAGATGAACCATCAGTGAAGTACACGAGTTAAGTTACTATTGAGGGATAACATTAAAAGGCATGACATGACATATAATAGCAGTTATCACTGAAATGGAAAACTCTGGAGATCCAGGCAGATTTTGTGCTAAGAATGGTAACATAATTAGGGGGGAAAATGATGGCAGTTCTGTATGTGCTTGCTGACATCACTATTGAGCCTGCTTCTAAAGAAAAATAAAGGCCAGATGAATGTTCTTGTGTAGAGTGGCAAAGAGAGGGAAGAGCTGAGCACATATGTCTATTCTTTAATATTTTAATGCAAGTAAGAAGCTTTCCAGAGAAAGGATGGAAATTCTTTGGGATTCAGTATTTTGCATCATCAAGTCAAACAATACAAAGGTATATGTGATAAATAGGACCAGAATAGTCCACCCTATCACACCTGTGCCCGTCAAACCAGACTCAAATTAAAGCTGAAGTCTTGATGGTCATAGCTGACTGGAGACATGCATGTCCAAAGAAGACTGTGGCCACTGAAAGTGCTCTCAGCTTGAGGCTATTTTGGTGCATTTTCTGTAAGTCAGACAAGGAGACTGATGTGGCTACTTTTAGAAAAAGAGTGTCAATAAGGTCATTTTGAAAACATAAGTCTAACTTTCTCTAATTTATTTATAAATTCACAATGCAGCTATTTATATACATATTCATATATTTTAGTTTCTTATGGGAGTCTGTGCTTGACCCCCAGAGACTCTGTGGCTAATTGTCTTTGCCAAGGATACAACCTCCAACATCTTAGTCAAAAAGTGATTTTCCTCAGGATTGGAAGTCTGTAGACTCACATTGAGATTTTATGAATATTAGTTTTATCCATACTTTATGTTTAAGAAGACATACCTGGATACATGCAGGAGTCTAGAACCATGGGTACTTATGGAAGTTGAAGTAATAGGTCCCAACCGGTAGCAAGTATCAGTAGACACTGAGAAGTATGTGCTGGGGAGATGGATGAGTCTGCTCAATATACAGACATAGTGACCTGATCTCAATCCCCAGGACACAAAACACAAAACAAAAACCAAAATCAAATTAAAAACAAATTAAAAACCAAAATCTTGATGTGTCAGTGTGTTTTTGAAATGTTAGAACTGAGGAAATGGGGAGGGTGAACCTTTAAATCTCACTGAACAGTCATACTAGACTACTTGGTGAGTGTCAGACCACTGAGACTGTGTCTCAAGAATCATGGTGTGGATGATGGAGTAATGGTTCAGTGGTTGTAAGCCTTGAAGCTCTTGCACAGAACCAGGGTTTGGCTTCTGAAACCAACACCATAACTCACAACCATCACTAACTCCAGATCCAAGAGTTAGTTGACACCCTTGTCTGACCTCCAGATACAACCTACATACAACAAGAAACCAGATATACATGCAGGCAAAACATTTACACACATAAAATAATATAATAATATAAATCCAAAAAATGAGTAAAAAGCAAAGAAACAAGGTGAACAATGCCTAAAAAAGCAATGTCTGAAATTGATGGCTGGTCCCCATATACACATGTACACACACACGTACATACACAAACAAACACGTACATACACACCCCCCACCACACAATCCAGAAGCCATGAGAGACAATTGGAGTGACTTCACATAAGAAGAGTAGCATTTCTGAGTCATTTTGAGAATGTTACTTTTTTTCCTCTAGACACGGGACTCCATTGGTACTCACAGCCATATTAGATCTGAGCATTTATAGTCCTGAATTGCTTTGCAGTTTACCACAAGCAGTGAAGGCTTTAGTGAACAAGACACTGGGAGATGTTGCATGCTTTGCATTTTTATTGCATTTGTGTTTTGATTAGATAAATTCATTTTGCAGTTGAAAGAGTTAATGAGACTTATTTTCTTGATAATCAGTTGTGAATTGCTCACTTTTGGAGTTACATATCTTAAAAAATAATAGACAAATAACTGAATTATTGCGGGTAGCCACATTCCATTTAGAAAATTATACCATGCAACATGATGAAAGATTTTATTATAGCTTATAGCCATATACCATGAGGTTATCTTTCTTAACATTTCCATGTTAAAAATTGAACCTTAATGTGTATGTATTTACTACTAATAAAGCAATGATTATTGCATTTTCCACAAGGAAAAATTCAATGTTCCAATATTCAAATTTATGATATGTTGATGAAAAATGATTAAACTACAGTGTTTAATTATCTCACATATGGCTACAGAAAACTAAAGGTCAAGATGCAAAAAAAAAAAAAACAAAAAAAAACAGGTCCCTTGCATTCATTAGTCATTTTCAAACCAAATGCAAATTATAGAAAATTTTCGGATTTATAAAAAATTTCCAATATAATACCATTTCCTTGTGATTAAATCTCATTTTCTTTATTATTTAATATATTGTTATATTCATAAAAATGCATGAAATAATATATACATTACTAATAATAATTCATACTTTACTCATGGTTTTAGTGTTTATCTAATACCAACTTTTTTTCCAAAATTTCATTCAGAATACCATATCATGTTTAATCACTTTGGCCTTTAGGTTGCTCTTGCCCAGCAATTCAAGGTTATTCCTTTCTTTTATTTTTTTGTCAGTTCAAGAAATTATTCATGTTCTCACCAGGTAACTGAAAATATTAGCATTCTCTTGTTCTCTAAATTTGAACCATGACATAAGCAAAATTCATATCTAACAGAACACATAGAAAAACACATCAACACATAAATATATAGTCATCACTTATTACTGATTTTTAAAAAATCCCTTCAAGATCACAGGTGTTAATAACTCACCCACCCTCCATTTGGACAAGCCTCAGGCATCTGAAGTCTTTCCAGCAATATATTTGAAAAGTACATATGGGGAATATCCTTTGACGATTAATATAATACTGCTACTCATTCCATTAATATGTGTGTCTTCATGATAATTACGAGGAAATTTCATAGCAAACTATATTCTAAAAGTTGGTACTTAATGCAAAGAAAAAGTGATTTTCACATTACTCGCCCCCTGGAGTATTGATACAAGGTCTTTCTTATATCTCTCTGCCTAAAAATTGGGGCTTATTTTAGAATTTTAATTGGATGGTAGAACATTTGGGACAAGAGCTCAATTAAGCTATCCACTAAAAATATTAATAAGTTTGAATAATCAAGCAAGACCAGAATAAAGACATCTAAAATGGGGCAACTGAAAGAGATAAGTAAATTCCACAATTACCCTACAGCTACCCTAATGGACAAAATAGATAAATGCGTTCCCTTCTTTTGCAAAGTGAGCAGTGCTATTTATGTTAGGCTCATTCACTTGTGATGAGTTTGATTTTTGACAGAGATAGTTAATTTTACAGAGAAACAATGTTTGGAGCAGGTTCTGTTACTATTGCAGATTCATATATGTTTAAAAAGGTGCCATTGACTATTGAAGATTAAACTTAGCAATTCAAGTAGCCCCCAAAAATCAAAGATACTTATGGATACTTATGATAATTTTTATTTTCAAAAGTCTGTATCATAGCTTTACATGTAAAACATAATCACCAAATAACTCGGGAAGAAAACACAAAGCATTAAAATTGTGTTTGGAGGGTAGAGAAGTGAAAGAAAATATGATCATTAATTGGACAAAAAGATATTTATAGCCATCAGGGAAACGTAATTGGTAAGGAAGCTTCATTGAAGTCCAAATCTCCCTTTAAATAACAGTTACCATTAAGAAAATGCAATTGGAGAAATTATTCACAGGTGATATTTCTTTCAATAGTATTGAATGAAGACTGCACAATTTAAAACCATTAACAATGATAAAACAAGGAAAAAGGAAGAAAACAGAAAAAATATTCTGTGCTTCTTTGGAATCTGCACATAAAAATGATTCCACTGAAAAGTCTTGCGTGCTACACTCATTTCAGCACAGCTACAATTTTAATGTCTGGTAAACTGAATAAGAACAAGAATGTAAAGCAAAATAAATTCCAACCCTACCTTTGGAAGTATAAAATGGAAAACTCATACTGACAATTGTTTCACGGTTCCTCGTGACTTTGCACATCCTTTGACCATTCCATCCAGGAACTTGAGAGACATGAAAGCCTATATCTACAAAAGACATTAAAAAGTTTGAAACCATCTTACTTATAATAGCTCAAATTGACAGTAAACTATATGACCATTAGGAAAAGAATGGATAATCAAATAATGGTATAGCCAAAATTTGAACTATTGCATTTGCATTCTTCCCATATACCCAAAGGAAATAATGCACGAATTCTCTCATCTATTACTTTTCAGTACTTTCTGAAAACATTTTTTTTTCCCTGAACAGGTAGAACATCAGCCTTACCTTCTCTTTTATCTATACACTTTAACTGCACAAAGATAAGGAGATTTATGGGGGTTTTATCCCATTGTCCTATACTAATAGTTTTTTTCTCTTGTAGTACTATCATAGCATTTATTGTTTGGTCCACATGCATTGGGTTCCTTTTAATTTAATTGTGGTACAAGTTTGAGAGATTACTAGTGACAAGTAGTTGTTCAACATGGTTCAGCTTTATTTCTCAGTATTTCAAAACAGAGCTTTTTATTAAATACTCTAGAGTTAAGCATAGTGATTCAGAACATGAGATACACTGAAAATTCTAGGAGCTTAGGAGATGAGAAGTCCAGCTCAAGCAGGTATGAACAAAGAATAAAATGAAAGTATTATACTTCTATTATAATTTGTTGAAAAACATAGGGAATGGACTTTTTATCACTTGCACCAAGAAGCCTCACTCAACTTTCTTTCTTAAATTGTACCTATATATTGTCTATGATAGTTTATACTATTTTAGCAAAATTCATCCCCATCACTTCCCCCATTGTGTGTAGACCTTATTGGTGCTTGACAGATGCATGTTCATATGACATACTTGGCCAGAGGAGTTGTCAATGTGCTTAGTCAGTTTTACTCACTGTCTTGAGATGAGAAATACTGTAGCCTTTCATGTTCAGCCTTGGCTGCAGGTGAAATTAGTGGAGGAACTGAACCAGCAGCCTGAAACAAAGAACAAAGAAACGTCACCTAATTTGTTGTTGTCATCCCAGGTGGGTGCGACTGGTGGGCCACACACTGCACAAGACAGCCGTGCATGTAGCCCAAAACATGTGCAGATAAAACCATGCCTCATTGCCAAGACAGTTCCTTTTCCCCAGCTGCCTTGATTTGCTCTGCTAAGGAAATGAAACAGTGCATGGGAAAGCATGTGAGATGAAGAAATACAAACATGTGATTTCACATATAACATTCTTGGGGGTTTCCTCAGGCCTAGAAATTCGTGAGTTGTTCTTCATTGTTCCCCATTGTTTAGGCACTGTCTGTTTGCCTTTCAGTTACTCATATTTGAAGTAACAGAATATGGACATTTAGCTCATAAGTTTTAGATCTTTGTTGTTTTTTAAATAAGCTAAATGTTTCCTGGTCTACAATCTGGATGCTACTTTGTCATCTCAGCTCTACCTCCCTTTATCTTTAATATAGAGCTATTTGGTATGATTGTGGTTATCCACAAAATAAACATGCTGACATGGAAGAAGCGGCCCTCACACAAAGCCTCAACCCTTCACAAAAACCTCCTGGCAGCAAAAGAATGCTGAAAGTGAGAGAAATATCCTTTTCTATTGAAAGCTTATCAACTGGTTATCTAATGCTAAACATATACATGTGTTTTAGTACCGTTTTTCCTTTCCCCAGCACGTATCAGTTGAATATATCTTTTTGGATATGGTTGTGACTTTGGATAAATGTCATCTTCTCAATGCTGGAATTTTTACAGACAGTTTTTCAAAAACAGTTCTGTTTGTTAGGTTATTTTTTTGTGACAAAATAACATTCAGGCTGAAGTTGAACTCCTGATCTTTCTGTCTCCACATTACATGTGCCAGGCCGACAAAAGTACATCACTACATCCAGTTTACGAGCTGCCAGAGATTAAAGTCACGCTTTTATTAACCCTAGAGAAGCATTCTATCCAAGTGAGCTCCACCTCCTGCTGAATCTCTAAGCTATAACACTTAAGAATATGTATTCCTCTAATAGTGTTATCATTTTCTATCTTATTAGCCTAACTAATACCTGACAACTGGATCATTGTTATAATTCTGGCATTCGGATAATGACCTAGGAATTTTTCCTAGATATCTATACCACAAGAATTTGCATAAGAACTGCTAACCATACAGAAGTTGGGTCTGAAGCACATAGGGAAAAAACATTGATAAGATTTTTATGTCTTTAGCTGGGATTTTTGAGACTGTGGGCATGACATTTTAAATGAGAAATGTACAACACAGGCTCTGGTATTTGAAGGCTTTTCCCCTAGTTGGCAGCATTGTTTGGAGATATTTTGAAGGTGCAGACTTGCTGGAAGAAGTAAATGACTGGGAGTTCATAATTGTGTTTTGCTTTCAGCTTACTCTCCCTGCTTCATGCTGTAGGTTAAAGACTCTGTTATCTTTCTATTTCTGTTGCTGCTTGCTGTCACGCCTTTGCCCCACCATGATGGATCCATCTTTTGGAACTGGAATTGAAAATTAACTTTCTCTTCTTAAGTTGCCTTTCATTGTGGTATTTTATTACAGTAACAGAAAATGAACTAAGTGTCTAGGAAGTAAGAGTTTAAAGTGCTTTTTAAAATAATTTTTTTTATTTTATGTTTCACTTATAATACTGATTCCTTCTCATAAAAAAGAAACACAAAATCTTTCATTTCCTACTTGTAAAAAACACTTCTAAAGTCACAATATATGATGCCGAATAAAAATCAATGGCAGAAGAAGGAGTTGGAACTTTGGACATATTGATTATGACCCTTCAGAGAGATCAACGAAGGTGAAATTATTAGCTCACCCTTTCTGAGGGTCTGTGGGTGAACTTTGAGAAAAACTAACCCAGCAGATTATTTTTTTATATTTCTGTGTTTTAAAATATTTAAGTGGTGACAACTTAGCAAAAAACAACTGTAGTACGCATGAAGCTGAGCTCTGAATGACATGGAAAGTGGTTTCTTTCCAATGAATAAGCCAGTACCAATCTCAAAATTACTGGCCTTTTCAGAGCCACTCCCCAATTCTGGTAATTACAAGTCATTCTCACAGATGAACACAGGACTTTTATGGCCTCCATTGAATTATATAAAACAAGGCACAGAAAAGAGAAACTCTATAGAAACGATTCCTACTAAAAACACTCAGTGTGACAGGAAAAGGTTCAGCTAAGTAAAGCAAACGAAATAATTCATACCACTTTTAATAAATCTTCTTCTAGGAGAAAAGACATACTGGATAATACTTCTGAAAGGATTTAGGAATAAAATCACATGGTGTAAAGAAATATACATTTAAGCAATCCTTATCCTAAAGCCCACAGGCGTTTGGAGGTTTCTAAAGGCAGTTAAATAAGTAGATCTGTGTCACTTGCGTACCCTCAAATTTATTTTAGTCAGCAACTTTATTTGTAGGTTTATGTGTTGAAGGTCTACATTTCACTTTGCTCATTTACAAGATAGCAAATCTAGGCATAAAATCTGCATTCTCCTCATGCATACGGAAGACCCTACATTATGCAGCAGAAAATTACTCATCTCCTCACACTACGTCTGGAACTCCAGAAGGCAAATGTTGGTCTGGAAAGGCTAAGATCTGGACTGTGCAGCCTTCCCTGACTCTTTTGCCTTGGAAGGCACGTATGTCTCCTCCTTCACGAGTTACTCCCCTTATTCAATAAAGATAACCTTGTGTTTTGTAGCAGGTAAATGTCAGGGCTGCATCAAGACGGAAACATAAAATCCTTTCCCAGGTTCCCTCTGGGCTCATCGCTGAGCTGGGTGTATCTTGCCTCCTCTAATCATACTGACTGGTGGCGTGAGTTTTTCTTAGTACATGAGGAATTTTAAAAATTGGAGAATGTTGAGTGCTTGACACCATGTCTACACAGTCACATCAAGTTCCCAGTGTTAGAACAGTGACTGTATTGCCTTATTTGGCCATTTTATTTAAAACACAGGAAAGCAAGTCAGTGACATAATTGAAATAGAACAGAGTTTATTGAGTGGCTGCCTTTAACTCTTCTTCATGGTTCTCTAATACCCTATAGTCAAAAACTGTTCGCTTCAATTGTGCACTTTTAATTAATTAATTAATTTTCTTAAAACAATCTTTTCTCATTTTACATACTTATCCCAATTGTCCCTCCCTCCCCTCATCCTGCTCCCTCCATTTTCCTTCCATCCAACCTCCCATCCATTCCTCAGAGAGGGTAAAGTTTCCCATGGAGAATCAACAAATTCCGACATATCACTCTGAGGCAGGACAAAGACCCTCCCCTTATATCTAGACTGAGCAAGGTATCCTTCCGAAAAGAAAGGGCTCCAAAAAGCCAGTTCAAGAGCTACAGATAAAACCTGGTTCCACTGGCAGTGACCCCACAGACTGCCCAAGCCACATATCTGTCACCCACATTCACAGGGCATAGTTTGGTCCTATGCAGGTTCCCCAGCTGTCAATCCAGAGTCAGTGGGCTCTTATTAGCTCAGGTCAGCTCTTGCGGTGGGTATCCCCATCATGATCTTGACCCTCTTTGCTCATATTATTGCTCCTGTTTCTCTTCGACTGGTCGTGGAGGAGGGGACAAGGGAAGGGAAGAGGAGAACAGGTGGAAACAGAATAGGTGGGATGGGGGAAGATCTACAGCTAAGCATTGGGCCAAGGTTCCCAAGATCAACTGTACATTTGTATTATACCTTTGGCTGAAAAATACATGAATAAATACATTCTTCTGTTGAGTCAGAACAGATTTGTAACCAGAAGACTCTTACTCTTCTCAGAAAATTATACTTTTACCTCTTTCAATTTTGAAAATAAATGCTGTGATATTCTGAAGTTGTAAAAAATAGAAAGAAAAAATAAAGTGGATGAGATAGACAGACACATACACACACAGACAGAGAGAGAGAGAAAGAGAGAGAGAGAGAGAGAGAGAGAGAGAGAGAGAGAGAGAGAGAGAGAGAGAACCCAAACCAGTTCCCTTCATTTTGACTGCATAACAATCTAGAATGATGACAATAATATGGAAGAGAGTCTCCTGCCAACAGGGTGTGACCCTTCACCCTGATTTCTATTCCTGAGAAAAGCTATAAATGTTTTATTAACCTAGGAAACTTTTTCATTTAAGTGAAATAGGAAAAGCAATAATCATATTACCATTTACATTAGGTTCATGAGTTCAAATTATATTTGCTGGCTTTGATCAAATTTGAAAACATAGTGAACAGCATATAATTTCAAGAGAAAATATGCAACAATAGATTCATAGATCTCTAAGTTCTAAAATCTTTACATGTAAAATAAACCTTATATTATGTAGTATTTAATAGGATGTAGAAAATTGAAAGGAACAATATGAAAAAAAATCTACTTCTAAAATTAATCATTTTATAGTGGTTTCTATTCAGTCATCTAAGTTGAATCATGTTAAATACAGATCTTTCATCTCATATTTTCATTCAACATTAATATGTGTGAATTTTAAAATGCTAAAACCCTCAAGATGTTTAATGTGAACAAAATTTCCTGTGATATACATTTTGAGTATTTCATTTCAGTTTCCTTTATTTTATATACTTTGAGTTTTTATGATTTTGTCATTATAAACATTGATGTGATAGTAGGAACTAGATGGCTGCAGATGAAATTCTAAGGTTCAATTATGTGAAAAGATTTTATTAATCCATTTTTTGTGAATAAAGTGGATTTTGACATAGAAAACCATGTTTATAAAACTGTGGCTCCCTCTTTTCCTCCCTTCTCTTTCTGTTGGGACCAATATTGTCAGCACTGTTAGCCAATTATATATTAAACAAATCATTGTATACTAAAGTTTCTTTAGTATGCGAACCATTGTCTACTACAGTTTCTTTCACTATTTCTTAAGTTTCTATTCAAATTACCAATTATTACTTTCACCATGGAAAAGGATGTGTTAGCTTTGTAGAGCATCATGCTTCTCACAGCATCCGGAAGTATGCACTGACTTTACACAGCTGCACACTTCCCAAGCAACCGGCTCATCCTCAACACACACGCAGAACATTAATCCATGACTTACTCATGAAGAAACATCAAAAGTATGTTTGTGCAAATTATTTTTATCTATACTTTTTTTAGAATTTCACACATTTTTATCTCTACAAAACTCAAAAATAGTATAGGCATCTACAGTTTTGTCTAGTGCAGAAAGAACTGTGTGCCCTTTATTCACCCAACCATTTCTATGTAATTTTTTTTACTTAAATAATGGTTCTTTTTCTCATGTTATCTATGTTCTCTTCTAGAAGTCATAGTATTAAATCTGTTGGATGATACTTTGTATTTTCCCAGTTTTATTCTCCTGTGTTCCAAACATTTTTTCTGTTTAATTTGAAATTGGAAAAGATCTACTTCTGTCTTTTTTAAGAAGTGTATTTTACTCTTGCAAGAAGGCAGTAATGCTACCTTTAATCTATCTGTAAAAGTACATGGTAGAAAAGCACACAGTTTTTACTATGGGCCCTTTCTGTGTTGGATTCGTCCGTATATCTCACTTGGTTTACTGTAGCTTGTCATTTGTGTGGGGGAGTGGTGGTGGTGGTAATGATTTCAAAATAATTTTGTAACCATTTTTGAGACAAGGTTTGTCTGTAGCTTTGGTGCCTGTCCTGGAACTACATCTTGTAGACCAGGCTGGCCTTGAACTCACAGATATCGGCCTGCCTTTGCCTCCCAAGTGCTGGGATTAAAAGGCATGTTCCACTACTCCAGGGCAATTTTGTAACTTTTGTGATGGAAATGAAAATATGCTATCTATTTATCCCAGTGATATAGAAGGTGGGTGGATCTCTAGGATGAACACAGTTATGCACTGGGATTCAACAAATAAAAGTTTTCTTCTGATTAATTCTGTGATATGTGGGCCATCTAGAGACCTTTTTAGGTTTTCTGTAGAAAATTAAAATTCCACTCTTTATTAGAGAGTTGGCTGTTTGGGATAGTCGGAAAGAGTGTGCAAAATATGTGGTGAGTCTTGCCTGAAGAATGGTTATAACTGTAGACCAGTCTGGCCTTGAACTCACAGAGCTTGACTTGCCTCTGCTTCTGGAATACTGGGATTAAAAGTATACAGCACCATGACAGGCCTAGAGAGATGGCTCAGGGGTTAAGAGCACTGGCTGTCCTGCTTGAGAATGCAGGTTCAATTCCCAGCACCTACATGGTAGCTCACAACTGTCTGTAACTCCAGGTCCAGGGCATCTGACACCTTCACACCAATTCCCATAAAATGAAGTTAAATAAATTATTTAAACAAAAAAGAATGGTTATAACTTTCTTAAATAAATTTCCTAGTAGTGTTTTGAACACCCATTTCTAAATATGTGTATTCACTAATTGTAGAAAACATTGTGAATTTGCTTTTGTTTATCTATGTTTTTAAACAATTTCCATTTTCAAAAATACTATTATTTTTTCCTTATTGTTCTTCTTTTCTTTGTGTAGTTTTGTTTAATGATTCTGTTTTGGTTTTCCAAAGGAAGGCTGATACTCATCATCTATATTCCTACCAAGAATACTAATCCCAACTGAATGTAACTTTGTGCCAGTTTATTTAGAGCAATACTATACCAGTTGATGATCTTAGTGCTGTCTGTGAGTGTTTAATTATTTATTTTCCACTTTTGCTCAAAGGAAACCTGACTCTAGCTCAACACAGTTTATTTGATACTAATAGTTTCTAGAATGTCACAACATTCCAGACCCAAACTAGGTCAGAATGACCCTCTGTCCAATATGTCAAGTTAAATTTACAACACAAAAGAAAAAGAAGGACAGTTTATCTGGTTTGTCAGATATGACCTTTGATTTATATGAGCACAATTTAGTAGCCTTCAGTTTATAAACTCAGCTCAGAAATTCAGTCAATTAGCTATAGGTGTAACATGCTTGCTTCCTTAGTAAAGTTGATACACACTTTCACTGTATATGATGGCCTCTTTGGGGAAAAATATTATTTAAATGAAAACTTGCCTTAGGACAATATATACAATAGTATAACAGCAGCACCATAACTATTTTTTGGTGACAATTTGAAATTTATAGCTATAATTTATAACTAGAAGAACTGTGGGAAAATTAACCTAAAATCTTGATTACAGAAACAGACACACACTGTTGATGAACTGGTGAATCCATGATTATAACTGAGGTCCAGAAGTATTTGGTGAATCTGAGTAAACCAGAAATAATTCATGGATCTCTAGTACAGCCATAAGTGAGAGCATATCATCTTCATCCCATGTTATTCTGAATAAAATAGCCACATATAATTTAAATGCACTTAAGGGAAATTAAATAAGTTTACTAAGTTTTATAAGAGAATTAGCTTGGTTGTGATGCTGTTCCCAGTGGGGATTATAAAAAGAGTTCATATAGATTTCAGTTTGGACCTGTTATAGTGGGTGGAACTTTAAAACTGATGTTATCGCTCTTGTATTAGAACTTGCCACTAATAATATAAATAGAGAATGTTCCAAACCTGCTTTATTTTTATATCTCATTAAATACAATTCAATATCATTTTCACAAAAATTCTAGGTATTTGATTTAAAGAATTCTGAAAGGGAGATTAAGTGTCCTTCAAAGATAAAGAGACTCTGAAGTAAAATAAGAAATGTGGCAAAAATCTTAAATTTGCTATGACTTTGGACATATAGGGGACTACATTATATATGTATATCGTTTTAAAACACTGTTAGTTGCTAATGTATTTCAATTCAAGGTCCATCTTTTATGATGTTTATTTTATAGCTTTCAAATTTTTAGGGTTTCCGTTTGTTTTCAATTCTGGTCCCTCCTTCGAAAGTGAAGAGGGAATTAAGCAAGACTTTTGAATGCCTCATTTGTTTTGTGCATTTTTCAGTAGATGTGATAGGAATATTCTAAAGAAAGAATGGAACAATTTGTCATTCTAATTAGGCCATTGTAGAACTTAATTTGCTGAACTGTAATCACCATGTTTTCAGCTTCTTTCGAGGCACATTTTGAGTTGAGAGACAAAAATTGCAGTAAGGAGACTAAGCAACTGACAGAAACATCTGTGGATTGGAAAGTTTGGGGTGCAGAGTGGAAGCTATGCTGGAAATATACAAGCTTCACATCCAGACCTTGACACTTGCCATTCTGCATATTTCTAGTCAAGGAATCCAGCAGTTCTTTAAAAGGCAACAGACACGAGGTCTATTGTTCAAGTAATATCCAGCAAAACAATTGTGGAAGTCTGCTTTATAAAAATCCTTCAGACTGTTGTGACATGCACAGTGAAAACAAGATCTAGACCTTTATATGAACACCTCCCTAATCTAAGGAGAGCAGACAACAAAGCAAGCAACTAAAACATTTCATATAATGTGACAAGCAAAAACATCTGTGTATGATAATAGGTATACTGTAACTGAAAATAAAGTTTGCTAGTTTTTGTGAGGAACAAGATTGGTATTTCCGTCTACATTTTATTTGAGGTGGTTTATAACTTGAGTATATAGAAAAATAGGAAATCTGAGAGTAAATACAACCCAAAGGCAAGCAAAAATGATCCAGTGTGTAAAGGAACTTGCCACCAAGCTTGAAAACCTGAAGCAGGAAATGTTAAAGACAGCTCTGCCTATATTGGCAGTTTGTATCCTATAGAATGTCTAACAGACTCTTTCATGAAGGAGCAACCCTGAAGGACGGTCTCACTTTTAGGCAAGTTCAGCAATCATTTCCCTGTGGGTCCTGCATATCCAGTTTATGAAGCAGTCCAGGCAATAGCAGTTTCTTGCCCAAATGGCTAACAAACTCCATAAGGAGCCTCTTTGATGCCCACCTTTCTCTTGAAGTAGATTGATACTGCCAGGAGCAGATGTGTTACATTGTCAAGAAAAATCTTAAGTTTTGAAACATTTTAAATGCTATATTTTGAAGGTCTCTAAAAGATTTGAAGAATACCTATCTAACTGAAATATATCAATACATTTAGAAAATATATCTAACATGACTACAAGCTTGAATATTATAGATGATTATCTATTAACCTATATTTTTGAATATACATTACATATTGAAATGAATGCACAAACACAATACCTTAATCAAGAACAGAAATATACATATAATATAATTGAACTAAAACTTGTATAAATAAACCAATATCCATATCAATGCAAAATATCCAGCTCTATAGCATATTCACCATTAAAAGTAAAGAAACATTTACAAACAATATTTGGGGATATGGGTGTAGTTTTGTCTAAAATTGTCTTACTGTTTATTGGACAAAATAATTTTTTGAGTGTGTTTATGGCAACTTTTTGGGGGGTCATGGTCTATTAAGCCATATTAGCTTGCAATGAATCCATAGATTCTCATCCTCTGTGTAAACAAAGAAGCTCTTTTTTAAAGCAACATATCCTTAGACCCAAACTCTGAAGTCAAGACATCTTTATAATATACATAAATGTTGGTTTAGCTTAGCAGCCCATACAAAAAAAGTCTCTCTGTACTTAGTTCCTTCACAGTTCAAAAATTTAAAGAAAACACAATAATATGCATAATTCAGACTCTGTGAATTTTTTGTCTTTACATGGCTTTTTTAACTTTTTTAATGTATAACTGTCTGTACTCTGTCTCTTTAAAGACTTTTTTTTATACTTTTATAAAGCATTTACTTTATTTTATAACTCTTTATACTAATTTTATGTACATTTATCCAATACTGTGACTCATTTAGAGGTCTTTTGTGCCTGAATCTGTCCTGTGTATCTGTAATTATTTACTGTCCAGGAGTGCTTCTTAAAATGTTAAGTGCTTCTTAAAACTTAAGCTGTGGCATTACTAGGTCAAATATGGTACTTCCTTCTTGGCCTGCCCAGTCCAGCATGGTGGAGTTGCTTGTGCCTCTGAGAGCCATGCACACCACCCCACTTTCAGGCACACAGCCAGTCCATGTTGCCATCAAGCAAGCGTCAAGCAAGCCACAGCACGCTGCTCACAAACCTCATCCAAATGCTATATCTCCCCCTAAGAGCCATAGGTCAGGCTGGCAGCAGGGCCCAGAAAACTGACATTTTAAAACAGCTTGACACTTTTTTCTGTACAGCTGAGTCAGGAAAACCTCTCTTAAGGAAGCTGTGGCACACTGCCAGCAAACAGAAAGAAGCTGTGTTAAACCCTGTATTTTTGTGTCTAGAATTTCTTTGTAAGCTCTCACAGGTTTTAAGTGGATTTTAGTCAACCACGTTGGTGCCAATCTGTAGGAGGGAGGCTCCTTGTTGGTTTCTGGATGCCCAGGTGGCTTGGACCCAAAATAATCACACAGAAACTGTATTATTTAAATCACCGCTTGGCCCATTAGCTCTAGCTTCTTATTGGCTAATTCTTACATATTAATTTAACCCATTTTTATTAATCTGAGTATTGCCACAACAACCTGAGTTTCATCCTTAGGACCTACATGCTGGAAGGAGAGACCCAACCCCTGAAAATTGTATTCTGACATGTACACACATACCATGACACATACATCATTATATGCTCTTCACCTCACATACATAACTGTAATATAATTGGGGAGTGATCACTAAACAAAGGATCTTAGTTTAATAAGGGGTAAAAACTAATAGAATAATACATTTACTACAATTGGCTACTTTTATTTTAGCATTAATTACATTATTTTGTCTTCAAGCAATTTTTTTGTTGTGGGGTGTGTGTATAGATAAGTGTGTGTGTTTGTGTGTGTATGCACATGCATTTGTATTGTGTATGTGTGTTTGTATATGTGCATGTTTGTGTGTGTATGTGTGTTTGAGAGAGAGAGAGAAAATGCATGCATGCGTGTGTGTGTGTGTGTGTGTGTGTGTGTGTGTGTGTGTGAAAGAGAGGCAAACATCAGTGTCATTCCTCCAGAACTGACTGCCTTGTATTTTAAAACCCAAGGCTCACAAATTTAGGTAGACTAACTAGTCAGTGAACTTTAAAGTTTCCCTTATGTCCACCTCTATAGTCAGATTTTAGACAAATTCCAAAATGCTTTGTATTTTACATGGATAGAGATCTAACTGGAATCCCCATGTTTCAATATGTTAAAACTAAGCGATCCCTAAACTCAAGATTATTCTATAGTTTATTTTATTTCAGAAGATGTTCTTGGGAAAGTAATAAATTGTTATAAAATATTGAAGAAATTTGAAAGAGTAAAGCTTGGTTTGAAGAGCATATATATTAGATTTAGGGAATTCCTCCTGCAATAACAAGACTATTTTGATTGCTAATGGCATACACCAGTATCCTAAAGAGCCAGTATATCATGGAACATAATTTGAAGATACTGACTTGATCATTTTAGCTAACTATACATACAGCATCCCCAGGCATTTGTGTGATCATATTTTAATACTTAATAAGTTATTTTGTATATGATATCAGAATGAAGTCTAAAAACCTGGAAAGAAGACACAACACTAAAGAGAATTCATAGTACTCTTTTCTGTAGAGATATGCTTACAGTATTAGGTAAAGTAAATTTCTTGGCCAGTTTCAAGATTAAAAAGAAGGTATATTAAATATAAATTGTTTGTCATGCTGATATTTTTCATTTTGAATGGGACACTATGACCTCTGAGTTAATGGCAGGGATTTAAGACCATTGATTATGTCCTGTATGTTCAATGAAATATATGTGAATCCTGATGGTACAGTTTTGTTTGATACAAATGCAAATTTGCTTGAACACATCAGAATTTGAATGTATAATCTAGACAATTTTCCTGAAACACAGTAGTAGAGAGGCTACTCATCAAGATATTTTATGACTGAATACCACTGAACAACAGACAGCATTTTAGTTTGAAACCGACCTACGCTACTCGTCAAAGTTAATAGCATTTGTTATTGTTTTCAGAAAAGGAAATTACTCATGTGAAACCGTTCAGCCTTAACAGTAATAACACAGTATGCATGCAATTACTAATTGCAGCTATTTTCTATTTTGCCAAAGTAGAACCTAGAAGATTTGATTTAAAAATAGAAAAAGTTTACCTAAATTATTGTGAAGTTTAGCAAAATATTTATTCAATAAAAGAAAGAAGGTCATCTACAATTATAAGTCAGTTACTGGTTTCCTTGTGGACAGGATATATGTTTAATCAGAAAAAGAAAAGCAGTAACTGAAATTCAATTACAACAGTGGCTGTTATAAAAAAAAAAACTGCTTCTGACAAAATACTGCAAAGACCACTGTGAAAGACAAGAGTTCTTTTGTACTAAAGAAAGAGTTGTGCATTTTATGACCTAATTGATGTGGTATTCCCCTGTGTATGCTGTGATTACTATTAATGAATAGAGAAAACTGGCTTGGCCTGATAGGGCAGAATAAAGGTAGGAGGGAAAACCTAAACTGAATGCTGGGAGAAAGAAGGACAGAGTAAGAGAGAAGCCATGTAGCCCCTCCAGAGACAGACACCAGAACTTTAGGCGGTAAGCCACAGATTAATAGAAATGGGTTAAATCAACATGTGAGTGTTAGCCAATAAGAAGCTAGAGTTAATGGGCCAAACAGTGATTTAATCAATACAGTTTCTGTGTAATTATTTCTGGGGTGAGTGGTCGGGAACAAACAAGCAACCTTCCTCCTACACCTAATAGAACTGCATAAGCAAATTACAGAAGTTATGCTTAGACCCAGACGATTTTTCTTTTTCTGGCTGAAACCATGAGGATGTGCTGGAGATGTAAAAGAAGGTTCCTGCTGCAACAGAAAACATTCAGAAAAAGTGAGAGAAATCCTCAGAGTTGAAAGTGAAGCTCCAGCTGGAAGTATTTATCCCCCAAAACTCCTTTGAAAGGCAAGGAGGAAACTTACCTATGGGAAAAAAAAAGACAGAAAGAAAGCAGTATTACAAGGAATACAGGACTAAGAAGCGAATGGCTAGGAGGGCACAAAAAGCTGCGACTGCTATGTTCCTGCAGAACAAAGTTTGCATTTGCCATCCAAACTCAAGATATCGATGGTTTAACCCACAAGGTCTGCAAGGTGTTGCAGTTGTTTCACCTGTGACAGATCTTCAACAGCATCTTTGTTAAGCCCAATAAGGCTTCAATAACGTTCCGAGGATTGTGAAATCTTACATTGCATGGGAATACCACAACCTGAAGCCAGTAAATGAGATGTTCTACAAGCGTGGCTATGGCAACATCCGCAAAAAGTGTTTAGCCTTCACAGATTATGTCTTGACTGTTAGACCTCTTGGTAAATATGGAATTCTACATGCAGGACTTAATGAGATCTAGAGAGGCAGAAACCCTTTAAGGCTCTTTAAATTATCTTCTCCACTAGGTAGAATTGGAAAAAAAAGGCACCTTGTTTTGTGGAAAATGGAGATGCTGGTAATACGGAATACTCAATACGATTAACAGGCTTTTTTTTTTTTTTCAGATAAACTGAGGTGCCTCCCACGATATCTTTGTTATCTGGTCAGTTAATAAGCAGTAACAGCTTGGCAAATTAAAAAAAAAAAAAAAAAACAAAAGAGAAACCAAGAGCACTGAAAAAATGTTTGTTGTTTGCTTAATAATTTTGTAATTCAGAGAGAAAATAAAAAGTTGCCATGAGAAAATTTGTATTTCCTTAATACAGATAACATTGTATAGAATAACAGCAAATAAATGAAAAAAAACAGAACTGTGTCTTGTTCAGTTGTGTATGATCCTATTTATGGAACTATCAATATAAACATAAGCATTTTCTTTTCAAAAAGGGTCTCAAATTAATTTTATAATTTTGGAGGAACTAAGGGTGAATTTTATGTTGCTAACAAATCATATAACATGCACCTGTGCAAGATGTTGTGGTCTATGTTCAAATCATTCCAAACACTGGCCCATTTATTCTTTTAAATTTCTTTTCAGGTATTTTGTTCTATCTCAAGGTAGTGTTTGTCAGATATTTTCCTAATCTGCTGCAATATTAAAGTAGGCAAGTGATTCATATGTCTGCCAACAACTAACAGGCACACACCCCCACACTCCAACTAAGTAGGAAGGGCATAGGAAGCTTAAAATCTCCCTAATAGATCTAAAAAAAAATCATTAAGCCATTATAGCAGATCTCTCCACACTGAAGAGGAAGGGACCTATACACAAGTCTACGACTAAAAGAAAATATTGTTTGGTGGAAAATATGTCACATTTGAGTAAGAAGATAAACAATACATAAAATACATAATGGGACTGAGATAGATTAAATGAACAAATCATCAAATAATTTCTCTCTAAAAGTTGCTACATATTGACTACTGGGCTATAAATAAACATGGTAAAAATTTTTCCAAGGACATTTAAAGAATTTTGAGGTATACAATGTGTAAGAAAGTAGAATTACATGGGTATTAAGTGAGGTCATATGATCTCAGATATAAAAAGCAGCAGAGTTAATCTCTTATGACTGTATTTGAGAATTAATTGAATAAGCATAAAGAAAAGGAAAACTCTAGATGTTATTAGGGTTAGAAAAATAAAATAAAGTAAAATATCTTTCCTGAAAAAATGCCTTTAAATCTATTTTTAAATTGTGTTTTAAAGGGAAAAATAAAGAAATGCTTGTTTAAATAACACATATGAAAAAGCCAAGACATTAGTAGATACATAGACATTTTCATCTCCAGAACTGACAAAGTAGAAAGGAAAAAAATAATCTATCATAGATTCACGACTATAGATTCTGCTTGTCTAATAAGAAAGAATTAAGAAAGAAATGGAAGATGACAACAATAGAATATAGCTTCACAAGACAGGTGTCACTTTTTTTAAAAAAGTAGTACAATTTGAATACTTGTTTCATAAATAATATTTGTTAAAAGCCATAAGATAGTTGCCATGCCATTTATTTTCTGCCAAACAAAAGGATCTAATTTCAGTTAAGGCACAAGTTGGATGATATTACTGCTGCCTCGATGTGAGCTGATGTATTAGCTGCTTTCTTACCAAAGTGGGAACTTAAATAATGCTGATCAGGCAAAATGAAGAGGCAAGAAGCCAGCAGAGACAAAAAAGTATCAGCAACAATTAAGTAAAGAGAGCCGTTCCCCAGAAATATTGGCAAATGTCCTGAGTATAAAATTGAGAAAGAATACTTTCTTAGTAATGAAATTGAATATGTTTTAAAACAGAGCTCTTAAGAGATAGCATGTGAAACAATTCTATTTTTAGAGGTAAATATTTAAAATGTTCATTTTTGGATCTTAGATTATATACCGAAGCTCCTCTAGATGTTAAATTCATAAAAATACATAACTAAGTTCAAGTTTTACCTGTCCAGCAATTGAGAAAACACATAAAGAAATACGTTCGGCCATGATGGACTGATATAAAACTCTTGATTCTGGCAGAATATTTTAAACATTGAAGAAAACATATGAAATGACGGCTTCACAGGTTCAAGACAAGCAAACAAACAAAAAACAAGCAGGCAGCACAGGTCTGTGAATGCAACCTGGTCCCCATGCCTGCCAAAGGGAACTGACAATCCTGTGCTGATCTTTGAAAATTTTTACCCAGGGCCATATACTACATTTGTAGTACATTGTAAGAACTTGGCATTCTGGCTGCTACAAGGTGGCACACAGATTAAATCAGAAAAGTGAGACACTGGAATTTGAGATGCAGCAGGAGCTACGGCTACGGCTGTCTCAGCTGGATTCTAGTCATTCCTTAACACCAAACTCTCATCACAAATAATGATAGTCTTATAACTCCATAAAGAGAGTCGCAACCAACAAACTGTTACTGTGAATCTTTCAGATCTCCCTTCCATTTGGAGGAGTCAGAGTTGAACAAGAGGAGCGTTAGGACTGCTGACTATACATGATATTCATTAGAGTTTCAGAAAGATAAAATGTTAGATATAGGGTCAAGCTATTCCTCCCCAAAAGTGCCATTTATGTTCTGGACTCTGGCATCTAGAGGCTGCAAAGTTAGACACAAAAATTACTAAAGTAAAGTGAATGGCAAAGCAAAACACAGTGTTTTGTGAAAGAAAAAAAGTCAAGATACATTTACAAGAAATAGGCCATGTAATCAAACTTTTAGACTGCATGACAAAATTTATACTGCATAAATAGGCAGGAAAATATTATTGAGAATTCTGAAAACCCAGAAATGACAGAACTTTCAAAAAAGCAGTGATGAAATTTAAAAGTTTATACCCTCAAGAATTCCAAAAATATGAATATAATCAAGATAGGTACTAAAAGTATACAAGATATATACATAAATATAATGTATAAAATTTAAATACCAAAATGATATAAAAGTTTGCTTTATAACAATATACGAGAAGTTATAAGTTAAAGGGAGTAATTCAAATAATGATCACTGATAAAGGACAGCAAAAACTATTATTTGAATATTATATATGCAAATTAAGTTGCATATATAAAAGTTATAGTAGACAAAACTTTGACATGAAGAACACTAACAAATAATCTACTGTCATTTTAAATGAGAATTGCAGAAAAAAATGAAATCTGAAAGAATAGAGAAAAAAATGACTGAAGGTAACGATAACAAGCTGAGTATTGCCAAGTGTAGTGAAAATATTAACCTGACATCATTAACATTAATGATATTAAAGAACAGAGAGTAAAATGTCACGATGTTTTGTGGGAAATCTCCTGAAAATAATGACAAAAACTAGCACTTAATAAAAGGAAGAGTGAGAAAGGGGTAAAGTGGTAAAATTCACACATATTATGCCAAAACAGAACAGTAGGTATTAGATATTGCTCACAACTTTAAAATACAAAAGAAAGAATAATGAAATGAATTCAACCCTAAAACTCTATAAAATTTGAATATAAATATTATTAAATACCCAGCAAAATTAAAAACAATAAAATTTCTTTTTTAATTATTGATTCATTCATTAGTTCAGTTATTCATTTATTTCATGTCATGTCTTACTATGAGACTCATCTTATCTCAGACATGTGGAGATACTCTTGTGCCTGTGTCCCAGGTATTGATATAACATGCACCACAACTATGATTTGCCAACAAAACATTTAAAAAATACATATGATTTCTGAATCTTTTGAAAATCTATCTACTGTTCACACAATTGTGAATAGAAGCTATTGCTTAGAAAACTAAGGAAGAGTATATGGAATAGTGCATGAACCACCATTCATGGAAAAATGTAGCTACCGCCCTTCATCGAAGAAGCCTCTCTACAAAAAACTGGAAACCACAACAGAAAAGAAAATGTACAAAATGCAGAGATCAACAAATCTTAGGGAGCATAGCTCCAGCCAATATAGTTCCACCAAAACTCTTTCATTTATGGCTCAGAGAACCTCAGAAGAGTCTGAAGGATTGTTAGAGCCAGAATAAGAAGTCTGCTGTGAAACTGTCTCTCATAGAAATGGCTGCATAAACACAGTCAAATTAATTGCAATATCAATTATCCTGTTAAAGGAATGAAACCTTTTACTGGCTGTCCAGCAAACAGCAGTCAGCCCTAAAGCCATATAAACATAAGCAGCAAAAATGAATTCAGTAGGTTATATTTATATCTTCCTCCATGTGTGTGTAGATGTAGCAATAATAATAAGAAGGTAACTATAATCTTATAAGTTTGAAGACATAGGAAAGGTTGGAGGAAGAGTACCTGAGAGTGGCTGGAGAGGGGAAAGAAAAGAGGAAAATGATGAAATTTTATTTTAATTAAATATATATATATATATATATATTTCCCTGAGAAATAGTGACACACATAAAAATGGGTAAAATTAATTATAAAAATTAATTATTCAAAAATTTATCAAAGGTACTTGTCACTAAAATAAAACAAATTAATATTGGTTTATTTAAAACAAATCATATTATTAAATATAGATGACTCAAATAGTTCAGTAGAAGATTTAGAACATTTGATGGCTGATTGCAGTGGTGTATGCCTGTAATCTTAACTACTTAGAAACCTGACATAGGGGCTTCTAAATTCAAGTCCAGTCTAAGAATGTATTGAGAATGTGTCTCAAAAAATCAATCAATTATAAAATAAATGCAGGAAGATGTTATAAAATGAAATTTTAAAATGATTAATGATAAGTAGTCTATAATGCATCAATAATATAAATTGAAACTTCTAATTAAATAATGGGAAACAATATGGCATATAAAGACTAGGCATAAGAAATATTTTCTAGATTCCCACTAAGAAAAAAAATGAGCAAAATATTCTGGCAACTCTCTTGAGGAAACTACTGCAACACCTTAGCTGATTTCTGAACTTTTCTTTAAAAATCTCAGTTTTACTTAAGACAAATAAAATATTTTAAGTGTTTAGTGTGCAAGTTTATCTTCAAAATCCCAGTTTAGCGTTCTTGCTCTCAACATTCAACAGACACACCGTACGCTTCAGGGACCATCATACAAATATACCCAAGAGATGCCCTATCATATTACAAAAGCATTTGTTTAACTATGTTCATAGCAGCATTATTTGTAATAGCCAGAACCTGGAAACAACCTAGATGCCCTTCATTGGAAGAATGGATGAAGAAACTGTGGAATATATACATGCTAGAATACTACTCAGCGATAAAAAACAATGACATCTTGAATTTTGCATGCAAATGGATGGAAATAGAAAACACTATTCTGAGTGAGGTAACACAGACCCAAAAAGATGAACATGGGATGTTCTCACTCATAATTGGTTTCTAGCCATAAATAAAGGACATTGAGCCTATAATTCGTGATCCTAGAGAAGATAAATAAGAAGGTGAACCCAAAGCAAAACAGATAGTTATCCTCCTGGATACTGGAAGTAGTCAAGATTGCCGGGCAAAAATTGGGAACTTGGGGGTGGGGTGGGATGAGGGTAAAGGGAGATGGGGAGAGAAAACTATGAAGGGGACGATGAGGAGAACGTGGATAAATGGGATGGTTGGGATACAAGAAGGGTGGATATGGGAACAGGGAAGTATATATCTTAACTAAGAGAGCCATTTTAGGGTTGGCAAGAGACTTGACTCTAGAGGGGTTCCCAGGTGTCCAGGGAGATGCCCCCAGCTAGTTCCTTGGGCCGCTGAGGAAAGGGAGCCGGAAAAGGCCAGATCCTATAGTCATACTGATGAATATCTTGCATATCACCATAGAACCTTCATCTGGCGATGGATGGAAATAGAGATAGAGCTACACATTGATGTACCGGACTGAGCTCCCAAGGTCCAAATGAGGAGCAAAAGGAGGGAGAACATGAGCAAGGAAGTCAGGACTGCAAGGGGTGCTCCCACCCACCGAGTGGGTGGGGCTGATCTAATTGGAGCTCACCAAGGCCAGCTGGACTGGGACTGCAAAAGCACAGGATAAAAGCGGTCTCCCTGAACATGCAGACAATGAGGGCTGCTGAGAAACCAAGGACAATGGCACTGGATTTGGCTTCTACTACATATTCTGGCTTTTGGGGGTGGGGGGACTAGCCTAATTGGATGCTCACCTTCCTAGACCTGGATGGAAGGGGGAGGAACTTGAACTTCCCATAGGGGAGGGAACCCTTATTGCTCTTTGGACAGGAGAGGTAGAGGGAGTGGAGGGGGGAGGAGGAGGTAAATGGGAGGCAGGGAGGAGGTGGAAATTTTCAATAAAGAAAATAAAAGAAAGAAAAGGGAGTGGACAAAATAAAAAGGAAGCGGTGTATGCTCTGAGATGCTGTCTTCTGTGTATGGCATGGCCATTGCACTGATGTAGTCACAGTAGCCATGATTATCTGAAAATAACCTGTAGAATATGTGATTTTTTTTTAATCAGGAGGAGCTCAGGTGGCCCAGAAAAACTATTGGAAGCTGATATTTACTAGGGAAGAGGTCATTTGCTTCAATGGTGTAGTCACTGTGAAGCTGCGCATTCTGCAATTAATAACTCAGTATTACCTATGTACACGCAAACAACCCTAATAAACTCATTGGGATAAGGGAAAGCAACAAGCATATGACAATATGAACATAAAAGGAGGATTTTTTTTGGGAAAGAGGAAGAGTTCAGAAGTAGTTGAAGGAAATGAACAAGGCTAATAGGGGATGAAAAGGCCCCAAATACATCATTTACATGCATGAAATTGTCAATAATAAACAAATACATCTTTTACATGATAAATGAAGATTTTGAACTTAAGGAGAAAAAAGGAAGAAATCCAAAAGGAGAAGAAATATAGAGGCTCTGTGAAAAGGACATACAAAATTTTGGATTACCAGTTCTTTTAGTGTGGAACTTACTTCCTCTAAATGAATCTTTCCTTAGTTATTCATGCTTCCAAATTCTCAGCTTTATAAAAATGGCATTTCTAACACTTTATTACTTCACACTATCCTTTTAAGAATTGTGTGAAACAAATGCATTAGTACATCTCTATTGAGATGGACGTCTTCCCGTTTACTGGGTTTCGATCAGCTTGAATGGACAACTTCCTAATGGAGAAGAGGAGAACTCCCATGCACAACTTCTTCTAGCCAACTACATGCCATCTCCCGAGGTTGTTTTTAACAAGGTAACATTTAATTGCTCTTAGATGCTACATCAAAATCCAAATCCCACTTAAATTTAATTGAAATAACTTCAAAATTTTAAATGGACAATTTTCAAAATGAGTTATCCCAGTATTAAAGAAAAAAAACTTTTCAGGAATGAGAATCTTTTGGACAACACACAATAAATTTTTAAAACTATGATGGCATAAAGACATAAAGAATTTAGTTTGAAAATTTGCAATACTAGTTAACTTAATTAGCAGAAAAATTGTGCCAAAATTTATGGCTTGAATGTTAAACCTTGTGATAAGTATCCTCAGCCATATGAAATATGGAAAGCTGGAAAAGTATCTGGTGTAGTTTCTGATTAATAATGCTACATATTTTCTCTAGTAGTTATATTCATAGGAAAAGTAGTTGTAGAACATAATAGATATTATTTTATTACAGGAAAATATATTAAACAATATTGCATCTTAAGCTTTTCCAACTCATGCCACATTCATATCTTTCTTCTTTAAAGCTCTCAGTTAAGATGCTAGTCAAGTGATGAGCAGTGACTTATTCTTCCAAGGAATGAACACAAAGCCCAGAATCTTGAATAGTACATTTTCCCCTTATTTCTATATCAAATTTCAAGAACCTTTAACTACTCAGAAAAGAATGACTGGAGAATAAGCTTCTCCAGCTGTACCCATGGCATTTACTGACCAGGTTTGAACATAATTATTCAGTCACAAAACTCTTAATCATTATCAACACCTTACTCTTTAGAAGTCTAGAAAATTTCCTTGGCAACAGGCCATATCACTTAATTACCTTGAGAATTCGGTAAGATTTTGTCACAAAAATAAATTACAAGGTTAATTTTAGTTCTGGTTGCTTCATTTGTTAATTTTTTATGGAACTTAATTGCAATATAATTATTTAGGAAAATCTCAAGTGCTCAAATACAGGCATAAAATGACTTTTTTGCTTATCTAACAAACTCTAAACATCATAATGTTCAGTGCACTCTGATGCACATGAAGGGTCCAAGTTTAACTGGTAAATAAAGTGCCTCAATAACCAACTGAAGTAGGTACCATTAACCTTGATTGCCACTGGTTACATCAAAGCACACTGGACTAATTGACTGCGCTGATTTATGTAGCTCTTCAGTGACAGAACCAGAATGAAAATAATATACCTGATCCTTGGTGAGTTACCATCATTGCATTCATGGAGCTTATAGACATTATGGGTGTATACAAAATAGTGACCTTTTGAACCCAAGGTGTTAAGATGCCAATATTATCCAGTCAGCAAAGAAAACCTGATTCATGTACGTGAGGCAAAATGCCATGGCAACAGCCAGCTTCTCATTTTAGCAGTTTTGTAATCCTTTTGGAAAGCCATTATCTATAGGCTGTTCCCCCTTCTTTGTTCAGGCTCTTTTCTATCAGTACGAGTGAATGTTAGATGCTCTTCACAAAGTAATAAAGAGGGAGAAGGAAGTATAGAAATACGTATAGTGCTAGTGTCCCATTAACAGCGGAGAAGCAGAGGAAAAGGAAATGGCAGAAACAACCTGCTGCAAATAACAAGGAGATTCTGATGAAAAGGATAAATGTCAAGAGGCTCTGGTTGTATTGAGTGAAAAAAATTTCCCAAGAGGAGAAAATTAAATTTAATAAAGATAGCACCACTGCAAATGGTGTCTAGATAATCAGAAATTGAAGTAGCTAAGTGATTGGAGGGCAGAATAAGTGGAAAATAATCAGCAGGGAAAGAGACAAAAGGAATAATCCTCATTCAATTTTCTTTTGGCAAGACTATTAAAAATAAATTAAAGACACAAATGGCATTGAAAACCAATGGGAATGAAAGGAGAAATTTATAGAACCATTGATTTTGGGGTGAAAAGCTGAAATTTTTAAAATTTATTTAAAAATAAGGTAACTGAAACATTATCTAGAAACATATTGCTATACCTGATATCAATCTTGGTGTAGTTCTTTAAATATGTAACTGCATTGGCTCAATATATAAATCAATGTTTCCAAAATGTATACATTAACATTAAAGTATGACTTGTTATAGTACAAAACATAAATGTCAAAAGCTTTTTAATTTATTGTATAAATGATTAATTTTTCAAAATTATGAGATCATTTGTCAGTGTTACTCAACATTTAATTATTGAAATGGATTGTAAAATATTAAAGAAATAGCATCCGTAGTTTTTCAAATTGCATTTCCGAGTTTCTTTAGTGTTTCTGGTTGTTTACCCATATGTGCTTTTAAGAATAATCTAGCCTTGTATTTCAAAGATTAGCAAAGACTATTACAATCGGACCTGTATTATTTTGGTATGCATATAATAGTTTGTATGTGTGCTCATGTATTTTCACCTGAATGTCAAACTTACTCTAAACTCCTTGAGACTGTGGTCCATTATTATCATCGTTTTCTTCTGCATTATCCTGCACAGTTTCTTCTGCTGAGAAAACAATAAGCAAGTTCTACTGATTTGTTGAACATTGAGCTGAGCTTGTCTATGGTAAATCGTTTCCTTGGTATACATTAATTGTGTAAGCCAATGCTTATCACACCTCATATATGCATAAAAACATTGCTGTGACCAGGTGACAAAACAACATTTTATCGAGACTTGAATATTCATGTATTCTCTGAATCAAGGCTTTATCTCAATCAAAAGACATACTTTTGTGAACTGTTACCATTAGAGGTTTGTTGGTTCCTAAAATATGAAATATGATTTTGCACTCATTCTCTTGTGGTAGGTACTGCCATGTGGTCTCCAGAGACATTGGCAGTAGCCATTTTTTAAAAAATCTTTATTGTTCTGTCTTTAAACATAAGGCTGTGTTGTCTAAAAGCATCTTAGCCAGCTATTTTTCTGTTCCTCCAATATCAACTTCCTCAGCCACAGAGGACTTGAAATCACCACTGTGGTTTGTATGGCTTGTGGTTCTTGCTGAATCCCTTGTGCAGCGCCCTATTTCAGAAGAAACAGTGGTCCTATTGTGAGAAAATCCACATCATTCATTTATAATAATTTACTAAAAGAATTTTCACAGTACACCATATTGATACTAACAACTGCTAAAGATGGGACAAGCAGTAAACAACAACAAAAAGGTACATGAAATATATGGTTTCAAAAAAATGGAAGTTATTTACAAACAATTTGTCTTAAGGTTTTGATTTCTTTATTTTAGTTTGGTGTGTGTATGCGTGTGTGGCTTCCTCTCTCTCTCTCTCTCTCTCTCTGTCTGTCTCTGTCTCTGTCTCTCTCTCTCTCTCTCTCTCTCTCTCTCTCTCTCTCTCTCTCTCTCTCTCTCTCTCTCTCTGTGTGTGTGTGTGTGTGTGTGTGTGTGTGTGTGTGTAATTACTTAGGGCAGTTATTCAGAGTTAATTTAAATTTTCACTGTGTAATTCCTGCATTGCCTTCTTGCTGTGTCTTGACTCTAGAGTGCTGTCTAAGAGAAGATGTGTCAGAGGGGTTGGCCAGCCAGAAGTGATAACAAAAAGTCACAGAAGCTTTAGCAGATGGGGCTTGGTGGTGTATGTAAAGTCATGGGTCATGGGGACATATCTGTGAAAGCGATATGTAGGCTGTATTACTTTCTGTTTCTTTCCCAACTTACAGAAGGTGGAGAGCCTCCTCCATCACACACTCCTTCTGGGATACATTGCACAGTAACAGGCCCAAAGCCTCTCAAGCATGGAAGAAAAACTCTGAAACAGTACTAAAATGGACCTTTCCCTTTATCAAGTTGGTTTTCTTCAGTATATCAGAGACAATTAATTTGACAGTTGATTCCCTGTCTTTTTTAGTAGACTTAGATTAGATTAGACCTAAATATTGGGTAGACTTTTTTTCTACAGCCAACAAGAGTCATTTTTTTTCAGTGTAATAACAAAGAAGTAATTAATCATTTACAAATAGCCCTTTATAATAATTTACTTTCTGTCTCTTGATAGTGTATAAAGATAACCTACACTTTCTGAAACTATTTCCATAATTTGCAAATCCTACCAAAATTTTAAAATGTCAACTTGTCTGATTTGATTTATGTGATAAAATTCAAATCTTTGAATATTAGATATTAATCCAATTCACAAATTCTTGCTTAATAGGATTGCTATGTTACTTTTTTAATCTTTGAGATTTTCAAGTATGCAAATAATGTATATTGATCAAATTTTACCTTCTATCCCTCCTCTCCAACTCTCTATTTTTTCTCCTCACTATTCCTTCACAAGTTTATGTGCTCAAATAAAGCAAATACTCAGAGTCGACTTAGGGCTACCTGTATATGCATGAGTGCAGGAAAATTTATTGGAGCATGAATAGCCTCTCAGTGTCCACATCCATGAAGGTAACTATGACAACTTATAGAGAGGTTCACTATTACCTAGTGTGAAGGTAATAGGATACTGCAAAGTACTTATCTTTGAATGCGACATCAATATCATATGTCTTACTGCCTGGACTCAGGGATCATTACATTCAAGTACCAGAGGGAGTGGACATCTGTAGTGAGACAGTATTAGCTGGGCAAACTGTACTATTGCACACATGAATTCACGACACCTATGACTATAATCACAGCATCTGCACAAGATCAAGGCAGCAGAAATCTCTGCATGGTGGATGAGAGATTCATAAGATTACCCTGCAGCTGAGGAGCTATATCTAATCCAATAGCTGCTAGTGGAGGAAAAGTTATTTTCTTGATAGATTCTTAACACGACTATATATACATTAAAATGTCATTATAAAATAAAACATGAAAAAATTACTTGTCGTTGTATTAATTATGAATATACATATTTCTGCATAGTTGATAATATTGATTAACTAATATTATTTACATATAATGTATATACTGACTTGCTAAAATCATACAATGACAAAAAGATATTAACAACACATAGACAAATTCTCTATTATATTTATGAAATTAATATACCCAATGAATTCATAGTCAATCAGGGATGTGTGCCAAGAAAATACACTAGAAAGTAAGTGAAATTGAAGATAATTATGACTGTCTGCACCCAGACAGAAAACAGGCTTATGATACTGTTCCAGTGACATAGTTTGGTTTCCTTTTTAAAATATGCTTCAGCCAATAAAACTGATGTATTAGCTGTTATTCTGCAGATACTGATGTTATCAGGCCATATTTAAATTCATACCCAGCATACCAAGACATCACAGTAAATTGGTAATTTATAATGTTAACACCAATCATGCAATCTGTATTCTCTATATAGTCAGTATTGGCTTTAATTGTGAGATTTTTTTTTAAATTCAATTATCCAACAACATTTATTCAGCATCTTCTATATGTAAGTTCTTCAGTTAGTCACTGCTACAGATAATTCTTGCAGGACTTTAAAATTCTTACATTGAACTTCCAATCCCAGTACAATGTTATTAGGAGGCAGAGCCTTTTGGGAGGTGATAAGTATTTCAAATAGGAATCTTTAAGACCTGGAATGTTCCATTTTCTCTTCAGCATAGGGAGGACATGACAAGAAGAAAGCAATCTATGGACTATCCCTAAATGTTAAAACAGTTTTCTTCTTAATGTTGTGTGTACCAAAATCCTGAATTCTGATGAACAAAATTCTTTTATTTCCATGCCATACAGTCTAAGATTTTGTTATGGCAGTGATGATGCTAAGAATTACACAACAAATATGTCTTACTGTAGCCTTTTGCAAGCTCAACAAAGCTCCATTATTGCTCTCGGCTCCTCTTATTGTCAATGCTGACCTGTTGTTTGCTGGGATTGGGAGATTGTCGTGGTCACCGTACATAGTTAATAGATGGAAATCTTTAGCTTCTGCAGTTTTTAGGAGAGGAGAATACTGACAAGATGTTGAAAAAAAACCCAGAAAAACAGACTCGCAAAAGTTCATCTGTTATATTTATGAAAATGAATGTGCCAGGTATATTCACAGTCAATCAGGAGAAAATGACAAGAAAATACATTCTCAAAGTAGGTGAAATTGTAGATAATTATTACTGTCTCTATTCCTGTGGGTAGAAAAATAGAAGTCACAAACTTAGACAGTCATTTTCGATGATACTTGAGTGGTTCAGAGAGCCCTGTAATCTTCATTTCCCGTAGGTATGATATAGTCACCTGCCTACTCATTTCCAAGATTCTTCTCTAGATGTCTTCAGTCTTTGCTTTCAAAATCTTATAGAGTGAATAAATAATTTAATTCATGGTACAGCATCACTACTTAAGAGACGTTTCTGGTTATTTTATTGTATTTAAGGAAATTTAATTCAAGCAAATGCATCACTGATGAATTTACAATTAAAATTAGTTTGAAGAAAGCTATACTTATTTTTTTAAATAATTAAAACTAAAACAATTCTCTCAGTGCTCATGTGTATGTATGTTTTATAATAAAATATGTATACATATACATGTAAATGGTAGACTTGCTGAAACTATATAGCTACATGCTTATATTGTTCAGAAGATGAGGTGATCCAATTTCTGAGAAAATTAACACACAAGAGAAACAGAAACCTCTCCAATAAAAACCTCTGGGGCACTGAAACCAGAGTTGAGATGTTTCACAAAGCAGATAAATCATGCTTTTTGTCCTATTTCAATGCAGTTGCAATTTCTGGCTGATAATACAGGTTTGTCCCAATGTTTAAGTAGGCTGACTAACCAGAAAACATAATAGTTTGGAAAATTATCCTTCTCAAAATGAAACACAAAACAAGATAAAACAATCAAGGGCAGAATTGCTGCCCTTCTCTGTGACGTGGCCAAGCTGCTATTTTCAGGCTCCTTTCTTTTATAATTCAGACTGAATTATGTTTGACTGGCTCAGTGCCTGCTTTGTGAGGTCATTTCTCAATACGCATGCTGAGGTCTCCTTGACTCACTCTTCGAGTATAATTTTATCACTTGGGGTGACTACCTACATTACCGGCATGAAAGCTTTGGCATTTGAATTTCATTTGGTCAACTGAAAAGATACAACATTAATTCCTTTTTCTCCTTCTCCCCTCTCCTCCTCTTCCTTCCCCTCCCCTTTCTTTTCTTCTTCCCCTTTCCTTTCTTTTATCTCTCCTTTTTGAAGCCAACGTAATATGCATTTTCATTCCACTAATTCATTGTATTTTCTCTAGTTTTTTAATAATATTATTATCATTGAAAGTTTTAAGTCCCAAGTATGTTGGTAACAATTTTGAGTAAAGATGCACTACTTTTTACAAGGACAACTGTATCAATCTAAAACTCCTGGCTCCTCGTCCTAACTCCTCTATGATCTATACCTCCACTTCACCCACTCACAACATCTATCCTCTTTCTTTTTTGTCTCATAATCCCTGACTTCCATCTTTCTTATAATCCAGGAAGTTCAAACTGTGTTGCCCATATACTCCAGGATATGGGGTCCGATACTGGAAATAGCTCAGTATATCAGAAAGAACACTCCCTTAAAGAAACTGACACTTCATCAACTATAAAGGGCTCCTTTGTTAGCAGGGAGGGCTCTTAAATTCTTTCCCCACTACCTGCAAGACTGTTAACTGCTTTGACCTTGTGTAAGGGAAGCAAAAGGAGGCAGCTGTGTTCACAAGAGCAGAAATTCTGTCCTGTCCAGAAGAAACGTTTTCCCTCTGACCTTGACCTTTATAAACTTTAAAGCTAATTCACTATTTTCATAGTACTGGTCTATGAGTTATGCTGCACATCAGTTTATGTTTACTCTCCAATGAAAATGCACATACCTTATTATCTGTAAAAGTCCTTGGCTAATTTAATAATGTACATGATAAAAGAAATCTTCTAACCCAGGCTGGGATTAGCGAAAGGCATACAGCTGAAGAACACACAGGGCATAAGGAGAGCCCAAATCACCACTCATTCAGTAATTCAATAAACTTTTCACCGAAAACACATCTATTAATAAAGTCCTGTTTTTGTTCCAGCGTCACCAGTATTTGACTAATACCATGATTAACAGAAAGCTGTAACTCTTCTCTTTTGAATTAAACAAAAAGCTTTCATACTTCATATTATTTTGTGATATGGATTTTGTTATATAGATAATAGCAATCTGATTTTACATATAAATACAATGAAGATGTATATTGTTTTATTATTAGCTATGATTACTCAGCTTGTAATAAATTCTAGTTTGGCCTCTTTTTTATTCTTCTCTATATTTATACATATTCAACATTTGATCAGGGTTTGAAATACTTCATCTATATTCCTCACAAATTAAATAAAAAGGATTAAAATCTCTTTCATAATTTAAACCTCATATTGCACATTAGCTAATTTAATATAGATAAAACAATATGTGATAGGTTATGTGCAATTTCAAGAAACTCATTACAATATATATTTTTGAATTCAAGTATATATCAGAATAGTTATATTTTCTGATCCTTATCTCTGCCATCACAGAAAGAAATGAGTGGCTATTAATATACCACCCAGAAGCAATAATGGAAATTAATGAGACGGTATGATCTATGTTATAACTTAAATAGTGAAGACACATTTTGCATAAAATGAATAATTTTAAATTAAGATATAATCAATCGGAACTGAGTTCTAAACATCAATGTTCAATATCACTACGAGAAAGAACATATTAATCATCCACATATTTATTGCTCAGCGCCAAGCGAAGTAATTTACCACATAAGTTGAAAGATTAATGACTCAAATCTTTAAACTTCATCTACAATAAGCATATGAATTTGAACTAATGAACATATGAATACACTTTCAAGTTACTCATTTGCTGATGAACAAGCCATGCTACTTCAGTTTCCCTACCCTTGACAAGCATTTTGCCTGGCTTATAAGGAAGAGATTGCATCAGCTCACCTTGGGAAGGCTGCAAAGTAGTTCTTAGTCTCTGTTGTCGAATGGTGTCCTGATTTATTTTCCTGCTGCGACTGTAACAAATGCTTATAGCAACACTACCTTACTTTCTCACCATCTTGGCAGTCAGAAATTCAAATTGTCTCAATGAGAGGAAATCAAAGCTTCAACAAGATGGCCTATCTTTGGGAGCTCCAAGGAGTGAGGGAAAATCTTGCCCTTGAGTACTGTAAGGTGTTTCTTGGTTTCTTTCCCTTAACTCAGCCCCTTCTCATCTCACACTTACCTTCTTCTTTTTGATCTTCTTTGATTCCATTTAGAATGACCCTATGGTTGTGTTGTGTCCTTTACTGTGGGACCTAAGGAAAGCTTTTCATCTCAAGATCACTATTTTGCTTTCACCCGTAAAGTTAGTCTTAATATATAAAGTAACATTTTTAAGTTTGAGGTTTAAAATGTTACTGGCTTTGTAGTACCATTGGTCAGCATACATACAAGGGTCTTGGAAATTGTCACAACATTGTTCAACAATAATTTCTTCTCTTCTCCTGTAAGATGCAGAAGAAGTTACACTGAAAGTTAATTTTGCTTTTTAACCGGTTCTGGCTTTCTTCCTTTCTGTTTGGAGAATTTATACCTTGTGAATGTCGAAATGGGTAATAAGAACCTCATTATCTTGTTACTGCTAGCATTTTTAAAAAGAATTTAAATCTTGAGATCTATTTCTGTATAAATTCCACTGAGTTTGAAGGAATTTAAAGCTTATTGTAGCCACCATTTTTTTCCTAAATGAAATTTATAAAAAACAATATAGGTATGTGGTTTTCTGAGTCCATGCTACTCAGAACGACTCCAATCATGGTCGAGGACAAGTTGTCATTTATTTTATTCTTATATATCAGAAATGTCTGTTTTAAAATAAGAATTCAGTGTTTCTTTAGCTGAATAGTTTTTCTCATATATGATTTCTACAAAAACAAACAAACTGTGCTTAATTGTTTCACTCCCTCACCCTACATTTCTCACTCTCTAGCTCTGTCCACTTCCTTCCATACCCATTTTCTTTCCGTTTTGACACTATCTCTCCATGTGCCCTTAGTCTCCCAAGTACAGGGATTACAGATATATGCCACCTTGCCAGGCTTCAGCATTGTCTTACTTAGTGTGGGTTTCTATTGCTGGGAAGAGACACCACGACCACTGGCCACAGCAACTCTTTTAAGGAATATATTTAATCTGGATTGGTTTACAGTTCAGCGGTTTAGACCATTATCTTCACGGCTCAAAACATGGCAGCACACAAGCAGACATGATTCTGGAGAAGGAGCTGAGATTCTATATCTTGATCTGCAGGTAACAGGGAGAGATTGTGTCACTAGGTGCAGCTTGAGCATGCTTGAGACCTCAAAGCCCACCTCCACAGTGACACAAATACTCCAACAAGGCCACTCCTATTCTAACATGACCACACCACCTAGTAGTGCTGCTCATTATGAGCCTATAAGGGTCATTTTCCTTCAAACTACCATAATCATATTATACATTCTGATTTGAATTTCCGCTAATTTTTTCTATGCTACTTCGCTTTTTGCATTGATAGTACTTTATTATTTTTCTTTTTCAATCTTATAAATTTGTATCATTTCCATATATTTATTTGATATTTTGTTATAATATTAGTAGTAGTAATGTGAGAAACTTTAAATCATTTCCTCTGGTTTTAATTTTAATTTTTAACACCTAAATGTACCCATATACAAAAAATACAAATGTTTGTTAGTTTAGCTTATAGTTTAAATAAAAAATTCAAGTTATAAAAAGCCAGAACTCTAGAAAAGAAATTTCATAGAGCATTTTCTTAATTGTCTAGTGATGATGACTGAGCCTGTGCATATGAAGAAAATATCCTGCCATGACCTATACCCTGAGTCATTATAGAAAAATTGTGCTTTGAGATAAAGAACTGAGCTGACATTTGCTTTTCAAACTGTATTTTAAAAGTGAAAATCCAATGGTTTCCATAAAAGTAAATATTTTTCCTATATTTATTTTCTTGTGTAGTGTGTGTGTGTGTGTGTGTGTGTGTGTGTGTGTGTGTTGTCTGTGTCTATATCACTAAGGTAGAGAACCCATCCCTAGATAAGATAGGCTAATGCTCTATCATGGAATAGTATCTTCAGTGTACATATTTAATGGTAAGAAGAACTTTTTATAATTTGAAAGTTCAAGCTTTACTACTTTAGGAATGCTGATTTGAAATATTGAAAGTATGAAAATTTCTAAGAAATTCTGCATGGTTTTGAAATCTTGATGACTATTCTTGTCACTAAACTGTTAATAATTATGGAAAAACAACAAATAGTTATCAACAAAAAAATATGTCTGGCCAGTTCCAACATATTTTGTCTAATCTGAAGAGGTCAATTTAGACACATGTACATACAAGCAATGTGAAGTGCATCGAGTTTTGTATATACATGTGTATATATCTATATAGAAGCATGTGGAAATAGTAATTAAAGAAGAAATCATAAATTTTGCAGTGAACAAGCCTGAAGTTTGAGGGGAGAGAGGGGCAAGACTCATGTAGGTGTGCAGTGCTCATGTGTGAAGATCATAAAAATTAAAATTATGCTTAAAATATGTACAAAAACAATAATCTTTGTAAATATATATTTTAGTTAAAATAATCCTTAGGGCAGAATTCCAAATATATTATTCTCCCATAATATTGCCATTTTGTAATGATGCTAAAAAAAAATCTTACTATTCATGTATTCTAGCCTGGCAGTGGTGGCACATACCTTAAACCCAGCACTCAGGAGGAAGAGACAAGTGAATCTCTGAGTTCCAGGCCAGTCTGATCTACAAAGGATTTTCAGTACAGTTGAGGATACACAAAGAAACCATGTTTCAACACCCCCTTCAAATTCAAATGTATACAAATTCCCTTTTTTGGACCTAATTCCAGACAACATGCATCTCCATTGGATGATTATAATTGTCAGTTTTAAATTTTATTGCTTCTATGCAAATGCAATGTATAATTTGTGGCTTAAATTATTAAAAATTCATATTAACAGGTAACAGGTATGAATATAAGTAGAATAAATAAAACCTTTGGAAAAGATGCTGTCCTATTTGCAGACCTTAAAGAAGAACATATATGTATGTATGTATGTATGTAATTTTCCTACCTTTGCCTTTTGGAACCATTTTCTCTATACTCAAAGGCACTATAATTTTTTCTCAGATTCCTCAGCCTTGTACCTGATGCTAAAGCCATTAAGGAAAGGGTCTCTGCTTTTAAGGATTCACTCTAACATTATCCTTAGTGATTGCTGCATTTAAAGGTTCATTTCCTCGATCTAGCAAGTGACAACTTCTATCCCTCTAGATAAGCCTCTCTGCATCAAGTTCATCCTTTCATGACTATCAAGACTGGTACAAGTAGTGACTTCTCCAGAGCTGCAAAGGGAAACGAGATTCAGAGACACCGTCATTGAAACCATGGTATCTTTTCCCCCAAGGAAACACATTGATCAAACACATTAGTGTTTTTGGTAAACTGGTGTCTTTGAAGAATTTCAAAACTCTCACTAGGGGTGGCAGAGATCTCCTCACTTAACGACTTGATTAAAAGCATCTTATTCTTGTCTCTATTCTATGCTCATATGTATGAAATGAGATCCATTGTACAGATGTGTAAATTATGACACATAATCAATTTTTCTATATGGACAGAGTCATACTATTCCTTATAGATGAGCGCATAAAGAAAGGCCCAGACACGTTAAACTAGAGTTAGAACCACATATAGGGTAGCCTGCTCTAAAGTACTTACCCTTAGGAACAATTAAAGAAAGCAAACCAATTAGTTGATTCTTTCCAGAATCAGGTTTGGAGAATAAAATGATAATTGACAAGTCAGTAATGAAAGTATTATAGTGGATTGTCAATATTCCTCTGGAGGCCTCTAAGACAAACACTTCAGGTACGAGTAAGAAATAAGGAAACTTTCAGTCTCGGATAATTGCCTCATTTCCTCTCCTTATTGTTATTACCATCATTATTTAACCTCCTGATTATTTATATACTAGTCTTGTTTGCTGTTAATGCCTTGATTTATGTTAAGATATCAGCAATCTTACTTATCATTAGCTTTACACCATCAGTGTAAATGCCAACTCGGGGGGGGGGGGGGAGGGAGACAAATAATGAGTTATTATTATTAAAATAGCTTTAACACGTGCTGCCCTACCTGAAAAAATACTCCTGCAGATCCCCAGGAGACACACTTTGATGCCAAATTTAAAATCTAAAATATACCTAACCCTCTAAGGTAGATACTCTAATTAGAATTATTTGAATATTTCTCTGGCTAGAAAACCTTTATGAAATTGCTTCTAGCAAAATTTTCATTGACTACGCCTTCCTGGAGTGAACTAAGGTAGCTTCTGTGCTTGGTTAAGTCTTGCTGCTTCAGTGTATTTTACCACAGGGGTTTGCATTTTGCAGATGAAGATAGGGCTTTAGAGTTTTTTTTTTTCTTTTTAAGAAATGTTAGGCAGTGTTTTAAAATTAAAAGTCTAAAAATGGCTCAAATGCAGCTGTTTTGAGGACCTCCATTGCTAACAACATAGGACCACAATTTTTTAGCAAGCTTAGAAGCAGATTGCATGGTTCCTGTGACATACAGCACTTCAGAAATTCAAGTAAGAGATGAGCATGTTTTTTACTTTGAGCCTGGCATTAAATTAAATTGACGATCACTTTCAAGAGAGTTTCTTATCACTGCATGCTTTGTCACAGTTGCAGTTGGATAGTAAGGTTTAAACTTTCATTTCAACTGAAGAATTACAGAGCAGTATAATCTTTTTGAATGAAGCATCCATGTATATGCTGATAAATTGCTTTTTTCATATATGCTGGTCAAAAATCTAATCCTTTATATAATACTTCTAAAAGAGACTTTATTGTATTGTGAAGCATAAAAGCCAATACATCACCTTTAGTCGAAAATGCTTTTCTTTATTATGAGAATTTCTTTGCACACTTCTGACATAAGTAAAATAGATAACTTTTTAAGTTTGGTTAGCTATAAAGAAATAGGAACAATATTCTGAATTCTTTCCAATATCAGTTGCCCTCAGTGTATTATCAAGAGGATCTACTGGGCATTTGGGATAGATGTTGGTACTCTCTGGGTGTGTTTGGATATATGACATTTGAGAAATAAGGAAATAATTTGTTTCCTTTTTTTTTTTTTTTTGGTTTTTCAGGACAGGGTTCTTCTAACAGCTTTGGCTGTCTTAGAACTTGCTTTGTTGACCAGGCTTGCCTCAAGCTCTCAGAACTTCACTTGCCTCTGCCTCCTGAGTGCTGGGATCAAAAGTGGGTACCACCCCAAACGGCTTGGAATTAAATATTTTGAATTAATGTTTTTTGAAATACCATAAGGAGATTAATATTTTGCTTGTAGAATTCTTGATGCTTCTAAAGGAGGAATTTTAAATGTAGCATATACTTAAGATCTTGTAAAGGATAGAGAAAGTGTATTTTCTTTTGGTAATCCAAATACATGATACTTCGTGCTGTGTTTACACAGCATTTGGAGAATATAGTTAAAATTGTATTTGATGTTGCCAATTTCCCTAATTTTCACTGTGATCAAGATTTGTTCATGAATGTATATAGGATACTTATTATATTAGAGCAGTAGTGCTCAACCTTGGGTTACAACCCTTTTGGCAAATCTCTATAACCAAAAAATATTTATGTTATGATTCCCAACTATCAAAATTACAGTTGTGAAGTAACAACAAAAATAATTTTATAGTCATCATAACATGAGGGTCACAGCATTAGGAAGGTTGAAGATCACTGTACTAGATGGCCTCAAATTCCTTAAGTGTCAAGCTAAGTTTTCACCCAAGCAAGAAGGTAAGGAAAACAGCATCATGGGTAAAAATCAGTCATTATACATTTCACACATTGTTCAAATTTTTGAAGTTTTAGGGGTTGAAACTTTAGGTCCCTGATAGAATGAACAAGGTTTTGGGTTTTATATACCTGATATCACCAGGATAGAAATAATTCAGCACAAACAAAAATTAGCACAAATCATGCAAAGCAATTAAGGATGAAATTAAAACAAAAGTGTTTTCGATCACCCTGCCATGGCACTAATGGCTGGCTTCACATGAACGAAGAATCTGAGCAACTTTCCAGTTTTGGTGTGGTAATTGCTTCAAGGTGATCAAAAGTTCTGGCTGTAAATGGTGGATATCAGAATGAATTGAGAGAGGCTTCAATCTGAATTAGGGTTAATGGTGAAGGGAAGGAATGTCTTTCCCTGTGGTATGAGCTTTAAAAAAGAAATTTGTTCCTGCTTATGGCAGATTAGAAGCAAGCATAAGACTCACACTGGAAGTTTGGAAGGCACAGCCTAAAAATCATAAGGAACTATGGCCAAGTGATCAACGTGATTTGGACCTACCTGCTTATTTGATTTTTCAAAAACATAAATCAATACATTCTTCATTTTAGGCCAGCTTTACCTAAGATCACTTTGCAAAAGTCAGCTTTTTCAACAGATAAATCATCAAAAGACAAAGGTGTTTGAGAAAGATGAATCCAGGCAGGAGAAATGAAGTGGAAAATAGATAAAATGAGAGTACTTATTGGCTACGTCAGGGCTGCAAATTCAAATGTAGCTACTCTTGAGACCTGTACCAATGAAACAAGGCAGGTATTAGGTGAATTAACAAATATGACTCAGGAGACTGTTTACATGTATGATGGAAAGGCTGTCAACATGAGATCATTTCATTTGCAAAAAGCATTTGGTTAAATACAATGCTTAAGGATGATGCCTGGCAAGATGAGATACAGGCATGAAGAAGTAATTATTATGAAAATGATGGCACAAATTGTGAGATTTAATGAAGGCCAGTTCTCTTATTTTACTCACAGTTGAATAGGGGATACATTGATCAAGAGACACTGATCAGGAGACAGATAAAGGAACTAGAAAATATATGACACAGGTAGCCATGATTGCCTTAGGACATGTACACCATCTATGAGTTGCAGGAGTGTATGAAGGGGCTAATCCTGTGGAACCATTGCTGCAGGATCTCCAGGACTCTGGGTGGCACCAGGATATCCTAGAGGATTCTCTGTAAGGGTCGAGTATGGATGATGTAGTAAGAGCTAGAGTCCTAACTCATTGCAGTGAACTGAACATTAGCCAGCAGAGCTGTTTGGTGTACTGCATGACACACTGTAGCTCCTAATGTCATGACGACTAATGGATAGGAGAGGCAGGAAAGACAGAGGAGCAGAGTGGTACACGGAGAGTGAACCTGGTGGGGGGATAGCTGCGAGAGGTGCGAAAGAAGGCAGCGGTTGATAGAGAAGCAGATCATTGCCCGGAGGGGATCATTTGATCTTTTTTATTTTTTTGTGGGGAGGGTTACAAAGGTTGAGAACAGACATATAGGGAAGGAGTGGGAGTGAGTGGGATTGGAGTACCTGATATGAAATTACAATAGAACCAATAAAATGTATTATGTTGAAAACAATAATAAAATATAATAATTAAGAGCTACGCATTTGACTTTTGACAGCCTAAATTAAATAGTTATACCTACATACACGGACATTTAGCTTTATTGTTTAGAGCTTCAACCTTTTTGTCTGCAATGTGGAAACACTACTAGTAATATTCTCAGATATTCTACACAGAGTTAAAGGATCCAGTGCACACAAAACATCAAGCTTAGTGATAAGAGATAGACGTTCAACAAATATTCCTGAGTTTGTTTTTATTTATTGAGAGTAACGCGAAGTCAACAAAGGGCACTAAAAATAAAAGAGGCATCCTTTAAAAACAAACAGATAACAATATTACAAAAATGAATGGGGATAGAGATGTTCAAAGTACAGGAAAATCAACTGTTGAAGAAAATGTCAGAAGTACAGCATGAGGACCATGACATTGCTCTAGGTGACAGAAAACGAAGCTTAGAGGCAGTCTGTCATTGGCATGAGGTGATTCTTCTAAAATGTGAAACTTTGACAAGGAAGAAACACCTTACAATGACTGCAGGCTCGGTGACTGCTGTGTGGATGCTAAAGCTAGTGAGGTCATATTTCGTCCTGTCACCCCTCTCAGTAAATGACAACACTCGCTGTCTTGGCCACTCTTCTACTGCTATGAAGATACACTATGACCAAGGCTAGTCTTTTTTTTTTTCTTTCTAAAAATGTATTTAGTTGGGAGCTTGCTCTAAGTTTCAGAGTTTTAGTCAATTATTATGAAGGAGAACATGGAGGCACACATGATGCTGGAGCAGCAGCAGAGAGCTACAGCCTAACCCACAGGCAGAGAGAGAGAATCCGGAGTTGGGGATGGGATTCCGAAACCTCAACACTTACTCCCATTGGTACACTTCCTCTAACATGGCCACGACTTCTAATTCTTCTAATTTTATCAAAGATTTCCATTTCCTGGAGACTGAACTTTAAAATATATGAGTCTACTGTAACCGTTCCTATTCAAACAACTACATTAGGTCAATATTGAACAGAAATGATATGGTATGTTAACAGAATTCTTAATGCATTAAAAGAGCTGGTTTGAAAATAAACAAGTCTTCCAATAGGATAAATGAGAGGAGAGTACAGTTGTGTTTTGACAAATATTCTGTTTCATACGTAAAAGGGGACAGATTTTTAAAATGTGCCTGGTATTAAACGATGATGTGGGGAAAATAGGAGAGTTTCAGACAAAATGATTGATTGTTTTATGAAAGCTTCCATTTGCCTATGACGAACTGAATGAAAGTGGGATTCTGGCAAGTGATAGGAGCAGATAAACGACACATGCCTGGAAATTGGAGGAGGGTAGGCCATCAGGAATCCAAGGAAGATCACATTAGAAGGCTAATCACTGTGAGAAAGATAACAGACAAAAGAATCAACTTGTGTTCTCTATGTGTTTGTTGTAGAATGTCTCCAGTTGAAATTCTCCATTGCTTTCTGTATCTGTGACTTTAAAATGTGTCTACTTGTGATTCTATGAAGAGTACTCTCTTTGCTTCTTAAATCTGAGGGAGCCACATATTTTATGTGGACTGGAAGAATCACAAATTCCTGGCCAACATTAATAAGATTAAGCCCAGAAGAAAAAAAAACATAGTGTCTGTAGTTATCCAGTTGAATTCCAAAGTAAGTGTGACACCGAGCATGAGCACAAGAACTTCCTAACCCACAATCAGACATGAGAAGCTTGCCTCGGGCCCAGTCCAGCAGAGCCATGTGTCCTTCACACAGACCCATGACAAGTGTTCATTGCAGTAAGCTGGCAAAAATTATGGGTTCTCATTACACAACACAGTTATATATGTAAATGGCATGGTATTTCTTGGTTGTGAGCTTAATGTAGAGCAATTCACAATGCATTTTAAATAAAATATTCACTCACCATTTTACATGAACACATTATATCTCATTGGTGATAACAATATATTTCTGTAGCTATGCATGAAACATGCTACCACCAGGATGCATTATAACAGAATCTTGTTTCTCAAACCCTATGACACAAGTGCTGCATTTGAAATTTTATAAGTAATTTGGTAGCAATTTTGTGCTTTGTAGATTTTCCTAGGTAAAGGAATATCATCAGCCATGTCAAGGAATGCTGTGTTTAGCACTTTCCTTGAAAGGAACAAACAACTTAAATATCACGTCTAAACTCATGAGCTTTTGAAATGGGTGCTGCTTTGGGGGAAGGAAGACAAGGGGAATATGTCAGTTCTACTGATTACTAGTGTAACTTTAACCAAATTTCTTTCTTTACGTTTTGATCCGCTCTGCCTTCAGTTCAGTGGCTGGGCACCTGTACCAACAGTCTGTTTAAAAATAAGCACAAAATCTGTGATTATATAGTTTATTAATGCAGCCAAATCTTTGATTTGGATCTGATTTTTTTTGTTATATTATAGTCACTTCAAAGAAATGTATGTTTAGGATCACGGAAGATTTTTTTTTTCCTCCATTAGAAAAAGTTCTGAAGAGAACAACTAAAGGAATGGTGATTTTGCTTTCTCTTATAGTTTTAGACATTTAGTCAGTCAAAAGAAAGCTATGTCATAGAACAGAGATGTATAGACTCAGGCCATCCAGAGGAAGCAGAGAAAGAGGGAAACAGAAGAGACCTGAAGAAGATATTGCCATCATAGGTCATCAGAACCACTTCCTATTCACACGAGCTCCAAATCTATGAATCCATAGATAGTTTAGTCTTTGGTTGTCCCTCAGCCCTCAGGATTTTATCATATTCCAGAAGAGCAATTGTTGGCAACTAAAACTCCAGAACATCATGGAACTCTGGGTACCATTCCTTTACATAACATACCCAAACTATATTTTATTAAATCATTCTGTATTGATGATATTTATTATGTCCCTTATTTTTGCAGAGGGGACAAAAAGCAGAAAAAATACATAAAGTATACTAATGTAATACAAATAAGTGTTGGGAAATATCATTGAAATAGAGAAGAAAAAAAATCAAATGAATGAGGAAAAGCACATGTTAGAGGTGAATTCTATCTTTCCATCATAGAATAGAAAAATATAAATGAAAATAGGATCAGTGTATAACTCCTAGTCTGTAAAGAATAATCTGTTCTTTCTCAAGTTCTTCCCAATAAGAACGTTGCAATCTAATGAAGGAAACTCTCATTCCCATCCTCTGGTAAACACAGCTTTGATTTGCATAGTGCTATTTCTTATAATATATGGCTATTGGAATTATGCTTGCTCATAATTTAATAAAACAGATTTTGTGAGAAACCAGTACAATAGTCCTCAGGTACACAGACATTTGATGAACTGAACCAAGCCATAGGTTTGAAGGTACCTAGAGAAATAGATATTGAATCTTCAATCAATCCTTTCTAAATATATTTTTCTTAACTTTTGATATTGTACAGTATAAAATTTAATATTCTATGCTCTGACATTAAAAAGTAGAGTGCAGGTCACTTATATTGGCATCTACACATAATGTGCTAAGTTTGTCAGTGAACCCAAGCTAAAAGAGTGTCCTTGTGCCAGAAAAAGTCAGTAGGTCATACTTTTGTACATAAAGCCAGTACAGAACACTCAGGGTCAAGATAAAAAGAGAAAGGGCTGGTGTTCAGTATTTCTTAGTTATTAATTTGGGGTCACCAAAGTTCTGAGATAATGATAAATGATATTTTTATGTCATTACTTATGGTCATTCTTTATACAAATTTAACCATGTCATATTTCAAATCATTTGAACATTAATTCATGGAACATCATAAAAGATAAAAGAGATATTTCTCATTCCCTTGATCTTACTAAGTAAACTTTTCTACTTTCTTATTTTATAGTGGAATAATTTATTCATCCTAATTTCTGTGATTTTTTTCTTTTGATAAAATATAATTTGATATATATATATATATATATATATATATATATATATATATATATTCTCTGTTACTTGTGAAGTCATGCTCTAAACAATCTTTTTCCTTAAAGGAGTTTACCTTGTGAGACAAAGAATGATATAAACAGTTATTTATGAGGTACACTAACTACATAAGGCAGATGCTTAGAATCCATGCTTGGTAGGACAAAGATGCAGTGCTTTATTTGGCAATGTTCTTGACACACCCACAACTTCTCGTTTTCAAGGATTTGTAAAATAGTCATTTTCCAATGGATAATGACAAAATTCTGTAACGTGATTTTTATGAGATACCTTGTGGTTACTTTAATCAATTGAATCTTAGGACTTGAATAATTTTGATGGAGGATTTGTACAATAGTTAAGCTTTGACTTTTCTGGATCCATGGTATAAGCAAAGATTGCTCCTTCTCCTCCGGGCATAACTCCCATCATCTGATCCAGATGGTTTATTCACCTCATGTCAGGTATGAAGATACCATTTAATAGTCTTGGAATGTCTCTGAGAAATCAAGGCAATTCCATATACAAATGCTGCATGTGTTATAGCACAGTATGTAAAGTAAGTCTCTGTACACAATCCCCTAAACTGCAGCTTTGGGTTACTCTTCCATAAGAACACTAGTCCTTATAATGTTTACATTTCATTTTTAAAAAGCAAATAAATAGAATTACCCAACTCTCAAGTATTAACAATTCTGAGACTTCTTGGGTATGAGGAGAAATTCTATAAGGACACTGACTTGAAAAACTAACAAACAAATTTTAAAGTAAATAATGAATTAGGGAACTGGGAGTTGTCTCAGTGAGGCATTTGTCATGAAGTATGAGGATAAGAGTTGGGATCCCAGAACCCACTTTAAACTGGGAAAGTGTGGTAGACACTTTTAATCACAGCACTTACGAGGGAGAAATATGAAAGGCAGGATAACTAGTGAGCCATCCAGAACTGGAAAGATCCCAATTCAGCAAGAAATTATGCCTCAGTTATTACTCTGATTAGGAACTAAGAAAGACACATGATGTTAATTTCAGGTCTCTACATGTATTGATGCATGCACACAGGCATACACACTCCTTGAAGTACACCTACTTGTAAATACACTCATACACATGCATGCCATTCATATATTCATAGACAAAATGTCATATATATGTATGTATATATTCCTAATGTAGATCAAATCACCTTCAGGTACCCACCTCAAAACCAATAGGAAACATTAAATTGTCTATAACTACCACTTATGTGATTGAGAATCATTGTTTGGAAATATACTATGAAAATTCTACTCCCTTTTCTATTAGCTTAATGAGAGAATTGATATATGTGATGACAAAATGCAAATGAAGTGTCCTGAAGTTTTATTTGAATTAAAGCATCATGAATATAAATTAAAATTTATTATTTTTGCATTACCATTCTTTTCTTCTCTCAAGGCAGACTCATATTAAAATAAGTATCATGTGGTGAAATATTTATTATTTCCTAATATGTAGTCATATTACCATCAGAAGTTTATTATTAGCAAGATATTTATTGTAAATGGGTAGAAGCAAATGAATTTGTCTACTGACTTTATTTGTGTCTACTAAATATCTGTGTCTATTCTGCATCATATATTTGCCTATTACATACCTATTTTGAAAAAAGTGGTCAGCATAACTCCTGGGACTATACCCTTATCTCAAACAATCTGAACAAAGAATATGTTCAGAGCTGTCACCAGAAGAATGGAGATACAGATGCTCAGGTTATAAGCACATACCCATTGTAATGACAGACTTTCCAAAAAAAAAGAGAGAGAAGAAGAAAGCATAAGAATTCCCAATAGGCTACAATAATGAATACTTTAAGGAAAAAAATTAATATCACCTACTGATAGGAACAATGCCTATCTGTGCTCATGAGTCTGTGCGCATATATTCCTATTGTCCTTATTCCCATAAGGGTATTGAATTTCAGAGGATCCTTAAATGCCTAGAGACTAGTTGTACTTGACTCTAATTAAAATTTAACCTTTCTGATACATTCATTTGAAACACATTTTTTTTCTATAATCCCCAGAGAGAGCTACCACATGTATAACATATTATTAAGACTAAAAGAAGTATATGGGAAATGTCTGAATAACCATTTGAGATTTTAATGCATGCAAATATTCCAGATGTTGATGTAAAATCATATGAATCCTAGGGAACTTTCTTTTTTATTATGTTAATGGTCGAGATCAATTCAAAGATGAAACACATGAAAATTTCAGAGCTGAGCTGCTATTTAAGAAAAGTTCCCCAAACTTTACAGGAAACACATATAAGAAAAGTTCAACCAGATTTGGATTTAATATATGGAAATTGAAAAAATGTGTACAATGGAGCCTTTGTCAAGGGAAAAGCTGTGTGTGTGTATGTCTGTGTGTATGTGTGTGTGTGTATGTGTGTGTGTCTGTATGAATTGAAGGCTTGAGAAAAAGTTAGCATTTTTCAGGTTTCCCAATATTATACCAGCTTATGCACATCGTCCTCAAACTTATCCTGCTGTCTGTGACATTCTCCTAGACTTAGATTTCTAGAAACAAAATACCATGAACAGTCACTTTGAACTAAATAATATTAGGTTGTTTTGCCTTACTCTTTTGAGATGGTTTCTATTGTGGCTACATATTCAATTAACAGCACTCTTCAATATAAAATTTAAATGAAATACAGACAGTGGTAATCTATATATTCTTTTCAAATCCTCTACAGATAAAACATAATTAGCATGGTTCTCTGAAAGGAAGCTTGCAAAGTGAGTAACCAAGAGCTCATTGTATCTTGATCCATGCAGTAGGCAGCTAGACACTTGAAACCTTCACGTTCCTGTTCAGAAGAGGCATGGAAAATAATGCAAATATGTAGGAAATAAAAAGTACAGTCTTGTCATAGAAAATATAGTTAGTAGTATAATATTTCTTACTAAATTATTCTTAAAGCAAAGAATGGTCTCATGGACTTGTTTATTTCGTATTGTTTTTTATTTTATCCCCCTTTTTGTTTTCAGAACTATTTTGGTATAAATAGGCTTACAAAAATGAAGAATGTGTTTAGTAAAGTAACAGTTCCTGCCCTGTTGACTAATTCTTAAAAGAAAATTTACCACAAGGATGTAACTTATACTAAATATTTTATCTATCAATTGCTCTGTTACATGAAGGCTGTTAAACACATGAAAACCAAGAAACTCTACTGTGGAAGGCTCAACACCTGCTTTGAAAGTTAGCAGACTGTTCCTGATAATGGCTTCCTAGTGGTGTGACAAAAGTCATAGAGTTGATTTTGAAGAATCGCTTCTTATTCAAAAATAAGGAAAATTTTACTTTATTATTTTTGTTTATTATTTTATATTTATAGCTTTAAATTATGACATGATTTGCAAATAATGAAACTCACACAGTGTAGTAATTCTTTTGATCCTAAGGTTCTCTGCACATGAGAAATGGAGTTTTCTTCCAAGTAGACAAATGAACGTATTGTGTTGGGTTGCTGAATGCCGGAAGCCTTCCAAGCAGGTGCACACAACCTGTATGTGTCTCAGAAGATTCCTCAAAGGATGAATGAAATTAAATTCCAGTAATGTTTTGTTCAATTAATGAAATAAATATGTAAGATTAAGTATGTAAATCAGACTGTGTCTGATTTTGCAAATTCAAAACTGTTACATCCTCTTTGAAAATTAGTATGGCGATTTGTCAGAAAATTAGGAAACAGCCTACCTCAAGAGCCAGCAATAAAACTTTTGGGTATATACCCCAAGGATGGTCAATCGTACTATAAGGACATGTGCTCAATTATGTTCATAGCAGCATTGTTTATAATATCCGTAACCTGGAACAACCTAGATGTCACTCAACTAAAGTATGGATAAAGAAAATGTGGTACATTTACCCAATGTAGCACTATGCAGCAGAAAAAAATTAATGACATCTAGAAATTTACAGGCAAGTGGATAGATCTAGAAAACATATTAGTGAATGAGGTAACCCAGACCCAGAAAAACAAATACCATATGTACTCACTCATAAGTGGCTTTTAGACATAAAGCAAAGAAAAAACCAACAAATAATTCATAATCCCAGAGAACCTAGACAGCAAAGAGAATCCTCAGAGGGATATAAATGGATCTAATCTACATGGGAAGTCGAAAAAGACAAGATCACCTGAGGAAATTGGGAGCATGGGGGTCATGAGAGCAGGTAGAAGGGGAGGAAGGAAGGAGGGGAGAGAAAAATATATAGCTCAATAAAAACAATAAAAAATGTAAAAATATTATTTTTGCCATGAAAATACAATTTAGTATTATATGCCATAAGTATGTAAAATTATCCTTAATGAGTGGGTAAAAAAGCATTTGGAACTAAATGTATAGAACTTGGCATGGTGACCTGCTTTTGTGATCTCAGCAACAAGAAGGTAAAGGCAGAAGGATTGTGAGTGCATATTTGGCATTGGGAGTGGGGGCTAGGTAGAACCAGAAAAAAAGATGTGGTGTTGGTATGATGAAGATGTTTTGTATATATATAGGAAATCTTCAAAGAATAAATAAATGTATTTTCTTAAAAATAATTACATATTTGTAGGACACAGGGTACCTCATAAATATTTATCAGGGTATTAAGCACTGTCATTTATCAGTTCTTTGTGGTGAGATTATCAAAACTCTTCTATTATTATCATTTGATTCATATAATAATAGGGTGAAGGGGGTTAGGAAGAAATGAGTTGACAAGTATAAGAATGTCACCAAATTATTCAAAAAACGGAGCACTGCAAAGTTCAGTTTTGAACTTCAGAGAATTCCAGCCATTGAAACAGTCATGCAAATACTCAAGAAAATGCTGGAATTTATTCCTATAAGAGCAAAGGAATGCAAAGTGAATTAAATTATGGTATTTCATGTAGAATCTGAAACTTAATTGGAAAAATCTATAATAGTATTTCAATCACCATTACTTGTGGGAAAAACATATTAATAGAGTTTGTATCTTTTAAATGGGTAAAATTATATCCCTTATGAAACTAAAACAAAACTAATGAAATATATTATTTTACACCATTTTAAATTTATCAGAACATAAATAAATTATACAGGCAACTTATTTCATATGTTTTTGTTATTAAATGTTTATCAGACAAAGGTATACTGAATGGTGGCAAATGATTACTCTTTTGAGAAATATTTCTTGGCCTGAAATATTTATGTATTTCAATATGGAAAATAGATAGAGAATATATTCCATTTGCCAAATTTAATTTGATCATGCCGGGAACTTCAGCACCTTTAGGGACAATACTTTTTCCATTACAACTTTTAAAATTATGATAGTCTGAAGTCATATGGAGTAGGATCAATATCAAAATTTTACTCATGAAATTCTGCTTTCAAGATAACTTACACAATGTGTAAAGATCATATAAAAACAACTTTACGCCACTCATTTAACATTGAAACCATCTCATTGCACTTGACAGTATACCTCAATGTATAATATATATATAAAAGAGTTATATTTATATTTATATAATATATATATAAATATTATATATAAATATTTATATATATATAATATAAAAGAGTTGATATAGCCTGAACATACATGTACAACATACATGTGAATAATATTCACTTAATTCATATATTTCCTAGAATTTCAGGTTAAAAAATACTCTTTATGAATGTACACATGCATAATTTTTAGAAATAACTTTCACTTTTAAAAACAAAACAGAGAAATTTCATAGATCTCTCAATATTTTTTAAGATTATTAATGGAATATTTACAAGTGCATTTAAATGTTTCTTGGACAATTTTTTTTTATTAAAGATTTCCATCTCCTTCCCTCCTCCTCCCCCTTCCCTCCCCTCCCTTCCACCCATACCCCCTCTCCACCCCTCTCCAAGACAAAGAGCCATCAGGGTTCCCTTCACTATGTTAAGTCCAAGGTCCTCCCAGCTCCCCCTAAGTCCAGGAAGGTGAGCAATGAACATGAACTCTACAGCATGGACGGGCTCACTGTGAGCCTTGTCAGTTTGGTTGCTCACCTTCTTGGACAATTTTTACACTCACATGTGTTATAGTTGGTCATGTCAAGCAGTAAGCCAGTGAAGCCAAACTTATACGTGTGCACAGAGAATCACCTGACATTCTGCTTTACCCAGGGCTAAATTTCAGCAAATAAGGAAAGCATGCTAAAATCAGTAGAAATATGATATATATTTGTGTATTTCACATGATAATGTCTTCAGAATTGCCTTTTCCACATCACATTGTCAGATAAAATTTTAAGAACTAGTTGAGAAAGGTGGAGATGAAGGAATTGATGAGGGAAGAAAGTATGTTTTTAATGGAAAGTCTCTTAGATCTATTCAGTGTAGAACAGGTGACACAGACTTATATATGAATTATAAATATGATGTGAGGACCTAGATGATAAAATATTAGAACCTGAGTTTAACTTGAACTTTCGCCTAATCTCTTAGCCGAGTGATTTACTAAACCAAAGCGAGATGTGAAAATGTAGAAATCACTCAGCCTAATTTTTCAAGCTAGGAATCGGGTCAACCACTCAATTCCAAAATGTCACACTCCAGCTAGGTTTCCCACAGAAAAGCCACAGTTACAGTAAATTTTCTCTTGTAGGTATCTCTCTTCTGCTGTTGGAAGGGCATGGACTTGAGAGACAAGATTACGAGAAAATTGCCATGGTGATGCTGGACTTGACAAAACCAAAGTATCTTCTGGATATTGCGGTTCATTTCCCATTCTTTGAGCAAGTAAAATTATTCTAGAGAGAGTCATTTTTTTTTCAGATTTACAGTGAAATTCATTCACTTGTTCAATAAATCTTGCCAAGGCTTTCCTCTATTCCCTTCTTGCATGTTTCCTCTGGTGCTGGAGACTGAACTAGCACTTATATGCTATAGGCAAGTGCTATACCACTAAGATACATTCCCAACTCTCTCTGTACTTTCTATTTTAAGGCAGGGCTCCATAGATTGTCTAGACGGGCCTTAATCTCAATCCGTAGTTCAGAGGGCTGCATTTATAACACCTGCTTTAGCTTCCAAAGGAATGAGAATTACAGACCAATGTCAGCAGACCAGATTTGAGATTTTCAGGGCTATTTGTTTTGGCTTTTAATGTTTCAAATGTTAAGCACAGTAAATTTGATAGCTAACTATTTTTTGCAACATTTTTGGTTGAATAATTTGAAAAGTATCTCATTGAGACACCAAAGTACATGTTTGAAGTTTATGATTTAATAGTAGTATATTTTAAAGGTTTTGATGTCATTTTAAAAAAAAGCTAATAAGTCAGGTCCGTGAGGGAATCTCCAGCTGGCGACAGATGGGAAAGGTGACTGAGCCCCACATTGGAGCACTGGACTGAGCTCCCAAGGTCCTGATGAGGAGCAGAAGGAGCGAGAACATGAGGGAGAAAGTCAGGAACGAGAGGGGTGCGTTCACTCATGGAGACGGTGGGACAGAACTAATGGGAGATCACTAACTCCAATTGGAATGGGACTGATGGATCATGCGACCAAACCCGTCTCTCTGAATGTGGCCAACAGCGGGGGCTGACTGAGAAGCAAAGGACAATGGCTCTGGACTCTGATTCTTCTGCATGGACGGGCTCTGTGGGAGCCTTCTCAGCTTGGTTGATCACCTTCCTGGACCTGGGGGGAGTTGGGAGGACCTTGGTCTTAGCATAGAGTGGGGAACCCTGATGGCTTCTTGGCCTTGAGAGGGAGGGAGGGGAGGTATGGGTGGAGGGGAGGGGAGGGAAGGGAGAGAAGGAGGTTAGGGAAGGGGGAGGAGGAGGGGAGGTAGGGGGGGAGGAGGAAGGAAGGAGATGGAAATTTTTAATTATAAAAAAAATAAACCATGAGGGAAAAAAAATAAAACCAAATTTATTTCAGGTCAAAAAAAAAAGCTAATAAAATAATTTGCGTTGTGTGGTCAGAAGAGGTTTGTGAGCAGCGTTTGTTTCTTGAAAAGATGGAACATAAACAAGGTGACTGTCGGATTCCGTCATAGAACACTCCCATCCCACTTGTCCCACCCCACCGCAGGCTTCAGATTATGGACAGGTTTACTAAACAGGCAATCAGGGAGCGTGGGTCTGACCTAGGTCCTCTGCATATATGTTATGGTGGAGTAACTTGGTGTTCTTGTGCAGCTCCTAACAGTGGGAATGGGGTATCTCTGACACTTTTACTGATTTCGGGATTCTTTTCCTCCTACTGGCTTGCCTCATCCAGCCTTAATATGAGGGATGTGTCTACTCTTACTGTAACTTTATATGCCATGAAAGGCTGTAAGGAACCATGGCGCTGGCTTGGCCTAGCTGCCTTAAGAGGCATGTGTCATATGTTTTTAAGGTTAGAGTCCATGGCCCCTGGAGAACAATGTGCCTTCCGGTTCCTGAAAAACTGATACACTCCCTCAAACAGTGAGGCATTTAGGCCTCTTTGTATTTTTTTTTTTTTGCATGTTTTCTTAGTAGTCAAGGAAGCATGGAAACTTGAAAACCGTTGATCTTAGACATTAATCTTTTGTACCCTGTAGGGCTTGCAAACGTCACTGTATCCTGACAGCTACAATTGTATTTATTCTGGAAATTGCCATTATATGTTGTTTCCTATAAAGGTATAAAATGTCTAATTGCTCTTAATAAAATTGCCATAGCCTCAGTTGTGTTATACCCCCCCAACCTGGCCTGATTTCATTCCTCTTGTCCATATTATGTGACATTGTCTGCGCAAGTAATTGCAGGCTCTTCTGGAGGCCTACTACTTTCTGAAGGGAAAGGGAAGTGTAGTGAGGAGCAGCGGGCAGGCCTACTTTTCATCCTGCCTGGCTCCCAGCCACAGGCTAGCTTATGCCCCGAAATAACAACATACAAATTGTATTCATTTAAACACTGCCTGGCCCATTAGTTTCAGCCTCTTATTGGCTAATTCTCATATCTTGCTTTAACGCATATTTAGTAATGTGTGTAGCACCACGAGGTGGTGTCTTCCCAGGAAAGATTCAGCATGTCTGATCTGGTGGCTGGCTCCATGCTGTCTGTCCCAGAGAGCAGAGGCATGGCATCCGACTAACTTCCCTTCTTCCCAGCCTTCTGTTCTGTCTACTCCACCTATCTAAATCCCGCCCTATCAAAAAGCCAAGGCAGTTTCTTTATTAACCAATGAGAGTCCTCCATCAGGGAAGAGAAGTGGATCTGGGAAGGAGGGGAGATGTGTGTGGAGGAGAGGGAGGTGAATCAAAACTGGATAGCTCAGGGAGAAGGCAAAGAGAAATTAAATGTATTCAGAGGCCCCCTAACTCAATATGATCCCAGCGTCAATTTTTCATGCTGCTTTAAAAATAATTCTCAAGCAACTGGTAAACACTATATGTGTGTATGTACGCATGTGTGTGTGTGTGTGTGTGTGTGTGTGTGTGTATCTCACATCACTAAGTTCCTATTTGCATTGTGTTTAATCCCACATCACTAAACTCCTATTTACATCCAAAATTAAAGGTATTAAAGATTGCTGGGTTCTAAATGTTTATATCCCCACAAAATTCACATATTATAACAAAATCACCAGTATGAGATTGGTAGATAGGAGACTGCAGGAAGAGACTGTTATGTTTATTAAACAGTTTAAGAATATGCTTTGCTAACAAGAATTAATGCCTGCAATGAATCCACATGCTAGATATGTGCAGGATAAAGACTTGCGACTTTGCTTTCATTTTCTGTTTTTCTTCTATATGTTGACTGGAGAAAGAGATAAATCAATAGTTACTTTGTTTTAGCATTGTTTCCACACTCATCAGGCAAAGTGTTATTCTTGTCAAGCCTGATTCAAGCTTGAATATAAGTTATTGGGGGTGAATTTTGATCTTATAAAGATAACATTAAAGCGGTCTGGTTATTCCTTGGGTACTATTTCTGTCCACACTGTTGCTTCTTTTAAAAAACTAGCTTTTCTTGTTTCTTAGCCACCATTGTGAAATATAAAATTAGAAATTAACTTTATAATATGGGACTAAGGCAAAAATTAAGCTGGCCATTATAAGACCAAGCTTTTGTTGTCTGTTTAAATAGGTTTGCAGAAGGAATCACATGGACAGATAATCTTAATCTGTTCTATTTTACCCTAAATATAAGATAGACTCAGCTCTCTTCTGCAATTTACCTGGGATTCCAAGCAATAGCATTTGCACAAATGTCTAATTTAAAAATAAATGAGTTCAAGATTGCTTTTTTTCTTGGAACTTTGTATTTTTAGGAGTTAAAATTCTAATTAACATAGTTACTTCTAGATACCGAAAATTAAAAATACTGCTTAGTACTTCCATTTTAGGAGACAAGACCAGTAATAGGACAGGAGAGGATGATAATGGGAAGGGGAAGATGTAGGCTAATGTATTCAAAATATATTGTATGACATTCTCAATAAATGGATTACAAAAATGATTTGTTTTACAGTCTAAAATTTTTGAAAGACATTTCAAGCTGTGGATTTATCTAAGAATTTGCTAAGGTCAAACAAGAATGCACTAATATAAAATTAGAAACTAAGTTTCTTTATTGAATACAAAGGTATATCTTACAAAGTTTATTCTTATCTTTCTGATCTTTGCAGAAAAAAACATAGCAAATGTGATTTCATGTTTTATCAAGCTTTATCACCATAATGTTGTATGTTCCTCAATAAATTTGTCATGCTTTTTTTTTTGAGACAATGTTTCTCCCTATATCTCCAGCTGTCCTAGAATTTGCTCTGTAGACCAGGCTGACCTTGAACTCAAGGAAATCTGCTTGCCTTTTTTCCCCAAGAGCTGGGATTAAAAAGATGCACCAGCATGCCTAGTTTTATATGAAACTTTTAAAATAACTACTTTATAAACAATCATTCTGCCTCGGTTTTAGTACATGTAATAGCTCATGCATTTTTTGAGTAAAACTGTAACACCACATGCCAGAACTTTACCTGAGGAAGTCTATAAAGTTAATGGTAGGTGATTTAATTTCAGGCCAATGGCCAGTGACCACTCTTTTCCATACTGCATTCATTGCGTATAAACTTACAAACTTACAATTTATTAAACTAGCCAATAAAACTTTTGACAATTTTCCTGTTTGTAACCATAGGGAAAATCTTGAATTATGGAATTCTTCTATTTAAAATGTGGTCTGAATCTATTCATCATAGAAAATTATTCAGATGGTTATTAACTATGTTGTATATAATTGTCTATCAAGAAGTGAGTCTTTTTATGGTCACTAGCACAATTTCCTATGTTAATAAAGAATGTTGCCGGGCGGTGGTGGTGCACGCCTTTAATCCCAGCACTCGGGAGGCAGAGGCAGGCAGATCTCTGTGAGTTCGAGACCAGCCTGGTCTATAAGAGCTAGCTCCAGGACAGGCTCTAAAGCTGCAGAGAAACCCTGTCTCGAAAATCAAAAAAAAAAAAAAAAAAAAAAAAAAAAACAAAATAAAGAATGTTAATAATTATTATGGTTTCAGCGCTTTACTTACTGTTCTGGCGAGTCAAAGATTCCAAATTGTACTTCAAAAGAAAATTTAAATTTGTACATAAATTTTATGTAGCTGTGAAACCATTTGTTGCAGGCTTATTTGTATGTGAAATATATTTGTATTCCACATTATGTAAACATTCTAGAATACAAAGATTAAGAGATCATATCACCAATCTATTGTTTTCCAAGCTACAATTGTTAAAGGTGCTAACATTGTCTAGCTTTCTGTTCAAGTATTCCTAATAGTATCAGAACTTTTCTCTTTAAACAAAGGTGATTAGATGGGTGGGCCCTGGTACTAAGCACTCTCAGAGTGCCTCCTATAGAAAAGTAATAGAATTTTATTTGTCTTTTCAGAAGATCCTTAAATTTATCCTACTTTATTAAATCTTTTATTATTATTCTTAAAAGTCAAAATTAAATGGAGATTTGTATGTGTAAGTTGTCTACTTTTGATAAATTATATCATTTTACCTATAAAATTTTCCATATATGCATATATACATATATGTGTGCAGCGCACAATGCCTATCTACACTCTGTGTGCTACCATACAGTTTGTGAGCTTCGGGCAAGGGCTGGAGATTGAAACATACAAACACAGACAGACAGAGAGACAGCACAGACAGAGAGTTAGACCTCTAGTCACTGGTAAGAAGTCTTTTATTCAATAGCACCACGGAGGCTTATATACACAACAGTCAGGTGGGCCAACAGGTGAAAACCCTATCCTCTGATCCTCAAGGCCAAGGCAACACATGCTCCCATGAAGCAGAGCTGGTAAACAACTTTGACACAGCTTTCAGTCTCTCAATTCAGAAGGAAAGTAAAGATCTCTAGCAGGGAAGAGCAGCTGGAGGCCAGGACTCCAAATGGTCCCAACATATGTGTACATATATATCTATGCACATATTTATGTAAATTTTCAAATACATGATATGAAACATCCATTTTTAAAGGGTATTGATGAGCTTTGGATTTAGACAGAGAAGAACTGAGACAGAGGGAAAGAGGTATGCAGAATTTAGTAATGATGAAAAGATTTGATCTGCTTGATTACTTCTTTGTTTCTGGAACTTTATGTTGGTTCAAATTTCATCCTGAGTGAGAACCTTCACCTGGCGTTGGATGAAGAAAATGACAGAGCCCCACATAGGAGCACCGGACTGAGCTCCCAAGGTCCTGATGAGGAGCAAAAGCAGAGAGATCATGAGCAAGGAAGTCAGGACCGTGATGGGTGTGTTTACCCATTGAGACGGTGGGACTGATCGAACGGGAGACCACCAAGTCCAGTTGGAATGGGACTTATGGAACAGGCGACCAAACCGAACTCTCTGAATGTGGCTGACGGTGGAGGAGAACTGAGAAACCAAGGACAACGGCGATGAGCTTGATCTCTACAGCATGGACGGGCTCACTGTGAGCCTTGTCAGTTTGGTTGCTCACCTTCCTGGACTTAGGGGGAGTTGGGAGGACCTTGGACTTAACATAGTGAAGGGAACCCTGATGGCTCTTTGGCTTGGAGAGGGTGGGAGTGGGGGTATGGGTGGAAGGGAGGGGAGGGAAGGGGGAGGAGGAGGGGAGGAGATGAAAATTTTTAATAAAAAAAGAAAAGAAAAGAAACAAATTTCATCTCTTATTCATTGCTAAAAAGTGTGTCTTCTTCCTATAGACAACTGCTTCTCCTCCAGTGCACAGTCATGTATAACTCTTTTATTTGGGCAGGAATCTGGACAGGGAAGGCATTGGTGTTTCAGTTGGAAGTAACTAATGCATATTTTAAATGAACAATGATATGCTTAAGAAAAAGAATGGATATAGGCCAAGGAAAACTGAGCATCTGGAAGGGGCATAGACGTTAGGAGACAACTTAGATGACTTTTGTGATAATCTAGGATCAGTTTTAATCCTTTCACTTAGAGCTTTCCATCCTACTCCTGTGCCCTTTCTGAGTCCTAGATTTGGAACAATTTGTAATCCCTTGTCTGCCTGTGAAACTGGCCTATCAAGCAGAAGCTAACCTACCATAGTCATTAGTTTAGATTCATTAGCCTTAGAAAAAGATCACAGCATTTAGCAAAAACCAGTTTTAGATGGAAGAGAGTATTTAAACACACAAGACTACCAGCAGATGTCAGTTCAGAAAAAGAAAAGTTTTATTAGTCGGGTTGAGTCCCCCAGGAACAATTGAAGGTCATGTTGCTAAATGTGCTAAAGCGCTATGATATTTGTGTTGGCTAATTAAATCTGTCACATCACATGCGGATTTTGTTTGATACACTCTCTTAACGCCCAGTCTATTCAGTGAACAGGCAAAACCAAAACCAGCCTTAAGTATCATTTCCCCAAATCTCTCCAGGTCATCTCTTGCATGCTTTGTTATATTTCTTAATTTAAAGCCAAGCATTCACTTCAATATCTTCTGTTTGCAGTTAATTTTTTAGTTTAGTAATACTTCAGAGAACTCTTTCAAATTCAGTGTGTTATTTGGGATTTGCTTTATCAACCTGGATTATTTGTGAGAATTGCTTGATCTTTTTAATCATGGCAAGTAATTACAAATATTAAGGAAAGAGCAACGATGAAGTTGAGAGCTTTCTTTTCAAAGCTGCTAGATGAAACTGGCTCTTTGGAACAGTTAGCCAATTTAAGGTCTCGTGTTTATAATGTATTCTGGAATAATTGTGAGTTTCCCACATAATTACCTTCAAATAAACTGTAAAAAGAATGCAAGGCTGTCTCAGAAGAACACATATGCAGTAATAAAAATAAGAGGCTAGTTTTGAGGAGACTACAATCCTGCCACAAAGTCTTTAGTTCCTTGTGTACGTTAACCTTCTGGTTGACCAATTTATCTCAAAGAAAATTTTACTAGTACCACTGTCAAAACAGTGTTCTAATAAATAACCACATAAACCATGTGCTCTCTTTCTTTCTGGTCCTTAAGCTTTTACAAATAAATTTGGAACTTGTCTTCTCTACAGAAGAGCACTCCCATAAAACCTTGCTAAATTTGTTCATTGTGAATACTTGTTCATATGTAGTGTGTTTTTTAGATTGTCAGCCTATAGTTTAAAAGTAACCTATAATTTTAATTTTCAAAGAAATAAATTCTGAAAAAATTAAAACGTGTACACGGAAGCAATCATCTTGGCAGCCTTCAGTGGCACCTGCCTGAGCACAATCTCTCCATCTTCTTGATCCACTCTGTAATCTGGTATTATAGGGATTCGATCTGTTTCAGCCAACAGCTGTAATTTCATTTTTTGTTTGTTTTCTTTCTTCCAGTCAGTACTAGAGAGTTGTTCTTATTAAAATCTTCTTAATTAGACAAAAGTTGAGAAGTGAAGTTATGGGAATTAGATCCATTTTGACCAATGATATTTGGAATGACTAGCCCTATTCACGTGATTTTTCCTTGGATACATGTCAGGATAAAACTGAGAAGGCTTGTCCTCTCTCTCTTGGGTGGTCAGAGCAGGAGCAAGCCTTGTGGTTTGTCCTCGTTGTCATTGGGCAAAATGGCAGGAGAATGGTAGCTGGATCAGCAACAATGTCTATCTTGTCCTGTATTCATGAGCCTGCTTTCCCTAATGTAACCCTCATTGCTGCTGCTATTATCCTGCCTTGATGGTCATTGTTTCAGTTCATAGGTATCCCCGCTGGATAGGACTAGTGCTTACTTTCCTCCCTTGGGGGTTTAGATGCCCCCTTTAGTACTATGAAGGCTAGCCCTCCAGGAGGTCGCTATCATGTCATAGCCAGGTCAAATGCTCAGAGTCCTGCATCCAAAGTGCATGATATCTCCAGCAACATGGCCTTACCTTTAACTTCTGGCAAACAACCAGCAGTAGCAACACCAAACTATAATATTTTTTAACTCACTTAGAATTTTCTGTCCAATACAAATCAAGAAGGAGTCTCATGCCTTGTGGTAGCCTTTTTTCTTCTAGTATGGCTCTAATGGAAAGCATTATCATCTTAAGTGGTATTACTTCATTAAACTGTGTATAAGTACACATATATGCATTATCTGTAATTTTAGATAACAACTATAAAACAGTATGGTTTTGTATACTTATTTTGAACATCTTTTGTGTTATTTATGCCTTCTTACTCCACCTCAATTAGAAACCTTGTTTTCCCTTTCATAGAACCTGTACTTTTCAAAAAAAAAGTTCAGTTGAACTTTTGTCTGTCTATTAGAGAAAAGCTTAAGTTGAATTAATAGATATTATACAAGGTACTTTAAAATGTTTTAAGAGGTGATAAAATGATTGTAATTGATTATATAGATAATTTTATGAACAGCATAATCTTATAATGTGATAAATATATCAGTAAAAATTATATGCATAATGTCATGTCCAAAATATTAAAAATTTTTACTTCTTAACTAAAAACAAAAACTTAGTTTTCAATTTTATAAATTTTTATTTTACACTGAATAGTTACTGTGTCTAAAATGAAAATATCCATGTTAAATGGAATCATGAATTTGATATGTATAGAATGTGACCTCACACATGGCAGTATTCCGTGAACATTACCTCTGTTACGTACTCAGAAGAGAAAGAAAGAAATGGCTACAAATTCATCTTGCTATCAATAAATTCTTACTGAAATTATCTAGGAAGAAACTGCACTCTAATATCCTACAGCCTTGGGTAAAAAGAAGCACATAAAACTTAGAGACAGGGGTTAGCCCTGGGCATGAAAAGCCTTCGCGGAAGAAAGTTAAAATGACTCATTGATGCACTGGGGTCTAATTAAGTAAGTGAAGCATGAGGATGATATCATCAAAAATTGTTCTAACTGTAGGGAAGCGATTATGGGAACTATTGCAATGGTCAAGTTCACTCATAATGAACACATGAATAAGAAACTGTGCATTAGCAACAGAAAGCAAAGTTTTGTCTGATATATTCAATTCAATGATAGGCAAAATCAGAGCTTACTCCATTTGCTTTTGGAGAGAATATGAAAGGTCAGGATCCTAAATGGCCATAAGTCTCCAAATAAAGATAACACAAAAGCAAAAAAAAAAAAAAAAAAGAAAAACGAAATTATTTTGTCTTTATTCTAACTACATAGTTTAAAAATAAGAAAATTCAAGTGGAAAATTATTACGTTTGGCTTCCCACACACCTCCCTTTCCAAATCTTTGACTTTTTGTCTTTTCCTTTTCTCTGTTTTCTCATGCTAATGAGAAATAATAATAATTAGTTCTAACAATTAGAACTCATTATGCAATGACTTTAGCAGAACACCATCCCATTTCACTTATTTAACGCATATCTGTTAAATTTTAAAATATTTCAGAGTATGTCTTAAGAACCAGATAGTGCTCTAGCAGATGGATATATATCACATTGTTCAACTAGAAACACTCCCAGGTATCCGAAAAGAGTTTGTGGAAGGTGGGTGGCAGGCAGTAAATGACAATTGACTGGAGGTGTGCAGTTGCATGCTAAGCACACTGTGAGTATGATGGAAAATGTCTTACATCCTGCAGTGTCACTTTCTCTGCTCATCTCAGTGGTACAGCTGGGGCAGGGTGTGTCTTCTATTTCATCCTTTGGATTCAAGCAAAAATTCTGTGGTTAGTCTGCTTCCCTGGAAAGCCTTCCCTTCAAGATACATAATCTATAGATCCCAAAGCCTATTTTCCCCTTCTTCGCCCATCTCTGCTACTTGGATGGTATAGGCTGTTCATGGTATCTTTCTACTCTCTGGCAGACAGTTAATTTGAAATTGATTCTTTTTGTTACACAGACCCTAAGTGACCAATCAAGTTGGATCTCAGGCTCTTGCTGATCTGCCTAGAAGGTCTAGTTTGTTTGGTTGTAATTGACACAAATAAAGAAGGAGAAATGTCTGGAGACCTTAGTTACTCTAATTGTGTATTTTATGTGCTATTAGAAAACAAGGGTTTTGACACAATAAAGATAGATTTTCCTTTTTTGTTTCTTTTTATTCATTTTACTTGAGTTGCATGAATCTAGAGACTCATAAGAAATTCTAGCTATAGCCATACTGATGAATATCTTGCTTTTCACCATAGAAGCTTCATCTGGCAAGGGATGGAGATAGAGACAGAGACCCACACTGGAGTGCAGGACTGAGCTCCCAAGACCCAAATGAGTAGCTAAAGGAGGGAGAACATGAGCAAGGAAGTCAGGACTCCAAGGAGTGCGCCCACCCACTGAGACAGTGGGGCTGGTCTAATGGGAGCTCACCAAGGCCAGCTCGACTGGGACTGAAAAAGCATGGGATCAAACCGGACTCCCTGAATGTGGCAGACAATGAGGGCTGACTGAGAAGCCAAGGACAATGGCACTGGGTTTTGATCCTACCGCATGTACTGGCTTTGGGGGAACCTAGTTTGTTTAGATGCGCCCCTTCCTGGACCTGGATGGAAGGGGGAGGACCTTGGACTTCCCACAGGGCAGAGAACCCTGACTGCTCCTTGGACTGGAGAGGGAGGGAGAGGGGAGGGGAAGGAGGGGAAGGGAGGGGGAGAGAAATGGGAGGTGGGGAGGAGGCAGAAATTTTTAATAATAAAGATAAAAATAAATAAATTAAAAAACAAAGAAATTCTAGCTATAAAATTTGAATCAAAGTTTATATGATGAGTTAAGCAACTATACATTAAAACTCTGAAAATAAAGAATGTTGATGACTATATTTACTATAACACATCAAGCAAAATCTGTGTGTTTTCTGTGTGTATATATATGGTGTGTATGTGTATGTTTGAACTCGTCCATGAAAGTAAGTGTGAAAACCAAATTTTGACACAAGTATTTCTTCCTCAATTTCTTCCCTGTCTTACATTTTTAGACAGTCTTTCGCTTATCTAAGAACTCAAAATTTTAAGTCTAGTTGTCCAGTTTACCTAAAAGTAAGAAATAAAAACTAAACCAAATATAACGCCATACAAAAAATGTGAAAAACAACAAAGGAAGACAGTTCTTATTGACTGCTGGACCACACACACACACACACACACACACACACACACACATACACACACACATACACACACACACATACACACATACACACACATACACATACACACACATACACACATACACACACACACATACACACACACACACACACATACACACACACATACACACACACATACACACACACACATACACACACACACATACACACATACACACACATACACATACACACATACACACATACACACACACACATACACACACACACACACACATACACACACACATACACACACACACACACTTATTCATCCCACAAAGCCCTAAGAATTTATAAATGCTAAAACTAAGCCAATGTGAATTAGGCATTCCACAGTAAAAAAAAAAAAAAAAAAAAAAAAAAAAAAAAAAAAAAAAAAAAAAAAACCAATGTACTTACAGTCTAAAATATATTAACTGAAATTCTTCAGTTAGTACCCTGTTAGACTAAAATTTTAATATATGAGAAGTTTGTATTAATGAAAAATAATACTTGCTAAACAAACTATGAGTTCATAGTGACAGATCTGAGCTAGCATTTCCACATAAAGTATAACATTTAATCTTACACAATTTCATTTTATATTAAAACTATAGAACTATAATTCATCCCCTATTTCCTACCTCTTGTACAAAAATGTAGGCTGGGCAATTGAGAATTTGAAGCTGTCACAGTCATATATGTTATACTTAGCCCACTGAAGTGAGTACACATGCCTACATGTTTCTGTTTAGTCATAATGTCAACTTAAAGTGCTTGGATTGATTTTTTTCATCTGATATCAAACCTCACCTCCTTGCTGGATACTTGCCCTCATCAGATATCACCTGTGAACTCAGCTCTGTGACATCTTTTGATGTTTTCATGCCACAATACAGTATTAATTGTATGCTAAATTGTCAAACTATACTATGAACATCATTGTTTGTTTTAAACAATCTCATAGCCTTAAGTTGCCAATTGTATACAGTAATAATAATATATGTAGAATTTCCAGATTTTCTATTTTAAGAAATTTCAAATGCCTTATTTGGAACTACAATAGCCTTCAAGTCTTCATTGGACCTTCAAGCCTTGGCATAGTTGAGATAAATGTGTGATCACACAAAGATCATTAGTGGGACTGTAGCATAGATGCTTTGGAGTCAGAAGGCCTGCATGAATTCTGTCCCTTCTACTTATTGGTCAGGAGAGATTGAATAATTTAGTCAACCTTTTTAATAAAGGCAGTTTTCTTATTTTTAAATGGGGACAATTATTTAGTTCATGGTGTTTCTGAAAAGGAAAAGGGAGCACAAGTGGCAGATGAACGCTTACATAACACGCTTTCAGTATTATTGTAATTATTATTACTTCAATAGCACAGCTTTTGTTGCCATTAGATTTACTTCTCTACACAGTGTGCCTTGATTCAGGCTCTGTGTAGGTGACTTAAGCTATTGCACTCAGTCATTTGGGGTTGCCAAATTGATAGTGCATTCAATAAGTAAGATTTATTTAGTGTTTTACAAATGAACCTTTCTCATATATAATCCAAGCAAAGAACCAGCAATAATCAGGTAAAATGGGAGTTAGCACTGAATAGCTTTATTATTCATTACTGCTGTAACATCAGCCCTTCACATCTGTTCTCAGTTTTATTGTGTTTTGTATATGAATGATACTTGGTTTGATTAGTGTCTATTCTTTTTTCTAAGCCTTCATCAAAACATTTGTCTAATATCAATATGAATTTCCCTCTAGTTTTTTCTCTTCTTTGTGCAGAATTTAATCTTGATCATCCACACAGTTTAATTCTCTGAATTACCAGATCATTTTACTTCTCTTGTCACAAGTCTCAAACCCAATGAAATAATAGATCATCAATTCCTATTGTGAAAAGATGTGATATATGAAGCAGCTTTAATTTGGAAGTCAGTTCCTGATGGTGTGAAAAGGGAAGGTCTTTTGTTGATTTTAGCTACGGAATTAGGGCCAGCATATGTATAAATGCTGACAAGATTAGCATTAAATGTCACAATTTGAAGGCAAGGAATTATTTCATTTCACTAATATTTATCAATAATAAAACTGTAATTATGTTATTAAAACAATTGTTTTAGGCATAATTTGCTCATAATTTATTGTACAATCATAATAATTATATCTTTTCCTTGTGGATGATTTTACTTCATATGAAAATGAGAAATGATCCTTCTATCATCACAAAGACATATGAATGAGGTTGGTATAAACCCCCATAATGGAGAGTAAAATAAATAGAAAAATTGAAAGTAAAATAAATGATTTCCCCCAAATAATAAATTGAGAGTTAACTCTCAGGTAAGCTTTCTATTTTCCATCATAGAATACCTCTCTGAAACTCAATCAGACCAACAGATGTGGCATGGAAAGCTCTACAGGAAATACAAAAATTAAAATATAAATTCATAGGTACCAATTTCTACAGCCTACAGGTGAGTTCTGAAAATATGAGGAAGAAGATAAGTTGTTTGTGTAGAACATAATTTTGTAGACTCAATTTGAATTATCTGAGTATACTTATCCACTCAACAATGATTTTAAAATATTTTCTACCTGTATCACTACCTAAGAATAAATGATAATATGATAAATGAAGCAGAAGACATCTGCTTTTTGTTTGTAGACATCTATATATATTTAAAGAGAAATTGTTGATACATTGTTTTATTTATATTTTATAGCTGTGTTTGCTTATCTCTCTTGTAATAACAAGTAAATTGAATTGCATACAAAGTATAATTCAAGCACTAAATTGAGTTGACTATATTACTTATGTCAAACTCTTCATAGTTCTCATATGGGCAATACTACTTTACAGATTTAAAATGAAGAAAGTAAGTTTGGGAGAAAATGGAGAATATTGCTTATTTTTAAAAGATGATCAGAGGAAATAAAACTTCAACTAAGGATGGCTTTATTTAAACCCATATAATTTTATGTCTTATAAGATGTAGCCATTTGACTATAGAATATGCCTTTTTAAGTCAAGTGTCTCAGACAAATTGATCTCGGGCATATATGAAAGGCTTCTGTTTTGTTTTCTTTTATTTTGTCTTGGTGGGGTCTTGTGCACAACTGGCAAATACTTTACCAATGGAAATTTTGTACAAATTATGGAACCAGAAAGAATCCTAAATCATCAGATGATTCTAGGCCCACGAGAATAGGAGGTAATGATCTATGATGGAATTAGCGCACATAAGATCACAAGCTCCAAAATATACTGATTTGCATTAAAGAATTAAAAACTCCCCTGCCTTTATGAGGATGATGAATAGGGAGAATCAGGACAACTTGGAGTCACCACCTGAGGATATTTTTAAAGATATCAACCAGAAATAAAATTTAATACCCCCATGCAAGACCTTATTGACACCCCAAGGAAGGCCTAACCTCCTTTGAGGAGTGTATGGGAGATGGGAAGGGGTTGGGGATAAGAGAGGGGAGAAACGGGAACTGTGGTTGGAATGTAAAGGCAAGGTAAATTCTTTAAGAAAAATATAAAAAATAACCCTTTGCTTCTAAATGAAGTAACAGTATACCTACCCCAGAATCTTGAGCACCCGGTCTATACAAGACATGTTGATGTACTAACAAATGTCAGATAAAGGCAAATAGTAAAGATGATGGCTCCAATTTGTTGCTCTCGTCCACTCCATAAGCAGTTACCATAAAAATTCCCATGTGATACTCATGAAGTCCTAAACCTTGATGGAAGTTTTGTTTCTCAGATTTAGAAAGCAATTTTAATTTTTTCTAAAGAAGAGTAATGAGGATTTAGATCCTGAAATTATACTTAATTCATATGATATCTGGGGCACACAGTTCAAAACTTAGTCCTTGTTCTACTTTTAGTTGTAACAGAAATAGACTTAGTCTTCTGACTCTTTTAAGTCCTTTTCACTGTGTAACACCCCTTACTCTCTTTTTCTTAAAGAAATAAAGAGGGAAAACACCTTTTCAATGATTTTCAAATCTTTGTTCTAGTTACTGATTTGAAGAAATTTTTTCTTAATGTCTAGGGCACGCAGATAACCTGACTAGAAGCAGCAACGGAATGAAGGAGGGACAGATGCAAAGGCACAGACACCGAGAGATGCTGGAGTTGCATCACCAAGGTTCTCTGGTGGGGAGGGCATAAGTCTTCTCAAACCTCAAACCTCAAAGCCCATATACCTCCTCCTGCAAGGCCTTATCTCCTAATCATTCAAAAACAGTTGTGTAAACTGGGGATACAACACTCAAAAATATGAGCTTATGTCTTATTCATCCAAATCACCAACCTTAGAAGCATAGAACATTGCTCATACACAGTTGGGAAGAAAAGGGTATTATGTCCATTTCATTGAGGAGGTGAAGTGTACATTATGCACCTGAACAAGGAAACAACTGTAGCTAATATCCCTCTCTACAGGTGCAGTCTCTGAAGAAGAACCCTCATCCGGTCATTGACTTCAGAGGAGAAGGCTACCATGGCCACTTCCTGCACATACCAGCAACACTTGCACTCCAAGGTTCTGCTGTTTCCCAAGGGTCACCTTGTTAAGGTTCTTGTTAGGGGTCACCTAGGTCATACAAAGCCTGATAAACTTCACATGCACTCAAAGCTTCGCCTGCCCAGTACAAATATTCCCAGAGACTCAAGCATGCAATGCTTTTGTAAACCAACAACCTTTATATATATTTACAGGATTTTTTATTTATTTGTATATGGGGATATATGAACTCCATTTTCTTTTCATTTCTGTCTTATTAATAGATATTAGTGGCTAAGAGTAACAAAGTTTTGCATGATATTTCAATATAAGCATACAATGTGTACTAATCAGATAAAGGTAATTAGCATTTACCTCTCTGCATCATTTCCTTATATTTAGAAACTTCAAGCTCTGCTCTTTTTTATCTTCATGAAATACATAAAAGATTATTTAAACTTAATGATCCCATTGTGCAGAAAAACACCACAAATCCTTCCTTCTCTATAACTCTTCTTTGGTAATTATTTTTCTTCTTCCCCTTTCCTGGCAATTAATATACTACATTCAAATTACTTACTTTAATACCAATACAGATTCAGTTCATATAATTTAGGAGTTTAAATAAAAATAATGCCCCCCATATTCCTAAATATTTGAAAACTTGTTCCCATGTTTGTGGCAATATTTGGGAAAGTTTAGGTGTTACAGGATTGTTGGAGAAAGGATGTTACTGAGTGAAAACTTGGAGACTAAAAGCCTTGTGTCACAACCAGTTTGCTTGAGCAGATTGCTCTTACTGTCCTGCCTGCTACCTATTTTCATGCTTCCCATTTGTTTTAGGGAACGATTAGGAGGCACAGCATTGTTCAAATATGTGTGGTTTTGGTGGAGGAGGTATGTCATTGCGGGCAGGGGGGGCATTGAGGTGTCAAAAGCCCAGACCAGGCTCAGTATTGCCCTGTGCCTGACCGCGGATGAGAAAAATAAGCTCTCAGTGCCGCCTTACTCACTGGCCACCATGATTCCTGCCAGGAGGACAATAGACTTACTATCTGAAACTGTAAGCAACCCGTTAATTAAATGAGTTCTTTTATAACAGTTGCCTTGACTATGGTATCTCTTCACAGCAATAGAACAGTAACTAACACAATGTGTGAATGATTCTCTAAATGCAGGAGATGCCTGTCCAGCACAGACTAGCAGGGTGCAGTCCTAGACTGCATCTGGACTAAAACCTGACCTGAGCCATTCTCTATTGTTCTATTTTTTTGTCTCTATTTTAATTTTCATCTTGGGGTTTTATTTTATTTTTATGGTGGTGTTGTTTCTGTGTTTTAGTCTTTATTTTGAAAGATGAAGAAACATAAAACTGAATGAGTAGGGAGGTAGGAGGATCTGAAAGAACTGAGAGAGGGGAGGAATGTGATCAAAATATTTTGTCTGAAAAACTATTTTAAATTTAGAAAAACAGGGCAAAAAGATGCATGTCACATTTCAGTTTTGTGTATATGACAAGTGGTTTCTTTAAGCACACATATTCATAACATGTCATTTTGTCCTTTTTTGATACATATATACATATACATATACATGTATATGTATATTTGGTGTAAATTGTACAATTTCTGTCCCCTATTTGCTATTGCTGATTATTGTTTCCTGGTATCTCTGCTCATTTCATAGCTTTATGTATCAGTAACATGTTATCTTGATTACAGTTTTTGTGTTATGTTTTGAAATTAGAAATTATAATGCTTTTAGCTTTATTCTTTATTTTCAAATTGTTTGATGTCTTTTCTGCTTAGATAAAAATTTTAGGATTGGTGTCCCCAGTACTGTAAAGAATGTTATTGATGGACTGAAGAGGATTGTGTTGTGTCTGTGGATAACTTTGGGTAGTATGTATTATTTCAACATCATTAATTTTCCCAGATGACAAACTTAGGACATATTTTTTCTTTGTTAATGTTCTTTAATTTCTTTGATCAATGCACCTAATTTTCACTGCAGAGGTCTTTCATTTCTTGGATAAATTAATTGCCTGTTATAGAAAATATGCAGCTACTGAGAATGTTTTATGATGTCTTTCTCATCAAGTTTGTCACTGGTATGTAAAAAACTACTGACATTGAATGGTCAGTTTTATATTTTTAAATTTTAGCAGTTTTTCTATGTTATCTTTCTTATAGTCATTGGTTTTTCTATGCATAGAATAAGATAATGTAAAAATAGTAATTATAGACTGTATCCTTTACTGTTTGTATGTATTTTATTTCCTTTAATTGTCTAACTGTTATGTTTGAATTTCTAGTACTACATTGAGTAACAGTGAGGTTGGACATATGTCTTGTCCTATATCTTAAAGGAAACGCTTAATCCCATTATATTATGCTGCTAAGGAATTGTCATATACAACTTTCATTCTACTGAAATACCTTGACATTGAGATACTCCTACTTAAGTCTCCTCTCGACAAGTCTGTGATTGCAGGAGTGCACAGCCATGCCTGGTGAGAGGGTGTTCATTGCACTCCCTGATAATCTTCTTGACAATATTTTTTGATGCGGCGAAGATTGGAAATAACCAAAAATAGTCCTTTTATAATTATTCAAGTTTAATAAAAAGGGAGATAAGGGAACTTACAGAACCAAGGGTCCAGCGGAGTGAGCGCGGGGCAAACGAACGGGGCGCCTTCCGGCTCCCCAATCCTATTTAAGGGGCATGGCTACCCCGCTGGAGCAGCCACGCCCCTGAACGCAGGGATTGGGCCAGCTGCCCCAACAATTTTTACCTGCACTCTCCTTTAAGATTTGCAATTTTCTATTTGGTTTTCTTGTTTTTTTTTTAATATTAAAACAAGGTGCTCTTGAAGTAGCTGGTTTAATTTTTATTGATCTCATTTATGCTTTCACAAAATAACTACTTCTCTAAATTTTATATTGATTATTTTACTCTGTATTAAAATATATAATTTGTCTGGCTTTTTAAATTTTGTTTTGGTGCAGATAATTTTCATTATGAATCATTTTCTTCATATTGTTGTTTTAGTCTTAAATCACCACAGATTTTATTTTGTTGTACTTTTATTTTGTTTGTTAAATATTTTATTTTTTATTTTGTCAATAAAGAATTATTTAAAATATTTTGTTTAATTAATTAAATCTATTTATTTAATGTCTATTTAAAATATTTTGTTTGTTCTTCATGTACATGTATGGTTTCTAAATTTTCCTTTCTGACCAGTTTTTAGTTGTATTACATTTGATCGTAAAGATGTATGAAGCAGTTTCTTTCTTCCTTTCTTTTCCTTCTTTCCTTCTTTCCTTCCTTCCTTCCTTCCTTCCTTCCTTCCTTCCTTCCTTCCTTTCTTCTGAAGTTGCTAAAGTTTGTTTATGATTTAATGTATTGTATATTAGAGAATGTTTCACATGTTGGTGAAGGGAGTGCACAGTGTAGGTACGGCTGAAATATTTTGTAATTGTGTGCGATTTCATTCCCTTTGATCTTCTAAGGTTTTTGCTCATGGATACACTAGTAACATAACAGAGGTAATCATAAATATGACTTTTACTATTCTAGTTCAGTATACAACATCATATCTTTGCTTTATACCCTTGATAATTGACACATAATACACTCAAGAAAAAATATTTACTAATCACATCTATCTAGAACTATGGACTCTTCGTGTTTGATTCATTGTGTTTTCCTCATTATTTTTATCCCAATTATTACTACAGTCAGAATGTTTCTATGCCTTTATTCTCCTCCACCTTCAGAAACCCTGAAAATAATAAGACTGGTTCTTTGACTGTCATTCCTAAAGTCTTTACTTTTCTCTACATTAAAATATCTGTCATCTTATATAATTAGCATGACTTGATTTTTAAGATGCAACATAGTTCCTTTGCATAATCTAGCTGCTGTTGAAGATTTACACACAGATTTAACTTCACTTATTGAGTTCTTCATTTTCATGACTTCTGTTGATTTTTCCCCTTTGATAAATTTCAAACTCATAGTATGAATTGTTTTCTTAATATCCCTGGATTGTTTGCATTTTATTTCTTGGGTTTCATTCAGTTTCGTTATAGGTATTCTTTTGAATTATTTGTCAGAATACTTGCTGAAAAGTTATTTCAATTGCATTGCTTTGGACACATTGTATTACTTGTTTCCATATTTTAAATGCCTTTAGATTATACTGAAATTTACACATCTGATGGTCAGGGGTCTCCTCCATTTTCAAATGTTGGTATTGAGAGAAGCCAGCTTTCTCTTGAAGAAATGCTTTGGGTGGCACTTCTCTCCCAAATTAAAGCTATGCAGGTCTTAGACCCTGATGTGTTCAATACATTTTCTCCGTATCGTTTTTTTTTTTTTTTTTTAGCTGTAACCCATGAGTTTGAGTGACCTATGTGTGACAATAAAGCCAGAAACTACGCAGAAATAAGGTATTCAGGAGTGTCAGGGGGCACTGAAAATATGACGTACAGGGCAAGCTTTCTCAGCAATGTGCCCTTTTCCTCAACAGTGTGAACTGGAACATAAAGGGGCATTCTGCAATGGACCGGAGGAAAATGGAAACGGTGCTATTGTATGCGGTATGCCCCTGATAACAGTGATAGCTGCTCACGGGTTGATTAGGATGGTGGATTTTCATGGCTTGTGCAACTTGATCTGATTTAAATAGAAGCTTGGTGTACCTTAGGAAGATTATGGGACTGAATAGAGTAGCAATACGTACTGATCACCAGGTTGTTTTCCATGCGTCAGCAGCTTGGCCGTAAGGAGAATAAGTTCATTTCAAGTAACAAAGTCCCTGTGAAAACACAAAACATCTTTAAGCTTTAAGATACTTAGTCCCACTGCTAATGTTGCCAGTGTCTGTAGCAAAGTTTCTGAAATGCACAGCACTGAGATCACTGAATTTCATTTCATTCTTCTCATCTGACGTGCGGTTGCTTGTGCCTTCTACTCTTTATGTCACTGTTCTGATTGGTTTTTCTAGTCACCTTGTCACAAGGCTTATCTGGGAAAAGGAAACTCAGTTGAGAAAATGCCTACTGTAGGCTAGTCTGACATAATGTTATGGATTAATGACCGATGGGAGAGAGGCAGATCACTGGGCATGGTGTCTCCTGGGTAGATGGTCCTGGGTGGTATAAAAAAAGCAGGCTGAGCAAAGTACTGAGCAGAGTTCATCCCTGGCTTCTACTTCATCTTTTCACTCCAGGGTCCTAACATTTCTATCATTGGACCAAAGCTTTGAATATACAGCCAAATGCACCCTCTACTCACTGATTTGATTTGGTCTATAGTAACCTAAATGAAGTGGCCACCATCAAGTGTTTTTGTGTCTTACAGAAATCCCACTTGTATTTGTGTTATATATGACTTTTTCTGAGGGAAATATGAACACCTGTCTGTTGACCCTTGGTGGGACATTGATGGAATACCAAAGAATTTATTCCATTCAATTATCTTGTTGATCCAAATGAGGTTTGAGGGATTCATGATAAGATCTAGGGTTGACCGTTAGGCATATGAATCACTGAAAAGGCAATAGCTTGAATGACTATGCAAAAAATTGCATTCTTAAAAATCTCTACCCAAATTGAAGGCAACTCCTCTAAAGACTCTCCTCCTAGTAGCTATTGTTCATTCCATATGTGACCTTTCGGCTAGACTTGTTTTTCTTACGAATTTCTGAACTTCCCAAGTGTTGTAAATGGTTTGAAGTTTGTTAATATTATGACTATTTTTTTGCCTCTGAGAGGCATGGATTGAATGCCTCAATGAAGAAAAAAATTCTCATAAAATGTGCTCGTTCTCAACATTCTGAACTAAATTCTTCCTTGTTTTATTTAATCATTTTTTATTATAAAGAGGAGTCTTTGCACTATTTTGACCATTGTTTTCTGCATCAGAGTTACCTCTCTTCCATCCATATTTACTTTTTATTTCTTCGGTATTAGTCTTTGCCTATCTGTATATTTAAGTACTACATTCTTGCCTGTGGAGACCAGAAAAATGTGTTAGATCTCCGGGAACTGGAGTTACAGATGGTTGTGAAACACCATGTGAGTACAGGGAATATGAATATATATATATATATATATGTATATGTATATATATATATATATACACATACACACACACACACACACACACACACACACATAAGAACAGACAGTTTTGGAAAACAAGTTTCACCAATGTTTCTAATGCCACCAACAACACATAGGCTCTTTGATTTGAACAGGAATTTCTTTTTCTATTCTAGTTTTCATGTCCAAAGCAGATTTCCTCACTAATACAACACTAGTTGACACATTGCACACACTTTTTGAGGGGTGAAAAAGCTTTAGATTATATTGTAGTATTTGCAAGCAATTTACTAGCAAACAAGGAAAGGCAATGCACATTGGTGTCTTTCAAGTTACCACTTCTTTCTATCGCATTTTAGTCTCCCCATTTCTGTTTGTCATACTTCAAATTTTCTTATATAGTTAAATCTGTAATAAATTGTTGATTCAAATTTTGTTTGAGTACATGTGTATCTGTTACTGTGAGAACAGATTGTTATATATTTAAACAAACATGAGCACGAGGAGACTGAATATTAAAAAGTTAAAATGCAAATTCCATATTTGCGATGCCACTTTCGTTGATATATAAGCCTTAAGCTTGTTAGATCGCCTGTATAAGAAAGTTGTTCGACTGTGGTAAGCCATGGACACACCATTCTGTAAAACTCAATGTGTTTCCCTAGATTCTTACTAGTCTCTACTGCTTTATTGGTTTCCTAATGGCTGCACGTAGGTGGTATTTATCGATGAGCTGATATTCTCGTGCTTAGGAATGGCTAATCTCACATCGAAGAAGAAGGAGGAGGAGGAGGGGGAGGAGGAGGAGGAGGAGGAGGAGTGGTGAGGAGGAGAGAAGAGGAGAAGAGGATAGAAGAAGAAGAAGAAGAATAAGAACAAAGAGAGAAGAAGAAGAAGAGAAGGAGGTCTGGATTAGGAGCCTTCTTCTTTGGGCTCGTCCTACTTTTCCGTAGAAGAAGAAGAGAGAGCAGAAAAGAAGAAGAACTACTGAGCCTCCTAAGAAGAAGAAGAAGAAGAAGAAGAAAAGAAGCCTTTTTTAACCTCTGCCCCAAATCCCTTCTTCCCTCTTTACTCTCTAAGTGTCTAGTTTGTAAAAAGACAGAGAACTCTGATTTTCATGATTTATACACATTCCTACCTTCTGCAGGTTTTCTCAGATTAAACCTATTCTGATAAAGAATTTTCTCATGTCTTTGTCTTTATCTCAGTGCCAAGTAGTCAAATGTGACTTAAAGTATTGTTAACTACTTGAAAGAAGAATATGTTGCATCTTATATTTGGTGTTTTATTTACTACATGTTAAGTGTTATGTCAAAAATGAAAGAAGGAAGAAACAAAGGAAGGTGGGTAAGAAGGAAGGAAGGAAGGAAGGAAGGAAGGAAGGAAGGAAGGGAGGAAGGATACCAGATTAGCAAAGGTTTTGAACTGAATACATGACTGTAGTGCCATATATCCCTAAAGACTGCATTTCAATTGCCTTTGCCAAAAGGAAAACGTGTTAGCTAAGTCTAATCAAGAGGCACTCCAGAGAACAAGAAGCAGTGGAGTTCAGTAAGTAAATATTTAGGTGCTGGTGTCTGAAAAATGATGGTTGAAATGCCTGCTTTGACATTACCAGGCTGGGGAATATTTTATGATATTAACTTTTCTAAGCTTTTACTTATACTTAGGTAATATGAGAATGATAGGAATGTTGTGTACTGAATTAGTACTGTGTCACAGAATTTGAAGTGGGAATTAAATTGGAAAATATATCATACTCTTCTGTAGTAAGATAAATGCAAAAAGTATTGTTTAAATATGAAATTTTGCTATTACTGGTCTAAATTTGTCTCTTACAGGTAATTAAAAAATTTATCTTATTTTTACCCTTGCCTACTGCCAAGTAGTTTCAAAGAGTATATTCTAAAAGCTGTCATATCAAATCTTATCTTACCCAACAACTAAATGGCTTCTTCCCTAATTCAAACAGATTTTTCTTAGTTTTCAAAGGGCTATCAATTGATCATTTAATTTTTGTTTCTTTTTGAGTTGTAGATCCCATGCCTATCACAAACTAATCTCTGTTTGCCACATGTTTATCAAATCAATACTGTTCAGTAGAACTTTCTTTTATACTGGAAATATCTCAGTTTCTCTTGTACAAAATGCAAGGTGCTAACTTCGTATGGATGTATAAATTTAACATAACTTGATTTAGTTCAAATCAGTTCAAGACTTTGTTTTTCAGTAATTCTAGCCACATTTCAAGTAGCTCCTGTCTGCCACTTTGGAAGACAAGTTAACAACCTAGTCATCTGTTTACCTTTTTTTCATTATTATATCTATTTCCTAGAATAATTTTGTTTCAATATTGATAATGAGTATATTTTATCACAGTATAATTGTACCTAAAACACTTTGGTCAAATACATTCTTTAAAAATATGTTCTTGTGTGGCAAAGTATTTCCATGCATTAAGAAACAAAAATAACATTAATTTAATATAAATATAAATTTCCAATATTGTTATCTGGTTTATTTATAAATCTTTAAAATATTCACAAAGCTAAGAAGGCTTTTATATATGCTTAAAGTGATATATGTTTGACTGTACTTCCTGTCAATTTAGGTAATCTCAAATATTTGAAAACAATAATTATCTTTATTATGTCACTTTCAAAGTAATTCTCTTTAGAGCATTCTCGTTCCCATAAGGGTCTACAAGATAGCTTTATTTTTAGATGTGAACAAACAAATGTAGACCATTAATTATCATGTATCATCCATTAATATTATGGTTTGCCTTCTAATTAATACTTCTCAATTTTCTTCCAAGAATATCAATAAAACAATGTTACTGAGGTTAAATGTAGCTTACTGAAGTCAACAATGTTTGTCCGTAAAATTCATCTACTTTGCCAGTCTTGCACCTACATCAAAATAGAAGTTATTTTTGTGAGCCCAGTCTGGATCCTAATCGTTATTGCTTTCTCTTCAAATACTCACCAAACATCTATTTAACTACCTGTAGATTTTCACGCAGTCCTTTTATTTCATGAGAGGAAAATTGTTGAAGGACCTAATTGTGTAGCTAGTTTAGTGTTCTATTTCTCCCATTAAAATATGTTTCTTTAAATTAGAAATTAAATTTTTCACCAACCAGCATATAAAATTACATCATATATCTGAACCCAGTGTATATTAGTTACATGAATGAAAAATTGAAGTGACTATATTTTAGTGGGTGAATTAAATAGATACTAATTTAAGTGATGCCATTTCCAAAATAGGATTGATGGGAGAGGGAAGATAAGCAGAGTGAGTTTCAGTTCAGTTAGTTAGACTTTTCAAGTCAGTTAGACTTTTAAAAATGTTTTTAAAATGGTTTAACCAAGAAGATTTAGGAATATGAATTTAAGGATGATAAAAATCTATAGAAGACAAATTAATAATTAGCTTAAGTTAGGTACCTATACACACACATGTGTGTTTTCATATGTGCATTACTAATTAAATGAAATAAATATTGAAAACTTACAAGCACCCACCACTGAATGTGCAGTCATCTACTTTTTTATGATAATCAAATTAATAAAATCTCTATATCTACCAGGGTTTTAAGTGACGACGAAAGTCAATGATGACTCATAAAATGTTGGACACCCCTGTTCAAGACATCAGTCACCTTCCCATAGTAACTGAGATTTTAAATTTATAACAACACAATTTGCTTCATTGTTCTGCCAGCTTTAATAATTTTAGGACATGGGAAATGTATATGGAATACTTAGGAGCATGTGTCAAAACACACACATTATCATCTTTCTATAACCTGTCTATTTTCTATCCATTATCTATCTCTTATCTATCATCTATCTCCAAAAACATAAATATATAGCAAAAGGAAATTAATATAGGTGCTAACAATTTAATATTGAAGAAAGAGAAATAAATTTAGTTGAATATCTCTCATTAATATAACCTTAGGAATGAAAAAAATATTACCAAAACTGGTGTGAAATAGGTGTGATGGAGCTGTGACTTCTTCAGGAAGCAAAAGCTTGAGGTTGCAATTAAATGTCCATATAGAGAGATTGACCCAGGTAACACCAATAAAATCTGTGCGAGATTTCCATGGAGTTCTTGATTCCAAAGCTCTTTCAATTAGACTGCAAAGTTGCCAAACATCAGATAAGAAAGAAAGACATGAGAAGAAAAAGCTCAATAACACACTGTAAGGTAAAAAGTAAAACCTAATTCTGAAGAACCAGAGAAGTCTGAGAAAGTATAAGAAAGAGACTAGGCTTTAAAATGCTAATGAACCCAATTAAAAAATGGGGCACTGAACTGAACAGAGAATTCTCAACAGAAGAAGTTCGAATGGCCAAAAGACACTTAAGGGCATGCTCAACCTCCTTAGCAATCAGGGAATTGCAAATCAAAACAACGTTGAGATACCATCTTACACCTGTCAGAATGGCTAATCAAAAACACCAATGATAGCCTTTGCTGGAGAGGATGTGGAGTAAGGGGTACACTCATCCATTGCTGGTGGGAATGCAAACTTGTGCAACCACTTTGGAAAGCAGTGTGGAGGTTTCTCAGGATATTTGGGATCAACCTACCCCAGGACCCAGCAATCCCACTCTTGGGAATTTACCCAAGAGATGCCCAATCATATTACAAAAGCATTTGTTCAACTATGTTTATAGCAGCATTATTTGTAATAGCCAGAACCTGGAAACAACCTAGATGCCCTTCAGTGGAAGAATGGATGAAGAAAGTGTGGAATATATACATATTAGAGTACTACTCGGCGGTAAAAAACAATGACATCTTGAATTTTGCATGCAAATGGATGGAAATAGAAAACACCATCCTGAGCGAGGTAACCCAGGCCCAAAAAGAGGAACATGGGATGTACTCACTCATAATTGGTTTCTAGCCATAAATAACGGACATCGAGCCTATAATTCGTAAAAAATCCTAGAGAAGCTATTTAAGAAGGTAAACCCAAAGAAAAACATGTAGTTATCTTCCTGGATACTGGAAGTAGACAAGATTGCCGGACAAAAAATGGGAACATGGGGGTGGGGTGGGATGGGGGGATGGGGGGATTGGGAGAGAAAAGTGTGAAGTGGAGGATGGGAAGAGCTTGGGGGAATAGGATGGTTGGGATATAGGAAGGGTGGATATGGGAACAAGGAATTATATATCTTAGTTAAGGGAGCCATTCTAGGGTTGGCAGAGACTTCACTCTAGAGGGGTTCCCAGGTGTCCAGGAAGACGCCCCCAGCGAGGTCCTTGGGCAGCTGAGGAGAGGGTGCCAGAAATGTCCATATCGTATTGCCATACTCATGAATATCTTGCATATCACCATAGAACCTTCACCTGGCATTGGATGGAGAAAATGACAGAGCCCCACATAGGAGCACCGGACTGAGCTCCCAAGGTCCTGATGAGGAGCAAAAGGAGGGAGATCATGAGCAAGGAAGTCAGGACCGTGAGGAGTGCGTTTACCCATTGAGACGGTGGGACAGATCTAACGGGAGACCACCAAGTCCAGTTGGAATGGGACTGATGGAACAGGGGACCAAACCGGACTCTCTGAATGTGGCTGACGGTGGAGGAGGACTGAGAAACCAAGGACAATGGCAATGAACATGAACTCTACAGCATGGACGGGCTCACTGTGAGCCTTGTCAGTTTGGTTGCTCACCTTCCTGGACTTTGGGGAGCTGGGAGGACCTTGGGCTTAACATAGTGAAGGGAACCCTGATGGCTCTTTGTCTTGGAGAGTGGTGGAGTGGGGGTATGGGTGGAAGGGAGGGGAGGGAAGGGGGAGGAGGAGGGGAGGAGATGGAAATCTATAATAAAAAAATGAGAAAAAAATAATAAAAAGCCAAACACATAAATAAATAAATAAATAAATAAATAAATAAATAAATAAATAAATAAATAAAAGAAAGTCCAGGAGAGAAAAGATACCTTCATTGGCACAAATGACCGCTAACTGCGTGGCACCTGAGAAGGACTTTGATTTTGATTATCACTGGTACCTGAATTCAGATAAGGACCATAAGTAACCCTAGCTTTTTGCAATCACAAGATGTTTATGCATTTTAACTAGTGAAGAGTCAGTGAAATTATGAAATAACTAGCAAATTAAAAGGCAAGAGAAAAAAAGCCTGCATCAAGAAAGATGGAGAAAAGATAAAAATCAAAATTCCCTTAAAGTAGTCATTACTACACATTACACATTAAAAAATACTCTTGAAGAAAATAATAGACAATACAAAGTGTAAAATTCCAAGCATTAATGCAAGGATTGTCCTTGTGTAGGAAAAGAGCTCTCTCTTGCTAAATTTTAGAAAAAGTGAGACTCGGTGTACCTTAGTGTTCTCTCAGATATAACTTCTAAATATTTTAAACTTCTAATGAACTCCCAATTTGAGTTATTTAAATTAAACTGAAATATGCATTAAGATAGTTAAACTGTGAATACTTATGTTACTAATTTATTTATTTTGTAAGTAGCCTCAATCAATAGTCATATTGTGAATGTTCATATGTTAATAATGAGCTACATTTTTTAGAAATGTGAAAATGAACAAAATATGTCAATGAAGATTATACAGAGTTACAGTTATTACAATTATAAAGTATGTGAACTAGACCATAATGTAGAAATTAAATTAGGAGAATATTGATATTAATATTGGTTTAATTATACTTTCCTTTATATTATTTTGCCAAAGTAATTTTCAGTTCTTGTGTTGGACTAGGCTCTTTAAATTTTCAACTATCGACCCAAGAAATTTCTCTTAATTTTTACTTTTCTTTCAATTCCAATATACCCACAGTAAAGAACAGAAAAGTAATTGTTGGTTGTGAAATCTAGAAGCTTCAAGTTTTTAGTTATTTAAGAAAAACAACATAATGCTATTGATTCTGACAAGGAGATCATGGCTTTAAACTTGGGAAGATAAAATAAGTCTTTAATCACAATTGGTGAGACCTATTCTTGGTCATTTTTAGACTCATTTCCTAAAAATTTGGTACTAGTTAGAGTTTGTTGAAAAATAGACACTTTCTGCCTGGTTCTTTAATATACCAAGAAGTCAGTGGTACATGAAATCTTAGAAATTTAGGGTATTTCAAAACTGTAGTTTCTACACTATGACAGGATCAGATTGAAAAGAGAATTATGCTATGAAAAAAAGTAAATTTCAAAAAATACTTTCTTCTCTATTTATTAATATGCATGGAATTAAAGTTACATGTTCAAATTTACAGATCCTTTTTTTTTCTGAAAAAAGGATACTATTGGTAAGCATTAAAGTGTTTTATACTGATAGTAATAGATAAAAAGTATGAAAGTGTTATCTGTGAGGCCAGGAGGGGCTCACAATGATAGGGTGGCAACATGGATCAATTAGGTAGCAATTGCAAATCCCCTAGACTTGTAGGTTTGCTAGACCTTAAACTCGATTAGAGGAGAAAAAGCTGGAGAAAGGACAAGGTTTTGTACATCAATTTTGTTTCAGGTAGTAAAAGCCTAAAGCTTTCATGAGCAGCATCAGTAATTTTAATTGTAAAGAATGTTGGAGGACTCCTGCAAGTGTAGAAAGGATTGATTACAGTCTACACTTATGAACTCTAAGACTTAGGGGAATTGAAAACCATTTTTAGATAAAGGAACTAATAGTAATATAGTTATTTTACTGTAATGATAAAATAAGGTCATATGGATTAAAATACTTATCACAGGGCTATCATTCCTCAAGTTATAGGACCATATGCAGCTTTTTCCCATTGAGTAACACATAGACTATTATAGGTAAGAAATTAATATTTGTTATATTAAGGGGTTCTATGATTCTCAAAAGTTATACATATTTGCGTGAAATTAAGGAACATAGTTCTAGCTGGGATCTTTGGTCAAACACTAAGGGTTTGGAAAGGTGGAATTTCATGGAAAATATGGTTTTAGAATGAAAAAATAAATAGAAATATACTATAGTTTTGTTCTACCATTACATTGATGTCACATTCAAGTCTAGGCAAGGTGACCTCTTCTTGGAATAGTTGAGACAAAGAATGAGCAGAAATTTGAATTCTCCACATTTCTGCCTGCTTATTTCATCAGTCTGTGGTCTGTAGCTGTGGATCTATTTCCTGCATGATGTGTGTCTGCCCCTGTTGTTGGTCCCTAATAAAGGCCTTTATTTGTGCCACATGTTTTGGGCATCACATAAAAGATTGTATGGAAATAAAATGAGAAATATTTTTATAGAAATGTTTAAAAGTTTTAGGAGTGACAAAGTTGCTTTACTGACCTCAGCTCATGCAGACAGCATGTGAAACTGCATATTGTCTGTCCACGTTCACATTTTATTTCCAGCATTCATGGGAAATTTGCTTCTTAAAGTGTCTTTCAACCTGTTGGCTACTTTCAACAAATGATTATCATAATACACACATACACAGGAGGGGGAGAGAGAGAGAGAGAGAGAGAGAGAGAGAGAGAGAGAGAGAGAGAGAGAGAGAGAGAGAGAGAGAGAGAGAGAGAGAGAGAAAGAGAGAGACAGAGACACAGAGAGAGACAGAGACACAGAGAGAGACAGAGACACAGAGACAGAGAGAGAGACAGAGAGAGAGAGATTCTGGCCAGGGATATAAAAGCTGGACATTTATTTTAGGTTACAATAATTGATTATACGAGGAATCTAAGACACATTCAGATTGGCTAAATTGTTTCCTTAAAGGAAATTTAAATTGAAACTGGCTGAGCACACAGTAGGATAGCAGATTGAAAAATAGTTGTAAATGATCTCAAGGCATATAATTAACTTGATTGCCATGCTTGGCAAGAATTTGTTTCTCCAAAGGCAAGGTGTGTTTTAGAAACATACTAAAACATTTGAAGATTTAAGTTATTACCTTTAGATGTTGATAGCCACCAAATTTTAAAAATAACTTTCAAGCCTGAGATTATGATTCTAGCTTTGTATTTTTTTCCTGTTCTTGAAGTAAGCGAAACTACTGATTTTAGTGATTATAGCGATTCTTGGTAGATGAAAACATATGCTGCCTGAAAACACAACTCACAATTCTACAGATCTTGCTTTTATTAGTGATGTTTAATTTCACAGGCCTAGCACATATTGTATATCTATCAGGAGAGTGTTGGACAATTGACCTGGGGGATGTAATACTGTTTTATTCATTTTCCACCTTAGATGTATTTAAGATCCTCATAATATATTTAACTTTGACTATATTTTTCTATGTTGTATCACAGATAATTTCCCCCAAAAATATAATATTGACTTTCTTATAACTGATAAAGTCAATGGAATGTTGGTATATAACAATCATGATGAATTATATCCTTCTATAGTCTACCTTCTCTTGTGTTGCTTCATGGTTTTGAGCAATTTTACCTACAGTGTATCAGCATTACTCACTATTGTATTTTGAAAACTTATGTGGGTTCCTACACTAATATTTTCAATTTACTTCTGGCAACAGGGGAAATTTTGTTTATACAGATGAAATAAGGAAACACTGAGAAAACTAATAAAACTGATACACATGCTGTTTTTTTCTTAATCAAGTAATTGTAAAATATTTATTGTAAAATATTTAACTAGAAAGTTGGATTTAAAGGTCTGTACAATGACTGTATTAAGCAATAGATAAACAAAAAAGTAACATTAAAACTATATTAAGTGTGTGGTTTGAATTGACAAGGCTAAGGAATTTTAAGTTGACTTGGAAATCCAGCATTACACCAATCCTGAGCATGGAAGACTCTGTTTTAAAACATAGTGACAGTTTCTGCTCTCAGCACTGGAATAGAGATTCTCAGCAAGTCCAGGCAATTTACTGAATCTACAAAGTGGCAGGAATTTCATGTGTCTAGCTACCCTGGATTTGCTAAAAGATGATGTTTCCTTGTGAATTCAGATTTCCTCATGTGTCGCCACTTTCACACAGTATTTTTGTTGACATTTGTATTAGGGAGAAATCAAAAGTTCAAATGAAGTCCTTTGCCAACTCTCTCCCTTCAATAACCGTCTTCTACTCTGTTTCAGCTGCCACTGTGAGTCTATCTCTTCCATGGATCAGCCACTTTAGGGATCCCCATAAGTACAGAGTTGAACTTGGAGATAGACACCATTAATTGTCTTCATATTTTAACTGCTCAAAAAATAGGAATAGTAAACATGAACAATTATTCTTTATTAGGCATAATTATGAGCATCAAAGCTAACTTTTAATCAGTGTTAGCTCTGGGGTGAGTGATCTCATTCATATGACAGATTTCTTTCATTGTACACCACTTAATAATTTGCTTTGTAGCATTTGAGTTAATGTGATCTTTTCCAAATGCATTCATTGTTAATTAGATATGACTTACATGCCTATGATAGCTTCAACAATTTATGAAATATAATATAAATTTAGTTATTAAATACTTGATGAAAGAAACTAGTAAAACAACCAAGTTAATTTTTCCTTATTAATTGGGGAAAGTAATGTTGGGTGTGCTTAAGTTCTTAGAACTTAAAAATCCAAAAAATCCTATCCCACAAGATTTAAAATTAGCCATAACTGCTTGTTCATTCATGGAACAAGAAATGTGGTAGGAAAAAGGAAGAAAAAAAGAAAGGAAGGAAGGAAGGAAGGAAGGAAGGAAGGAAGAGTGTGGTAGGAAGAAACCGAGTGTCTCTTGACATTGAAGACCAAGTTCAAAAGCCAAAACAAAAGAAAACTCAAAGTCCTAAGTAGACCTACAGACAAATTACAACATGGCAGTCACTACTTTGGAAATAAAAATATAGAAGCTGGAAATTATATTCACATTGAAAGGTACTGATTTACTTGGAATTAGGTTTATAATGATAAAGCAAAATTCTCCAGAAAAACAAGTTATTGGCACTCCTAAAGATGAGGGATGTAAATTTGATGGCAGAATTACTGCAATCAAAAAGATTTAACCATCTATGAATGTGAGGAAAACAAGAATATTACTAGATATTTAATCTTAACATGTTTCATGTGAAAATATACAAATATGTGAGTCAAAGAAGATTGTATTGCAAGACTAGTAATTCTTAGAAGAAACCAAGGATTCCAAAAATAAATAAGCTCATGTATATGTCAATATGGTAACATTTTAACACAGAATATGTTTATATGTTTGTTCACAGAATTATAATACATTCCGTACATTGGGTAATTTATATGGGGAAGACATTTATTTCTCACCTTTCTGGAGATCATGTCCAAAGCAAGGTTGGTGTCACATGAGAGCCAAATCTGCTTCTAAAATGCTACTTTGGCAGCTGGGCATGGTGGTCCTCAGAATCTCAGTCTTCAACAGCATTGACGCAGGAGGAAAATGAGGTGGAGGCCAACATGGGGTACAGATCAGACTACGTCACAGATTCAGACTTCATGTCTAGAACAAAACCAAAACAAACAATGGTCGACTGTACTGGGAATATAACTCAGGAACAGAGGGCACACCTAGCACCTAGCTTGTGCATGACCTTGAGTCAGTCTTTGGCACTGCAAATAATTAAAGAAATAAGTTGAATCAAAATAATGTCTTGTTACACTGTCAAGTAACAGAAAGATATGGTGAGAATCAGCAGAGAAGAGTTAAGTAGATTCGTTGGTCTATTTAGGAATCCCAATCCTATTCCCAAGAAAATGACTTTGATGACTTAAGCACCTATTAAAATCACTACTTCTTGGTATATCACATTGTTTCTTAAATTACATTGTATGAATTTCGGAGTCTGTGTATTCACACTGTAACAGTGGGCATTAACAAGAATTAGTGAAAATAGAAACTGAAAAGAGAATTGGTGGTAGCTATAGGTTGAAAATGTGTGTTTCCATTGTACATATACAGAACCTTAATTCCCAGGAGATGATCACATACCTGCTGGGGATAAAACCCATCATGCACTAGGCAAACCTTCAAGCTGTACTATCAAGCTGTACTTCCAGGCCCAGTAGTGGCCCCTTGAACTAGAAGCTCTAGTGTTCAGAACTGGGAGAAAATATATTTCTGTTATTTAAGTAAAGCAATCTATGATGTACTGTATGGCAGTCCAAGCATACTAATAGTTACACCTATTTCATATTCAAAACAGTGGAATAAAAGAAAAGAAACATATTTAGAACATTTATAATTTTGTTTTATTGGTACATGCATGATTCATGAAGCAAGGTGTGAAATCTGTAGAGTTGCACATAATAATCAAAACAAAATTAATAATATTCTTTCCTGCAATCTGATGTGAAGAAGTACAATGTAAACAGAAAATAAATATATTTTGAAAGAATGTCTTTGTTACATGTATTCAAACAAAATGGAATTTACAGAGAGAATTCATAAAAGACTTCCAAGTTAACAACAACAAAATTTATAAAGAAATAATGGAGAATTTGAACTCTGTGAACATCTGTTAGGAATCTAATTCTGTGTAAAAGGATGAGAACTAATAAATTTGTTATTTACCTTGTTGACAACTTTCCCATACATAAGGAGTCAAATAGGCAATTGCTGCATTTCATTCAGATGGGGTAGAAAATTGAGTTTGGGTCCGAGAGTGATGGAAACCTTTCCATTAAAGCAGCTGTGCCTATTTGGAATTTAGAATTGCCAAGGACAGAACTGCTCAGCAGATTCAAAGACATACTCCTGACTTTAAGAAAGCTGAAAAAGGTAAATGTGACCCTGTGATCTCATCTGTAACTCTGAAGTGTATATGTGTCAAGCGTGTTGAAAGGCTCTGAAATACATTCTGATGATGCATTTCTGCATAAGTGCAATGCAGAAGAAAAGGAGCAAACAGCAAAGAGATCCTGCCTTACAGTTTAGGAAAAATCTGTACTCTACTGAAATTGAAGGGCATCTTCTCAACACAAAAGGGCAGAGACTCAGGGAAAACACAAAGGAGAACCAAAGAATTATAAGTACATTCTCTTTTATTTTGACTTTAAATTTTATTTTAAATACACAATGCCTGCATTAAAATAAAATATATTCAATGGAAAATAAGAATATTAAGCAAAAATAATCTCCCCTCTATTGTTTCCTACTATGATCATTGACGTAATACTACATGTTGTCTTAATTGACTCAGTATGATATGAAAAATGCCACTCAAAATGCTACCATATAAGACCTTGAAATTATGGAAGCTAAATTCAGAAATAAGCTAATGACAAAAAGTGCTAGACTTTGCTGTCACAGTAAATCTAGAAGTCAATAAGGTTGCAGTCATTTCTTAGGAGAAGGATGCCCTGTTTACACAGGAAAGAAGGGAGACTAGTGGTCAACATGGAACACTTTTGCCTTTTGACTAATTCAACAGGAGGATACATATTCACCTACTCTCCCATAGTAATTTTCACATACTGATAATTCTGGATACAAGTCACAAATCAACTTAGATGCAATTTCCAAGAAGCAGCTACTGACTGAGAGATTGCTATGAGAACTGATTTGTTAGGACTAGCCCTGGGTTGATTAGGAAAGTGTTGGGAATGTATTACTTGGAAGAGCAGAGGTAAGAAGGTACTACAAGCTATGTGGGTAAGCATGACAAAATTATTATCTCATATTTGGATACTAGATATCTTAGACTGTATTAAAGATCAATTGATTGCTTCTGAAAGGTATGTGGAAATCTGTATCACATCCCATGTTTTCTCTTTGCTCCTAGTATTGTGACCAAAGTCTTTGCCATATATTGGCCTGTGTAGGTTTTGACCCATTTCAGCCTTTATCCTTTTAGAAAGGATAAATTTATCCCAGAAATGCATCTACACCCAAGTGCCTCTCCGTTTAGAAATAAATTAAAGATACTAGTCAGATTGAAGTAGAGTTCATTCTCACGAGCAATTTTTAACCTGCTTGTTTCTGTTTGCTTTCAACATAAATCCATTTTTGAAGTCTGAAGTGGTTATGGCTTTTACATTTGCTTCTTGTGGGATAGAATTACACCCATAATGGAATAGGAAGATCAAAAATGGTGTCATAGAGTTCTTTGTAAAATCATTTGCTTCTGTCTCATAGCAACTTTGCAGTTTTTGTACCCATTCTATCGAAGAAAATAGGAAAGATGTTTATAGCATTATACTGTTGTTGGTCCAGGGTTACTTTAAGTAAATGTAACATTTCAGGTACTTCAAACTAGAAAGTACAGCTAATGAGCAAGCCTCTTAAAGGCCAGAAGGAACTAGCTTTGGTGGATTAAAGCCCACAATGGGTCAATGTATGTTAAGGTGGAGGTGGAATTTGAGGAACTAAGAGCAGCCTGCTCACCACACTCATTTTGAGCTGCATAAAATAGGAACCTGTTCGTCCTTTAAATAATCTTATCTGTACAGAACACGAAGGATTGTTATGAATGATGCTTAGAATACATATCTTGATTTGGATACAGAATCTTTGCTGTCCAAGTTCTCATTGCTGTGAGAGAATACCTGACAAAGACAAGCAGAGGATGGAAAGGTTTATTTGCGTTCATGGATTGAAGGTTGGAGAGACTCGTGGCAGAAAATGCATGGTGGCAGCAGTTCATAATAACGCTAGTGTGAAGCTAGGAACTCTTCATTCCTCAAATACCAGAAACAAGAACTAAAGACAGAACAGGAAGTCAAGCCAGGCCTGAAGATTCAAGGCCTGCCTACTGGTGACCTACTTCTTTCAGTAAGGCTTTACACTGCCACCAGCTTAAGACCAAACATTCAAATCAATCAACACATTATGGGCAATTCACATTCAAATCATAATATAACCACTGTAAATAATTTTTAAGAATTGTGAAAACAAGAAAGAGTCTCAAACAAGATAATAACATTTTCTATTTTAAATATTGGAAAAATATCTATTATGGCAAGTGTGACACATGTTCAGAGATCAGTCAGAAACTATTTAATCTTTCTCTATTAGTATGTATGAACCTCCCATGAAGAGTGCAAAGAAGTAACATGATTTATTTCCACTGAATCAGAAGACATTTCAAGGGAGTCTTTAGATCCTTGCATGATTACACAACATTATATGGCCATTCAAATGGTCTTCCCAAGAATCATGCAATATACAATCTACTTGAATATTTAAAGTGGCCTTGTTTGTGTAGGTACGTGTGATAATTTTGGAGTACCCTTGATCAAGGTTTTAATTAATATTACAATTAGTAAGTTAATTAAATAAATTAAGTAAAGCTAATTAATATATTAACATATTCTAATAAATATCATAAACACAGTAGATAAGATGCTGTGTTTACAGACATTTCAATTGTGTGTTGGTTAAAAGGGCTCTCAAATACTAACAGGATGTTTGGTAGGATGCAATTTCTAAACATTAATATATTTATTTTATATCACAACTACAGTTTTCTTTCCCCCTTCTCCTTCCATTCTCTTCCCCTACCTCCACTCCTCCCTGCATCTACTCTTCCTCTGTTTCTGTTCAAAAAGGGGCAGAACTCCCATGGGTATCAACAAAACATGGAATGTCAAGTTACAATAAAACTAAACACTTCCCCTTGTTTCAAGGCTGAGAAAGCCAATTAGTATAGGGAATAGGTTCCCAGGAGTCAATCAAAGCACTGCAGAAAATCCTGTTCCCAATGTTAGAATCCTCCTAGTAGAACAAGCTACACAACTGCCACCTATATGTACAGGGTCTAGGTCAGTCCCATGCAAGATTCCTGGTTGTTGGTTCAGATTCTGCGAGTTCCTATGAACCCAGGTTAGTTGTTTCTATGGGTTTTCTTGTGATGTCCTTGATCACTCAGGCTCTTACAATCTTTCCTCCCTCTCCTCAGCAGAATTCCCCAAGCCTGGCCTAATGTTTGGCTGTGGGCTTCTGTATCTGTTTCCATCAGTTACTGGATGAAGGATTTCAGATGACAATTGGGGTAGTCACCAATCTGATAACAGTAGATGGTTAGTTTAGGCTACATATCCACTATTGCTAGGAGTCTTAGTTGGGATCATCCTTGTAGAATCCTGGGAGTTTCCCCTGCACCAAGTTACATTGGGGGCATAGATATTCAGAATTGAGAGATCATATTGGCGGATTTGTCCTCTCATGAATATGAAATGTTCTTCTCTATCTCTTTTAATTTTAATTTGAAGTCTATTTTTGTCAGCTATTATGATAGTTATGCCAACTTTCTTCTTAGATGTGTTTCATTAGAAAACCTTTTTCAAACCCTTAACTTTGAGTTAATATCTGTCTTTGTTGTTAAACTGTGTTTCTTGTATTCAGCAGAAGGATACATTCTATTTTGTATACATTCTTGTTAGCCTTCTTATTGGAGAATTGAGTCCATTCAGAGAAATTAATGAGTGATAATTCCTGTTATTTTGTTGTTGGTGGTGGTGATGGTGGTGGTGGTGGTGGTGGTGGTGGTGGTGGTGGTGTGTGTGCATGTGTATGTGTGCATTTCCATTCTTTGTGTTTTGCTGCTATGGGATTATCTATTGACTGTGCTTTTTGGCTGTAGCTAATTTCCTTAGGTTGGAGTTTTCCTTCTAGTACCTTTTGTAGGAATGGATTTGTGGATAGATATTGGTCTCTTAGAGTCTGTAAGACATCCATGCCCTTCTGGTTTTTAGAGTCTCCATTAAGAAGTCGGGTGTAATTCTGATAGGTTTGCCTTTGTATGTTACTTGGCATTTTTCTTTTGCAGCTTTTAATATTCTTTATTAATTCTGTATGCTTAGTGTTTAATTATTATGCATTTGGGAGTACTTTTTATTCTGGTATAGTCTATTTGGCATTCTGTAAGCTTCTTATATATCTATAGGATTATCTTTCTTTAGGTTTGGAAATTTTTCTTCTTTCATTTTGTTGAATATAGTTTCTGGACCTTTGAGGAGGGATTATTCTCCTTCTATTCCTATTATTATTAGGTTTGGTCTTTTTATAGTGTCACAGATTTCCTGGTTGTTTTACATTAGGAAAATTTTTTAGACATAATATTTTTGTTACATTAATCTATTTTATCTTCAATGCCTGAGATTCTCTCTTCTATCTCCTGTAATCTGTTGGTGATCCTTGTATCTATAGTTCTTGTTTTCTTATGCAGATTTTCCATTTCCAGAATTCCCTCAACATCTGTTTTCTTTATTGATTTTATTTCTATTTTCAGATCTTCATTCACCTTTTTTGTTTATTTTTTCTTGGCTTTCTTGGAAATCTTTAAGATATTTATTTACTATCTATCTATCATCTATCTATCTATCATCTATCCATCTATCTATCATCTATCTATCTATCTATCTATCTATCTATCTATCTATCTATCTATCTATCTATCTCCTCAAATTATTTGTTTGTCCTTTCTCAAGTTTCTTTAATGGATTTTTTCATTTCTTAGTTTCTAGTCAGCTTGAGACCCTGGGTAGCTTCCCTCAATGGTGGACTGAAATAGAAATATGTAAGGCAGATATACTCCTCCCCATATTGTTTTTGATTATGGTCTTTATACAGCTATAGAAACAGAAGTAAAGCAGGATTGATTTTAAAAAATAATGGAATAGGCCACTGACTTTACCTGTGGTTTGAGTGGAAGCCATCAAATTAAAAGACTGAATACATTAGGGCAGATATAGAGACAGAGACAGAGATAGAGATAGAGATAGAGATGATAGAGATAGAGATAGAGATAGAGATAGAGATAGAGATAGAGATAGATTAAGGAGACCCATATCTTAGACTAAAATTCATGAAGATGTCCTTTGAGACTGAAAGTTGCAGGATGATTCGCTGTCTTACAGAAGTGACACCACCAGAGTAGGTCCAGATTGCAGCTGCAGCTGAAATTGGTTGGTACTGAACCAACCTCTTAGTCTTGGATAATGCATTTTTTCTACCAACTTGAGTCATCTGGCAAAGATCTTATTTCTTTCCACTAACTTGCCATTGGCTGTGTGCAGCCTCTGAGCAGAAGGTTCCTGGTAACCATATAAAATTCTATTCTGGAGGCAGAGCTGTAGTTGTTAGCCATTAACATCTGCACAACAGGAAAATAAAATGACTGGGAATTCCAAGTAGAGCACTCTTCAAGGCAAGTTTGAGAAAGGACAGTGTAAAGAAAGAAGATAAATACATACAAAACCCTATGGCTTTTATTGAAGCACAAGCCAATAAGATGAGGTTAAAGTTTAAGGTAAAGAAACATCATAAAACAAGGAAGTCTTCACTACCTGGGGACAGACGTAACCAGAAAAGTCAACATGTTTAGATTAAGGAGACTCACTTGGTTAGGGACTGAACACTGTTTTCGTGGACTTCAGTGTGTATAGTGCAATTTTAAAATATTGCTCATTATGCTCGTTATAACTTGAAAGTGTAGCAGAACTCAGAATAGGTTTTTACATCACAGGCAACAGGAAAAATATTTTAAAATACAAATGATATATATGTACATACATACTTATCTTCTGTACACAAGGAAGAACATATTTGCCTCCACTTGTTCTTGCCAACAAACGACAATAACACTGATATAAGAAATTCAAAAATGGCTTTTAAATCTTTATTCAACAAACTTTCTATAGTCCAGTGTCTGATTAATTTGCTTTTATTGTAGTATATTGTAGAGATGTACATAGGACCTAATATAATCTTATCCCTCCATATGATTCTATTTTATTCTTTAAGAATTAATTAGACAACCATTCTGCTTTACCCAAACCTGATGAACTGAATAAGTAACACACAAAAGAATATAACTTCACAAACTCTAGAAATCAGAAAATCAGTATAAACATGTAATTAACATAATGTCCTATAAGGAACCCCTTCCTGGTTCCTTATGGTCATCTTGGGACAGATTATTTTAATGGGTAAATTTCAGAGGGACACAATCTAAGGCTCCTAGTTAACTTAAAATTTTCAATTCAATTTTTCCTTAAGAAGCACAGTTTTGTTTTTGAGTGTGCATGTGTGACAAACTGAAGTATAAATGGCAATTGTACAGTGATCTCTGAGGTTTCAAGATTTGCTTCTTTCTCTAAGTGTATTTTCTTTAATTTATTTCCAAAGGATAATAATTATACAATTGAATTAATGCTTTCAGTACTTAATGATGTTAGACTGAACATAGATTCATTCAGAAATGTAAAAATAAACTAATCCTGATTTGCCTTTTTGTTGTTGTTTATGCCTAAGGATGTTGATTTGATTAAATGGTCGGTAATGCTTCTGGCTCACTGGGCTGTTTAAAATCATATTAAATATTAGATTCTTTGAACTATACTTCTTCAGAAGATAGTTATGTTTGATAAATAATAAATATATCTAAAAAAAATTCTTCCCAGACTAAAAAGAAGTGTAGCTTGTTGATCCCAGTTAGCATGGGGTAGCCTGGGTCCAATATTCAGCACCAATAGGGAAACAGAATGTAGTGAATAAATGAAGAAAACATGATTTAGCTTATGTCTCAGTGATAGCAGAAGAGCAGCTCCTGAAAGCAGGCACTCGTTCTTTCTATCCTTTGCTTTTATGATCCTTTAGTTGTAATTTTCTGTGCAAAGAGTACATTCGTGAGATGCTGTAGAAAGGCCAGCAGCCTGAATAGCAAACTCAAAAAGAGACTGTACTAGGTAATCCTAAACATCACCGTTGTGAACTAATTCTAGAGGATATTTGTCATACCGTCGATACGTACTCACATTATTGAGATTCAGGCTACTGAAGGTATAATCATATAATTTACAAGCCAAAGAGTCCTGAATTACCACTTAAATTCATTTGGATACGAGCAGAATTTATAAAATACTTGCATCCTTGTTACAAACGCATGTTAGGTGTAATTAGTGTCATTTAATTTGAAGTGTTACCAAACTCTGGGTGACAGCTACTGTGAAGGGCGTAGACAACCAATTCAGAAAAAAAAAATACAAATAGCCCTCAAGCACACAACTCCAGGGCTCTGCAAACTGCAGTAACATCGGGAGGTTAAGCTTAGGTGCGTTGAGGATAAAAATTGACATTTTTAAGATTAAGATTTTGTGTGTGGTTTTGTTTTGCTAATTAGCTTAAGACTGATTTATTTACTTTGCACGAGAGCTATCAAGTAAGTAATACTTAATATGATATTTCAGATAAGAAGGTTTCCCCTGACACATGAAATTTTGCAGTACTATCACTAGTAGGAGATTAAACTGTCGCATTACCAACACCAGACTTATAATGGCAACATTTAGATTCTTTTATTTTTATCTCTCTACAGTGCTGTGTGGGATGAATCCACAGCAGGTGAACCCAGGAAAATAAGATGAGAATCATATTCATTTTCAAAAGTACCTGAATGCCCTGCTCCTGCCGATAAGCCTGATTTTTTTGTCAATAACATAATGGATAGTCCTAAATCCAAACGGTAGCTGGGAGTTTCTTTTCACAGCTGAGTTTAATTTACTGACTGATTAATTGGTTTGGGTAAAGTCAGGAAATTCAATCTTTTCTACCTTTATTAAATTGTAGAAGCAAAGGGACTATTTCTAGTACAGCAAGGAAAGAAACAATGGGAGGAACTAGGGGAGCTGGATCACAATGTCTTGTTGCTTTTGACTTCGTCCAGTTGGGTAGAAGAAAAAAGAAATGTTTTTCTTGATTAAAATTCCTTTAAATCCAAGAACTGGCTCAACCCAATAAGCTTTTTAGTCCTAATTCTGGATTTTTGCCTTTTGCTAAGTTGAAGGACAAAGATGATAAAGAGTGCTCTTCAATGTGAAAGAGCTCAGGTTTTCAAAAGTGGAAATATAATTGCTGTCTTCTGAACAAAATAATTGTTGAGACACAGTGAAAATATATTAACATTAGACATAAAATTCCTCAGTAACTTTGGAGCTTAGTGATTTTATCATGTAGAAAGCTATGTATATACTGAGGTTCTCTCTAAGAAATAGAGCTAAATTCATCATAAAAACAACCCAATATATGTGAGTAACCAAAAACATCATGTGTATATTTAAGATGACAAACAGTTATTCAGGCCAGCCTTCTAATGCTTGAACCATGGATACAAAAAAGCAGCCAGGTGGGTTGGGAAGATAACTTGGTAGGTAAGAGCACCCCTCTTTGAAACATGTGGATCTGGATTCTAATCCCGAGCACCCACACATAAGAAGTAGACAGTGGGAGGACATGCCTGTATCCAGCACTGTACCATGAATATGAGAGGATCCCAGCAACTCACTGGCTACCAAGCTTAGCTAAAATGTATAGCTTTCTATTCAGAGAGAGACACTGGTTCAAGGGAATGAGGCAGAGTATAATAGCAGCACATCTGATCCCTTGCACTGGCCTTCTACACATGTGTTCACACATGCATACAACACACATATACACATGAGGACAACTGAAAATAATGTAAAAAAAATCCAAACTAATGCAGCAGTGAGTGAGACAAGCGTACAAGGAGAAGTAGGAGTACCCTTAGCTGATGACTTCCCGAGATTCAGTTTACATAGTAGACAGTAGAGTTCTTGCCCAAGTGCTCATTTAAATTTATTCAATTATTAGTTTAACCACTGAATTTTAAAATGGGGATTAATTTTCTTTCTTCTAACCCATAATATAAACTTCTTCAACTCTCTGATCCTAAATAGGATAGGTAAATTTCCAAAATATTTTCTTAATGCTTTCTCAATAGTATTTGAGTGTCACCAGTTCCTTTATTTAAAATACATTCTCCATTTCTGTGAAGTCACCCCCCACTACTAGTGTTCTAGAGGGTCCCACGGTAGCATCAATGGGATCCATTCATTTTCAAATTATTATAATTGCTTAGGAATGGGTCAAGAGCCTATTTCTTAGAGGGTTTAGTGTGGTCTTCAGTTATTTCCCAGGTGGCATAAAAAATCTGAAAAAAAAAAAGACACTTTGATAACTGATCAGGGATGCTTAAAGTCAGGAATCATGTCAGTGACGCTACAAAATTTCAGGTTCCTACCTTACCTCTCCTGCTGAAAACAACTTTTAATACATAGAAAGTGGTGTGGAAAACCCAGATAGGGTACGTATCTGAAAGCAATATTTTAAAATCCCTGATCTCATTATTTAGAAATGAGACGAGATAGCTTTCACTGTGAAAAACATATGGAAAAATATTTCAGTGTGGAAAATCCAAGAGAGCAAACTTTCAAATACTACTGAGAGAGCAGTTAGAGACAACTGAACTTGTCTACTTAGCTTAGTTAGCATCAGGGAAGTTAAAAGGAGTTTACATCCTGTGTTGAAAAGAGAAGAGAAATAATCTGCTGTAAAGAACAAATGGTTAAAATAGTAGCAATCAGAGACTGCCAAGAGAAACCAGGCAAGCTTGGTGAAGAAGATATGCAGAAGGTGGGGGAAGTAAAAATAAGTTTAGAAAGGGATGTTTTCCTCTGGGAAGAGGAGATTAAATTCATTCTGAAGATGATAGTTATGGAGAAAAGTTAAAGATGTATAGACGAGTAACAGTGCCATAGGAAAAGATCTGTGGGTTCTCTGATAATGACCCCCCACACACTGGTAGAATCCCTCCTCACTTTCTTTCAGCAAGACAGTGCTTGTCTGTGGATCTCTGCCTCTGCTTCCATCAGTTAAGGGATAGAGTATCTATCTCTGATGGCAATTAGGGAAGTCACCAGTCTGTTTACAGGAGACGGCCAGTTCAGGCAACCCATTCACTACTGCTAGGAGTCTTAGTTGGGGTTATCCTTGTGGGTTCCTGGGAATTTGCCTGGTACCAAAGGTTCCCCCTATCAAGACAACTCTTTGGTTACTTTCCCCCTCCATTCTGTATCCAAGCTCCCTCTGGCACCCAACCTGCCCAAATAGCTCCCTCTAGTTCCTATCTCTCTATCTCACCAACCTCTGCCCTAGTTTACCCAGAAGATCTATTTTTAATTCCCCTTAACAGGAAAATCCATGCATCCTGGTTCCTTAGCTCCGAGACCATCTTGGTAGCTGGATCAACACTTGGGGAGCCTGCATGGGACCAATCTTCCCATGTGTGTGATAACTATCTAGTTTGCTCTCTTCTAAGAGGACCTCTTCCTGATTCTTAGCTGGCTTTTGGTAACCTGTTTCCCATGCTGAATTATCTTGCCCCGCCTCAGCATAAAGGGAGGAGCTCAGTTCTGTTTCAACTTGCTGCAGCATGCTTTGTGCAAGGCTAATCCCTAAGTGGAGATAGAGGAGGAGCAGGCTGGGATGGGAGTAGATGGGAAAGGGGAGGGGAGTTTATCTCTGGAATATCTGTGTCTGACTTCTCCAGGCACAGCTCCTTAATTTCTGGTGTTAAACATACCAAGTTAACCTGGTGAATTTTTATTAATACAAATTAGTTTACTGTCTGCTGTGTTAGTAATGTTAATTGATTCTTTAAATGTTACATCACATAACTAAATTCTAGTGTTTACCAAAGAAGTCCTTAGTTAGGAGAGCTATAGTTTGAAGTTTGCCAAAGTTAGTGGAGTATGACAGTTTGTGTCTCCATTCAGAGTATATCCTTTGTTTAATTCTTTATAACAGTCATTTATTCCTGAGTTTTTCTCAGAAAATGCTGATATAGAAGTTCAGAGACAATCTTGAGGTGCTTAGAAGACTCTTTCAAAATAAATATATAACAAACTTCCTCCCTACTCCATGACTCCTAAATATCACCATTATGTCTCCAAATTAAATACGTTTAGTCGAAAAGAAAAAAAATTATTTTGTGTTATCAGCTATGATAAAGAAATTATTTAATACTAAAAGCCGGGTGGTGGTGGCGCACGCCTTTAATCCCAGCACTCGGGAGGCAGAGGCAGGCGGATCTCTGTGAGTTCGAGACCAGCCTGGTCTACAAGAGCTAGTTCCAGGACAGGCTCCAAAGCCACAGAGAAACCCTGTCTCGAAAAACCAAAAAAAAAAAAAAAAAAAAACTAAAGAGTAACTATCAATTTGTAGAAATTTTTTTTAATGGAAAGAAGGTTTCTTGCTCAGATGAAATGGTTTTACTAAGTCAGAAGAGGACTTTACTCCACATCTGTTTGTTCTATGCCATGTAGCTATTCCCATCTTATTGCTTCACAAGCTAGCCACACAAGGTGCAGAAGGTGAAATCCTAACTTGTGCCTCACACGGTGTGTGGTGGTTTGAAGGAGACTCACTCCCTGCATTTGAATGCTTGTTACTCAGTTACTGTTTGAGAAGGATTAGGAGGAATTGCCTTGTTGGACAAGGTGTGTCAATGGAGGTGGCTTCTGAGGTTTCAAAAGCCTACATCATTACCAGTTAGTCAGTTAATTCTCTCTCTCTTTCTCTCTCTCTCTCTCTCTCTCTCTCTCTCTCTCTCTCTCTGTGTGTGTTTGTGTGTGTGTATCTGTCTGTCTCTGACTCTGTCTCTGTTTCTGTGTCTCTGCCTGTGTTCTTGAGGATAATGATATATCTCTCTGTTAATTCTGCTACTGCCCTAGCATCATGCATATCTGTCTGTTGCCATGCTCCCTCCAACAGTGTGATGGATTCACCGTCTGAAACTGTAAGCCCCAGGAAACTCTTTCTTTTATAAGTTGCCTTGGCCATGATATCATTTACAGCAATAGAAAAGTGACTGAGACAGTACAGAACTTCAAGAGCTAAACACACACACACACACACACACACACACACACACACACACACACACTTACCTGTATCTTGAATATGCTTCTGAAATTTTGTCTTTTATTTAAAGAAGTAAGTAGTTTCATATATAATATTTCTGTATTGGTTCTATGTGTTTTCTTGTTTTTCTTCCTCTTTTTACATGTTAATTTTTTAGATCTTTTTTCAATATACTAAGGTATTAAGCAATTGAATATGATTACATTTGGATAGATATAAGTAAATTTATTTAAAAATATTTAGCATGCCTAAGCAGATGATATTATCTTCTGTAATAATTTGTTAATTGAGTAAATCTAGAAAATATGTTGTGATTAGAATGTGGATAGGTTTTCTATATTGTTTTCTAATTTCAGTTTTGTCTAAATACCTTGAAGAAAACTTGTGGTAATTTAAAAACTTTTAGTTATATTATTATTATTATTATTATTATTATTATTATTATTATTATTATCATCATCATTATTATGTGATACTTTCCTCATTACCTTTTTTGATTCCTTCCTGTAGTCCCAAATCCAATCTTTGGAATATGTCTTTAGAAAGTTGATGTTCTGTGGGAGTTTTAAGGAAAGGGAGGAGTTAATGTATGTTAACATGGAAATCTAAGATTAAAAAGCCTTCTTAGTGTTTATTAAGACTAATTATCATATTCAAATTATTCAAGGCAGAATATTTCTAACACTTGAATATCTGTCTGCACATATCTCACATGCTTATAAATACTTTCAATTTCATGTCCAAATGGATTGAACTATGCAATGCACTAAATAATATAGAATATTATGTACATATTTTCTATGGGTGTTTAAGAGCACTAGGAAAATATGTGAAACAATTATGCTAATTTATGCACTAATATATTTAGAGTAATTAGATGCGGTAGAAAAGAAAGGAGACCGTCTGGTGTATGTTAATTCATTAGTTTTGCATTGATATATGATTAAAATCTCAATTTCTTGTTACTTTCAACACTAATATATGTATGTGGCATACATAAATTTAAGGAAACTATTTTAAAACAGAATTTGAAATATTTAAAGTTTGCCGAATGATCTGTGCAAAACTGGGAGAAGATCTTAAATAGTTCATCCCACGTCTTCATTTCAAGTCGTGTCAATCAGCGCAATGCTGTTGAGTGTGACACACATTTATGCTTTATTTGTAACTAAATAGTTTATTGTCAAATCCAAAGAGAATTTTAAGACAGATAATTTATCTCAAGTTTTCCAAATAGCATAAAATCAGATTACTTACACCCTGCTTATTTAACAACTCTACCGGTGTTGGACAGAATTAGAAATTAGCTTTCTGACTCCTCTAAATACTAAAAACCTGACCAGAAGCCAATAATTCTGCGGGTCCATTTCTGCAGTTGTAGAAGTCTAACTTCTGTTGGGAGAGCTTAAGGTGATTGGTGGTATATTGTATTAAAACAAAGGGCTTGCCTATACTCAGCTACAGTAGAAATCTAGCTCCCATTTCTCCTATGAAATTATGGTTGATTAAAATACATAGTACAAATTCCTAAAAATGTTTACATATGTATACAATGTGTTGGGACTAATGAGTCCTGGCCTTCAGCTGCTCTTCCCTGCTAGAACCTTCTAATTGAAGTTACTAGAAGCTGTGCCTAGCTTAGAGGATCAGAGGATGGGATTTTCACCTGTTGGCCATTGACTGCAGTGTATTTAAGCCTCCATGGTGCTATTAAAGGGGGCCCGTGTGCCGGTCTGTCTCTGCATGTGTATTCTCAACCTCCAGGCCCTTGCCCAAAGCTTGCCAACTGGGGTCTAGCGCATAGAGCGCAGACCGGGGCCGCGGTGTGCGGCAACAATGTATATTTACATTCAAAATGGTTAGCCTGAAAATCTGGAACACAAGAAAGTAATCTCTGAATCATCTGTCAGAAAAATTTATGTTCATTATAACTTAGTTTCCCCATGTCCCTCAGTGTGTCAGAAATTTCAGTAAATACACAACAACTGATTGCTATCAGCGGCATGCATATCAAGACTTCCTGCTATGATCTAGTCAAAATACCAATTTAAATCAACAGCACTTGGAATGGGACTGATGGATCATGCGACCAAACCCGTCTCTCTGAATGTGGCCAACAGCGGGGGCTGACTGAGAAGCAAAGGACAATGGCTCTGGGCTCTGATTCTTCTGCATGGACGGGCTCTGTGGGAGCCTTCTCAGCTTGGTCGATCACCTTCCTGGACCTGGGGGGAGTTGGGAGGACCTTGGTCTTAGCATAGAGTGGGGAACCCTGATGGCTCCTTGGCCTTGAGAGGGAGGGAGGGGAGGTATGGGTGGAGGGAAGGGGAGGGAAGGGGGAGAAGGAGGGGAGGGAAGGGGGAGGAGGAGGGGAGGGAGGGGGGAGGAGGAGGGAAGGAGATGGAAATTTTTAAATAAAAAAAAATAAACCATGAGGAAAAAAAAAATCAACAGCACTCAGCCAATGACTTAATGTCTCCATTTTCTTCTATGAGAAATGAAGACAATAAAGTATACAACATTAGGCAGAACTTATTTCAGTAGCAAATGATTGAATCCCAAGTTTCCATAGTTTAAACAAGCTGTGTTCTAGTAAAAATATAAGATTTCTTAGGAAAAGTTGTTGAAACTAGCAATGTTCTAGCACCTAAAACGTTTGGGACTGAAAATATACAAGAACACTTAGATTCTGTGCCTTGCCTCATTTTGGCTGTCTTTCTGCTGATATATGTACTTTCTTTCAAAAAACGAAATGACTGTTAAGTAACCCCAGAAGATGTTTGCATCTCAGATGAAACTTAACATGCCTCCCACTGTTTCTGAGTTACATAAACACTACTAGATCAAATATCATGTTTATGAAATGTTTAAATTTTACCTAGGCCCACCCAAAAGTTACTAGTTGTTAGAACCTTACTTGACTGCTAAGGAAATTCTGCACTTTAAGGCATGGGGCTTTGGCTTCCCTAGTAACTGTCACAAAAGGGCAAGTAACCCAAAAGTATTGTCAGTGAAACTGGATCACTCTACCACTGTAACCACCTCCTTGAGAGGAGGGTTAGGAAGAGTCAGGATACAGATTAGTTTCCATTCCTTCCCATCTCAGAATGATCACTCCAATTTCTTTTAACTCCCTTCTAGAACTCCCTGTCATGTCATAGAGAAATGACCACAGAATGTCACTTGGCCTTTTCTTCTCATCTTCTCCCAACATGCTAAATTTCTTTTTCAAACTTTTCTGCTCTACTATGTAAAAAATTTTCCAAGCTCTCTGTGCCTTGGGCACTTTTGTTAAGGATACCAAAATGGATAAAACAAACCCCACTGCATCATTTATTTTTGTCTCTTGCTTTAAGAGAGATTGTTTTATTTTTCCTTCTTCATTGCTTCATTTTCAAAACATGAAACTACCTGGCATATGCCAACTTCTGGATAAATAATTATTGAGTTTTAGATCACCAGCCATGTCTTAGGTTATGTGACCTCAGAAGCTGAAGGGGACCCTACAGGTGTCAGGCAAGGGAATGGACTGCGAAGAGGTATAAAGGAAAACTCAGTTTACTGAGTCAACCTCGATCAAACCTTTGGAAGTCTCAAGCCAGGTGGTTTATTCTCAACAAATGTAAACACAATACGACATGGCAAAAAGTTTTCTGCTGTAATAAATGCAATGCCCAGTGCACAAGGAGGTGTAATTGTGGGGAAACCTGACTCATGGTACATGTCAGTTCTTCCACGAAGATGGGGTCTAGAGATATGCTCCTTGATAAGGGTCCAAGGAAGATTCTGGTTGGGTCTCAGTCATACAGATAGTATAGAGGTCATTTGATTATTAACCACCCTCATAGTAGTTGTGGGAGCTTGAGGAGACACTGGCTAGCTATTAGGATCATTGAGATTATTAGCCTCCTCCAGTCTTAGTTGTTGGTACTTGATATATTCTGACCCATCAGGTTGAAATGACTAACAGGCTAGTAATCATTCCCAAATCCCAGCTTTCTGGATGGAAGAACAGGTTTCATACTTTTCCATTGGAAAATCAATCATGTATGCTTAACATTCATGCTCTCCCTGGAGATCTGTAGGTGTAAGGTCCTTTGTGCTGTGCTCAAACAAGAAGTACTGATATAAAACATATGCATGTATAGATCGTCCTGGTATTGCAATTTATTAACGGGAAGCATGAAGTCGGAACAAAACTATTCTTAAGTAGTATGAGAAACATAAAAATTATTTTTTGTTGAATCCTAGTAACTAAGATTATAGTTAGGTACTGTGATCCATGTAATATAACTTGCTCAAAATTTTTGATAAAAGGATGAAATCCTTGTTTTTAAGATATGTCTACAGTCCAGTATGGAAATTAAGTCATTATGGTTGTTTTAAGGCTTTCCAGAGAAAGTAATATATCACAGTTCCTTCTTGTGAGAAAAACTAACCAATCATGTACCTTGTTGATCTGCATGATTTCCCAACCTGCTGATACCTCCACTTATAATATAGATGGTCACCGAGGATGGATCCTCCAAGTCAAACAAGCCACGTTTCTAGCTCATACGAGACTACTTTGCATGTTGAAATGTTGCAGCATGCTAAAGTGGAGTAGAAACACAATTCAGCAGCTTTCTTTTCCGTCCTAGTATTTATTTCTCCTTTTCCGTCTGGCAACAAGGGAAAATAAACAAAGGCAACAGCATCTGTTGCTCCTGCTGCTTTGAATTAAGCTGCCTTAGTTTAATCAGTTTTCCCCACCAAATCCGTTGCTGTACCTTCCCAGGTATTAGTCTGACCTTTACTTTGACATGCCTGTTGGTTGGTTTACCAGATTTCTTTTAAAGATGTAATAACCAAAGAGATTGCAATTAAGAGCTAGCCAACATATTTAATAGTCTTCACTTTGGTCTATATGCATATATAAACCTAAGGTTTTAAAAAAATCCCTATTTGTATATTAGTGTCTATATTTAAAACACATGTAATAAGCCTCTGATATTAAAAACAAGGGATTTCCTAGAGCTTTGTTTTAAATGATAGGCTTTGAAGCTTTAGCAGTGGTTGTTGGGTGTTTCTCCTTGATAAGAAGATAGGCTATTATCGAGATTACTAAATGATTTGGAGTTTTGGGAATCTGCTGGGTTTTATGCAGGCTTGATATGCTTCAGCACACAAACACATCCTGTAAATCTAAGTTCCTTGAACTCAAGAATAATCTATTTCCTCTTAAATTCCTGGCCTGCTCAGCAAAACACAGACACTTTCTCTCATCTCCACAGTCACTCCCTCACATACACTGAGCGTAGTGCTGAGAAATAGGCTTGATTCCTGACACATCAATCCAAAGATGTCAAAGAGAATCAGGGCATTTCTTTTCCATAAAATTATCTCAGTGAGACTGAAATCTGTCCTCTTGACTGCCAAGCAACTTCAAAGCTGTAAAACTGTTTAGTAAGTTCGTCTTCTCTTGTGAACTATTTAATTAGAAGTGATTTTGATAGAAAAGGTGCCGTACAATGAAACTTGATGGCTACATTGGCATTTAAATGAGAAAAAGCAAAATCAAAATGTTCCAAATAAGTTTAGAACATTCTATCAGTTTCTTGAAAACGAAAAGCTTTTAGGATCCTCATTTCCAAAGTTCAAATGCTAATTATCAGTTGTGCTCATGAAAACACAATTTGTAAACATTGACCCCCAAATATTTCAAAACTTAATTCTCAATTCCAGCAGTGTGAAATTCAAGCACCGTATATTGACCATTAATGAAGGTTGAGTTTACCAAGTGAAAGGTTAACACTGTACTGCCTCAGATACTCATTCTCATTTAAAAATGTTTCCTCAAAGCAGCATTCTGTTGCTTGCTGCTTTATTATTAATGCAGCAATAACAGTTGTGTTTTGCTTAAACAACAGTTGTGACATGTCTCGTGCTGATACTGGTGAAAATGGAAAATCAAAAATTGTTTATGTAGAGCTTCTAACCTACAAATTAGTCAAAGGTATATCCTATTCTTTTATTTCCATATTAAATACGGATGGATTTTTTTTCTTTTCTGATTGGTGTGAAATTTACTTGATATTATCAAATAACAAGGACAGTAATGTCAATTTAAAGTAAATCAGAATAAATTGTTCACAATTGTATCCAATACAGAACAAATAATCCTTGTATGAATGAAGCCATGTGCTATTCCCCAAAGCACCCAACATTCAAGAGTAAATGTAAAGGTCATCATTAAAGCAATTGTGTTACAAATAATATTTGAATAGTGAAAATTTTAGACCTTGGATTGAGTATGGGTTATTTTATCCTTCAAACTGTAACTTAGCCATCCATCAACATCTCTTAATAGTTTTATAGAAGTAACTTGCCTTCAGAATCTTTCCTTGGCTTCTAATAGATTTAAATTTGAATGTGCAGAGTACCAGCTACTTGTTGGCCATGGAAACCTTTTCACATATGCCACCGCCATGCCAATCCCACTTAGGTGAAGAAACCTGGATTCCCTGAGGTCGATGAACTTGAGACTCTTCTACTATGGTCTTCATCCTGGAAGGAGAAGTGTCCCACTTGCACAGCAGGCTCTGTATACACCGAGCTATCTCCCTGGACTCAAGTTTAGTGTCTTTTTGTAATACTTTGTTTTCTTTGAAAAATTAATTTATCAAGTGTTGAATAATTGCATCTATTTCAATATTTTATTTCAAGCTAAATTGTAATTTCAATTATATATTTTTATCACAAAAATGTAACAAAATAAAATGTATATATAAATAATAATCATACATTAAGTAAATGTAGTTCTTTCATAAAAGTAAATAGTATGTTAAAACAAAGATAATCCAATGAATGTGTGTGATTATTTAAGATGAAATATAAAAATATTTTAGACAGTATCATTTATTTTATAAATTCTCTTTTAGAGAACTTTAGCCATTTTTTTTCTCGGGAATGACAGAATAGTAAAAACATGAAGTATTTTTTATGGAGAATGGAATTTACAGTGAGAATTAATGTACTACTTTGGAAACTCAATGTTCATATAAAAGTGTGATAGTGTTTTTGTTATTCAAACATTTGAAAATTGGTTATGAATTATCTGGGAAAAAATCTTGGAAAAGCTAATTCACTTCTGTGTCCTATTTGCAGACATATCTGAATAATTAAACAAGGATTTAGTGTTCTCTGTATACCTCTTTGTGTTTCCTCCAGTGAGATGAACAAAATAATGTCTATAAAATGAACTGATAATATTCCTGTGAAACCACATCAACACTCAATTAAATAAAAGTTGTAATCATCTCTTGGAAACTTTTTTGCATATTATAGTGCATTGAGGCTCAAGAGAAATGGCAGAGCTCAGGCACGTGTTTCCTGTCCCAACCACCTGTTCTCAAATACCTGACAGCCACAACCTATATTACCACACAGAGGCTTATATTAATTATAAATGCTCGTCTGATAATTCAGGCTTATTACTAACTAACTCTTACAAATTTAAGTTGACCCATATGGTGGTCCCTTTATTAGCATGGCATACCCATCTCCTGCTCTCTCTGCTTCTGGCTGGGGACTTCTCAGACTCCTTCTTCCAGCATTCTCAGTTTGGCTTTCCTGCCTAACTTTCTGCCCAGGTACCGGCCAGTCAACTTCTTATTAACAACAGAGAGTAATACAGTAATACATATTCATAGTGTAGAAAAGGTTTTTCCACAGCAGCAGAGAGTTAGATAGAACAAATATCAAAGAGAAGTGTTGTCAAGCCAGTGTACCTAAAAGGAGTCAGGAAGAATAACTTATATTCAGAAGATTTTGGAACATTTGCCATCACAAATGTCAGACATGTATAAACATGTAAGAAATCCCTGACTCATCTGGAAGAATCATTGACCCAAAATTTGAAACTTGAGTCTAGCACCAATATGGATTAGTTCTGTCTAGCAATGATTAATAATGTGTCACTATGAGCATAACTTACATAGTAATTTTATATTGTTAGAGTGTTATATTGTTTTCCCCATAGGTACAATTAAGAATGTAATAAAACTTTGGAATTGTCGATCTTGTAGTTCAGATAAGACATTATGCTTTAGATTTTAATGTGTATATCTTAATTTGAGTGAGATGTGCCTTTTTATAAATTTAAGAAACTATTGCCTTTTGTTTTAAATCTCTGAGGTATTGTCAAAGATCTAGAGCTTGTTAAGATTTTGATTATTTCATTTTCAAACTTCAGAAGCGCCTTAAAATGAAAATATTACTCCTTCATCTCTGATACATATTGCATACATGTTTTCAGTCTGTTTATTTTTCTTTTCTTTGGACCATGTTCACACCATCTTTAACCAGAAAATTTCCTTTCCCTCATTTTTACTGTTACTCTGACAGATTTAGTTGAAGGTTCTTCTTACTCTTAAGTGGGAGGAATTATATTACTCTTCTGTATGGGGGTTCTTGTTTTATTTTGTCAGTATTACATATGTATTTTCCTACATATTCTTTTGGAATTTTTCTTTATGCATGTATTACATATATTCACATTTAATTTATTATTCATATATATGTTATGATGTTAGCTGCTACATCACGTTTCAGCAGAATACTAAAAGCAGCATCTTCTGAACTTGTACCAAAGCAAGAAAATATTTGATCAGTCTGTAATGTGGGTTTAAAATTGTAGTCTATTATAGTACTTATAAAGGATGACCCTCATTGTGACAACTCTTATCACTTGTAAAACACAGCACAAAGTTCTGAGTTCCATTTGTCTTTTCATTATTGTGTTTCATACATGGTTATGGTGGTCAGAGGTGTCAGAACACCTTACTGATCATATTATTCACAAGCTTTGACAATGTTCAAGAAATATAATGGAAAGTTAAGCTCCTTTAATATTTAAAATTAATTTTACCAATGCATATGCATAATCAGAGGATAGTTAGAATTGTGTCTTGTTAACTTGAACTCCTACTGGATATGCTGTGTAATTTGAAGACACATTAAATAAACTTATTCGTGGTTCTTCTGATACTCTTTGAAAGTAAACATGAGTTTCTTTAAGCAATCACAATAGTACAAGATTAATAGAACCAAATATTAAGAATGTACTGAACTCTTTATCTCCTTAAAATAATTTTTGGCTTTCTCTGTAATATCAATTTTCACTAGACTAATTAAAACAGTCACATGTCCAATTTCCTACAGTATTGATTATAAAGTTTAACATAAAAAACCTGCACAAATTATTTTTAATTGATGAGAAATAATGATGTCATATTCTGCATGACATCCAAGCAATTTGTCAGTTCTCTGGGCTTTACTAATGCTGGAATCAGGGAAAAACTATCTGTTGTAAAAAACAAGAATTTTGCTCTTCAGCTTCAAATCCAAGTGAATTAACCTCTACGCACTTAATTTGAAAAGAGGAATAATTAAACAAATATCTGTACTAACATGCACTAACATAGGTGTGCCTCTGTAATTCTGTGCCTCATTCAAAGTGAACTCATATCATTGACATAATTTTTAAATGGAGTAGGATATATAGGTATGTGTGTATATATGTATACACACACACATATATATGTTTAATTACATTTGACATTTTCCATTTCTTCCTCCTTACCCTTCCATATATCCCTCTGTTTCTCTTTATAATTCAAATATTATTGCATACACATATATACATATATGTGTGTATATATGTACATATATTATATATATTCCTAAATATAGATGTGCAATTATTGTGACGTGTATAACACATATATTTGTATATGTATACATATATATGTACATATATAACTAAATATAACCTGTTCAGTCCATATGTTACTCTATAAGCATTTCAGGACTGACTGTTTCATAACGAATAAGTATCAGTGTACTCTTCCTTAGGAGGGAACATCTCTCCTGCTCTAAACTGTAATCAATTGCAAATAGTTCTCTGTGTAGAGTTGAGGCCTTGTGGGCTTTGTTCCATCCACATTGGCATGTCTATTAATATCATCTTTCTTCAGCTCTTCTCATGAGTGGTGTTGTCGGTGAGACTTTATGGGTGTACCTTTTGATGTTACTGCTGACCCAATCTCACAGCACACTTTCTGATTCTCTCTCTTAAAACCTTCTGCAGCATCTGCCACGATTTTCTGCAAGCTTAAATTGTGTGCATGTTTTGTAGATGTCATCTCTAGGGACTCAGCTCTAAATCGCTGTATTTTGATTGATTATGGATTTCTGTAGTTGTCTTTGTTCCAAAATGATGTTCCTTGATGAGAGGTAAAACTGCACACATGTGTGGGTATTAGGACAAACTTTTCTAGATGTTTTTTAGGAGTGATGCTAGTTAAATAAACTAGTGAAGGTAGATTATCCACTAATAACCATGATTTCACTAGGAACGTCATTAGTTTCTGAAATGTATATATTAGGAAATGATTTAAACCTACTGAGTACATAGTAATATTGAAAACATGTTATATTAGATCCTGAGATATTTTAAAGTTATCTGAAGGCATATTTCCGTGGTAGATTTGTGTGTAAAATTCAATGGGTAATACATTAACTTGAATATATCATTTTCTCATATATTCTGAGTAAATTTATTTCAGTTACTTATAAGTTACATATTTTTGTAAGATGTTGGGAGCCATATGGCCTAATTTTGGGCCAGTATATGAGTGTTTATCTAACGGGACCCCAAATAAGGCAGCGTTCATGGGGACAGTCTCACTCAGCAAGGACCAAGGGACTTTGAGACAGTGAAGAACACTGGGCTCATGGGGCCTGCACACTCTCTCATCTCTCTCCTAATACTGCTGATGCTATTGGTGGCTTTTAGTGTCACTTTGTCAGTCATGCATGGGACAGACGTGAGCATTCCCAGGAACCCCATTTTTCCTCAAATATTTTCCCTAAAATTCTGTGACAGCTGATGCTTCTCAGATTTCTTGACTGGAGATAACACCTGTCACTTGGAACTCTTCTGATTTAGTCCTGACAGGATCAGAGGCAATAAAAGTTAATGGGAAGTTTCAGAAGGACAAGTGAACTGTATACAGGCAGCTTATCCCTATGTCTGTCAATATGTTTTGAATGAGATTGTTCTTGAAAATGTGTGCCTGTGTTAATCTGTTAATCACTTTATAATTTTGTAAAGACAGGCTGTAATTGGCTCCATGTTTGCCCAAGCTAAAAAAATGGCATGTTTTTTTGTTTTATTGATGTTTTGATGTAAAGGTTTGGGGGAAACATATTTAACATGGGAAAAACATGTTTGTTAGTATGGAAAAACCTGCAGAATGCTTGGTTTTAAAGAAGTAGTAAAGATGACTTGAGCTCTTTGGGACCAGTCGCTTGTATGAAACTCTTCAGGTAGTCAAATACTACTTCATTTCTTCATGCCTATGCCCCTTCCCAGTCTCAGAATTTGAAACCAGGCTGTAGCAGGATCATGGCATAAGGCACATGCAGATGACATTTGAACTTTTATCCATAGATACCCCAAATCCAGCCAATACCTCTTCTTGCTCATGCATTGCTGGATTTGAGCTCTAGATTCCCTTTTCTTAGTATTTCTAATTTATTGCTCAGATTGTTCAGATAAATCCCTCTACAAATGTATTCAGACAAATTTTAACTAACTACTGCCTTTATCCCGTTATATACATGCTTACATGGGAGGTTACTATATATAATATATATATATATATAAATATATATATATATATAATAGCATTTTGTCACATTTCTATAATCAAATATCTGGCCTTCACTCAGTCCTCTTTTTTAATTCCCTTCACATAATTTTTATTTTGTTACGCTGCCTTTATTTACTCCACTTTTATTTGCCCTGTGTACTTTTCAAGTATATGTTCATTGCTTCTTACTTTTTCTGATCGTATTTATTCCATTTGTAACCAGACTCAGAGGACCAGGGAAAATAAGTGATTTGTCTTCTGCTTCACACAACTTAAAACTCCCCCTTCAGTACATGAAATTTCTAGTTCTCCAGGCCTCTGCTTCATAAGTGGAAGGTACTTAAAAGCACATGCACTTGACAATAGTATGAATTTGCCCTAATTATGATCCATAAAGACTTATGGTCAGGTAATTCAAAATTCATGATGTTTCATTAGTTATATTTCATAAGGAAATATATATGAATAATTTCATATCCCTTTTAATCTTCCTTGAATCATTTTCCCTTCAAGGTCAACCATTCAGTTTTCAAACTTGGCTGCCTTTCTTTTTAGCTTAAATTTCAACCTGTTGCTGGTCTGTCTTTTTCTATCTCTTGTCTGTCTCTGCCTATCTGTCTCTGTCCCTTCATCTTTTCTTTCTCCCCGCCTCCTTTACCATTCTTTCCTTTCTCCCTTCTCCATAATTTCTTATAGCAAGATAATAGTTGTCCTTTGGCATCATTAATTATCCAATATGACAGTAAGTCATATTTTAAGATATCCCCATTGTAAGATATCTAAGATATTAGAACAAAGAAAATTTTTACCACGTTTACCATGTCACAATAACTGATATAAATCAACGTCAAGGACCAAAAGTTCTTTCCAAGTGCCTTGTTCATGATCTTTTGATTCAGTTGATTGAGAGCTGGTGGTGAGTTACTGCGGCATGTTGGAGGTATATGAAGAAGCAAGCTGCTTCCCTTGAAGTGACCTGCAATCAAAAAGAGTTAAACAACCAGTGTCCAAGTAACCCTTTTATACTGGGGGAGTCATAGTATTATCATAAAGTTCCTCGTCTCATCAATGAAGGAATTTAAAAATGGACTCACACTGGTGTTCAAAAACACTTTTATTATGGCTTCAAAGAAAAGCACAGACAGGTAAATTGTAAGTCTCAGCAGCTGCCTGTAGGAAGAACCTAGAGAAAAGCAGGAAAAACAGCCACGTGCTTTAAATTAGGCAAGCATTAAAATTAGCTACTTGGCTGCAGAAGGACACATATTTTGGAGATGCCTGTTTGTGTTCCCCCCTCCTTTTATGGGAAAAAGATTTTTTTCCTCACTTAATATATCCTGATAATGTTTCTCATCCCTTTATTCCTCCCAGTACCTCCCCTCTCATCTAGATCCAGTCCTTGTCTATCATTAAAAAGCAAACAGGCTTCTGAGGGCCAATAGGAAAAGAAGATAAAACAAAAGCTAATACATCACTATTGGACAAAACAAGAAAACACAGGGAAAAGTGCCAGAGAGAAGGCACAAAAAACAGAAACCCACTGGCTCACACACTCAGAAATCATATAAAAAGCACTAAACTAGGATCCATAATATGTACTCAGGGGCCCCAGTGAAGATTCATGAAGGTACTATGCACGCTGCCTCAATCTCTATGAGTTCCTATGAACTTTGATCATGTTTACATAGAGAGTATTGTTTGCTTGGCGTCCTCCATTGCATTTGACTCAGACTCTTTCTGCCTCCTCTTTTAGGGTTCTCTGAGACTTGAGGAGAGAGATTTGATGGAGACATCCCATTTAGGACTAAGTGTTTCCATGTTTCTCACTCTGTGCATAATAAATGCATGGTGTAGATCTCTATATTTGTTTCCATCTGCTGCAGGAGGAAGCTTCTTTGGTGATGGCTGAATAAGGCACTAATCTACGAGTATAGCAGAATGTCATTTGATGTCATTATATTGCTATCTTTTTTTTTATTTGGAACAGTACTGTATGCTTTTACATTAGGTTCCTGGGCTATATAGACTCAGGTTCAAGTTTACCCAAGCAGTGTCAGGGATTGGTTCCATCTTGTAGCCTTTGTCAAATCAGCTATTGGTTGGTTACTCCCACAAACTTTGTCCCACCATTTCCCTAGCACATCTTGTGGACAGGACACCATCGTAGATCAAAGTATTTGAGCTTGGTTGGTCTTCAAATTATCCTCTGGTAACAATGTTAAGTACCTTCTTGTATCAAAGATGGTATAATATAATATGTGAAAGTTTTATTATATAGACACCCCTCCACTTTTCATGTTCAATGACTTATTTGTGTGGGTGTTGTCTTTAGTAACAGGGCCTTGTCAGTTTGTAGAAGCAACCACTAATCTTTGCAATAATACGAGTTGTGTAGGGATTACTATGCAACACCTTTGGCCAACAACTCAATTAAATATAGTGCAATTGTGCTACTGGAATCTTCATTTAGTGACAAAAGATGACCGGTTGTATTTGGAAACTTCATTCAAACTGTCTTCATGTATCAATATATTTTAGATAGTTTCTACTCTATTAGGTTTCTATACTACCCCTCAAATTGCCTTTAATTTGAGCTGTTTATCTCTGTATTCCTGCCCTCTTCATTCCTGTATTTCCTTTCCCTCTGCATTTTATCATCCGATTACAGATCATTATCATCAATCTGTACCTATCTATTCTATTTCTCGTTCCTGAAGGGAGTTACCTGTCTTTCTTTGTCCCTTAACTATATAGAAGTTCTGTAGTTCTCTGTAGTTGTATGGATTATAGCTTGGCTTTAATAGACTTAACAGCTAATATCCATATATATATATATATATATATATATATATATATGTGTGTGTGTGTGTGTGTGTGTGTGTGCATATCGCACTCAAGAAGATTTTTGCCTAGTTCTAGGCATATAACTGAAAATTTCATGATTTCATTTTTTAAATTGCTGAGTAACTCCATTATGTACATGTTCCACATTTTCTTTACACATTCGTTTGAGGGAAAGAAGAACTTTCACCATTTCTATTTTAATAAGAGAGAGAAAGAAAGGGTATGGATTTGGGTGGATTAATAAGAGGGAGAAGATCATGGAAGAATTAGGGTAGGATAAATCATAATATAAATATAGTGTATGAAAAAAACCTATTTTTAATAAAAATAAATAAATAAAAGCAGGTATCAATTACTAAGTTTCCTTGTGTTACTGGAGCCTTTTTTCCAAAAAAAAAAAAAAATCAAAAATAACTAAAGCAAGTTTTTAGTATTCACAATTTTAAAAATGGTTTTAGATTTTAAACGTAGAAAGAATAGCCTTAAATTTGTTTTCCTTATTTATTTATTGATACAGATTTATAAATGTCTCCTGCAACATTTCCACTCCATTGGATTTCTCTCATTAAGATAAATGCCCTGACAATTGCCAAATTCAGGGCATGTGTTCAATGCTCATTTTATTTGACTTCCCTGTCCTGTGACACTGTTAATGAATATGAACTTGATCCTTACTTCCTCCTTAGAGTACATGTTTTAGCTGGACCACATTAGTGTCCAAACATGAATGGTGTGTGCTTTCCCCTCATTTAAGCTTTGTAGCCATGACTTTAATTGCCATCTGATATGCTTGTTTCTAAATTGATAGCACAGCTGGCCATGTATTTGAGAAATACATGGTGATTGCTTCTCTGCATACATATCCTACACAGGAATTGGCTCTAATATGTGTAATATGGTCCTTCTATTCCAGCTCTCTGGCCACATAAATAGACACTTCCCTTTCTACGTTATTACCCAACAATGGCAAATTCCTCTAGATCTTGGAATACACACCATTCCTACATTATTTGTTACATTATATACATCACCAATATAGTTCCTATTTCTAATGACAACTAGCCTCGACAGTGTGTATCCTATAGTACATCCAATTTTCTAGCGTACAAGAAGTCTTCATAACCTTCCTCAGTCAATTTAAGTATCATTTCAATAAAATCATGTTTCTGTACCTTGTATCTAATCGTCAGCAAAGTAATTGCTATGTTTCATTTTGTCACTTTCATATTTGCTTTTTAATAGATACTTAGGAACTTTAGTGTCAACAAATAGCTTTTATCTTAATATTTTTATAATACTCCTCAATGAACTAAACATCCTAGGTAAGTACTGCTTAATTCAGCTATGTTTTCCACATCAGATTACCTATACATTTCACTAGATGTGCTGCAATATTAACTTGATTATATGACTAGTCTATGGTATTGTCTCCAGTTAGTTTTAGTGATCTAGAAAATAATTTCTTAAAATAAATTTCTGTTGTTTTGAGAGAGGGTTTTTCTCTAGCCCAGTTCTAACCAGAAATTAACTAAAGAGCCAAGACTGGTGGTGTAATTAAAGCAATCCTGACTCAGCCTTCCAAGTGATGTGATCATTGGTCTAAGCCACTTTTACAGGGTTTATCAAAAGATTTTCTGGTAACAGAAAGCCTTGCTACCATTTTGTACCAGAGTTCTGATCTGCACGTTTTTACGGAAGGCATAAATAAAAGTTCACATGAATAACTTTAATTGACCTGATTCCAATTTAATCTATGCATGCATTAGCAAGATAACTAGTTTAAAAATGTATAATAGAGATGCATTAAAATATCACTTCTTAAAGCTGTTTTTATCATGTTAAATAGTCCAAAATGCTTCCCTTCACAGTAGTTTGAATGTAAGTGACCCACCTAAGCTCATAGGGAGTGGCATTATTAGGACTTGTGACTTTGTTAGAGCAGGTATAGCCTTGTTGGAGGAAGAATGTCACTGTTCACTATGATTTGAGGTCTTCTCTATGCTCAAGCTAGGCCCAATGTCTCAGTTATCTTGTCTACAAATCAAAAAGTATTAAATTTTCAGTTCCTTCTCGAGCACCACATCTGCCTATATGCTACTATGTCTCAATGTGATGATAATGGACTAAACATCTGAAATTGTAAGCCAGGTCCAATGAAATGTTTTCCTTTATAAAAGTTGCTCTGGTCATGGTGTCTCTTCACAGAAGTTAAATTCCTGAGACACCCTTGATTAGGAGGGGTTTACAGTTCATAACCTTGTCTTTTTAGTTAATTAATTAATTTATTAAAAATTTCCACCTCCTCCCCTCCTCCCGTTTCCCTCCATTTCCCCCAATCCCTCTCCCCCTCCTTCTCCAGTCCTAAGAGCAGTAAGGGTTTCCTGCCCTTGGGAAGTCCAAGGTCCTCCCCCCTCCATCCAGGTCTAGGAAGGTAAATATCCAAACAGACTAGGCTGCCACAAAGCCAGTCAATGCAGTAGAATCAACTCAGTGCCATTGTATTTTTGTTTATAAGAGGACAGAAACCTTTAAAAAAAATTTCTTCAAATATTTAAGTTTATCTTATCATTTTGCAAATATCCATAGTCTGACTGACTATAGTTTAAAATCTATTAGCGTGTATTGATATACGTATTAGCCCAATATGTACTACAAAGAAGATGCTTTTTATATGTATATGACTCTAGATACATAATGGAGATAAAAAATTATAAGAGTTGTCAAAGTAAAATTTCTAAATGTCTTAAGAGCTTCATAGTTAAGTACATTTTGATATTTTTGAGATTATAATAATTATATGATAAAAAATTCCAACATTTCTGGCTTCTCTCCTTTCCTTCCAATACTTCCCATATATTACTACTTTATTTCTACTTTTTGACCTCTTTTATCACTGTTATTATGTATGTATATATACATAGATGTATGTATATATGCATAGGTATGTGTAGATGTATAAATGTATGTGCACAATTATACACACACACACACACACACACACAGAACTTCTGAAATGTTTAAATTCTATTAAAACTCAATTTGTGACCAGAAAATGCCTAGTGGAGTTTAGCATGGGGATAAAGTGATATGTTTGGGAATGGAAGTCTGAAAGGAAAGTTCCATTTGATCCACTGGATATGAGAGGAAGGAGGGAAGGTCGCAGTAGGTAGTTTGTTACTGAGCTGGGGTGCATATTGAAGGATTTGATTTGGAAGGAATTTGGAAAAGGTAAAGACAGACTTAGTCTTAAAGTGCAGACTTAGTCTAGCCGATTTTATGGCTGGCATGACTGGATGATTCCCAGGGAATACTGACTAGTGTTTGAGACTTGAATATTTGGATGAGTTTGGGGAGGAGAAGTTGGAAGAGTTCTCCCTGAAAATTTGGGAATGGGAACCAAGAGGAAAGAAGGCCACAGCAGAAAGTCTGTAGAGAGCTGGGATGAAATTGGGAGATTAGATTTGGAGTAGAGGAGATTGTAGGCAGAAGTTTTTGTGCTGCCAGTCCTACAGCTGTTGAGTCCCAAAGAAACACATGGAGGCTTATATTAATCATGAACTGTATGGCCTATTAGTTCAGGCTTATTATTAACTAGCTCTTGCTACTTGAATTAACCTATAATTATTACCTATGTTTAGCCATGTGGCTTCGTATCTTTTCTCAGTAAGGAATTCTCATCTTGCTTCCTTAGCAGAAGCTAAGGAATGCGGTAAATGAGGTTGGGAGCACTAGCTTTTCTTCCAAACATGGGTGGCTAGGTTTGGGTCCAGCTCTGACCTGTTCAAGTGACTAAATAGCTTCAGGCAAATGACTTTTTTGTGGATTCATACCCCAAATGTTAGGTGCCAAATGTAACACGATTAATAAAAACCCAGAAACAGATGTTGGTGTTCAATATAAGGAATATATGATGGGAGGAGACAGATTTCTCTCTGTCTCATTCTGAGGATTCCAGGAGGCAGGATCGCCATTTTGGACTGAGGTAGAAGTAAGAGCCAGTGGCTGACTGTTTTGCTTTTCTGACCTTTAGGTTAAATTTATTTATTAAAATATAAAAGAAATACCCCATATTTCCCCTTTTTGTTGAAAATAAAAAGGCTTTAACTAATAAAAGAAAAGTTATTTACAATAAGTATAATGACTATATACAATATATACAGACAATAAATACATCAACAATGTCTAATCCATTTACACTTGACAAATTCAGAGAAAATATTCCAGGAGAGAGAAGATTTTCAGTTAGTCTATCTACTATCCTGACTGAAGTGGCCTACAGGTTTCCAGGAAATGTGCGCTGGATTTGGGGATTTGGATAAAGTAATTAATGCTGTGTATATGTGTGCAAGATTTGAGGACAAGATTTATGATGTGGTAAAAAAAAATGTGTTTAGTTCAGTCCCAAAGGTTGAGATATTCTTTTGCATTTTAAATATTGTTTGAAAGTCAAAAGTAATTTCTGGGAATCAAGGCAATGTATTTTCTGTAATCCCCTACTAAATCACAAGAACAAATTATTTATTTAAAAATATATAGGTACAGGACAACATTACCATTACAAAGGGGAGGTACGGGAGCATAGTGTAGAAATATTGAACTCAGGCAAGACAAAAAGCAGACAACATCAACATCAAATTCTGGAGCTCCATGCACAGTACCTGGACTCCTGACTTCAAAGGCTTTAGATGGTCCACCCCTCCAGCTTTGCTGCTGAAACATATGCATCTCACTTTGAGTGATTCTTCTTCTTGTATATAACTTTTCTTGAAGATATCTCATGTCTCCAGCATCAAAGAGATCTGAGGCTCTCGTTGAAACAAGTTTGAAGGTAGGACCATGTCCTGGATTTCCCAGTGACCTTTCTAGTTCAGTGCAATGTTCTCCTTAATTGCACTAATCTTCTTAGCAATTACAAACTCTCTTTCAACACATGCCTAGGCTATAACATTAAAGTTATTCTTTTTCTCACTAAACTTTATAGTTTGCTTTTGTTTTTTTTCCAACTCTATCCTCTTCATCATAAATGTGCGTAAGTATTATCAATTATAACCATGACACACCATTAACAATATGATTTGTTCAAATTTGTTCTGGCAAAGAAATTAATGCATTACTTTCTAACTTATCCTCAGGCAAGTTCTCATGACATGGGCAGAAGATAACTAGGTTCTCTTTCAAAATATCACATGAGTACCCCCTATGGCCAGCTGCCAATGTTATTCCACTCTGGAAACTCTTGAAGTGCGCCTTCACAAACCATATTTCTCTCAACATTTCTTCCTTCCAAGCTCTTACTTGAATGGCCTTTAATATCTGCTTGAAGCATTCGATTGCTTATCTAGTGCCAAGTTCCAAAGTATTCCTCCACAGGATAAAACAGTCAGATTGTCACAGAAACAGCCCACTGTCTTGTACTAACTATGTATTAGTTACTTTTTCTGTTGTCATAATAAAACTTCACAGTCAAATGCAGTTGAAGGGAGGGAAAGAGAGGTATATTATATGTGTCTCACATATATAACACAGTTCCAGAAGATTTAGAGTCCGCCATGGCAGGATAAAAATATGGCACCAAGCATTATTCATGGTATCATGCAGGAAGCTGAAAGTTTACATCTTCAAAAGCAAACATGAAGCATAGATGTAACTAGAATTAAACTGAGGCAATGAATCCTCCACGTGCAGCTCCAATCTTATGTGTTCCAGCAAATCTATACGTCCTAAACCCTCCTCAAAGGTGCAACCAACTGGGAGCAGTTGGTCAAAAACCTGAGCTTTAGGGAAATTTTCTCATTAAAAAGAGTGTGTATGTGTGTATATATGTGTGTCTGTATGTGTACATATATAGTGTGTACATTATACATATATACCTATATGTATATATCTTTTATATTTGTTTGTTTATACATATACATTGTGTGAGGGTTTCTCTGTTCCATAAGGTGGCTATTCAAATTAGGAAATATCAGTATCCATTTGTAGATGCCTATCAGTGGGCATAGCAGGAGCTGAATTAAGACAAATAGGGCATGAACATTATGAATCTAGCTCTGCATCTCTGTGACAAGCTTGAGAACACTTGAATAACATTTTATCAAGTTTTTTCAAATGACACAAGTCCAGGAGTGCCCACTAGAGACAATGCTTTCCATCCCCCTGACTCCAATAGGAATGAACCTAAATAATTTCAAACAGATAGTTATTTCCTCTCCTAAAACATACCCAGGAAATGAGAATCTACCCTTTGCTAACTAGTTGCATTCTCTCCCAGTCATTAAGCCAATATGTACTATTAAGAGGCCTAAATGCACGCATTACTGATACAATGAGCTATAATTGCTCTTTTGAAACTGCTGCACAATATCCAATCTATGATTATTTAGGGAGTTTACATTCACCCATTATTGATGCAACAGCTCTTAATAGCACCTTTGTTGTGAGAGGGAATTGTGCTGCTGAATATTATGTGCTCTCTTTGAAATAAGCTGCCAGAGTATCAAAAGCAGTGAGGGTATTTCATATATGTACGGGTAAGTGTCTTAGGTGACTCTCCCTGTTGAATTAATTTATCATGTAACTGGATGCCAATTTTTATATTTTGAAATACTTTTGAAGGTTTTTTTTATTCTAATTCAGCAGAAAGTTTTAATTAACAAGGGGTAGGGAATAAACAAGCATCAGTGTCACAACGTGAGGAACAGTGTTCACAATGTTTTCAATGTTATGCATCAACATATAAGAAAATATAAAACAAAGCAAACCTTATTTAATTTCACATTGCTCGCTCATTGTTTGTGTGGCAACATTTAAATAGAGGAAGCATGCCACAGCATGTACTTTACTTCATTGGGACTGAAACAGACACTTGTGAAAACATTGCTATTATATACTGACTCCCATATAGAAACGACAGGCTCTTTCAGCAAATGGAAGCCATGCAGTTATTTCAGCAACCCTGCCTTCATAACAGTATGAAGTTCTGTAATCTTTATTTTGTAGATATTTGATGCACACATTTTTCCCCTGAAAATTTCTCATATACAATAGAGAGAGATCACCAATACTCTTGACATGACAACCAAGTATGAAGAAGATATAGTGCATAAAAATAAAGGATTGTGGTTAGGATACAAAGACACAAGAGAGGAAGGCAAGAAGAAAAGAAAGAATGGACAAATAGACCATGAAAGTAAGAAAAATATAACAATAAGGATACTAGAAAGAGAGGAAAATAGAAAAATAGAGGTGGAAGGATGGGAACATGAAGGAATATATCATTAATTAATTTGGCAATTTGGCAAGGATGTTTTAAAATATTTCTAAGTTTAAAAATCTAATTGCTTCAGTTTGTGGGAATCAATGCTTACTGCCAACACATTCAATTATTCTTCATCTTGAGTAAATCATAGAAGCAAATGTAAACAATATGCATATTTATGCTTGTGTGTATATATATGCATCTATATTTACATCATCTATTTCTATATCATCTATATTTATCTGTATCTATCTTTTTATATTACATATGTACAAATGCCATAGAGATATTCTCTGAAACATTTTTATAGCTCAGACATTGTTTTCCTTCATATTTGTATCAATGATTTTAATTTGTTTTTCTTTATCATTTCCAGGACAAGTTTAATGAGTTTATTGCCTTCTTCCATTCTAATGTTTGCACAGTTCAGAGGCATGCAAAACCACAAAGCAAGATAATAAGTAATAAGATGAATAATTAAGGTAATATACTGAGAGTACTTTTAATTTATATTTCTCCACATTTCTCACTGGGAAATGAAAAATTTCAAGTTCGTAAGTTGAAATGTTTCAGTTCTCATTATTCTGAACTTAGGAAACTCAGATTTTTTTATAAAATTGAAACTTTTGCAATTTGTTTAAAAAAACGAAAAGATTGCATTACGTTGAGAAGGTACATGGGAAAGTCATTTCAACTTCTCCACTTCAGAATACAGAGTAGATGTGCATACTGATATTTCTCCATCAAATTCTACCTAGTAGCACTGAGACTGTGTTTGAAAGCAACACAAGACTCTGAATGTGTGGAGAGTTCCTAACACCAAGTAGGGGCACAGAGATCCAAGAGACTTGGCAGTGTGAGCTTCTAGGGTTTCCTCTTAGCTCCACATTTTCTAGCCTTAGAGGTCAGCCAGACTTCTAGAAAAATCCTGAAAATTAACACCAAGCAAAGAGGCTATTATCCATAGTTAATGGAAAAGAAAGAAGAGATTTTAAAAATAAAATAACTTTAGATAATATATTTTCTATCCCTTTAAACTTTATAAAAGAAAGCTCTGGTCTCTCAACAACCAATGGTCCAAAAATCTGGTAAAATGAAGAGACTTCTGAACTTAATTCAGCATAAAGTTCCCTGCTGAATTCATATCAGGTAAGATTCAGAGGAATGTAGGACTTTTATCCACTTCAAAGAATTCTGTCCCATTTCATCTTTCTATGCCCAACAGTTATGTCAATGGAAAATATTTATGGGGTTAGCCATTCTGTCTTCACTTGGAAGTGATGTGCCTTGCCATTCATCTCCACAGCTAGACATGACAGAGAACATGCCAAAACTTTCAACACCTGCTCTTGGTGCACTGACACAGTGTCTGTGTGGACCATCTGACAGTAGTAATGGACATCACTGTCTCTCACTGACAGTGTGGGAAGTATTAGTAGCTATGTGACTAGAAGCTACTCACACCAGTCAGTTAGCACTAAAGCCTAGACCTTGGGAGTCAGGAAGGGGAGTGGAATATCTGGGTATCTATTTAGGATGAGAGTAAGAAGATAGCATCTTTCCACCTTCATTTGCTTTAGAATCATTACAAGAAGCAATTTGAAATGTAAGGCTTAAGGAAGATCTAGACTACTATATAATATCCAAAGTGTCAAAATTTCAACTGGTTGTGAAAGAAAGATTTCAACCTAAGTGAAAAATGCCTTCTAGAGGACAAAACTAAGATGACAAATAAATTAAAATTAACTAGTAAAATTTCAAAGAGCCATAAAAAAGTATTAACTGATAAATTGAATAAATACATTTGAAAATCAAAAATATTGTCTTACAAAGAAAATGGAACTCTGAGCAAAGAAATGTGAACCCAACCTGAGTGGATTTTTTTCTTTTATTTATTGATATTTATTGAGCTCTACATTTTTCTCTGCTCCCAACACTGCCTCTTCCCTACCCTTTTCAACCTTCCCCCAAGGTCCCATGCTCCCAATTTACTTAGGAGATCTTGTCGTTTTCTGTTGGGAGCAGTGAGACCCCAGATCCTGAATTTCTTGTAATCCCCTGATCTGAGTGCCTACAGCTGCTCTGAGCACGAGACCTTCAGGAGTTCCTGATGGCGGGAGAGTGGTTTCTGGTGGGTTTGGCTGGGGCGTGGCTATCTCTATATAATCTGCCCCTGAACACAATAAAGGGGCATTCTTGGGGAATTCAAGGATGACCCGTGTCGTTGTCTCTCTGTCTGTGTGTGTCTGTGTATTTTAACCTCCAGCCCCTTTCCCGAAGCTCAGTAACTAATAGCGTACGGAACACAGACACGGGGACATGGTGCGTGGCATTTTTCTACTTCCCATGTAGATTAGATCTATGTAAATCTCTCTTAGGGTCCTCATTGTTGTCTCAATTCTCTGGGATTGTGGTTTGTAGGCTGGTTTTCTTTGCTTTAGATTTAAAAACACCTATGAGTGAGTAAATGTGATAATTGTCTCTCTCTGTCAGGGTTACCTCACTCAAAATAATGTTTCTGGGTCCATCCATTTCCTGCAAAATTCTAGATGCCGTTATTTTTTTCTGCCATGTAGTACTCCACTGAGTAAATGTACCACATTTTCCTTGTCCATTCTTCGGTTGAAAGGCAGTTAGATTGTTTCCAGGTTCCGGTTATGACAAACAATGCTGCTGTGAACATAGTTGAGCACATGTTCTTGTGGCATGATTGAGCATCCTTTGGTTATATACCCAAAAGTGGTATTTCTGGGTCTTGAGGAAGGTTGTTTCCTACTTTTCTGAGAAATCACCACACTGTACCAAAGGGACTGCACCAGCTTGCACTCCCACCAGCAATGCAGGAGTGTTCCCTTTACCCCACAACCTCTCCAGCATAAGTTGTCATCAATGTTTTTTTTTATCTTGGCCATTCTTACAGAGTTGTTTTGATTTGCATTTCTCTGATGACTAAGGATGTTGAATATTTCCTTAAGTGTCTTTCAGCCATTTTAGATTCCCCTGTTGAGAGTAGAAATTGGTCATCAAAAGAACACATGATCCAATAAAAACATGGGGTACAGACCTGATCGGGTATTTTAGGGCTTAACTCAACTAAAGAACAGGGGGTGTAGTACTACACAGTAGAAAACAATCATGACGTCTTGAGATTTGCAGGCAAATGGATGGATCTAGAAAACATCATATTGAATGAGGTAACTTAGACTCAGAAAGACAAATATAATATGTACTCACTCAAAAGTGGCTTTTAAACATAAAGCAGAGAAAACCAGCCTAGAATTTACAATCCCAGAGAAGCCAGACAACAAAGAGGACCCTTAGAGAGACATACATGGATCTAATCTACATGGCATGTAGAAAAAGACAAGATCTCCTGAGTAAATTGGGAGCATGGGGAACTTGGGAAAGGAAAAAGGGGAGGGGAGAGAAAGGGAGGGGACTTGAAAAAATGCAGAGCTTAATAAAAATCAAAAAAAATTAAAAACAAATGAACAAACAGGGGTGAGGAATGAAGATTCTCTTGGAAATGGCATAGAAAATATTTAAATTCCAAATCAAAAATGTGCTTAATAAAAACAGAGACTCATCATTTCAGGAGGCTTTTCTAAGAAACACAACAAAGATGTCAACTTTCCAAGAAAGGCAACCGAGGAAAGACAGAGCAAGGTAGTAATTTTCCCAAACCCCAACTTGGCAAAACAATGAGATTTTTGAAGTGATGTCCAGGACCATGAAAATAGGTGTATCTACTGGTAAAGAAGTCACATAAGGGCAGGTGCATTGCCACAAATTCCAGCCTGTTTAGACGATGAGTCAAGAAATATGTAGCCTTTGGGGGGAAAGAGGCTTCTCTGCACAAATTGTAGTTGGGCTGAGAGATTGAAGTCTCTTCCCCCTACAGTTCTTATCGCTTCTACACTCTTGGAGAGTGGTCTGTCAACCTTGGAATTTTCTGCATTCCTAGCCATGTGAGTCCCGGGAGAGCTCTTCCTAAGAAAACTATTTTCACTTAGGGTAAACTGCTAGAAACAGTTGGATAAGAGCTAAAGATTTAATCAATAATCATTCATATTATCAGAGTTTAGTGAGATAAGGAGAAAGAGGTTGAAAAGGAAAGTATATAAAAATATAATGGAAAAAATCCTAATTTGTCTACAGGTATAAACCTATGATATCACATAATAGACTGATTTCCAAGCCTTCCCAAAGATATCAACATTAAGGTTTCAACAACTTGAAAAGTAAAACAAACCAATGAACCAACCAACCAATCAACCAACCACTGAAACAAACAAACAAAAAAGATTACACGGTGACATTAAAATGGTATTGTATGCATAAGAAAAAAGTAAAAACAATACCAATAACAGTAGCTTTCTTATCAGTAACACAGTCAGAAAGAACACAATTTGGGGGGAGGGGTGGAATCTCGAGACAGGGTTTCTCTATAGCTTTGGAGCCTGTCCTGGAACTCATTCTGTAGACCAAGCTGGCCTCAAAATCACGGACATCTGCCTGTCTCTGCCTCCCAAGTTCTGGGATTAAAGGCATGAGCCACTACCTCCCGGTTGACAGAAATAATTTTAGTGCTTCAAAGTAAAAGAAGGTTATTTGAGTTCAGAGAAATATGATCAGAAATCATATAAACAAATGTCAGTAAGCACATACTAAGTATTAACACAGCATCTCTTTTTCCAGAAGTTTCTCAGGGCAGACCAATTAGCCACAATTGCCTGGCATGTATTGCAGATTATATCTGGGAAAGCATGAAAGCCTTGCAGAAGGGCAAATTCATATTTTGGGCACACTAACCAGACTGATTTCTTTAGCTATTTTCTGACATACAAGAAGAATAAACATGTTTTATAAATGTAATATAAATGTTAAACACAGGAAACATGAAATTATGTTCAAGAACAATCCAGGGAATGAAATGTGCCTGAGGTGAAATACCCGCTTCCTTTCTTGCTAGAGACTCTCTCACAGTTCTCCAAGGCACTGATCACCGTGTTCATTCTTATGACTGTGTTCCAACAAGGGACATTTGCTCAACCATGTTCATGGCTGCTCTATTCATAATAGTCATAAATTGGAAGCAACCTTAATGTGCCACAATAAAAGAACATATGGGAAACATGGTGTGGTTGCACAATAAAATACTATTGACCTGTTTTAAAAATGAAATCATGAAAATCACAGGTAAATGGATGAACTAGGGGAAAAAATTATCCTGGATGAGATAATCCAGACCCTTCCAAAAAAGTGTATCTTAGTTATATGTGGATATTAGTTGTAAAGTCTTTGATAACCAAACTACAATCCATTGAAGCACAGGTTATGTGTAGATTTTTGTTATCAATATTTCATTTGTTTGAATTAATATTTTTATTTCTTCTCAAATTTTCTTTTAGGGGTCCTACAAGAATGAAGAGCAGATGTGGAGGGACTGGGAAATGCTTGGGATTGGGGTGCATGATGTGGAATCTTTAAAGAATCAATAAGAATTATGTATAAAAAAGAAACAAAGAAAGAAAAATGAACATTAAGAGTGACAAATGGAAAGGGTCGGGGAGAGGGGGGAACAAAGGCAGGAACATAAAGAAAGACAGGCAAAGTCAAAATGCCATTTGAGATACAGTATAAACCTAATTACACCATTAACAATAAAAGGACTCTGTAGATTGTGCATATGTGTGCATTTTAGTAACAATAATAATGATAAAGAATAGGCCATGTATTTGAAAGAGGATGGATAGGAGAGAATGGCAGCAAGAACTTCTAAATTCTAAATCTTCTGCGCCAGTTCTCTCCCCCCCCCCCCCCACGCAAGTATTTATACAAGTGTATTGGCATGTTTAACTCAAAGTCTTGGAAGTGTGTGTGTGTGTGTGTGTGTGTGTGTGTGTGTGTGTGTGTGTGGAAAGAGAGAGAGAGAGAGGCTGAGAGAGGGGGGAGGAAGGGAAGGAGAGAGAGAGACAGAGAGACAGAGGGAAACAAAATATTTTAGCATTTATTTGAAAGTCCTGGGAAAGTAGCTATTTAATCTTTTAAAGTAAGAAAAAAGAAAAATAAGGAGGAAAATCAGCTTACGGAATTATTACATAGCTACAGCAAACCAGGACATGTAGTCCTGGCTGATGAATATATAGATAATTGAACGAAGACGCAACCCACTTTTAAGAGTGCTCCCTGCATCCACTTTGCCACTTTGTATAAGACTCATCTTATTTCTACCTGGCATTATTACCTTTAACAAATTTGAGATTTTTATGAGTGGGCCAATGTGATTTTATATGAATCTCTAGAAAGTTCAAGCTGTTCTATAATTTATTTTGATATAAGAAAGGTTTCAAATGTAAACTTTCACCTTCTCACATGAATGCAAAGTGTTCATGATCCTATAGAAGTTATATAAAAAGGTAAATGATCACACGTTTCAGTCAATAGCTGTAGTACTGAATAGCTGATACATTGATGTCTTTTCTGCAGAAGTGCCACACCTAGCAGAGTGAGGTTTTATTGCAACTAAATTTAGAGTATTTAAGAATCGTCCCTCAAGATGTTCATGACCTTGGATTCAAATTGGTTGAGCATCAGGTGTAGGGCAGCACATCTGAATCCTTTCAGTATTGAGAGAAGGCACTGTTCTTGCCCTTCTCCTGTGGGCAATTGTCTTTTCAATTGCGGGATAGTATGAGGGACTGTGTCCAAGGCTTCTTGTTTGTATTTGTTATACTTCTATGATTGTAGCTCTATCCCACAGGATAAGGAATGCTCTCTGGTATACTAGCTGGTTTTGACACACAGGCTAGAGTAATCTGAGAGAAAGCAGCCTCGGCTGAGGAAATACCTCCATGAGATTCAGCTGTAAGGTATCTTCTCATTAGTGATCAATGGGAGAGTGTCTATATCATGGTGGGTGGTGCCATCCTTGGGCAGATGGTCCAGAGTTCTATAAGATGTGCTGAGCTGGCCAGGTGAAGCAGTCAGTAATCAGCTTCCATCTGTGGACTCTGCTCAGTTCCTGCCTCCTGGAGCCTGAATTGTTTGGGTCCCCATACTGACTTCTTCAATGTTTAACAGAAATACTGAAATGTAAGCCTAATAAGCCCTTTCCTACCAACTTTCTTGTGGGTCATGGTGTTTCGTTATTGCATTAGAAACCCTAACTAGAACACATAGAGTCTTGTTAAATAAAAGATATATTTACCCCAAGTAATGACATAGACACAGTGAATCTATTAGGACTCAAACTTGTGCAAAGAGGCAATTTATTACAAAGACTCTCTTTGTTGACTCACAAACATCAGCTTCATGAAGACCTATTAGAACTCCTTTTTCAGCATATGCATTTAAAGCTACAGCTTTTCGCTTAATATTGGGATATGCCTACATTAATATAGTTTCTATATAATAGTTAACAAGCATTGACTTAGGAACATTTTACCTTCCTCATAACTTTGTCTTTGACTGATAGTTTTACACATATGTGTGTGTGTGTGTATATATATATATATATATGTATATAAGTTTAAAACATTTAGATTTGTTACACAATTTAATTAATATTAATTTCTAGTTAATGACATTTTGGACAGAGAAAATAATTCATGCAAATTATAATCTTTAAAATTTATGAACATTTATTTTATATTACATGCAATCATCAATTTTAGTGAATATTTCATATGCTCCTGAAGAAAAGGTTTATTTCACAGTTTCAATTAAGTATTGTAAATGTATTATCCAAAGTTCTCGAGAGTAATGGACTACACACACACACACACATACACACAAAGATATGAATATGTCTCTTCAGATATATATATATATATATATATATATATGCTTAGTATTTGTATTTAATTAATGAAAAGTTTTTAATTTGGCTTGGAGTTGAATTGTCATTCAATGACTATGCAGAATGGGGAGCTTGAAACAACAGAAGCTACATAGACTAAGAGCATAGACATAGCCCACTATGTGTATATGCATCAACATAAATGGGTATAAATATATGTAATCTCTAAAATACTAGAAAGAAGAACGAAAAGTTGAGATGATGAGGAAGGACCATGTTGGGGGAAAGGACACATGGAATGTAAAAGGAGAAATGAATCTGTCAGGGAGTCTATAGGAGGGGAACAGGGGTCACAAGAGAAAGTGGATCTAGAGAGTGGAAACCACAAGAAAAACAAACTGTGTTAGAAAAGGTGATGGCTGCAACTTAAATTTCCTTTTAAAAAAACTCCTATCTTAAATAAATCAATTTAACAATCAAGATTAATCATCACATTTATGTGTGACCAGAAACTCGATAGTGCCATTATCTTTTTTATGGTTTATTTTTTTATATTTAAAAATTTCCATCTCCTCCCCCTCCTCCTCCCCCTTCCGTCCCCTCCCCTCCATCCATACCCCCCCTCCCTCCCTCTCCAGGCCAAGGAGCCATCGGGGTTCCCTACTCTATGTTAAGACCAAGGTCCTCCCAACTCTCCCCAGGTCCAGGAAGGTGATCAACCAAGCTGAGAAGGCTCCCACAGAGCCCATCCATGCAGAAGAATCAAAGCCCAGCGCCATTGTCCTTGGCTTCTTAGTCAGCCTCCACCGTCGGCCACATTCAGAGAGTCTGGTTTGGTCTCATGTTCCATCAGACCCATTCCAACTGAAGTTGGTGATCTCCCGTTAGTTCTGTCCATGGGACCGTCCCTCACGGTCCTGACTTTCTTTCTCATGTTCTCCCTCCTTCTCCTCCTCATCAGGATCTTGGGAGCTCAGTCTGGTGCTCCAATGTGGGGCTCAGTCATTTTCTTCATCTCTCGCCAGGTGGAGGTTCTATGGTGATATGCAAGAAATTCATCAGTATGGCTATAGGATCTGGCCTTTTCAGGCTCCCTCTCCTCAGATGCCCAAGGAACTAGCTGGGGGCGTCTCCCTGGAAACCCGGAAGCTCCTCTAGAGTCAAGTCTCTTGACAACCCTCAGATGGCTCCTTTAATTAAGATATATGCTTCCCTGCTCCCATATCCACCCTTCCTGTATCCCAAGCATCCCATTCCTCCGAGCTCCACCCATTCTCCCCCTCATGCTTTTCTCTCCCCATCTTCCCTTGGCCCCGTCTCGCCCCACCCTCAGGTTCCCAATTTTTGCCCGGCGATCGTGTCTACTTCCAATATCCAGGAGGATTACTATAGTGCCCTTATCTTTATTTCTTTTTCTGGTTAGGTTGCAAGGTTCCATAACAATGAATTACAAACTGGATCATTTAGACAACAGAAATCTACTTAGGCACAGTTCTATAGGCTAGATGTCCATAATCAAGAGATAAAACTGTTCTTTCTTTTTTTTTTTTTTCGGTCTTCCTGCTTGATTACTAGAAGGCTGTCTCCTGCCTCTGCAATTATACAATTATATGATATTACCTCCGGTACATTTTTTCATAGTAGTCTCCTCTTACAAAGACACTAAGTATTAGATTAAGAATGCTTGTTATATGTTCATTTTAGCCTAATTGTTTAGCTTAATTGTCAGTTTCTGTCTTTATACAAATTTCATTGCCTCCTGAGATAATGAAACAGAGAATTTCAATATAAGAACTTGAAGAGGACACAACTCAGACAAAAGGACATGGTCTACTTTTGTTCAAGTACTTTCCTTCCTTCAAACATATAGCTGTTGCAGATGTGTGATAGTACAACAGAAAGGGAGAATTAAGAGATGATTTGGTTATGAGCATTTCTTCCTTATGGGAGGAAAAGTGTTCCAGTGAAACAAGTTCATCTAAGATTCAACTCTCTTCTCTATCAAATAAGGACAGAGCAGGTACACACAAGGAACCAGATGATAACACATATATGGGTTGCTTCACTTAATATAGCACTTTTCTATGATTTGAAATTATGCAGTATGGCATTTTGTTCTAGTAACACAGAAAGACTAAGCAGCTAGCTCAGTACCCTGGAACTTCTAAATTTTAATATACTTTTTTCTTCACATACTGAAAAAGAGATAGGGTTACTTAAAAAATCTACTTTGGAACACAAATACCCTGATGCAAAGCACATAAAGAGTAATATACTATACCCTCTATTAAACACAGATAATATTCGAATCTGAGATAATTTCTCAAAAGTACTGAATTCAAGGATCAGCCACTATTGTAAGAGGGTTCAGAGACTAAATAGTGAGGCTGCTGGCCTCATCACTAATGTGATGTCACTAATTGACAGATTCATCAATTGGTGGACATTCTTAGGCTGATGAAAATTTGAGATGTGATCAAGTTTTATGAGAATGGACCTCTGTGTGCATTCTTTTGGGGACTTATAACATGCCCCAGTTCCCTTCCCTTTCCTTTGAAACCATCATAAATTTAGAAGCTTATAAACACTTTCTAATCCCTAACATGATACTATGCCTAATGTCAGAAACAACAGTTATAACTGACCTGACTTTCACCCTCTTAAACTACAAGGCAAAGTAAACTTTCCCGAATTCCACATTATTTTGTCAGGGATTTTTTTTTCATTATGATATAAACCTTACTAAAAGAGACGATTGAATCTATGAGTAAGATTGTTTCTTTGACTGTATCTAGTGTGCTCCAGAAGCCATTGGAACTGGTTTTTTTTTTATTAAATTTACAAATTTTTGAGAAAGTGGACAGCAAAATATAGAGTACTTTATATAGAGCATAATGGGTATTTCTGTTGGGAGTACAAAAGGCCATAATGTTGGTGAAAATGAGGCTAAGAAAAATTGCATTCAGACTGTTTTAGGTGAAACTTGAGACATAGAATACAGTTTAGATTGAGATTTCTCAGTAACAGTGGCAGCGTTTTGATGTAGGGACTCCAGGAAATTAAATAAATGAATTTTATATTATGAGACAGACATGAGCCTCTGGGGAAGATGTGTGGTTATTAAGTGTTCTCCTAAAGAATCAAATACTAATTTTCTGAGAAATCACCACACTGACATCCAAAGGGGCTGTACCAGCTTGCACTCCCATCAGCAGTGCAGGAGTATTCCCTTTACCCCACAATCTCTCCAGCATAAGTTGTCATCAGTGTTTTTGATCTTGGCCATTCTCATTAAAGCTGGCTGACTGTCTAAGGCTAAATTAACTAGCTAGGGAGCCTCTGGGACCTGCCTGTCTCCAGCCCTCAGCACTGCGGTTGCAGACATGGTCCACGGTACCCAGTTTTAAATGTGGGTCCTAGGCTCAGCCATGTCCTCAGCCCTGCTTTTTTGTTTGTTTGTGTTTGTTTAAAGCTTGACACTGATGAATCTAGTTTCATAGTACATCCTACCCCAGCCACCACAGTCATTGCTCCATTCCCACATGCAATTGTGTCCACACTTCACAGGCAAAATAGAAGCCCTTAGGGAAGATCTCACTCTATTTCCAGTCACCCCATCTCGAATTTGTGATTCTGCTGCTTCAGCCTTCCCAGGCATGTGGCTCTATGGGTATACCCATCCTATCTATCTATCTATCTATCTATCTATCTATCTATCTATCTATCTATCTATCTATCTATCTATTTATCTATTGAGTTAGAGAGTCACAGTTCAATCTTGGCTGGCTGGCCTGGAACTTCCTATATAGATCAGGTTGGCACCGAACTCACAGAAACCCAACTGCCTCTGCCTCCCAAGTACTGGGATTAAAGGCATGCATCACTATGCCTAGAACTTCAAATTTTTATTTATTTATTCATTGTATGTGTATGGTGTTTCTTCTACCTCTGTCTCTGTGCACTATGTGCAAGTCTGGTGCATGCATAGACCAGAAGAGGACATCAGATCCCCTGGAACTGGAGTTAGAGATGGTTGTGAGCTGCCATGAGGGGACTGGCAACCCAGCTCCTCTGTAAGTGCGTTCAGTGCTCTTAACCACTGACCCAACTCTCCAGCCAATTATAGTTTTTATCCCCACACTTTGCTTGCATTTTTGACTATTTATTTTATTTGTATATATCCTTGCTCTTGTATATTCTCTGGACTCTCTGAAGAAAGCAAACTGTTCTGCTGTTGTTGATAACTGGTTCCTATTCCTATAATTTCTTCTCCATCAGCCTTACTGGACCTGGGTACTTCCCCTCAGTGGATACTGGTGATCTCAGTTTGATGTGGGAGTCCCCTTTTTGTGCTGTGATTACCATTAATGAATAAACTGTATTAATTATAACAATATATTGCTGTCAAATAATCATTAATAGTTCAAATATTGGAGCTGTAGAGATGGCTCAGTTAGGAGCACCTCTTTTCTCTCAGAGGCACCAAATTTGATTCCCAGTAACCTCCTGGTTGCACACAAACATCCAAACTCCAGCTCCAGGGGTTTCGACACCTGCTTCTGACCTTCACAAGCATCAGGAACAAAAGTAATTCACAGACATACATGTGAAGAAAACACTCATATACATAAAATAAAACATTTTAAAAGATTTAAAAGTATTCCATAGTTATGATTTTTCAAAATGTAACCTAAGTTATGAATCAATCTAAATATATCATCATTTTAAAGGCTAGAATCAAAAATAAACGTGTGGAGTGTGGAGTGCAGGTTACATAACGGTATAGAAATATAATAGCAGAAATGCTAACAGAGAATTTAACAAATCTGATTGATTGGTAGAGCTGACTTTTAATTGTTTAAAGCTAACAAAATGTTGCAAAAAATGGTTTATGTTTGAAGAGCTCCTTCAGTTAGTTCTCAAAGATAACTGTATAAATCTGAATGATTTTTAAAATTAGGAAATTATCATTAATACACTGCTATTACTAAATTCCTTTTTATTAAGAAGTTGCAACTAATGTTTATTTCCTGGTTTTGCCTCTACTCTGAACACTTTCTTTTTTGTTAATTGTATTTTCTTAGGTTTTTTTATTTTAATCTCCCTTTGGAGAGAACACTGGTAAAATATTTTGCACAATGTTTCTCAATCACTAAAGTTGAATTGCCTCTCAGTTCAAACTTACAGTGTGCCTTCTCATGTTAGAGTGAGAATATGCATTTGTTTATGTATTATATAAATTATATATTGCCCTTTAGTGCATGAGGTAAAAAATGTATGATATCAAAGTGATTAATCACTAACAGTTGATATTATCAATATGAATAACTGGCTAAAGTAGTATGTATTGGAATCACTGATATAAATTAACCAGACTTCTACTTATATTTAGTAAATACCATATTTGGAGGTTTATTGAAAGAATTAAATATTCTATTCTGTGATTGAGCAATTTTAGTATCCACATAGCATTCCTGACTGAAAAAAAGTTACATTATTTCTTAAATTGCAGTTCTCTTTTTCTGTTCTGTTGCAGTTCTGTTGTTTAATGTACACTTATAAACTAAGATTTTTATTCATGAAAGAACTGTCCTTTCTGCCTCATTCAATAATTTATTTATGTCATTTTATATAATTACATATAATATTAATATATAATAAAGTATAAATACATACTTAATATAAATAGTTGGCCATCACTCAAGTATTTATTTGATGCTCAACTAATCATGGTTTGTTGGTTGGTATCCAAGTTGAAGGCTAGAGATGATAGAATTTCCATATTAGAAAACAGCTAAAGAAAATCTTTATTGAATATGATTTTATTAATGAAACAGCTACTAGAAAAATAAATATATTATTAACATGTATTAATTCCAAATTAAATGATGACGGGTTCCAACAAAATATGAGAAACTTTGAAACATGAATAAGCATCTAAAGTTTAACAAGTGATATAATTACAAATTGCTCCTTTATAATAAAGGAATATACATTTAACAAAACATAGTTCCTTGCTGTTTATTTTCAGAAACATTTTTCAATGTGATCTTTAATTATTTAGAACTTGTGGAACCAAATGTCAGATGACAGACAAGGTGGGAAATCAGAGATTGTTACAAGACTTTTAGATAAACAAAGTAACATATATTAAAAGTTTGCCTTAAAATTAATGTTATTATGTTTCTAAGACAATCTTCTCAATAAATAATCATGAATTTATTTACAATTTATCTAAAATTATATTCAATCCAGTGTTATTTTCTAAAAATGGGTAAAAGTCAAATATTTAACTAGTTTAAATAAATAAATAAGCATTAACACAAGATGATCAACATGCCTAATTGCAGTATGCCTATAATGATTAATACATTATTATTTTCAATCAATTGACATTCAATGACAAACAGTTTGATACTCAAATTCTTCTGTTCCTCTATATTGTTTTTAATGTAAAACAAACCAACAAAAATGTCAGAGCTTAGTTATGGAAAGGAAATGAGACTTGCCTAAATTATGACTTTATTTATTTGAAAAGAGTCTTTTCTGTCTATTAAGTCTCTAAGATTTCCCGGAGGACCATCTCCATTTGCTGAGACTGGTAAAGTATCTGCATGCAATCAAAGCAGCTCTTTGGCTGTGAGATGACTGAGTCATTTTGATGCTGACAAAGTTTTTGTACACTTGCTTTTTTAGCTATTAATTATTTGAAGAGCTAGCACACTCTGAGACACGACTCACCTGTCTTAGAATCCCACTTTCTAATAATAATGAATGTCTGCAGAAGGCACTTGACTGGGAGGTGGCAAAGTCATAAGAAATGAACTCTTCCTGTCTTATGATGCCTGATGACTTTTCTCCGTGCTCCGTCTCTCACTTTCCTCTCTTATCGTCAAGCTACAAATGTTATCTGTAATCAGGAGTGAAGGGATGGATGCACTCTGCGGGCTGTCCCCTGAGTGATTGCAGCATTTAGACAGCATGATAATACTTGAAAGCAGACCGCAGTGTGGGAAAAAAAAAAAAAAAAACCATAAAGTCCTATAAGGTTTTTCTTTCAAAATATATACATCATATACAAAATCATTAATTCATTGATCTCCTATTCACCTTCTATCAAAATGTCTGTTTCTGAGGTCATCTAAGGTGAGCTATTTAATTCAGCCAATCGTTCAACCTTCCATAGCTAGTAGACCATTTGGCGATGTAATTCTCCAGACTGTCATGTTCAGCAATTGGACTGGACATAGGCTTATTAGAGAAAGGCTTTTCCCTGATTAATCACAATCAGTTCCCATGTTCTGAAGAGCACTAGAAATTTGTGGAACTAGTTTTCAGAGCCACTCATGCCAGCTGTTCTTATCAGAAGTGGTGCTTTTTATACCTACAAAATTAGAAACTGAAATCCATTGTATCAGTGTTCCATGAAAGCAGCCTCTTGTGTTATCAGTTTAAAAGGCTGCAAATCCTACATATCCCCCTCTTTCTATTTGCATTCCAAATACAATAATTATACATTTAATTTCAGAACATCTTTCAGTTTATACACTAGAGACCTAGATTTGCTAAACAAAGCAATTGTTCCTCTGGCTAATAAAACAATAAAATTTAAAATACAGCATTTTATGGAAACTGAATCTAATATAGCGTTATTTAAGATGCTATAGTAGCATTGAATTTATTTTATCGGAGAATGAATCTTTGATATTAAATGATATTATGTCAGACCAATGATGATAATGATCACTCAGCTTCTTTCTAAACTACCACGCACTGTCGGTTATGATAGTAGTCTTTAAAACTTTAATAAATCTGGCAATTTGTAGTCTTACACTATTTCTGTAACACAGTTGTGGATATAGTCTGGTGTAGTGGCTCTGATAATTGCTACATGTAAAATACCATAGGGGTAGGCTGGTTCAAATGCTGAGATGTTTTTGTAGGGTAGTGTAAAGGGGATGTTGTTGTATGGTGGGTAGGAACATTTGCTTACCGACTCAGACATTCTGTGGTTTGGGGAAGAGTGGAGTCTTTGTTTTCATGTCTGAAATGTTGAGACATAGTTGCTTGTCACAGCTTTGTAAACACAGTGTGCTTTACGTGGTATGTGATGTATTAAAATGACCGACAAATGATGCTTTTATCTACAAAGTAAAGAATATCTTTAAAATATGCATTCCACTATATTCCACGGAAAAATTTAAAACACAAACTACAATGTTTGTGGGGAGATTTGATGTTTTTAGTATTTCATGGATAGCTATATTCATTAAGGTATTTCTAAGTCATATATTCTAAATATTTTAAATTATAAGCCGATACACAGGTCAGTTTTCTTTTCCACTCTTACTCAATAGACCTGTCACAACTATTCACAAATTTAGCTATTGTGTGAATTTAGTAAATTTTATTTTAGAGGTCAGGCATGATTAAATATATGTGTAAAACATATGCCTTTTGGTTCAGTAATAATCTTTTAAACATCATTCTATACTTTCTACTATTTCTCTGCTGGTTAGAAAATACACCTAGGATATTTCCCCCATGAACAAATATACTATAACTTTTTGTGACTATATAACTATTATGTGGATAAAATATAATATTCATTATATATACTTTGTCAATATATTAAAATTTAAATTCCATGGCTTCAACAAACATTGTTGTCATAAGTGTCATATACATGTGTATGTCTTTTGCATACATACGTTTAAATGAAATTATAGACATAAGCCATGTGTAGCTGAAGTCTTGGTAAGTATTGTAGTATTACATTATAGTTTAGTTACTTTTGCACTCTTACTAGGAGTACATAAAAATGTTATATACTGTTCATGACACGTATATGATATTTGTGGTAGTTGTTATTTTTATCCTGTACTTATAACTCATTTTTTTCTTGCTAGAAATGGTCCTTTCCTGAGGTTGTAGGACTTGGACCATTAAAAACAGGGAGTCCAGGAGGATTGGAGGGTCTTATGGTTTAGTTCTATACAATGAGTTATTTTATCTAACACCTTTCTTCATTCTCTCTTCTAGGATGTACCAAGTAATATGGAAGCCTCCTAGTAGTGACAGTGATCTACTAATGATCTACCACTTCATGACCTACTAATGATCAACTACTCTAAAGCAACACCAAAAAATTCATTATGGTCCTGACAAAATGAGGTACAAAAATATGCAATTTTATTATCTTTAGCAAGAATTCTTACGTACTATACTGTACATTGAGAACAAATGCAACTATATGGATATGCTTCTTAAAGCCTAGAAAAACAAGTTCTTTAATTAGTAATTTTTCTAAATAAACCTCAAATACAGCCCAATTAATGAAAACATAAATATAATTGAAAACATTAACAGAAATGCATGAAGGAAGTACTGATATTCTGAATATAACCAACATCAAAGTTGCACTACATTTAAATTGAGCATTATATATATATATATATATAGTACCTGCTTCTTATTGGATATTATTTCATAATATTGTTAATATTGAAATGACTTCTTGATAATGATTTATAAAAGCAAAAATATGATATGTTTAAGATACTGTCCTGAGTTCTATTTCTGTATTGTCAAATGCCAGGTAAAGATACTTAGGATGAAGTTAAAAGGGAAGAGATAGTACAGTATATTCAAATTTATAAATCAAGCCCTATTCTATGCATTTTACAGCCCAACTTGATTAGTCACAGTAAATGTATCGAACCAACATCCACAAAACTAAGCAAATTTACTGTGATCACCTGGTACTCGCATTCGCAGCTGCTACTTGATTGGCAGGGTTATTCAAATGGAAGGTAAGCATGGTTTGCCCTTTCTTTTGGTACACCATCCACAACCATAAAACACAATCAGAGAGAAAATATCAACATTCAGTTTTGGTTTGTGAAACACTTGAACGACTGATTAGATTTGTTATTCCTCAGGAGGCTTGTAAGGCGCGTGCTTCGCTTCTTTTGTAATACAGCCTTAACTAGTCTAGTTCATTTCCCAGTGGGCTCTCTCTCTTTAACCTTCAGAGTTCTTCTTAACTGTTTTCACACATTGTAAATAAGGCTCTGATACTCTCAGACCCAAGAGTATACTGACTCAGATTTATTTTGAGAAAGAATCTTGATTTTCCTAGAAGTACAAAGAAGGCTTTACAAAACCTAATCTCCGATCAAAAGTAAACACCATGAATTTTTATTTTTATTCCCATTCCATCAAGGCAAAGAAATTAAATATCAAAATTGTATTTTACTGATGCTAAGGCTTTAATACAAATCAGTACATGCTGAGTAAAATTTCTGAGTTGATATAGTCCATTCCTATATCTTTAAAACACATTTAAGGGAACAAATAAAAAATAGTATTGTTTTTTGTTTGAAAACAACATATTTTTATTATTTAAATTTCCTTTATTTTTTCTTTGTAATGTTCTATATCAAATCATCCGTAAAGTCAAGTAGAAACTAATCAGAAAACATACGAAGAAACATGAAGGGATAAATTCGAAAATAAAACACAATGAAAAGAAAACCAAGTGCCTGCAATAAAAAAAATGTATACCAGAGATTCCCAAACAGCAAACAAACAACAGAATTATAATTATTAAGGGTAAAGACAAGCAATGACGGGGTTTGCTAGGCAGCCAATGCAGCCAAGATCATGAGTTAGATCGAGGTTCAGAGAGATGACTTGTCTCGAAGTGTAAAGTGGGAGTCTGGAGTGATGGCTCAGGAGTTAAGATCAGTTATCCCTCTTTCAGAGATTGCTCATGAGGCTTCAAAATGCCTGTAACTACAGTTCTATAAAATGCATTACACAGTACACACATGTAATGTATATACATACATGTAGTCAAATACTCATATACAAAAGTAAAGTAAATCTTTAAAAGGGGAAAGGCATATGTAGGGAACAAGGGAGGAAGATAACCAGTATCAGTCTCTGTTTCTCCACGCACTTGCATGAGACACACACCAGTACACAGACATAAACTACAGACAGAAAGATTTGATGAAAAAATAAGTAAGATGAATTGTTTTCACATTTATAACTACTCATATTTGAAAAGATCATCAAATAAAAGATAAATAGAGAGCCAATATATTTATGTTTGCTTACATAAACAGGATCTCAGGTATAGAAAAGAATAAACCTGAATGTATTTACACATACATATGTTCCTATATATATGTATATATTATATTTATGTTTTATATACTACATGCCTTATACACACACACACACATATATGTATATATATATATATGCATATGCTCCCTTTGCTCAATATTTTGTATTTTACTCTGTGCAAAAAAGAGCAGTATTTTCCACTTAAAATTTTAGTAATAACTTTCTACATGTAAAAATCATTAAAATGCTCAAATATTCCATTGTCCTTATTCTCTAGTTGAGGAGCTATATGCCTTCAGAGCTCAACTTTAATTTTGAGTTATTATGATCATTGCTAGTAGTTCAATTAACAAAAAGTTTCGGCTGCTGTGTTCCTGTCTATCTGCCAGAAAAAGAAAGCTCTTCCTCCTCTATTTATTTTTCTGATTCTTTCATGGTGTGCTGTTCATCAAATTAATTCTAAATAGAAAAAGTGATATAGAGATCAAAGGAAAATATTTAACTATATATCACCTGCGTGTTTTGAGAAAGAATGATTTGTCTTTAGATAAGTGTGGAAGTGTCTCCTTTATTTGTGCTGTCCAGAAATTCTCTAGTGTAATTTTCTAAGTTTCTAGGAAAATGATACTAAAGTTTATTGACATATTATTTTTTAACTGATTTTCTCCATGGATTGCTCACCAATATACATGCTATAAATTGGAAATAGTGAAACAAATATACTAACTACTTCACATATTCAACAATACAGGTGGCCATACATTATTTTCATTATGTTAACTGCCACTGATGTAATACTATAGATCCTGGAGTACTTAATAATTACATATTTGTATAAATTTATTAACTACCCTTTGTGTAACTTTTTATTTTCAGGAAAATGTGCTAACAGTTTTTATACTTTCTTCCTGGTTAGGTGCCCACATTCCCAATCCACTTCTGCGATTGACACTAATTGGCAAGTATTTTGGCAGCCACAGTGAGAAAACAAATGGCCACTGGACACAGAAACTATACATGGGACACCCTGCAGGTTAGGGCTAAAGTGCAATGAGTTAGACTCTATGCTGCCATTTGCATCTATTTTTACCAGGTGTCGAGAAATGAAGATTAGAGATTTCCAGGATGTCAATTAAAATTGCTCATACTTACCACTCCAAATAGAAATTTATCAAATGATAATGTCTCTGTGTATCAGCTAGAACTAATAACATCAATTAAAAAATTGAACAACTTCATGATTATCGTAAACATTATGTCACGTTGGAAATTATTTCTGGCAGACAATTAAGTGCCATTGTGATTAATTTCCACAAAAGCTGCTAAAAGGATACTTCCCGATCTCCTATATGTAAATCTCCAAATGGATAGGGTGTGCATTTCCTGGATAATGCTCTGGAAAAATCCAAGAGGTATCACATTGATCTCTAGTCTCTACAAAACTGAGATTTATTCTACAGGAGACTTTGTTTTTAAAGTGAACTTTTAGTCAAAGAAGACTTTCTTTTAGCACATTCTTTTTTTTGGGGGGGGGTGTTTGTTATTTATTTTTTTATAAAGACTATTTTTAACATAGTATATATAATATAGTACAGTGATACAGTAAATGATTCACAGGGTACTGAATTCAATAAAGGAACCTAACCTTTACCTTGAAGATCCTTCACATTCCTCCTACTCATTCATGCTGTCCTCCCTTCAGATATAGTAACCTCTTCCCTCATTCTCTTGACTTACTTCGTAATTTCTCCTTTTATCTCTGTTTTCTTACTGAGAACCCAGAGGGACACAATAATGAGAGTTAGAGATTTTTGGTTGCTTAAGAAGATACTTGAGTTTCTTCTTTATTTATATGTTTCTGTCTTCATGTCTCTCAAGAATTCCTCAATGGAAAGCAACTCTTAGAAGAACTCAATGGAGTTCAATGGAGCAGGGATAGAAAGGAGCATCTTGAATACAGAAACCCCTTTCAATGCTATTCCTTTGTAACAGGATTGGAATTGCCCTACTAGATGTCAGTAAACAGGATAACAGTAAAAACAACAAAGCAAGCAATTGGTTGTATCTTTTGGAGTTGTTGAACAGTAAGGTCCAACAAACCCCTAGTTTACAGGTTATTGCCATCTAGAACATAAATTGCCAGTAGGTGTCATCTTTATTTTCCACTAATTATAAACTTATTAATGACTTTTGATAAAACATATGTTAAATAAGAAAGATTGAAATTGCTGTTAAATTGTATAAAAGAAGAATGAAAACTAAGTGAGCAAAACTAAATGAAGTTTTACTGCTAGTGCATAATCTTGAATTTCAGAGGAACTGACCTAACATATTTATAAAATAACTTAACTTTTGTCACATGAATTTTACACATTTTAGTTGTCAGTAATAAGGAAGTGATTAAGTTTGGGGCAGTAACCTTCAGGACGTAGGTTGACAAAAATGTGTTTCCCAAAAAGTTATATTGATTAAATTATAGAATGCTGGCAAGCTGTTTAATATGATCCAAGTCTTGGAAGCTAATGTCCCTAAGTGAACAATACTGAACCCTTATAGTTTAGTCAAAATTACTTTACATTTATTAGGAAATATTTTTAGGCTTCAGGATGGGACTCCTGCAACTATGTTCTGTATGATGTTTCTTAATACAGTGCCTATGGTGAGGAGTGGCATTAGAAACCAAGATTGATCATTTTGATCTAAATTTTGGACACTGATGGTTTTATAAGATATTTTTTTTCATTAAAATGAAACTTATTATCAAAATATTACTATTTTTTAAAAAGTACAAGGAAATTAATATCTCTCTACCTGTATTTTAATTTTAATTAATATTCTAAGTAATTGGCAATGTGAATTACATATTAGCAACAACAGTTTGAAAAATTATGTTAAGTATAGGGAGGGGAAACACATACACACACACATACACGGACACAGATGTTTTCACATTACTGAATGCATAGACTTTTGTTTACTCACCTAACTGGTGTGCACTAGCACATAAAGAATGAATCATATTTTAGTTGTCTGAGGTAAGGTCTTCTACTGAATTCTCCTTTCAAAGTGCATTAAGTGTTAGCAATTTTCATGGGCACATAGAATCAAGAAAAGTGAAGATTTAGATATTTGTAGAAATCCTCATGTCTTTACCCGTGCTAGAAAAGTATATCTGATACTTCCACTTTGTTAGATCCTCTTCTTTATTTTTTCTTAAAGATTAAATTGAGCTCAGTGAATAAATTGTTATTGAGAATGGTTTGGGAGTGATACGTAAGAATTACTTAGAATATGGAAGAGCACTGGACTCAAAGATTTAAATTCGGCATTAGGAAGGCACTAGAAAATTAAATTAAAACAATCTCCATAGTTACAGTTTGTTTTAAGATTTTTTAAAAATGTTGTAGCATTCTATAGACCATGCAATTAACTAATCTAGATATGTACTGGAGTTTGCATGGAGAGGAAAGCATGTTTCTACTTCAGGCTGTGAGTTTGATTTTAATTATTGACAGAATTTAAATATCACTGAAACGCTCATTTTTGAAGGCTTGAACGCCAAAGCAGCGCTGCTCAGAGTGGTCTCCTTTCAGGAGTAATTAGACCAGGAACACTCTGAACTCATATGCAAATGGATACACTTATGATCTCACAGTTAATTGGTTTTGAGAGAGAATCTCTGCTTTTATTGTTATAAAAGTGAGCGCTCTTTTTTTTATTTACTAGCTCCAATGAGGTAAACAGTTTTGTTCTACGACACAAACCCTGTAATTACGTTCTTCTGTCTCAAAACAGGTGCACAAACAATGGTGCCAACTGATCATGGAGTAAAGCAATGGAGACAAGGAATATTTCTCCATTTAAATAGATTTTTCCCCACATATATTGTCTGTCACATCTGTGGAAAGGTAACATCACAACATTGAATCATTATCAAATTATTTTACATAAGATTTCTTTTGGGTAATATTGGAGCTTCTGATGTTTTTATCAGCTACTGTTATTTATTCTATTTGTAACATGGCATTTTGGAACTTAAAATTAGTGATTTCATATTTTTATAGTCAGAAATACAGGATCACATATAATTATTTATATAATGGAAAATTAAATTAACAGATAATTTGAAAAGGTCAGTGACTAGTAGAGTAGAACTGAAGATGAGAAATGAAATAGCCATTAATTTCCTTAGTTGATACCCTTCGTGCATCAAGTCAGCTTTAAATGGACACTAACGTTTCAAAATGATTAAACATAATATATTCTTGTTTTAGAATTTAAGGAAATTTTTAAAATGTTTGCAATAAGACAATTATTTGTTATAGTGAAACAGAGAGAGAAATTGGGATCCATGCTGAAGGTTTGAAAAGCAAAGCAGCCTGTCACTAGCTCTTACCTCTACCTTATTTCGAAATAGTAATCCTTTCTCCAGGAATCTCAGAATGAGAATCTTGCTGAGAGCTGTCTCCTCCCATTTTATATTCCCCTCTAGGACTAGGATTAAAAGTGTGCACCACTGGGATTACAGGCATGAACCATTTGATTTCTATGGCAACTAGTGTGTTACCTCTGCCTGGTATGTATGGCTGACCAGTGGGGCTGTTTTAATCTCTGATCTTCAGACAAGCTTTCTTTATTAAAATACAAATGAAATGCCACTACATTATAGGAGATGCTATTAAGTTTACCAAATAAAGAAAAAAAAAACTTAGGCCTATGAATTTTTTAGACTCTTCTGTCCTTTATTATAATAGTACTTATTAAGAATTAAGGTTTTAAATATATTTGAAACAGTAAGATGGAAGACATCCATGATGTAAGAACACAGTCTCAATTATGTAGTAAGCTGTTTGACATATGTTTAGATATGTGCGCTATAGAAAAGATAGTGATTAATTTAAAAAGTATAAAAATAAAGGACATCACAGAACCATATCTGACAACTTGACTTTCTTCTCAAATTATCTTTATTTTGAATGATTTATAGAATGTAGTCTACCTTCATCTATAAATGTTCAAATCCATTTTACTGAATCAATATATCCTATGCAAATGACATCATTAATATGTTATAACAATGCTATATTTTACATATAACACATACACCAGATTTTTGGAGGTATGTATTCGTCAAAGATACATATGTGAAGCTAATATTGTAGCTAGCATATTTCAGAGGTTCAATAAAGGAATGCAAAACATTTTTACATGTTGATTTTTGTGACACTTGAATACTGGATCCAGAAACTAAGGATCCGTATGACAACATTACAATCAAATAACCAAGTCAAGTACAAAAATTCAAGATTACTAAATCCTATTTCACACTTCAATTTTCTATGACTTTAATGAATGAACTATCATTTGAAAAACAAGATCATGTAAAAATTGAATAAGAGAACACAGAAACAGCATCAGTAGAGGTAGGTAACTGGTGGCAAAGATAATGTGAGAGTGGATGTAGTCCTACTGCATTTCTGACTGATTAAATGCACGTAGACATACCATCGATCTTAGTCTGCAAGCGGTGGAAAAACTGCTCTTGTCCAAATTGTGACTACTTATTTATTCAAGTGCTTTTCATATAGTCATGTTGATTACTGTGTGTTGTAGATTATGTGTACAAACTAGATATGGTAGCACATACCTCTAAGCCCAGTTCTAAAGGGGTAGACATAAATAGGTATTTATGGACAGTTTCTACAATATAGCAATTTCAAGGCTAGCCTAGGCAACATGAGACCCTGACTTAATTAAATAAGTGATAGAAAATAGATAGGTGATAGATAGATTATAGTTAGATGAGAGATAGATTAGATGTATGATAGATAGATGATGATGGATAGGTAGATAGATAGATGATAGATAGATAGATAGATAGATAGATAGATAGATAGATAGATAGATAGATAGATAGATAGATAGATAGATGATAGATAGAAGGTAGATAGATGATAGATAGATATATGATAGATGACAATAGGTAGACAGACAGACAGACAGACAGACAGACAGATAGATGATAGATCCAACAAATAAAGACTTAGCTGACCAACATGTTTTTCAACAGAATATTTATAGTAATATTCATATGATTAGGAGCATTGTTGGAAAGTCATAGAAAGACTGTAGGTTGTTAAGTAAGAGGCCTGTCTTTGCTCAATACAAGTTCACTTGATGTGTTCTGGTTTTTCTGGGTCCTCTCTTCCTGAGGATTCTTTTTGAAACCTGCTTTCTTTCACATCTCCCTGTTATTCTTTCTTCTTTCTGATTGTCCCTTTGGGTCCATTTCTTGTTTCAGGAGTTCTTCTACTAGGCACTAATCTTTCTTTTAACATCTTTTCTGTTACGGAAATGATCTCTTTGGGAAAAAAAAAATATGCTCAAGGGAGACAGTTCTTGGATTAGTAGCTTGCAGATGGAGCATGAGAGAGGAAGTAGGAAAAAGCAATGAAGTTAAAAGAAGAGTTTTTAAGTGCTTGGTTGGAATCAGCACACATTCGCAGGCTGCTTCTCCTTACAGTAACTTATATATCAAAAGCCACTCAAAAGCATGGTGGTGGGGGGGGGGAAACTTCATCTATGTTAAAATCATTTCAAAATTTAATGCTGATATTTAAGCATCATTTTTACTTCCTATCCTGTAATGTTACTTTGTTATATAATGATTAACTAATAATGTCAATAGTACTTAATTTTAGAACTTAAAAGTGTCTTTACATTCAATTTTTAAGATAAATGAAACTGTTTTATATATGTTTATAAAGATTTTATCACATTAGAAAGTGAATATCTGCTACACAAAGAGACTTTCAGGGAACACTAAAGGATTTTATACCTGTAACTAGCAAACAAAATAATATTTTTAACTCTGAATATTGTTATTTTCTATGTATTTGATTTAAATGCTTAGTTTAGTTAAAGTTGACATTAAAACATCTCTTCATTCTTGCCTGAAATTGTTGGCTATGTCTCTTCTGATTTTTAGAGCACCATTAAAATAAATCCAATTACAACTTTTTGTGTAATAGATTTTTTTTCATGTAGACATACTGGGACTAATTATTATTGAAGGATAATTTTACTTTCACATGGAAAAGGTCATAAATAAATAATAAGGAAACCTAAGCATTTCTAAGATAGCAAATTGACTTTGATAATTGATTGACGTTCAGTTGTTTCCTGTATTTCTGTATTCGGTGTTAGACTACTTTCCAATTTATAGAGGAAATTCAAAATAATATATGTAAGTGATTACATTCTATATGTAATACCACTGAAGTGTATTTAGATATTCTGGGACTATTTTACTCCTAAATTTGAAATACACAACTTTAATGAGGTATGTTGATATTTTCAAGAGTATTTAAACTTTAAAGCACATCGATTATTTTATTTTCTCATTAAATACCAGACAAAAACAAGAAATGGAAGGAAAGGTTAATTTTTCGTTTTGATTTACAAAAGAGTACAGTCAATAGCAGTGGAGAAGAGTTAGTGGCAGGAACATGAAACAGCTGATAACTTTGTGTCGAAGATGGTGAAGCTGTTAGCCTATTCACAGGAAGTTGAATTTAAAAAAAAAAAAACTCAAAAAGGGTATATTTTATTGGATCAAAACATGGCCAAGTTGGTCACATTATAAGAGACAGTTTGGTTTTTATTATTCTTCTCATTTTATAAACTGTTCTTAATAAAAAGGAGAAATGCTTACATATTTTTTATCTTTTCCTTGAAGAAAATGATCACTGATAGAATGATAGTTCTCGAAGCAGGTCCTCTGATTGAAATGTATCTTTTTAATTAATTTTTGATCAATAAGTTCTCATCATAATGCCATGTATTGCCAGTACATTGTTTTCTTTTTTCTTTAATTAGAGTAGTCTAATCAATAAAGAATTGGCACTTGTGTTTGAAGAGGCAATAAAAACCACTGAATTTGCCAGATATGTAAAAGTTCAGAACTCTCTATTTTAACAATTAATACTGAAAAATTAATGGTGCTTCTCTTTTCTGGATCAGAACTTCTTTCATCTAATAATGTCATACTAATCATAAAGGAATTCTTTAGGTAGTGAAATCACTGGAGAAAACATTAGGATAAAAATGATGCTGCAGATATAACTGAAATGTTCAGCATCATACAGCTTAATGCAGGGAAAATATTGTTTGGGAGTTTAAAATATATATTCCTGCAAGGACAGGCAGATTGACAAACATACATATGCCCACACCCTGTTTCTCACACACAGATGTAACATCATTGAATCAACTTTCAAACAGTCATTACTGTATTTTCTTGAAGGGTCTACTGTTTGGGAGATTACCTCTCTTCTAGGTATATCCCACCAAAACAAATTATGCTGTCTCATAATCTTTTAAATAAAAGTGTAAACAAGTACTGTCAGGAGTTTAGTGTTTTAGTATATAGATCAAGCACTTCTACACTGAAGCTTCTCCTGAACTGGATATAGGACTATCTAGAAGCTTAATGAACGAAACTGAAAACAAGCCATAGCTGACACAAGAATTGTGAAAGAATACTCTCATGCCTCTGCTAATGATGAGCATGACAGACTACAGAGGAATAATTGTGCTTGTGGTAGTCAAGAATTTTTTTCCATTTTGAAAACCTTTAATATTTATTTAATTGTATGTATTACATTAAATTGTATGTATATTGTATATATATTATCTGTCTGGATAATTTCCATAGTCATTATTATTATACTTTTTATCACAGAATAAAATTTACTTAAAAAGTTCTAAAATATAATTAAATTTAGTCATATTTTTTTCTACACATATAGCACTTTTAATTTGAAGAAGAGTTAATCATTAATATTCAAGTAGTTTGGAGTTTTATTATATAAGTTGTTGGATGTAGTGGACTGATAATACTTTATTGTTCGTAGTCTTTTCTGAACTTGGAAAATTTCTCATAAAGAGTTCCTAAAAGCTCTCAAGGTCCAGTAGAAGAGCAGAAGGAGGAAACTATGAGCAGGAAGTCAGAGGGTTTGGTCCATCCACTGAGACAGTGTGCCTGATCTAATGGGAGCTCACCAAAACCAGCTGGACTGGGTCTGAAGGAGCATGGGATCAAACTGGACCATCTGATTGTGGCTGACAATGGGACACACTAGAAACCAATGAAAATGGCATTGGGATTTGGCTCTACTGCATGTACTGGCTTTTTGGGAGACTAGGCTATTTGGATGCATAACTTCCTAAGCCTAGATGAAGGGGGAAGGGCCTTGGACTTCCCACAGGGCAGGGTACCCTGCCCTCTCTTAGGATGGAAGGAGGAGGGGGGAGGGTGAGTGAGGGAGTGAGAGGGAAATGGGAGGAGGGAAGGAAGTGGAAATTTTGAATGATATTATTTATAAAGCAATAAAAAAATAAAAAAAGAGTTCCTAAAAGTGATATTGGTTAAAGTTACGACAAATCTATCATCCTCAATTTGGAACGTCAAATATTCCAAAAAGAGGAAACATTTTATTGGATGCATTGATAGCACATAATGCAAAAAGGCATGATAATACTTTATTCCACAGTATATTATTTGTTAATAAATAAATACATAGAATGTAAACATATAGTGAATAAATGTATTTGTTGAATAAACACCAAAGTTTATTTTTACTTTTGACAGTCGATTTATGGGAAATACTGGTGGAGCTTTCTGGATTAATATTTTACACTTTTTATTTTTTAAATAAAAAATAAAACACACACACATAAGTTCCTGTGCCCACAAGTATCATAGTATGCTTTGATAATCCAAAGGACAATTTGTTTTGCTTTGGTTCACTGTAAGGGTCACAGAGATTGACCTTACTTCATCAGTAATAAAAAGTGTAAAATATTAATATAAATATATATTTAATATATATATTTAAGGAAATATATATATTTCCTTAAAGTCTGTCTATGCCTGTAAAATGAATCAATCAATGGGATAAGGCAAACACAGCTAGCTAAAATATTATAAATATTTATATAATATATAAACAAAAATGTAATACATAAAATGAAAGTTGAAGCCATATTTTTCTTTACTTTAGGGGAGGAGATTATAGAACGGTCATTTTAAGAGCTGCAGTCGTAGATTGCAAGGACTTAAACAGCTATGAGAGACTGGATGGGGACATAGCAAGAGCAATGCATATAGCACAGAACAGAAAAGAACTGACACTAACAAAAACTGAGATGTACTAGACAGTTCGGCTGGAAAAACAAAACTTGAGGCACATCATGTGGGCCTCATCCCACATGATAGATGCGTGTGTTTCTTCCCCATAGTTCCCTATTTTGAAAAGTTTGACCTTCTTCTGTTTTTAAAATGCATTTCTTGAATCTTGTTGCCATTTCCCTATTCTTCTCCCTTCAATAGTTCCATTATTTAAGGACAATCTGACAGCATCATGAAAACAAAACAAGTATATCTCTAATTTAGTGAGTTTAGAGAGAAGTAAAACAATTTGTATATTTCACTTTTGAGTATCTTGTTCTTTACTCTCAATTTACAACGTAGAGCACTCTAATACTTATATTGGAGAGTTTATGAACTCATTTATATGGTCCTTATTTTTTAAAGTTTCACTAATTATGGGTGAACTATGTTCTCGTGCATATATATATATATATATATATATATATATATATATATATATGCATAGTATAACAATTAATGGGGGTAAGTCCATAAAATTGAAGGAGATCATGGAGGAGTATATGGGAAGGTTTAGAAGGAAGAAAGAGAAGAGAGAAATGTAATTGTGTAATTGTTTTATTATCTCAAAAATAAAATTTACAGAGTGGATTGAAACAGAAGACAGCACAAGGGAAAATATACAAAGCTAATACTTTGGTTAAGAAATTTGGAAAGAATAACAAGTATGCCAATTAGTAGCATTTTAGCAACTCTCTAGAACATAATGAAAAAATAAAAATCCATGCAAAATGCAAGTATATTCCACAAACATGAAAATAACAAAAGATGTTTGTGCTGACTAATTTTATGTCAACTTGACACAAGCTATAGTCATCTGAGTGAAGGAAATCTCAATGGAGAAAATGTCTCCCTAAAATCATGCTGTAAACAGACAAATCTTTAGGACATTTTGGTTAGTGATTAATGAGGGATGGCCCAGCATATTGTGAGTGGGGACACACCTATCTGATAGTTCAACGCTTTTAAGGAAGCAATTTTAGCAAGCCATGAGGAGCACACCAGTAAACAGCCATCTTTCATATCCTCTAGGTTAGTTCCTTCCTCTAGGTTCCTGACTAGTGTGAGATCGTGTCATGACTTCTTAAGATGATGGGCGATTTGTGATTTGGAAATATCAGCAAAATAATCCCTTTCCTTCCGAACTTGCTTTGGGTCATGGTGTTTCACCACAGCAATAATAGCCCTAACTATGACAGTGTATAAATGGTACATTAATGAAATATTATCTGTCATTTAAAGATAAGCTTTTAAAATACTCAAAAGAAATGAAAATGTAATACTACATACTTGCCTCCACTGAAATTAAATGAAAAGAAGGTAAACTTGTAGTCTTTGGAATTTCACTCATGTCCTTGTTGCGTGATATTTACATCCACAGTCTATGTGTGAAAATATGATCGTAAACAACGATGAAACAGATCTGAGCAGAATCCTTGATGATAACTTAAGGTATTAACAAGCGTAGAGATTGGTGAAAGATGTAATCCTGTAATCCCTATCCCCATTCTATCTCTTCTCTGTTGTAATTAAAATTTGGGAATGCCATATTCTGATAGATTCCTTAAGCCTTGTAAGAGGGGTTCTCCACCATTTTTGTTAATTATTTTAATTCAATAAGATCTCTTTAAAGAACACAAAAACAAGGGAATGAAGACAGATTGATCAGTTTCCTTGAGATTTGTAATAGTTTGTTATAATTATCTATATAGCAGTTAAAAAGAAAAGAAAAAATAAAAGCGAAGCAAAAATGTCGACTCTAAAACATTGGATTTTGTGTCTCCTTACAGACATGGGCTATGAGTCACCATTGCGTTATCACATTCTCTCTTTCAGACCAAATCACACTCCACATGGAAGCTGAATGCAGTATTTAAGCTTGTTTGTAATATACTAGGAATTCAATTTTATTTTCTCCATCTGGTGTTACTTTTTATTCCCAAACCACAGTGTAGAGCGAAGCTGAACACAGTTGTGTGTGCTTTCTAAGTGGCCAGCATAATACGTGTGATAAAATCACAATGCTTGGCAGAGAAAAAAAAAAGGGAGTCCAATTGCCTTCATTCGAACTTTCCTTCCATTCAACCAGAAACACTAGGTGAGCTCTGAATTCAAAACACATCTCTGCCTGCTAATGCCTGAAGTGCAGTTGCGCTTTTTGAGGAACTGAATGCTTCCCCAGTCAACTCCCAAGTGCCTCGTTATGCTACTTCCATTTTTCTGAAACGAGGACCTTCTATTATGTAATGCATCTGTAGGTCATTAAAATGAAAGTTGGTAATTTCTGAGCACGGTGCTGGTAATAAGATTTACTTTGTTTTATGGATAAGTTTTTACTTAATTGCCCAGTTATTTCAGATGGATTTTCCAGAAATTGACTGTAAATGTTGTCCTTTGTTAGCAGAGCTGGTGTGACATTTAAGGAAGAAGTACGCAGACATGCTCAGAGACATGGCATCTCTAAACAGAGAAAAGCAGAAGCATTATGCTTGCAAACAACTAAGCAATGCTGGGGATTTATAAAAATGCTTTGTTTATATTCTGTTTTATCGAAATGCCTAACTCCGGGCACACGGTTCCCGGGCTCTCCTATGAACTTCTCCTAACCTCCCTGTACTTTGTTTATTAGCACAGGGATAACCAATGACCATGAGTTTCTCATTTAACATTTGGGAAGTTACTTGGCATCCATCTTCACTCATGTGAAGTTCATAACAAACAGATGAGGCAATGTAGTCTTTTCCATTACTTGATAATATAAAGAGTAAAAGAGTTGAAAAAATCATTTTATAGAATTTTAGTTTGTAAAGATTGCTCCATGAAAGTATTTCATCAATTAGCAAAATTGTAGATAAAAGTTGGATAATGAATTTTAAGGTTTTACTTTCCTTGCCTAAGATAGTCATTCTCAACTGCTGAAAATCTAGCCAACCATCTAGGGCTGAAGTAAAATAATTAATCTTGAAGGCAAACTTAAGAACCACCACTTTACTGATCAAGCATTATCCCTAATTGCATTCTAAATATTAGTCCTTATACTCATGGTTAAAAGACGTCCTTAACCTTCAACAAGAAAACTTCACTTTGCCAAAGTGACCACTACAGAAAAACCCAACCAAACAAAATAGAGAGATTTGGGGCCCTGTCACATCTGACATATCTACAAAACAAATTGTATATCTAAGGCTCAGAAAACATGGTCAGTGGGAAAGTCAGAAAAAAAAGTAAGAACCAGAGTCTGCTCTGAAATTATATCTCCTGGGAATTTCAGAAGCTACATATAAAGTCTCTCTAATCTGTCTGCCTACACATGAGCTGAGCAAGAACAACAACTGGCATGCCAAGGGTCATCAAGTACATCCTATAAGGCCTCAGCCTTACATAAAGAACTATAGGCAACCAATGAGCAATCAGAGCAGGAGGGAAAATCTTCCCTAGGGAAGAACAGACCAATTATCCAATACCAAATGGTTAGCCACGAAAACAGAAGTACAAGCAGCATAAAGACTGAGCCGGTTGTATTTATGTATTTATCAACATATATGTGAATTTACATATTTGTATGCATCAATAAGTAGTAAAAATAAAGGCCTTTGAATTAGAGCAGGAAGGGGTGTAGATGAGCTATATGGGAGTGACTGGAGAGAGGAGAAAACTAAAAATAAAAGCATTGAAATTTATATTTTAATTTAGAAAATAAAAATAATATTTTCCCTTTCCTGATAATTATTGATTACTAATAGATCATCAGTTAGGTGTGGGATTTTGTGACAAAAACATATCTTCACTCTATACTGACGTTTTGTCATTTTTTATGGAATAGCACAACCATCATGAGTTGGCATATGCAACTGCCCAGTTAGATCCAGGGAACACTGTTTCATTGCAATCATAAAGCTTCTCTGGCTCTTAGAACTTTTCCACTCCCTCTTCGGTGATTATCCTGAGCTTTGGAAAGAGGGGTGTGATATGAAAATCCCATTTAGGTCTGTACAATCCATTGTCACTTATGCTCTGCATCTCAATCAGCCATTGACAACCTAAGCTTCTTTGATATATACATATATACAATGGCAAATGCCCAATGAGGCCTGAGAGATGCACTAATCTATGGTGATTACAATGAATCATTAGGAGTTGGTTTGTTACTAGGACACTTCACTAGAGTAACAGTAGTAGGTTCTGCCCTAGGCCCTTTGCCTTATGTGTTCTTGCCCTGATGATGGTGACAGGTATGGGTTCCATCATGTGGAACAAGCCTTAAACACAATCAGAACGATGCCTTAAAAACTCACTCAGCAATTTGTTAATTGAGCAGCCAGTATTCTTTCCTTTCAGCTTTCATTCTCTGGATGATTCCACTCTTATGCAGTTAATTTGTTGTATTATTTTGAATTTGATTTAGCTTTTGGTAGAGAGATAGACACAAAGGCAAAACCAGATAGAATTTTTTTTCCCACGGGACGAGAAGGAATGGGAATGCAGGACACTCCGGACACAGCCGGCACGTTTCCTCTCTGTGACAGGATCGAACAACTCGGGAGAGACACGATCAATCGGACCCTGGAATCGAACCCGGGTTCTTGGGATTCGCAAGCGCCGCACTTAACAGGCTGAGCCAACGCTCAGCTCTCTTCAGATAGAAATCTTAAGCAAACATATAAATTACTTGCCAGACATCTTCAAAGAGTGAATGAGGTTTGGTGTTTGAAATAGAAAACTATACATTCAGTGTCCACAGCTTTGATTTGACACTCTGTGTTAGTATATGATATATAAGAGGACTTGGTGACATTTCTGTGAGGATATTAATATCGTGTTGAATAAGTGATAATGTAAGCTATGTATGTTAGATGTTCAGTGCATGTTGCCACTTAGGACTCTAATCAAAAAGAATAACTCTTTTGAAGGCAAAAAATTAATAATTGGAGGAGCTGCTTTTGAAAACTTGAATGTCATGTGTTTGAAGGTAATATTTAGTTTGTGTATACAGCCCCAGGAGTGGAGGTTAAAAGTTCAGATGCATCTGTTTCAAGGTAAAAATACAGATTCGGGTGAGAAAAAAAAATCTGAATCTTTTGATTGTACTCTATTCTGAAATATATCTATAAACATTGTTTTAGCTGTTATTATTTAAAGTATTTCTGGAGCAGTTTTTATGCATATTTTGATTACCAGGTTCTGTTAAGGAAAGAAAAGATGTTTTGTGTTGTTTCAGCTATCATAATGGAGTTGTTGCCTAGGACTTGTAGCTTATAAGTACTTGTAGCTTGTAAGGTTTTAGACATGAATACAGACAAACATTATGAGCACAACTATCAGAACACCAAGATGTAGGGGGCCCGTGTCTATATATTCTTGTTCAGTTGTCCTAGAGTTTGGAGCATGAATAAGTGTGTACTAACTAGCCCTTATCAGGTGGTTTCTAGTAGAGGCCAGAATGGAAAATCACTGCAACTAGTTTCTTCTTTAGAACCAGGGGCAGAAAATAAGTTATGGGGTCTGTTAGAGAGCTTTAGTCTATCATCAGTTTTACTGTTAGTTTAGACACATTGAGTAGTTTATGACTGCAATACTTTACATTATTATGCCTACTAAAAATTCTCTACATTTTCATCTTCTAAATGTTATTTTTTCTTAATAGTAACGGCATGTAAAGAACTCAAACTTTCACAGAAGAAGGTGGACTTAGTATCATGAAAGACACATGAAACCTTCTGAGTAATTATTCTGGAAGTGCCTGTTCTGAGCTAGTGAGGAGTCTAAGCACCTGATATGCTATGGTGTCGTCAAATGATCACTAGCACTCTCTTGCTGAAGAGTGAGGAACCATCCTCACTGAGATCATCACCAGAACAGCTTCTTGTCTCAATTCAGTTCTGTACATTTGGTCCCAGTAGTATTTCAGGAATGAATCGTCCATGATTTCTAATACCTACATCACTGTGACCCCAAACTTCTGACCCCCCTACTTCATGCTGACTTTGAATCTGAAATATTATTCAAATTGTTTAATCGTACTTACCATTCCTGATCAAACCTTATGGGAAGAAATATTCTTCCCCTCTGTTTTGAAGGTAAATTAAATGAGGCACAGATGATCCAGGAATTGTTTACTGTTATTTAATTGTCAGTAGCAGAGCCAAAATCTAGGCTGTATTTTTCCTGGCTCCTGATGGAATACTATCCACCAGATCATTGCTGACTTTCTAGTAATAAAAACACTGAATTGAGACATCTGTTAAATATTGTACATGACAAATGTTCATACAAGCACTCTCTGGCTTAATAAGAACATTTTTATCACTAATATTCTTCAGCATGCCTTGTAGAAGCAATGGTATATATATTATGTATATATAATAAATACTCAATTAGTTTCTCATTTTCTCATTTTACTAAAGGTAATTAATAGAACATATTGCTTGTAAAGTACAGAGAAAGTAGTCTGATGGTCTATCTTGAACTAAAAAACTGATATTGGGGATTTATTAAGGCATCTCTTCTATGAAAGAAAGACATAAACATATACCTTACTATTATGATAGGCAATCTTAAGTACTCCGAAGAATCAGAAGTTCACAGTTTAAGAAAAAAAAACTTTTGCTTGGTGAGATGAGCGTCAAGAACTCAGATCCATTGATGTTGCACGCTGATCCCACTTTCAAGCCTCCTCTGTAAATTTCTGACATAGATTTGCAATGTATATCTCATTCTTTCACTCAGAAAGCAACTGTGTCAAAAATCGCCTGCACTGTTTGTGATGGGATGATAATTGTGCTGTCTCTCAACTTCCTTCCCACAATGATCACCTCAACTAAGCTTTTGAAAAACCAAGTGGAGATTTTTGTGTAGAACTTTCACTGCTTGTAGACCAAGCATGTGGCATTATAAAATAGTTTCTTTTCTTTGAAAACATAACACAGAGAAGGGGTGAAAGAAGGCTGATTCCTTTTATGTTATAGATTTTTCCAGCTCCTTCCAAGAATGACTGAACAGTAATTACAACATCTTTTTAAAAACTAAAACAACAATCTCATTTGAGAAACTGACTGAGCCTCTTACAAATGTGTATAATTGGTAAATTATTGGATGGAAGCACATATAAAGTAGCTACAGTTGATCAATAATGTCATTTCTTAAGAGAGAAGGAGTCCTTGGTGGAAGATGTTTCTTTTTTATAGCCTTTTGGGAAGCATTATCCTACCTTTGGGGAACAGTTGGTTCCCTATCTTGTAGGCCTTTATTTTCTCCAGGAGCAAGAATTTTGTAGCAAATCAGAGATGAGCTCTAAGTTATTCATTTCTATAAGGTTCTCTGGAGGAAAGTGAAATCTTCATTTCACATTTTTTCCATAAAATCTGTGAACACCTAAAGCTCTCAATAAATGTCTGTCAATACTGGGAATAAAGAAAACAGAGATTAGTGCTATACGGAACTTATATTTTGACTAATATACATTTCTAAACAAATTTAAATTTTATTATAAACTTTTATTTGAGTAAGCACATAGGCAAATTATAGTTGAGTGCTACATCCCTTCGCAGGTGATGGAATTATTTGGAAAGGGTTAAGAAGTGTGGCCTTGTTGGGGTAGATGTGACCTTACTTGGGGAGGTGCGGCCTTGGTGGAAAAGGTATTTGATATTGTGGGCTTTGTGCTTTCATTTTTTTCATTATTTTATTTTATTAAATTATATAATTTTTACAAATTTTCACCTCCTCCCCTCCTCCCATTTCCCTTTCCCTCCCCCTATTTTTCCTCCCCCTCCCTCTTCAGTCCAAGAAGTAGTCAGGGTTACCTTCCCTGTGGGAAGTCCATGCCAGTCTCAGTCTTTCTTTTCTGCCTGCTATCTGTAGATCAGGAGGTAAAGTTCTCAGTTGCTGGTCCACTGCTATGTCTTTCTGCTCCACACTTTGATGATAATATTGATTAACCCTCTGAAACTGAATGTAAGCACCTAGTTAAATGTTTTCTTTCAAGTGAATTACATTGGTCATGGAGTCTCTTCACAGCATTAGAAAAATAACTAAAATAACATGCTATTTTATAAATTTTTAATATTAAAGGTAAGATGCTATATTATAAAACAAAGTATAAAGATTGGATTATTAATATATTTTGGACAAATATACACGATGAAATATATATTGAATGTAATCTCCAATTTCATTCCTTCTATAAGAAAATAGAAAGCTACTGAAGAATGTTTCCTTATAATGCCAGAAGAATTGTCTAGATCTTGAAAAGGATTAGGGAAAAATTCCCTAAGTTAATGTAAATAAACAAGAACACTATTAAAAAAACATAATGCTGTGGGATGATCTTTTTGTATGATGTGAATATGTATTCCTCTCATTGGTTAATAATAAAAGCTGTCTGACCAATAGCCAGGCAAGCTAAGATGAGGTGGGACAATCAAACTGGGAACTCAGATGAGGACAAGCAGACTTAGGGATATGCCAGCCAGCTGCTAAACAAGCAGGATATGTAGAAAATGAGGGGAAAAGCCTTGAGTCATGAGGAAAAACATAGACATATGGGCCAAATTCAATTTAGGAGTTAGCTAGTAATAAGCCTGAGCTATTGGTCAAATATTATTAAATAATATTAAGCCTCTGAGTGTTTATTTGGAAGTGACAATGGGAAATGGAAGGACAGACAAACATTTGTTTTCAAAAGAAAAAGAAGTGTCTGCTTATTTATTATTTTTCCAGTGCTAGAGACTGAAATGGGCCTCATGCATCCAAGCTGACTGGTCTACTGTTGGACTCTGATCTCAGTCCATTGCCTAGTCATTAGTGATATTCAAGAGTATTGCAGCTCTTCATGTCTCTTTTCCTTGAAAATACTTTGATTTTTTTTCTTTTTATTAGAGTTGATTATAAATATTGGCGATACATTTGGGAAAATAAGGAGGTAGGTAAAAAATCTAGCCTGTTAATTATCTTGATAAATGTGCAATACCTACAGTCCACGAGATGCTAGAGATCAGAACTAGGCAAGGACAATGAATATTGGCCAGGTAACAATAAGTGATATAATTCCTAACTGGAACATGGTCTTAGAGTTGATGCTGTGACACTTCAGAGTGAGGCCAACATTATAGTTGAATTTAAAAGGAAATATAAGATGAGTACTTGATACAGCTCCAAAAGGTTGACGTTGTTCTTTTTAGTGTGAAGCCTAGTCTGCTGTTTTCCTGTCATGATGTTTTTACTATGGGTCTGAAAATAGGAGTCGCTGTGAATAACTAGCAGCACCTGCATAACACTGAAAGACAAGGAAACAAAAGACTATTTATTTGATATTTTGTGGATATAAAAGATGGATATTAACATACTTTTATTTAGCACCCCATTCTATTCTGCAGGTGTTAAACCAGCATATATTTATACTTTGTTTTAATAATGACATAGAGATAATGAATTATTGAGAAATATTTGATGAAGTTAAAAAATATTTAGGATGCCAAAGTAAAGGTGCAACAACAACCAAACACTTTAATTTTTTAAAAAGTTCATATCCAATGAAGAATATTGGATGATCTTTGACTATACAAGAAAATGAGCTTTTTCTGAAGATTGTTTTTCTTTTAATTTCTGTCTAGTTCACACCACAAGGGTCTAAGAGCAAAATCATCCTGAGTTTGGTCAGAGTTCTAAAAGAGTCACACAGTTGTACAAGAACCCTAAAAAAATAACTATATGTCTGATTAAGTTCTAATTGTAGAAGATTAGGAGTTCATTTAATATTTTAGCATATACTTTATTAGAGATTATCAACTTAAGAACTGACCAGGTCCATGGTGGTACCTGCCTTTAATATCAGCATTCAGGAGGCAGAAGTCAGTGGATCTTTATGAGTTTGAAGCCAGTTCCAAGATAGCCAAGGCTACACAAAGAAACCCTGTCTCAAAAAAAAAAAAAACAAAAAAAAACAAAAAACAAAAACAGATAGATAAATAGATGATAGATAAAATTTTTTGAGACTAGACGGTAAAATGCCAATTAACCCAATTAAAAAATGGGACGCTGAACTGAACAGAGAATTCTCAACAGAAGAAGTTCGAATGGCCAAAAGACACTTAAGATCATGCTCAACCTCCCTAGCTATCAGGGAAATGCAAATCAAAACAACTTTGAGATATCATCTTACACCTGTCAGATTGGCTAAAATCCAAAACACCAAAAATAACCATTGTGGAGAGGTTGTGGGGTAAGGGGTATACTCATCCATTGCTGGTGGGAATGCACACTTGTTCAACCACTTTGGAAAGCAGTGTGGCGGTTTCTCAGGAAATTCGGGATCAACCTACCCCAGGACCCAGCAATTCCACTATTGGGAATCTACCCAAGAGGTGCCCAATCATACTACAAAAGCATTCGCTCATCTATGTTCATAGCAGCTTTATTTGTAATAGCCAGATCCTGGAAACAACCTAGATGCCCTTCAGTGGAAGAATGGATGAAGAAACTGTGGAATATATACATGCTAGAATACTACTCAGCGGTAAAAAAACAATGACATCTTGAATTTTGCATGCAAATGGATGGAAATAGAAAACACTATTCTGAGTGAGGTAACCCAGACCCAAAAAGATGAACATGGGATGTACTCACTCATAATCGGTTTCTAGCCATAATTAAAGGAAATCGAGCCTATAATTTGGGATCCTTGAGAAGATAATAAGAAGGTGAACTCCCCAAAAAAAGATATTGTAATCCTCCTGGATATTGGAGGTAGACACGATCGCCAGGCAAAAATTGGGAACTTGAGGGTTGGGCGAGACGGGGCCAAGGGAAGATGGGGAGAGAAAAGCGTGAAGGGGAGAATGCGGGGAGCTCGGAGGAATGGGATGCTTGGGATACAGGAAGGGTGGATATGGGAGCAGGGAAGCATATATCTTAATTTAGGGAGCCACCTGAGGGTTGTCAAGAGACTTGCCTCTAGAGGGGTTCCCAGGTTTCCAGGGAGACGCCCCCAGTTAGTTCCTTGGGCAGCTGAGGAGAGGGAGCCTGAAAAGGCCAGTTCCTATAGCCATACTGATGAATTTCTTGCATATCACCATAGAACCTCCACCTGGCGATAGATGAAGAAAATGACAGAGCCCCACACTGGAGCACCGGACTGAGCTCCCAAGGTCCTGATGAGGAGCAGAAGGAGAGAGAACATGAGAAAGAAAGTCAGGAACGTGAGGGGTGCGTTCACTCATGGAGACAGTGGGACAGAACTAATGGGAGATCACCAACTCCAGTTGGAATGGGACTGATGGATCATGCGACCAATCCTGTCTCTCTGAATGTGGCCAACAGTGGGGGCTGACTGAGAAGCAAAGGACAATGGCGCTGGGCTCTGATTCTTCTGCATGGACGGGCTCTGTGGGAGCCTTCTCAGCTTGGTCTATCACCTTCCTGGACCTGGGGGGAGTTGAGACCTTGGTCTTAGCATAGAGTAGGGAACCCTGATGGTTCCTTGGCCTTGAGAGGGAGGGAGGGGAGGTATGGGTGGAGGAGAGGGGAGGGAAGGGGGAGAAGGAGGGGAGAGAAGGGGGAGGAGGAGGGGAGGGAAGGGGGAGGAGGAGGGGAAGAGATGGAAATTTTTAAATATAAAAAAATAAACCATGAAAAAAAATTTTCTCTAACCTAAATTTTTTCTGAGAAAAATTATAGAAAGATCTGATGTTTTCTAATAAGTCTGCTATTTATTATGTATAAAATATTCTGTGTGTATGCCTGCAAGCCAGAAGAGGGCACCAGACCTCAGTACAGATGGTTGTGAGCCACCATGTGGTTGCTGGGTTTTGAACTCAGGACCTTTGGAAGAGCAGGCAATGCTCTTAACCGCTGAGCCATCTCTCCAGCCCCTAAAACATTGGTTAATTTAATGAAAAAAGTGTTTTCACTCTGGTGTAGTAAACATACTGCATTATAGTTTTATTCACATATTACAAACAAAAGTTAGATTTTGTAGACAGAAAGAAAAAATTAATCAGGTTTATTAACTCTTTGTGAACAGAATACTCTCTACTGACCTGAAAAGATGAATGGAGATAAGGATTTTTGCCAGGGAGTTGATTAAGCACTTGGAGAGCCTTTATTTAATGATCTCATGAATCCTCATAATATTCCTTATGAAGCAGGTGGCAAGTAGCATTAGTCCTGTTCACATCAAAAGAAAAAATGGGGCTTGAAGTTCTTACAAAATTTCTATGTGGATATTGAGAAATGTATGTTTCCCTACAGTGTGGTCCATGGTTTTATATCACTATATACATGTCATAGTTATCCTATAAATGATAGGACAGGGCAGGACACCCAAGTCTTTAGGCCCTCCATGGTATGGCAGAAACCTAGGCCTCTTCCCCTGCCTGCCTCTGCTTATCTAGTCAGTTAGAAGGAGAGTTACTGGGTCAAAAACAAAGAGGTTGACTAATGGAATCAAATTGAAGACCTGGATATTAATCCACACACCTATGAACAACTGATTTTTTTTTGACAAAGAAGCTAAAATTATACAATGGAAAAAAGAAAGCATCTTCAACAAATGGTGCTGGCATAAATGGATGTCAACATGTGGAAGAATGAAAATAGATCCATATCTATCCCTATGCACAAAACTCAAGTCCAAGTATATTAAAGACCTCAATATAAATCCGACCACCCTGAACCTGATAGATGAGAAAGTGGGAAGTGGCCTTTAATGCATGATCGCAGGAGAGCAATTCTTAAATATAATACCAGTAGCACAGACGCTGAGAGCAACAATAAGTAAATAGGACCTCCTGAAACTGAGAATCTTCCGTAAAACAAAGGATACAGTTAATAAGACAAAAATGTAGCCTACTGAATGGGGAAAGACCGTTACCCACCCCCTCATCAGACAAAGGACTGATCTCCAAAATTTATAAAGAACTCAAGAAATTGGACATCAAAATTTCAAATAGCCCAATTTAAAAAGTAGAAAGAGATAAAATCTCCTGAGTAAATTGGGAGCATGGAGACTTTGTGGGAGGGTTGAAGTGCAGAGGGGAGAGGCAGGAAGGGGAACAGAGAAAAATGTAGAGATCAATAAAAATCAATTTAAAAATGTAAAAAAAAAATGGTGTATAGAAATAAACGAAAAATTCTCAACAGAAGAATCTCACATGGTCAAAAAATACTTTAAAAAATGTTCAACATCTTAGTCATCAGGGAAATGCAAATCTAAACAACTATGAGATACCAATTTACTCCTATCAGAATGGCTAAGACCAAAACCACCAATGACAGCTTATGCTGGAGAAGATGTGGAGTAAAGGGAACACTCATCCATTGCTGGTAGAAATGTAAATTTGTACAACCACTTTGGAAATTAGTATTGTAGTTTCTCAAAAAATTGGGAACCAACCTACCTCAAAATCCAGCAATATCACTCTTGAGCATATACCCCAAAAATGCTCAATCATACTACAAAGACATTTGTTCAGTTATATTCATTGTGACATTATTTGTAAAAGCCAGAACCTGGAAACAACCTAGAATCACCTCAAATGAAGAATGAATAAAGAAAATGTGACACATTTACACATTAGAGTAATACTCAGGGTAAAAAAAAAAATGATATCTTGAAATTTGCATGCAAATGAATGCAACTCAAAAACACCATACTGAGTGAGGTAACCTAAAGCCCCCCAAAATTAAAATGTTATGTACTCATTCATAAGTGGGTACAAGCTATAAACAAAGGATATTGAGCATATAGTTCATGATCCTAGAGAAGCTGGGTAACAAGGTGAACGCTAAGAAAGACATATATAAATTCACTTGGAATTTAGAATAAGCGAGATTGCCTGACAAAATTGGGAACATAGCAGTGGGGAGATAAGGGAGGGCCGAAGGGGAAGAGGAGGGGAAAAGGAGAAGGGTGAGGAAAACTTGAAGGAACAGGATAGTCGAGATGGAAGAAGGACAGAGATGAGAACACGGAAAGAGATATCTTGATTGAGGGAACCTTTATGGGGCTGGCAAGAAACCTGTCTCTAGAGAAATTTCCAGGAATCTACAAGGATGACTCCGGCTAAGACTCTAAGCAACAGAGAGGGAGCCCAAACTTGCCTTGCTCTGTAGTCAGACTGCTGGATTTCTTAAATATTACCATAGAACCTTCATCCAGCAGTTAATGGAAACAGAGGCATCGAAGCACTGGACTGAGCTCCCAAAGTCCAGTTGAAGAATGGGAGGAGTGAGAATATTAGCAAAGAGGTCAAGACCATGATTCAGACACCCACTGAAACAGCTGATCGGAGCTCACCAACACCAGCAAGACTGGGAAGGAACAAGCATAGGACCAAACTAGTCCCTCTGAATGAGGTTGACAGTTGTATGGCTGGAGAGACTGAGAGGACACTGATAGTGGCACCAGAATTTATCTCTATTGACTGTAGGTTTTTTGGGGGGAAACCTATTTTCTTTGGATAGATATCTTGCTCAGCATACATATAGTAGGGAGGGCCTTGAACCTTCCCCAAAACAATGTGCCTTACCATCTCTGGAGAGTGGGTAGGGGGTTGAGTGGAGGTGAGGTGGAGAGAAAGGGAGGAAGGGAGGGAGTGGGAACTTGGATTGGTATGTATCATGAAAAAAGATAGTTTGGTTTTTTTTTAAAAAAAATAAAAATAATAAAACAAACAAAACAAAAATCGTCAGATAATAAAAGAGTGGAGGTGCAAACCTGTGACATTTGTTCATTCCACAATAATAATCTATCCATATGATTAGCCTCAAGTTGCTTTTGATAAATTATGAAGGATACAGGAAGCGAGAGTTACTGAGGAACAGAATTTTAGCCCATGTTAGCTCACATGAGACTAAAACATCCTGAAATCCTCTTCTGGGGAGTTTCTTCCTGTCACTCTGCAAGCTGTTTGCTGCATCACAATAACCATTGTGTGCTCAGCACAGGATGTGTGTGTGTGTGTGTGTGTGTGTGTGTGTGTGTGTGGTGTGTGTGCATGCACATGTGTCTTAAATAAAGTAAACAATCTGTGCAATGGTTTACCTCCATTTAAGAATTCTATATTTATTGTTAGTAAAAATGGTTCAAATTTTAAATCTCATGTGTAATTCCTTTTGAAGTGGCAGTATTGCTGTTTCTACAATTGCAAATGCAAATAAATATTTTTTCTTAAAGAAAAAATGATAAGAAAACATAAAATACCAGCCCTTATTAGATTTTTAGTGATGATAGTATATTTGATTATTTATTTATGTGTCTATTAAGTTTTTCTGATATGAGTTCTCAGAATGCATCCCAAAGTGGCTTCAAACTCTTATCTTTCTTCTTTCCCCTACGTGCTAGAACTGTAGGCCAAGCCAATCTATCTTTGTCAGTCTTGAGAGAATATGTGTAATATTTCATTTCATCTATGCTTAATATATGTATGTATTGTTGTATTGTGATAGAACATAAAGCAGGATTTATCATGGCTTTTTCCTTCTATTAATTTATACATTTAAGATGAGATAAACAGATTTGGTGATATTTTCATAAAGAAAAATATCACAAAATCTCCCAACTTTGCTTTATTAAGAGGAATAATCTTATTGTCTTCACTGAAATCATTAATCTAAATAATATGGCTTGTGTAGTGTACCCTATTATGAAATTCTATTTAATAATAATTTTAATTTATTCTTTCGGGATTTCTTCGACTTACACAATCTGTTTTGATCATTTCCACTTCGCCCTTGTCACGTCTACTCTGTTAGGACTCCTCACACACACAAACACCTCCCCATTCCAACTTCATGTACTTTTTCGCCTACTCAATGAGTGCTCTGTATATACATAGGCAGGAGGCCATTCACTTGAGCATGGGAAACCTACTAGGAGCCACACCCATAAATAAAGATCACTCTTCCTTCCCCAGTAACCATTAGCTTCTCGTAGCTCCTCAGATAAAGGCCTGTCCTTCTTTGCAACTTCCCATCCCTGCTGGATAGTAACTGCCTTGATCGTGTGAAGATTTTACGCACATAAGCAATTCCACTATTTGTTCCTGAGTATGTGTGTCCTCATTTGCAATTTCCCATCCTTGTTCGGTATTAATTGGCTTGATTTTGTGAAGGTTTGTGCAGCTAAGCACTACTACTGTAGGCTTCAAAGTGTTATAGCCCTATCATATTCAGGAGGAACTGTTTGGTACCAATAATCACTGATCTCTAACTCTTACAAATTTCCAGATGCTCCTACAGTGATGACCACTAAATCTTGGGGATGGGAAGCATGTGAGCAAAGAGAATTATAATTTGAGCCTAAGCACTCCATAATCAGTTCTCTGCTCATTGGCCTCTCATGAGTCTGTATGAGTACAATACCCAGTACCACATCCTTTTTCTAATTAAGGTCGAGAGCTGCACTAATATATGGGCATACGGGTAATTATTGCAGAAGGACATTTGAAATTATATCCTTTTATCAAAGTAAAATGTTTTCCCTTTGGAACTATGACCACCTTAACTATGGATTCCAGCATGGGTTTAGAGTACAAGACATGAGATTAGGCTGGGAAGTAGACCTTAAATACAACTACAAAAAATAATAATAACAGCTTTGTTATCCCCATAACATTCATGCCACTGTTTCTCCAATTGGCATCTCTTTACAAGATGGGAAATACAGTAGAAATGAAGAGTCATGATGGATATAGGCCTTGACGACTTGTCCACAGCCTTTATAGCGTGTTCAAGCACTCTAAAATCTAGCCAGCAAATAAAGGAGCTTCCAGGTTGGTTCCAATGTTGGAACCTTGTCGGTTCCTTGTCCTGCGACCAAAATATGTCTTTAATAATAGCCTGTACATCAGTAGGGAGACAAAAGCAATGACTGTAGTGAATATTCTGGGAGAATCTCTAGAATACTCTGACTGGCAACTTAAAAGAAGATTACCCATACCTGGCACTGGAAATTTGTTTGATGACCCAAAGTGTCTTTTTGTTTTTCCTGATCATTTTCCCAGAGACTCCTGCAAGGGGTATTCCATGAAAATGCTAAGATTTGTAAGAATGGCTATAGAAAAGGTCAAATGTTGGTGTCTGTAGAAAACATAGCTATCCTAGTTAGGGTGTCTATTGATGCTACTAAACACCAAGACAAGAAAGCAAGATGGGAACTATAAAGTTTATTCATCTCACACTCTCATATTGTTTCTCGTTATTGAAGGAATTCAGTAAAGGAACTCAAACAGGTTACAAATCAGGAGGCAGGGTTAATGAAAAGGTCATGGATTGGTGCTGCTTACTGACTTGCTTCCCCTTGCTTGCTAAGCCTGTTTTCTTATAGAACGCAGGGCGCTCAGCCCATGGATAGAACCACTCACAATGGACTTGGCTCTCCCCCATCAACAATTAACAAAAAAGTGCCTTATACAAGGATTTTAAGAAAGCATTTTATCAAGTGAGATTCCCTCCTTTCAGATAGCTACAGTTTGTGACCCACAAGCTGACACAAGATTAACCAGCACAATAGTTAAAATATCAGAAAAACAGTGGTTATGTTTGTAAAAGAAAAGAAACGGTGAGTAGTGTTACATTATAGTGATTACATCTAAAAAGGACATACAAGGTGTTAGAAAATAAGACTGATACTATATTAACTATTTGTAAATGAATCTATATCTATAACTGTATTATCAATAAAACTTAATATTGAAACAGGTAAGAATGATTAACTGCTAGGTGCATATGAGTTTTTCTTACATTAACATTTTGTTTCCTTATGTTTGTTAAATTTTAGAAATCATTTTGTAGAAATAGAGAATAAAAACAAAGAATGTATCTGGGCTTAGGGCACTGAATCTCCGTTTATATTTTCTCTGTGAATATAAGAAACTTCCAAACTCATCACACTTCATAACCCTTATGTATTAAAATGACAACTCTAAATATTACTTATATTGCAATAAAGCGTCAGTGCAAAATGCTCACTAAGCATTTGCTACCAGACCTGGCAAGTTAGTATTAAATTATTTGTGCTTAAGTTACAAAAAAATTAAAATATTTAAAAAAACTGTAGAAACTGTTTATAGTTTACTAAATGTTCTTGTTACAGTATATTTTTTAATGTAATTTTATGTATGGCCAGAGGGCACAAAAATTTAACCGGGGTTCTTGTGAATGCTAGATTAATTTTACCACTTGGTTTTATTATCAGCCTTTTAGCATATAGTTTATGACAATAAGTGAAGAACTATTCTCTAATATAAGTTGTTGGAAAATCTTTTTTTCCTAAAGAATATATGTGTACTTTTGCATACATTAATAGATAAATTATGGATAATTCCAAGTAGATTATTCAATGCTTATATAAAAGAGAATGTTCTAGGTAATAAGTGTTTATGTAAGACCTTGAAGGGTTTAAAAAGGAGATACAGTGTGCATGCAGTTTGTTAGAGAGTTAATTCTTGGATACAATGTAGAAGGAGGGGAAACACTTACCTCACCTGTCACCAATTCTTCTACATAAGTACTATTCAAATTAGACCAGAAAGCAGGCCTTAAGTTGTGATTCTACTCACATCCTTGTCGTTATTTTGCTTTCCTTATTCCATGCTTTTGATCATTTTTAAGGGCCTGACTGTACTTTCTCTATTATATATTTCTATAGAATCGCTATGTGTTATTAGTATCAGATTCAAAATAGTTTTCCTTCCATCTATATTCATATTTTAATATCTGAAACAGCAAATGTGTTTTTCTTCTTCTTTGGAGCCAGCACTGCGTTGGCACTCAGTGAATAATAAATCATCATAATAAATGAGATGCTTAGGTTCTTGCAGGGCTGCTCCATTCTGGCGTGGATATTCTTAGTGGGTGTGTATATCTTGTTGCGTGTGTCACTACAGCTAATTTAAGGAGACTACATGTGTCTTCAGCAAGAAAAAAAAACTGGTGATTTAAATAAACCTGTAAACTCTGAAGATTATATATAAGTCGCTTGCTTCCCTGCTTCTTTCCTGTCTTTCTGTAAGTAGTGTCTCAGCATCTCCCATCTCTAGTTCCTACTTTATAAAATCCTTTGTTAAAGTTCTGATGAGGAGCAGAAGGAGAGAGATCATGAGAAAGTCAGAACCATGAGGGATGCGTTCACCCACTGAGACGGCAGGACAGAACTAATGGGAGACCACCAAGTCCACTTGGAATGGGACTGATGGAACATGCGACCAAATCGGACTCTCTGAAAGTGGCTGATGGTGGAGGCTGACTGAGGAGCCAAGGACAATGGCAATGGGCTTGGTCTCTATGACATGGACGGGCTCTGTGGGAGCCTTGTCAGTTTGGTTGCTCACCTTTCTAGACCTGGAGGGAGTTGGGAGGACCTTGGACTCAACATAGTGTAGAGAACCCTGATGGCTCTTTGGCCTGGAGAGGGAGGGAGTGGGAGTATGGAAGGAGGGGAGGGGAGGGAAGAGGGAGGAGGAGGGGAGGAGATGGCAATTTTTAATAAAAAATAAATAAACTGGAAAAAAATAAAATAAATAAATAAAACAAAAAATGAACAAAACCAACCAAATTTGTAGCTGTAGCTAGGTCTTTTTTTGTTTGTTTTCCTCAATCCTGTTATAAATATTTTTTTGGTGTGTCGTAGGACCATGTTATATAGCAGTGATTATTTCTAAGTCATTCTTCATTTTAGTTTTCTAAAACTTTTACTCTGCAAGACGATAACAACTTTATTCCACAAAATAAAATCCAAAGGCATAAATAATATATAAGGAATCACATAATAGGGCTGGAGAGATGGCTCAGAGGTTAAGAGCACTGACTGCTCTTCCAGAGGTCCTGAGTTCAATTCCCAGAAACCACATGGTGGCTCACAACCATCTGTACTGAGATCTGGCACCCTCCTCTGGCGTGCGGGCATACATCGAGGCAGAATGTTGTATACATAATTAATAAATAAATCTACAAAAACTCCAAAAATGTTTAAAAAAATCACATAATATTATATAATATAATTATAAATTTATAATTGCATATGTATATATTTATATAAAATATGATATATACATAATAATAACTCTATGCCGCATTATTTTCCTCTGACCACATTAAGAAGTAATAGCAAAGAAATTTTATTTTACCCCACTCAATTACCTTGCTACTTAAAATTATAAATAAGAAACATCTTGAAATTCCATTATTCAGAATGTTTATGTCATTGGTTGTTAACTTTGAAAGAACACATAAACATTTGGTAAAATATGAAGAGAACTAAGACAATCTCTGCAAGAAATAAACCTATATGATTAATTTTATAAATATATATATACAATATCCTAGATGTTTGAAATATAAATACAATAAAATAATTGTGAAATATATTTATCTATGTATTCAAATACACATATGACCTCACAAGTTGATCTTATCAAAGATTTTTTATATTGTGTTTCTAACAATTACAAACACAGATGAATACTGTGAATTATTAATAACCTATGTACCAAAGGTGGTATTGCTATCAGGGATATGATATGAGCAGCTGTTGAAAAAATCTATACCAAATATACATAATGTTTTTTGTGTTTGCATGATTTTTCATTCCTGGAAATTTCTGTATAGAAAAAATATATAAATATAGATATTTATATATAAATTCTAGTTAATTAAAGTTTCATAAAATTGTAGACACCATTTTTTCATGTTATTTTTCACTTAAAATGTGATTGTTTGTACATGCATGTGTAAAGAAAAACATGATGAACCTCGGATTTATTTTTTTTTTATTTTATTTTTTTTTTTTATTGGTTTTTCGAGACAGGGTTTCCCTGTAGTTTCTAGAGCCTGTCCTGGAGCTAGCTCTTGTAGACCAGGCTGGCCTCGAACTCAGGGATCCGCCTGCCTCTGCCTCCCGAGTGCTGGGATTAAAGGCGTGCGCCACCACCGCCCGGCCAAACCTCGGATTTTTGAAAGCAGAAAAAGTTACGTTGGTGAGTTTAGGCCAATTACTAGACAAAACATTTACTGGTAGTACTGGTATTAATTTGTGTAGCATCTTGTATATTTCAGTCAAGATTCCTAACACTTATATGTATATGCTTTATAATGTCACCATCCTAGTACAAGACTTACAAAATTATTTCAACATTTGAGAAAGAGAAAGATCAGAAAGAGAATCTCGAAACAAAATATTTTATTCAAAATTCTTACAGCATAGCAATTACTAAAATTATATAGTTTATATTGAAAATATGTTTGTACATAATTTAGAAGTACATTTTTAAGTGAGTTAGTATTATTCTGGCATCAGCAGAGTTTTATACTGGATAAATATTCTGTGTGATAGTGTAATACTATATGGGATGGATAAAGAACATTTCCCTCAGGTAGAGCATTCTCTCCTTCAAGTTACCAATGATGCACATCTCTCGTTCTGAAAATAAAAGTTGTCACAAATCACAACTTATCCTGAAACCCATTGAAAAGTACACATGCTGGATTACTACAGAAACTGAGGAAGTAAAACATGAACTTTGTATGGGCACAGGGTGGGAGAGCAATAGACAGAGAAATGGTGCAAGTCGTCTGATTCAGGCAGGAAATATGAGGGAGCAGGCTCTACTTAGGGATGGGAAGGGATATAAACATAGCAGCAATAGAAGGAAGGTAAAATAAATATAAAGATGTCTGGAGAAGTCAAACAAATCATATGATTAACTAGCTAACTAAAAACCTATAATACATGTGAATATGTATAGATTCCCCCCCACACACACATATTGTTTACATAAAAATTTTCCATCAATGCTAACAATGTTTCCTCCAAGAGCCAAACGTCACTTAACAATAACAGCAAAAACTAACAAACACCCCAGGCATGTGATTCTCTTTTTCCACTTATTGGTTGTGGTTTTCCAAAAAACTCTCCAAACATATGGAATATTACTATTATTATTGGTTTTCTCCCAGTTGGTGGGAAAAAAATCCCTATAGCTGAAGAAACCATGCTCTTTAGACACAGGACTTAGAGGCCTATGAGCTGGAACTAACCTAACTGCCTCCTCTCTGAAGACAAACTACATGACCACTTCCAAAAAATAAAAAAAAAAAACCCAAATAATCCTATTTAACTATTAGCTATTATGCCTATGAGCCACAATAATGGTAAGGGTATAATTGTGACTTGTGGTTGGTAACATTTTTCTAATTGGACTTAAGACTTGCTAATTGAGGAACCACTCTTGGTACTGGACACCTAGTCAACTACTTAGTGCTAGTACAGCCATGTACCTTGAAAAGAATCTACAACAGTCACTTCCCCAATCCAGTGGTGCAGTCCCGAACTATATTCTAAAGACTGGTCCTTTTCTACCCACAAACAATTTTAATCCTCACTCCACATCCTGAAATATTTTTATACAAAAAATAGAGTATCACAGAAAATCACAACTAATCAAAGTGGAGTGTAATGGAACTTAGTCCCATGGTATATCTAAAAATTATTTCAGATCTCAAATTCAGTGGACATTGAGACAGATTGTAAGAGCAAGGTGATCAGGGAGTTTGCTATTAGGTTGTGCTTCTTAGTAATGTCTGAAGCTACACACATACATTCTTACCAGTTTGATTGTTTAAGCATGAACTGAACAAAGACAATTATGAAAGACATACTGAAGTTGATAGAGAGAAGCCCAGGGAGGTCTCAATCCTACACAAAGACATGCAGGCCACTTAGGAATGGATAGAGTAGAAGAAAGTGTCTTTTCCAGAGAAGAGCTATCAATAGGTCACCAAAAACAAATGGTCAACTTTGAAAAATTACATACAACTAACATGTTTCAAAATGAGCAGGTTGTGTTTAGGAATATGTATATACATATAGACACACACACATACATGCATACACACACACATATGCAGGTGACATCAGTTAATGAAAATACATTTGAATTTCAAATTTGAATTTGAAAGACAGCACAGAAAGGTATGTGGGATGGTTTGGAAGAAGGAGAGGGAAGGGAAAGATAAGGTAACTACAAAATCTCAAAAATAAGAGAAAAATGTCAAAAAAAGTAATCACAAGGAATAACTTGTGCTAAGGAAGACTTACGTTCCTGATAAATATGACCCAAATTTTTATGTTCTCATGGATATCTAGGGTACTATTATAAGGCTATGATTTCTTAAATCTGTTTTCCCTCTCTTTCTCTATATATTAAATAGCCAAAACCTACTTATGTAATGGGCATATACTATATAACTGAAGAGAGAAGATAATATAATTGATATTATAAACTGGTGCAAATTATTTTTAGGACTGTTTTGAAATCTATCTTTCTGCCTTTTTAATTCCATTGTTTTCTTATCCAGAAATGATGGTTAGAATTTCAATAATTTGCCCAGTATATTTTAATGTATATTTTACAAATATAATTATTATCCATCAATTTTTCAACCATAGAAGCACACGAATAGCTTTATGTCATGTCTATAGGGAGTATCATTTTTTTGAGAGTTTCACATATGTGAATGTATTGTTTATACTCACCCATTATCTTCTCTAATACCCATTTCCCCTCCTGATAGCCCTCTTAATTTTTTTAAAACATAGTTCTTTATTGATTCTTTGAAAATTTCACACCATATATCCCAATCCTGCTCACATCCCAGTCCTTCATATCAGCTCCTTACCACTGCAGTATGCGGCTCATCTCGTCCCAAATTAATTAAAAACAAAGCAAATTAACAAACAACATACACAAAACAACAAGAACGCACACACACACAAAAACCACTTTGCTCATCTATCTTCTCAACAAATCTACATTCATCCTATTGGCTTCAGGAGTTGCAGTGCATCACACAGTAGACCCTTTTGTCTAATCAACACCACGTGCAAGAGGGTCATTGCAATGAATCAATTGGTCTAGTTCAAGGCCTCTGGTACACCATCATCGCTGGATCCTCACTAAAACTCCTCTCTGACATCCTGCTGTTGCCCCAGTGATGGTGGTCCTGCAGTTATTGCTTCACAGGACCGATTCTTTTCATGCATTCTAGTAGGTCCTGGATGTGGTAGATATCAACCCAGGGCCCAGGATGTGGATCTGAGTGATAGCTGAGCTGGCCAATCCAGGACACTTGGTTTGCCTCCCTCAGACAAGGTGTGAAGATAGCTTTCTTAGACGAGGTAATGGTGGGGGTAGGGGGTGTAGATCTTTCACACTCGTGGTGAGGGGTGGAGTAATCTCTCCCAAGTGGGAGAGGAACAGCTTTCCCATGGTGGGTAGGTCAGCTCTGTTCCTGCAGTGTCCAATGAGGGGCAGGGCCAGTCATGCCAGAGACAGAGAGGAATGGCCAGCTCAGCATGGCTCTTGGATTTCAACATGCCATGGTTCCCAGGAACCCCGTGACAGCATGGGCCATGGACATTATCACAGTCTGCTGCAGGACCACGGATCCAGACATGGCCCTCAGCAGCAGCTTGCCTTTAAAACTCATTGTGTTTAACTAGAGTTGGTTGTATAATTAAAGAGTTTTATTTACTGAGGCATAGTAGTATCAGTGGCTACATTACTGAAGAAATGATTCCTGCCTTCCCTGGAAATCACAACCAATAGACTACCTTCCAGCACCTTGAATGCTGGCCAGAATGGAGGAAGCTTCTGGATCAGTACCAGATTCCTTTCTTTATGTTCAGTAGTTAAATTGTGTGGTGTTTTCACCAACAAATTGTTATCCTCTAGTTATAGTGGGCAACTATGAGCAGTAACCATATTGTTTTGGGAGGCTCTGGGGTTTCCCCCAATCAATAAAACATAAGGAAGAATGTCAGAACAACTTTTCGCTAAGTCTTTTTCCCAAGATGCAAATTTAAGCTAGAGTTACTTGTACATATAGCTTCACATTCCCCATCGTGATCGACAGAGTGTAATTTCTGTGGACTCCATTATCACTTCAAGCACAGATTTTTAAATCAATTTATATTTTAACTAAGAGGATATTTTTGAATGCTGACAGAAAGATGAAAATAAAGTGGCATACAATCAAGGAAAGAGAAGTGAGAGTTTGGCAGTATTCCTGAAGGCTTTCTCAGTGGAGTAGCAAAAAGTTAACTAGGGCAGAGAAAGTCAAGAGAATGCATAGTAAAGAACAGGGGTTGCATCAGAAGAAAATCTGGGAAAAGAAATTGATTGTAAGAAAACTGTTACTGGTTGACAGTTAATATTTTATTTAATTTTAAATTTTTTGATGAAATTATCCAATTTTACATGTTAATTTGATACATATGTGTTAATAACTCTGGGTTTCTGAAAGTAAAGGAAAATGATAGAATACATATTTAATAATATTATAATTATATTTATCTATTTCTTGTATTTATCAGTATGATATGTCTGGAAAGATCAAGGTTGTTTACTGAAGACTACTATTTTACTGATATAAATAAAATATTCAATTTTTAGAAAAGGAATAAAATTTGCAAAAGTTTTCTTTATATCAGAAGTTTTTAGTAAAATGTACCTAGCCTTTACAAAAAATAATTTTTCAGACAGCATAATTCCTCTTATCTCCTCATACTTATTCAAAGAAGCAGAACATTAATATATTTAGGCCTTTTGATTGGAGACAGCATTTGCACTGGAATAAAACATTAATGCTATCATTGAAGCATGAAAAATCCAAATTAACAGAAACTGATGCTGCTATTCAGGCAAAGTGGGAGTCGGTGTGAGAAATGGCAGCAATTCTATAAAACATGGTTAAGCAGGAAATTAGAAATCTAGGTCTAAGTTTTATTCATCATATATGGTAAGACAATACGTTAATCCACTTGCCAAGCCTGCTTTGAATTATATGCTTTCTTTCTACAAACTTAATATTAATATCTGATGATGATTCAGGAAGTGACTCCAGACTGCTTGGCTCCAAATGCAGATGTGCTGAATACTACTTGGCATATTCCTTCCCCAAACTTCCTTCCTTGGTTTTCTCGTTTTCAGGTAGAATAACATTTGTGCTGATCTTCCTTCGATGGTGCATTTTGCATGTGTAAGAATTACTTCACATGTTGCTGAAACAAAAGTGTTTGTGAAATGGGGGAGACTATATTGCATTTCCAAGTTTGCGGGTTGGATTTCTCCTGACAACAAGAAGCACTGCTCATTCCTTGTCTGAAGTCAGGAATCAGAAAGAGAATGCTATCCTCAGATGGCTGTCTTCTTCCTACTTTTTCTGGCCCCCAGCTGGTGCAATAGTGCTGCCCACACTCAGGATTGGTTTTCTCATCCCACAGACCTGCCCTGAGCTTTGTCTACTACTGTTTTATAGTCTAGATCTTGTCTGGCTTCATCACATGAATTTTAGGCATCGCAGGACCTAAGAAGCATTCAATAAAAGTGGAGAGTTTTTCTTCTTATTGTCTCTTAATCAAATTATTTGGTTGAAAAGCCAGAGATTATTACTAGTAATCTATGCAAATATAAAAATATACTTATATGTTAGAAAGTTGCTATAATATGATGAATGGAAATATCTTTTGATTAATGAAGAATATTAATTTTGATCTCCTGAAACTAACAGATGTAGTCACCTCTTCTAGGTCAGCATTTTTCTTTTTAATATATATCAACTTCAGTAAATAAAAACAGTAAAAGTCAAACATTTTTTAAATCATGTCCTTGTAAATGTCATATATATTACTCATATGAACTCCATACATTTTAAATTTACTAATTTGTAGTTTTTTCTTTGTTTGAGACTCTTTGGTGAAATGTTAGCAAACTGATGAATAGCTGGAATGTCTTCCCTCTCCATCTTTAGTTTGTCATGATGAAATCCCTTCTAAGGCAGGCACTCAGTGCACAGGAAGGGAAGACACTAATGAAAATTAGCATTCTAAAAGAATCCACTGCAGCTGTCATCATAAAAAGGAACTGATTAGTGGTTTGGACTGTGGTAACTCTGTAAATTATCAAACAAAATACTGCAGAAGCATCCATTTATGTATATGAAAATTACAATTTGAACATCACGCTTAGGATACATTAATCAACTTCATTCTTTGTTTTTATGGGTAATGAGGCTTCACAGAAAGGTAAACAGCTAACTAAATAAAGTTGCTTTCACAGAAATGGATTCAATATATTCACACTTTACAGGAAAAAATAAAAGGAGAAATGTGCTAAGAGGTGTTTAGATAAAGGAAGCTTTCCCATGGTCATTTATTTCCATTTTCAGTGTCTAAAGGATGTTTTCTTTCCCTCTTTTTAGGTTATTATCTTTTCTCCTGTAAGCATCTGATGCTAGGTTCTTTTATAGTTGTGATGCCGGTAGTATGAATAGTAAAATTTCTAAAACCAATTAACACAGCACATTACTGGATCCTACTTGATCTCTACCAAGATAACCATCTTTAGTAATGGGTGGGTTCTGAATGCTATTAATTCTTGCAAACTTGTTGTCAGTTGATAACTGTTTCTATGGTAGAAAGGCAATGCATTATCTCTAATAGTTTTTCTGCTTCTATGTAAAAAATTGTGTAAACAATTATCATATCACATTTTTTACTTTCAGAAAATAAAATCAATCTTGAATATGGCAAAACTTGTTCAGATGATGATTGGGAAAATGTTTTTACACAGGTAAGCCAAGCATCACATAAATTTTTTTTTTTTTTTTTGGTTTTTCGAGACAGGGTTTCTCTGTGGCTTTGGAGCCTGTCCTGGAACTAGCTCTTGTAGACCAGGCTGGCCTCGAACTCAGAGATCCGCCTGCCTCTGCCTCCCGAGTGCTGGGATTAAAGGCGTGCGCCACCACCGCCCGGCGCATCACATAAAATTTATACAAATCATTCTAATCAAAAAATTTTTCAGGCTGACACATTCAAAAAAATAAAAAAAATACATATATTAGTGTTTTTTAAATCTTTGAATCCATAGTTCACACACACACACACACACACACACACACACACACACACACACACACACACAAATTATCCCCAACCTCTAGCTAGAATCCTGTCTCTAGATGATCAGACAGAGTCCAAGGGTCACTCTGCTTGAATCTTTTACATCTGTTGGTTTTCTGGGAAAGTTTAAGTACATTTCTAAATCTCACTCAGCAATTTGTGCTATCTTTTATTCAAGGAATTACTTTCTTCTAAAAATAGTTTATATTCTTATACCATTAATTCTGACTTACCTAAAACTTAGAAATTACAGACTTTTCTAACAAGATTTCTTAAACAAAACCTTGTTTATACCAAAATACATAGATGCTTTGGTAGTATTTTCTTCCCTGATTAATATCACATTCATGTTTTCACGTAGCAAAGTAAATTTTCATTATGTTATTATTATTATATAGTACCAAAAGAGAAATATCTTTTACCATTCTTTATATAAATTTCCTTAAGAATTCATTTATTCTGTGTATTAGTATATAGCAAATAATATGTCTATTATTTGTTTTATATTTCTATATTTTGTTTGGAGTTGACATTAATAATATAGTTTGAGTTCAAATGACTATCAGAAATAGGTTTGGGTGCAATAAATAATACTTGAGGAGGGATGTAACAGGAATATCATATCATGGCCTTCATTATATCTTTCTTGCTGCAGTAGCTAATTCTGAACTGTAGAAACTACTCATAACCTTGCAAATTCAGTGTTTCTATAAACATGATCATAGGCATAAGATTTTGTTGTTGTACATGTAGCTTCAGTCTGAGAGGCAGAGATTTACAGATGATATTCATTGAGGTGTTTTCTGCTCCACTGTGTTCATTCTTAGAGATGTAACATTCATCATCAAAATTATACTATGGTAATAGTCAACCACTTTTTGATCGGATTTGAGGCCCACGCCATGATATATGACCAACGAATTACTGTGCTAAAATACCTAAGAACCTGAGAATAGACAGGTAATGAGTCTAAGGGATATTCTACAACTATTATCTTGCTAAAGAAACATAGCAACAAATGACTCTAACGATATATTACTGTGACCATAGGTCAGCACTTTGCTCAGCCATTAGAACAGAAGAGTCTTCTTTTGGTTTATGAAAATTAAGACAAATTATACATTTGTATTTTTTTTATTTTAGATTATGGTTTCTTAATAAAATACAGTGTAAGAAGCATAATAAATATGTAGAATAAAACATTTATTTTTCAATTTTTAGATAGCTTCTTCTACATATTTTTAACATCATACTGATGCCTTTGTTTATCTATTATTATTATTATCATTATTTTTATTATTGTATTTTAGAGAAGCTCTCTCTATGTAACTCTGGCAGTAGCTGTACTGGCTATGTAGACCAGGCTAGCCTCAAACCACAAATCCACCTGCCTCTGCCTCCAAAGTATTTGGATTAAGGACATGTAACACTGTACCTAGATAGCTTTTAATTTCTTATTCAGTTTTACAAATATGGTACCTGGTTCCTGATTGCTTCTTTTGTTAGACAGATCTATTTCCATTTTATATCATGCAAACTGATGCATTGATTAATTATACTTTTGGTACTTCAACGACAAACATATTTAAAACATATAGTAACTACAATTATAATTTCTCACATCAATTTCATGCCTTTCTTGTGCTGACTGCCTTTTCCTTCTGTTGTTTCATTTGGGCACAGTAGACAAATAATTATCCTCTAAGAGCAAAGTAAATTTTCAGGAGAGAGAAACGTGGACACAAAAACTAACAATGGTTTTAAACTTTTAGTTAGAAGTAGTTTATCATTGCTCTTCATACTTATTGGACAAGGCAAGACAACCACTAAAATCTGGTATTAAAGAGTAATGATACCATTTCAAAGTATGAGAAAGAAATGGATTAAAAATTAATACAACATTTATTTAAGAGAAAAGGGAGGTGATGTGGGATTCCCCTCTGTATGCTGTGAATATGATAGGTTAATTAATAAAGAAACTTGGTTTGATAAGTGTAGAGTAGATCTAGGTGGGGGAAACTAAACTGAATGCTGGGAGAAAGGAAGCAGAGTTAGAAAGAAGCAATGTAGCTCCGCCAGAGACCGACACTGGAAGTTTACCCAATAAGCCACAGCCTCATAGCAATATACAGATTAATATAGATGGGTTAAATTGAGATGTAAGAGTTAGCCAAGAAGAAACTAGAGTTAATAGGCCAAGTAGTTATTTAATTATTACAGTTTCTGTGTGATTATTTTGGATGCGAGTGGTTGGGAACTAATTAGCAGCCTTCTACAACAGCTCCTTCTTGGGACTCTGAGAGAGTTGAAGACTAGATAGATAATAGTTTTCATTGTTTACCTAACACAGAAAGCAAGTCATGACAAAAAGTAAATTAAGTACAAGACTTTGAACTCACAAAGATAGGATAGATATGGAGTATTTTCCCTGAATTTATTAAAAGCAAATGGCCTAGACATTGTTGATATATTTTTGCCTATATATTGTATATAGTTATTGTACTTATTGTATATATTTTTTCTTACATTAGTTATAGCTTTTTTAAAATTTTTAGACACAAAGGGGAAATGTAGTGGAATTTCAATTGTATTTTAATAAATAAAGCTTGCCTGAAGAACAAAGAGTAAAACAGCCCTACTGCTCAATCTTAAAGACCTGGCAGAGGTGACACACACCTTTTGATCCCAGCAGTCACACTAGTTGCCATAGAAACCAGATGGTGGATGCCTTTAATCCCAGTGGTGCACACCTTAATCCATGTCCTAGAGAGGATTATTAGATGGGAGGAAACAGCTCTCAGTCTCAGTCTCATTCTGAGATTCCTGGAAAAAGGATTGCCATTTTTGGACTGAGGGAGAAGTAAGAGCTTGTGGCTGGCTGTTTTGCTCTTCTGAACTTCAGGTTGAACCTCAAAAAAGAAAAAAAAAAAACCCAGCAATTTCTTATGCAAACATAACAGAAATAATAATGCTTAAAACCTGGAATACCCATGATATATAAGTAGAAATACAGTATTTGAAAGATTTTACAAATGTAGCCAAAGGTGGTTCTAGGCCCTAAGATGTTGGCAGCCAAACTGATGTGTACCTCGGACATACTCATGTGTGTGTTTTATTGATCTTGGTCTTGAATGGGATCCACTTTTAGCTGTAAAAGGAATGCAGAACATGATCCCTTTGAATGGTTTCAGTGAGTGTCTTGGTCATTTTTTACATGGTGTAAAACATCTAACATTTCCTTCCCTGACAGCCTAGCTCATTTATTTAATGGACTGTAACTGAATCAAAACATAGTTGCTGCCAATTATTCAGAACGTACATCACGGGATGGACAGCTTTTTTTTCCCCCAGTGACACATGTTAGGGTCATGCTATACAACAAAGCTAACTCAATTCAAGCTAACTCAATTCAAAGTGCCAGTCAAAGTAAACACTTACCTTCCTCTACTAGTATTGTTTTCAGTTTTAACTAGTTGAAGTCAACTAAAGCAGGCTTTGTCTCAGCTCTGAAGCTGAAAAACTCTCAGCAGGTGAGCTCCCTTGGCCTACCTTACACCTGCCTCAAGGGATTCCCCCTTATCTACAGCCTTTGCCTCCAGGTTTAAATCGGAACTTAAGCTGTGCTTGTCAGTGCCTCTTCCCGGATTTTAACTAATTAACTCAGCAGGAAAGAAAACTTTTGTAAGTTTAATGTCATTCCAAAGCACCTTGAGATACCACAGCATGACAAGATGACATAAAAGTTAGTGTGTGTCTGCCTCTACATTCTCTTGGAGTTAGGCACCCTGGTGGTTTAGACAAATGCATTGGTTGTTCAAATGGAAACTTGATACTGAAAGCTGTGAAGGCAAAAAAGACTGAATTCTAAATTGATGTTTCCAGTCTTTTAGAAACATAAAAACATGAGGTAATCGTTCATAATTTCTATGATCCTCACAATCAGATAAAATTCCTGAAATGTTAAGTGAATCCCCAACATAAATTTTTAATCACAGTGCTACTCATATTCTATCTCCTCTGTGACGACTGTATGGTGTGTCATTTTCTTGTTTAACAGTAATAGGACATTAACATTTTAAATATTCTTTCATAGAATTTTAACTCTTCTGTAAGTACATATTATTATATTCATCCTACAAAAATGCACTTCCATAAAGCTGAAGAAAATTAGCTGAATATATGGAAATCAGAAAGCAAAAACTATTGATATTTAAACTTACAGATATCTTTAAGCTATTTTTGTTTTTATCAACAAATAAGAATATATGCGTAGATTGATAAGTAAATGATTTTTGATTACTGTGTCTGCATAAACTACACTATTTGATGTCTTAGCTGTACTAAAACAAGATAATGGATTGTATATTTAGAGTAGAGAAGTATTTTCATGCTAACCCAGAATATGGAAGCCCACATGAAGATGGCGAAAGTTTAAGTGTGCCAAAGGCCACAGATGATCTTATACTACACCATTACCAGGGTATTGAAAAGTTTAAAGAATAGGGCACATATCATTGTGTTGGGGAATATTATTTTAAGGTGTGTAGCTTTTGTTTATATTGCCTTTGTTTAACTCTGTGAAGCTGTGCTCTTTTGCCTTTCTAAAACAGTTGATGGTCTCATAAAGAGCTGAACAACCAATAACAAGGTAGGAGCAAGGATAGGCAGGGCTGGCAGACAGAGACTAAACAGAAGGAGAAACAAGGAAAAAGGAACAAGAGAAGAAGGAGAGGAGGACACTCAGGGCAGCTGCAGAGTAAGAGCGAAGGTAAGATATACAGGAAAAAAAGGAAAGGAAAGGAAAGGAAAGGAAAGGAAAGGAAAGGAAAGGAAAGGAAAGGAAAGGAAAGGAAAGGAAAGGAAAGGAAAGGAAAGGAAAGGAAAGGAAAGGGAAAAGCCTAGAGGAAGAGATAGTCTGGATAACTTAAGAAAATCTAGTTAAGAACAAGCCGAGCTAAGGCCAGGTGTTTATAATTAAGGATATGCCTCCATGTGATTTTTTTTTGGTAGCTGGGTAGTGGGTCCCTCAAAAAAAAAGCCAAAAGAGTAAAAATTACTCAGCATCACTCTTTTAATATTTTTATGATATATGTGTGATTTATATTTATTCATATATCGATTTCTCTCTATATAATATGATATATATGATAGATACATTTTTAAGGCTCCGTATATATATGAAATCACCACGATAGTCACTCTGGGTATGAAAGTACAGGCTCATAATGGTTAACAGATCCTAGGCTGAACTGTTGGGAACCAGCAGAATAAAGAACTGAGGAAAACATAGTCTCTAATTGGTGCTTCACTTAGCAGAAGATTGTTTGTGAAAATTTAAATGAACATAATTGTCAAAATAGAAATTTGAAACATAGTAAATAGTTGAGAATATAGTATGGCCAAAGAAATATCTAGGATAACACTTCATGAATAAATAATTAAAACACATCCATCCAGAGAGGGGAAATTGATATTGAGTTGTGACACCAAAACCAAATGTAGGATAAATATATTTTCCTTTGTAAATTTGAAGTAGTAGGAACTTTTCTGGTTTTCCAGTTTGATTTTTCCTGAACTAAACATCAACGATACCATGTATGTTAGGGTCTTATCTGAGTATGTATGTTAATCTGCTGCTGCTGAAATTAAAATACAGTAAATGGAATCACCTAATAACTTTCTGAATAGTGTTAACTTTTATGAATAAATTAAGATTTAGGATATATGTTGTATCTTTATTAAGAATGATCACTTTAAATTAAAATAAGGTATGTGTAAGTTAATTGATTTTAAGTATTTTAACATTTCAGCTGTGTTTACATATATATAGCATTAAGAGAGATCAAATAATATATTCTGTATATTTGCATTCATTAATAAAGCATTATAAATACAAATAATTGGTTTATTTTTTTCTTTAAAAATCTTAGTTGAATACCATTCTGAAATAGATATATGCATATTTAAGCACCACACACACACACACACACACACACATATATATATATGCATACATACAGACAAAAACATATATTGCTAGTTTTTTATCATATTTTTGGAAAATATTTTAAGGGAAAATATGAAAAATCTTAGGTCTATTCATTCAGTAATAACTACTAATAATTTACTATCAGTAATATGTTAGGAGACCAATTGTACATAACAGTTTTTCAGGGTATAATACACCAAATAAATGTATATATTGACACAGTCAATTTATTTGATCACTCCAAAGATAGGATGAAAACAACCCACTCATTTAGCCACACTCAGGACTAAATAAACTAATAACACTTAGCAGATATTACGTACCATTTATTGTAGGTTCACTTTTAGCTTGGGATATGAAAGTTATGTTCCACAAAAGAAAATAAAAAGGGAAGCTGGAGTTATAGCATGAATAACACCTCTTTATACTCTTGTATTCCATGGGATGGAAAGTCCAGCCATAATGCATCTGGTTACATGACTCTAAACTCAGATTAAGTCATCAATAAGAGTATCCTGGAATTTGGAGACCATTCAAGATTCCTTCAGCAGGATGGCAGCCCTCAATTCGTCGAGGTTGTGAGGTCAATTTCATTTTTTGTCTTTCAATCATATTTCTAGGATATTTTAAAATATATGGATTTTAACGTTTATCCTGCTTTAAAATTCATTTCACTGTTTTCTGTGTATATTAACACTATCTCTTCAGATCTAAAAATTCAGTCATTATGTCATTCTCTGTCCGCCTTCCTGAACAGGACAAGCAAAGAACAGATTGCCAGGCACCCCAAAAGATAAAAAAATATATGGATGACTTAAAGTTGACTTTAATAATTTATAATAATGGTTACAATTTTTAACTTTAATAATTTATAATTATTATAATATAATAATTAATTCAAATAATTTAGAAAATAGGAGGAGGACCTAGTGAACTTTATTAATTTCTCAAATTTCTTCAACTGCCTCTGTGTGTATGTACAGAGTGTATGTACAGGAAGCCCAATCCATCTTTGGCCCTTTTTATTTTTCAACATTGTTGAAGTATGCTTATCAGATTATATAATAATATTTCATTGTTATGTACAGGTTCACATTTCCTATGGTGTTCCTGTGGTCTTCATTTAATTTGTAATTTTCTATCTTAGGATTTTTATTTACTGACTTTTAAAAATAGCATCTGCCTTTTGTTATTTGTTATGTAGTGAGTCATCATTGCTCTGATTTCTAGACATTTTGTTTTCTGTGCTATGGATATGTTTATTTGAAGTGGGCTTGTAATATCATTATCATTTAGACTTTGAGGTTTTCAAAAATAATCCATTACTCATTTTCTCCTGAAAGCTGATAACAATTTCCTATTTCTTTGAGTCTGATATTTCTGCTAAACAATGTATATATCACTTAATATGTTGCAGCCATTCTGTGAACTGATTATTTTCCTCTATAGCAATATTTAACTTATGTATTTGTTTGATAATACAGACGATAAATATACTTGTGATTATATTACATAAATGCCTATATATTGTGCTTACAGAGGCAAAAACCCACATTGAAGCACTGGACTAAGCTCCCAAGATCCAGTTGAAGAGTAGAAGGAATGAGAATATGAGTAAAGACGTCAAGACCATGAGTGGTTCATCCACTGAAACAGTTTACTTGAGCTAATGGGAGCTCACCAAGCTCAATTAATATTACAAGCTCAACTTTTGTAATATATTAATATGGTCAAAAGAAAATTCTACTTTCTAATAAATTACCTGTTAGATTTATATTAAGAACATGACCTTCTAAACACTAATGCAAAATTATTTATTCTCTTTTCAGAATACAAAGATATATGCATAATATGCTTTTTGTATGTTGCTAATTTAAATGATATAGCATAGGACCAAACCAGTTTCCCTGAATGTGGTTGACAGTTATATGGCTAAGGCAGACTGAAGGGACACTGGCAATGGCACTGGGATTTATCTCTACTGTATGTACTGACTTTTGGGGATCTTATTCTCTTTGGATGTATACCTTGCTCAGCCTATATGTAGTAGGGAGGGCCTTGGACCTTCCACAAAGCAAAGTGCCTTATCCTCTCTTAGGATTAGAGGGGGTGGGGTGGGACGTTGTGTAAAGGGAATGGGAGGAGGGTAGGGAGTGGGAATTTGGATTGGTATTTTTTTTAAATAGTCTAATTAAAAAAAGCAAGCAAAAAAGGGCAGAGAATAATTAATTGTTAGTGCATAACAGTGATGAGTTTGTATTTTTGACATGTACTTCATTATAATTACAAACAAATAACAATGATTTAAACCATGGCTGATAACTTTTGTAATATATTAATTTATATGGTCAAAAGAAAATTCTACTTTCCAATAAATTATCTGTTAGATTTATATTAAAAACACGACCTTCTGAACAATAATACAAAATTATATTCTTATTTCAGAATACAAAGATATATGTATAATATACTTTTTGTATGTTGCTAATTTAAATGATATTTTATTATATATATTTGCAAAGATTTCAAATATTATTTTCAAGATCATAAGTTTTTCTTATTCAGAGTTGGTGAATAAAATAATAAATGTAATTTATTTTATTTTTAAGATGTCTTAGAATAATTGAACATATCACCATTTAGTGTTTTGTTTATTCTTTGCCAAACCTAATGCAATTTTATAAAAACAAAACAAAGCTACTTTTACTTTTGAACACAGATACTTCTGCCTCATTAATTTGTTCTGGCAAAATTTTGTGATATCAAAATTTTGGAACAAATTTAATTTTTTAGAAAAATCGGTGAAATACGATATTTTCTGTAATAAACTATTCAGTTTATTGGTAATTGAATTGCTGGTACACCTTTTAGTAGATTTCATCTACAATATTAGATGGTATCATAAAAATATTATCAAATTTAATTCATTTTTTTAAATTCAGATTCATTGATTCTGTAAATTGTAAAGGGATTTGAATGTATCTAAAACCAGTTTGAATAATGCAAATGATAATGATGAAAACATATATTCACTGACCTTTCTGCCAGTCTACATAAATACTATTGAACTGATAGTCAGATCAATGGCAATTTCTAACCATCAGGAAAATGTCACATAATAATTAGAATTACTAAAATTGTATTTTTGACATAATGGAAGTAGGATAAGAGCTACTTGTGCTGGCATTCATGAGAAAGCCTTCAGTTTTCAGCAATAATCTTAGGTTACTGTTATTTTACATACCATACAAGTAGTATAAATACCTATGCAATTCTTGTGCATGAACATAGGAGAGATACTGCTAGTCTTAGGTCAGAATCTTTCTTTATTCCAAAAAAGAACTTAAGAAAGTTCTTTGTTTCAATGTGACTAAAACCAACTAATTTAAAGCATGTAGTCTAATTTGTAGAATATTTCTTGGGATTCTCTCTAGCTTTTACAACACTGTATTTATGATTAGAAGAGATCCTGTGATTATGGCTTTCTGAGAGTCTTACTGAAAACATTGATTGACTTGCTTAACTAGATCCTTCCAGACTAAATGACCATTCTTTCCCTCCCATGATATTCTTCACCCTTTCCAAAAGTTCAGAACACAGCATATCAATCACTGTGTCTCTACCTGTTGCTCCCTAAAGTGAGCTTTGAAGAATGTCTTTCCCATCTCCACATCATCAATATCAACAGAAACTGTTGAGTTACATCGATGTTAAATATCTTCCTCGTGAAGTAGAAAATCATGTGAAGACATTTTATTCATTTTTTAGGAGACAAACATAATAAATGACTGTTAATGGTGGAGTTATTTGAAGACTGCTTTCCATATAATTTGCAAATATTATGAGAAGCATGTTTATTACTACACACACAATAACACTTTGAACCTAGGCATATGAAGGAAAAGTTAGGATTGTCAGGCTACCTGATCAGTTTTAAATAAAAATATTAACTTTCATGATTTATAAATCTTGTAAGATATCTTGGAAGCAATCTTTGACAGCAAGCAGACTATAGATAAGAATAAAAACACTACCTTGAATTTCAAGATGAACTTTAGATTCAGAAGAATTGAGTTGTTATATCAATAGAATTTCTGTCTTTGACCAATGAACTGGGCTTGTCTGCTCTGAATTTCTAAGGCCATATTGAAGCTCTATTGTTCTCTGTGGGAGCTCTTTGTTTCTAGAGTGGGATTCTCTTGTGCAGTGATTTGGTTTTTTAGAAGGTAAACCCTGAGTGGTTTCTGAAAAAAAAAAAAAAAAACCCACCAAAATATAAATCTTAAAATTGACGGAATAGTAGTATAAATCTGGGGCCCCAAAAAGGTTCAGTGGGTTGCTTGCCACCAACACTGATGACCAGAGTTCCATTCTCCAAAGTCCTACGGTAGAAGAAGAAAGTAGGCCCCCACAAATTGTCCTTAGTCCTCTACATGTGCACCAGTGTGAACATATATACACACCGAACAATCATAAATGAAGTATAACTTATAAAAGACATACACATTTTTAAAGGGGGCTCTAGTGATGGGGTCAGTAGGTCACAGACATCTGTCCACAAGACTGAAGTCATGAGTTCAGTAAAATCCCAGAATCCATGTAGAGATGGATGAGTTCTTTCCTTCTTCTCACAAAGGTTCCTCAGAACAATGTGAGTTAACACAAGGTTAATTGCAAATTAGTGTGAAAATTTGGAACTAACATGTGTACGACTCCATGACAGCTTTAAGTATTATGAAGAGTTTATCATAATGTAGCTGTTTAATTCCCTTTGTTTCACTGAGTTGTGCAACTACATATTTTTATCATTGTTATATGTAAAGGTTAGAGGGCCATATATTTATAAGTCTACCACCTAATATAAACAGAATTTAGAATCTTAGTATTATTAAGTTGTTTCTAAGCAAAGTGTCTTTCTTGCATCATAAATTATATCTGCATAGCATTTATCAACAGTGTAGTTTTTCTCTCTTTAAGGCTAAAATGTATAAATATCTCATTATGGCATATGTAGTGCAAAAAACCTTGATTGACAGGCAAAAACATGTATTTTATTCAAAAAAAGAAATCCGAAGTCTTCTCTGTATTTTTTTTTTCTTCATTCAGTTGTTATGGTTGCCTAGAAACCAGTACTAGGATCTTGATGATTTAAGGGAGTGCAATTCTGTGTCTCTTTTACTCTCTAAAGCAAAGAGAGAGGACTAGACTGAATGTCACTTAAAATTATCAGCAACTCATTAGAACTTCAGGACACTTTCCTCTCTGTGGTCACACAGGAAGGACTGGTACTGAGTGATTCTAATAATAATGGTACAGTCTTGCTAATAGACCAGCAAGGGTAACTGGTGTCTAGCTCCTTTCTAAACCTGGCTCCCTTTGTCTTTACAATCTGTGTAATGATTTTTACAATTCTAGGAAATATAAAGTATTTCTGTACACACACACGCACAGAGAAGATACATGTATTTTTAAGGTCAGTGTGGTGCAGGTGTACATAATTATTCTTTCCTGTCTGTCTGACTTCTTACCAAGGAAGTAAAGACACATTGCTCAGAAAACTCCAAAGTCAAAATGCAGTGTTTGTGAAGAGCCATACAGTAACACTGATAACAATTCTGTGGAGGATGCACGGTAAAATTCAAAAGAAACACACGTGATTTGCCATTTAGTTCTATTGTGTTCAAGCACTTTTTCTTCCCATTTCAGTTGATACCAGAAAAGAAATTCAACTAGTCTTTAGCTCTCTCCCCAAGGAAAGAACAATTTGTATTTGAAATGAACTACAGGCTGAGGGACTGCAATAGCCTGCCTCTGATTTGCTAGTTAGGAAGGTGTGTTTTAAATCAAATGGGACTTGATAAAGCCATTTGACAAAGAGAGATTAGCATTAAATCCAAATGTAAACATCTTGGGCTCAGAGCAAGGCTGAGAGGAGGGGCACAAGGAAGCTGATTAGTAATTCAGATTTGATCTTGATTGAAAAGAGACTGATAGCTGGGATCCTGGTAATTTTCACCTTTTGTTGACCATCTGTACTGACTTCCCCAGCAGAGTCCAAGCTCATTTAAGGACAGATGAGCAGAAGGGCATAGCTTCTCATGTGAGTGAGAAAGCAAAAGCCACGCTAAACAGCATCAATTAAAATGCATTAGTCCTGTAGGAGCAGCCCATTAGAGTGTTGAGTGTGCACAGATGCCTCTATGACACCAGTAATTAGGCATCACAAGGAGGAGGACTTCACACACTATTTAGCAGAAACATCGCACTGCTTTGCATAAAGTTTTGCCATAACTTTAATTGCAGTGGGCTTCACTAATATTGGCAAAAAAAAAAAAAAAAAAAAAGGCGCCATCTCACAACAACAGACGGTTGCTTTCTAATTAGGTCTAAGACACGTATCAAAATAGATGATATTATCAAACAGAAAAGAGGGTTTATTACAGGTAAGTTGTGATGAATGTCTATACTTAGTTAAGAAAAAATAAAGCTCAATTTATTCTTATACATTTTCATGTTCCCTGTCACTGTTGACTGATGGCTTGTCTTTTGGATGCATCTGTAATGTTTTAAAATAAATAAACAGGACTTGAATCTGCATCTCAGTGGCTGCAGTGTCTTTTCCCTCACAGTGGAGCTTACACTAAGAAAGGGTCCCTCTGTTTTGCTTTCTTGTTTTTTCCTATGAGATACTATTTTTCCTACAATATTCATAGAAGAAGCAGTAAAGTATTTCTGACTGGTGAAGAATCCATGTAACGCTGGCTGTGATGCCCAGATGGGACATTGTCAGTGGGTCCCCTGAGCACTAGTGTCACCTTAAAACTGAAAAGCAACACACACACACACACACACACACACACACACACACACACACACACACACACAGTTTCTTCTGTCTTGGTCCCTCAGGGAAAAGATAATGAAAGAATACAGCCCCACTCCACCCTCCTGGAAATCGTACATAAATTCTGAACAGCAGGGTATCACTATATTGCAAACCTCTCAAGGGAATGGGCACATAGTATGTAGATTAATGAGAACTACAGATTAAATAAGTCATTTGGGCATCCCCTGACGCTTCCTTCCTGCTCCCCACATATCTTATTTGTAAGAGCTCTGTGCATTACCCCTCATTAGAACAATCTGTGCAAGCCCTTATGTCTCCCAGGAAGAACATCACAGTAAGGAAATGGGAATCAACGGTGAAAGCTTCAAGAGGACAATCAAGCAGCCCCCAGGACAGGGAGGAGGGAAGGAAAACAGCAGCTTGTAAAGCTTGACAAGCTAGAGTCGGATGCTGCTTCGGGACTCCTGTTGCTTGGCGTCTGCATCTCGAAATAAGAACATTGTTCTTAGGGGATGGCCACAGCACTGCTGTCTCCATTTAGAATGCATAAAGTTGTCCAGGTAGACGTCCAGAGTGATTCAGAGAGACCGTTACAGAAAGAAACGAGAACCAGGCCATCGGGGATGCTGAAAATAGAATAAAAGAAAATATTCAAAATCTGTGTCTACATGTGTATATATGCCCAGAGAGACTCGGGTCTGAATATAGGCAGCGAATAATATTATGTACATGGTCTGTAATCTAGCAGCCTTGTATTAAACAATATTTAGAAAAATGCTAATGATAATAAATAAATACAGCTTGTCATCTTTTTTTCTATTGTGTTTTCTCTTAGCACTGAAAAGCTTTTGTTTAACTTTAGGTTTTAAATTTATGACCTTTATCATAAGTAATGTATCAAGAGACTAAACTATTAAGTAGTATGGTACATACGTGTTTCTTTTTACATATTTTTTAAAATCTTCAAAAATATCCTGTGTTCTAATCATCGAGCAAATTTTAAAAGGTATTATTTCAGAACTTTTCTCAGGATTTATGTATTTCTTTCTCAGAATTCTCTCACGGAGGACAGTTGGAGCAGAATTTCTCTGAATCCAAACAGCATACTATTTCAGCGCATCGATATTTGCATAAGATGATTAGCCCTCTCACCAGCTGAAAGAAGCTATCAGTGCAAAAGAAACAATTAAAAGTATTTGTGATCCTGTGAGGCGCAGGCTGGTAAAATTCACTCCCTCTTGGGAGGAAAGTGCTTGTCCATATGAGGTAAATTATTTCTCTAAGGGAGCCAAATGAAGATAATGATTTTCAGAAGCCAAGTAATAATTCAGCGACAAGTAAAATTTTCACATGGCAAGTATGAGTTTAGAGTATTTATAGATTCCCCCGAGTCTTTCCCTTTGGAAATACAGCAAATGGCCTAATAATTTGATATTTCTAAGCTAAATGCATTTGCCCAATATGTAGTTGCTTATTAGAGATCACAGCAGTATTTATGACACAAGACTCTCCCTGTAAAGGTGCATATGACTGAGAGGCCTGCTGACATCATGTAAAGCCTTCGAAACTGCTGTATTAGGGTGTGACCCACGCAACACCACACATACACATACACACAGTGATAATTACTCAATTAGTCATATGTCACACACATGCAACTATTCCCTCTGGAGGGCACAGCTAAAAAGTCTACCATCATTCTGTCAGAAATTTTGCAACTTGTCCTAAAATATTCTTCCTTTGCCTTCATATTGGCAATAACTACAGGGGATACTGAGGTGGTAATGGAAGAGAAATTGTTGCCACTGCTTCCTCCAGCTTCTTTCTTAGTGGCATTTATTATTAGATCAATCTCATTTACAGGCCTTCTAAATAAATTTACAGTTCTCTATAGGGTTGATGGGCAATTGTGCCTGTGGGCAGTGAGTACCTCAAATGGCAGCCAACATTGAGTTTCCTCTGTGAGCCGATTTAGTCTTGATGCAGCCAGGGAAAAAGGACATGCATCTGGGTCTTCAATAAAACTTAGGGCACAGTCTTCCTTCAGAATTACACTTTGATTCAAGTGCAAAGGTTCAAAGCCCAAAGAGCTAAATATATAGGTGAAAAATAGCTCACATTCTCCAATAATGGTAAAAATAAGAATTTATCAAAAATGCCTATTCTATGTTGACTTATATTTTTATTTGTGCAAAACAGAAAGAAATATGAATATCTTTTAAGATATTTATGTAGTTATAGTATAACATCACTATGCATTATATACATTATTACAGACCTTGCCATAGGATCCAATATTTAGTGATGTGTGCTTTAGCCTGTGATTCTCCGATCTCATCCTCAGGGAACTCAGGTTAAGTATATAGGGCACCACATCCAGACAGTTAATTAATTTCCAATTGACTATCTCTTTGTGCTTCACTCTTTCTGGTTCTTTTTATAGGAACAGACACTGATAAAAATATCCAGAATTCTTTAAACATTTCAAATCACATAAAAAATCCTCAATATATTCCAGTGTTTAAAATGGCTGTAATGGCTTCTTAAAGGTTCCTATCCTCAACTCTATATACTGTCCTTTGTTAGTTCATTTCAGCTTTGATTGTTATGCTTTAACTAATTTGTGGACTCACCAGCATCTTTATTTGATTTTCTCATTCTCTCCAAACATCATTTTTTTTTTTGTTGTTAAATATGCTATTGCCTAGTCCCAGTGGGACTCTGAAACCCTCCCTTTCATGTTGGGATTTTGGCTGACCTGACCTTCTGCAAAATTTTTATGTTCAATCACAGATGCTGTAGCTTTATGGGTACAACTCTACTGCCATTGCAAGCAAACACTGTTTCACTTCAGAGTCTGCCTTTTATGACATGATCCCTGCAACGTAAAGGCAGAAGAGTGTGGTGAAGATGTACCATTTAAAGTTGAAAACATCACACTCTCTGTACATTGGCCAGTGGGTGGTATGGGAGGTTCTTCGGTCTATGTGTTGCTTTTATTGGTTAATGAATAAAGAAACTGTATTGGCCTATAGCAAGGCAGAACTTAGCTAGGAAGGGAAAACTAAATTGAATGCTGGGAGAAAGAAGATGGAGTCAGTGAGATTCCATATAGCACCGCAGGAGACAAACGCTGAAACTTTACCGGGTAGGCCACAGCCTCATGATGATACACAGGTTAATGAAGATGGATTAATGTTTAGATATAAGTCAGCCAGAAATAAGCTATTGGCCAAACAGTATTGCAAATAATATCGTTTTGTGTGATTATTTTGGGGCTGAGCAGCCGAGAACAAACAAGCAGCCTCCTACAACAAGTGTGTCTCTGCATTTATCACCATCTACTACTAAATTAAGCTTCTCTGAATTAACAAATGCATTAATTTATGGGTAAAATGATAACTTAGTTATGATGTCTATTATCAGAATAATCATAACATGTTCATTCTTCCCTAAGGCCTATGACTCTCTTGATCTACCTGATACCAGGGATGGGCTCCACCTTGTTAAACAACTTTTAAATGTGATCACAAATTTGTTGTCTATAACAGTTGTGTCAACATTTTACAGGTGGAGATCTTGTCGTTCTTGTTATTGTAGTTCACACAGGTTGCAGCTAGGTTGCTATGATGATGCACAGCCCCGAAGAGCACTATGAAAACTGGTCACTAGGGATGAAACTTTCAGGTCAGTACTAGTTTGACTTTTTATGACCTGAAGATGAAAATAGCAGAGCTCTATGAACTCAAGGTCAATCTTCTCTACATAGCTTAGAGAGTTCCAGATACCAAGATACAGAAATTCTCTAGCAACCTGTGAGTAGAAACAGAAATATAAGACAGAAAACTTATTTAAAAAGAGAAAACTTATTAGTCTGTTTTTCTTTTTTTATTTTCCAGGTCAGATTATGGTTCCACACTCCACTTGCTCTAGGCCAAGCTCACAGGCTTGTTCTCGATTCATTTTAAATCTGTGCAGCCCTAGTTTATACACGATATTACCTGGATTATTGACCAGTGCCTCTATGTTTTCTAGGGTCTCCTAACTGTGCCCCCTCACATAGAATTTCCAGTATCATACTTAGGGTGATCTACAGATTGAATGGCTCTTTTCTTCCTAGGTCTCTTGAGGTTTGTAAGACCAAGCCAGTCCTTCTATTTTTTTTTTTTTCTTTTTTTGTTTTTTCGAGACAGGGTTTCTCTGTAGCTTTTTTAGAGCCTGTCCTGGAACTAGCTCTTGTAGACCAGGCTGGCCTCGAACTCACAGAGATCCGCCTGCCTCTGCCTCCCGAGTGCTGGGATTAAAGGCGTGCGCCACCACTGCCCGGCCAAGCCAGTCCTTCTTATACTTAACAGGAGATTTTGCACCTTGCAGCAGACTGAGTCTTTCTCCATAGCACTTGTTTGTTCTTTTGTCTCTAATACTCTTCTCACTCTTGCTGCTGTCTCAAAGACGGTTTCTTGTTGCTTTTCAGCTTGCAAAGTTGGTTTCTCGCCTCCTCTTACATCTCAATGATCTTCTCTATTTTAAGTCTCTGTTCAAATATCACCAGCTTCAGTAAGAAATTTGTTGTCAGAGGTTTCTGTCCTGCCTGGTTCCTGTAGTCATGAAGTCCCAAAGAAATCACACAATGGTCTACATTAAACATAAACTGATTGGCTCATTAGCTCAGGCTTCTTATTAACTTTTATAACTTACATTAGCCCATTATTCTCTTCTGTGTTAGCCACATGGCTCCGTACCTTTTTCAGTGGTGCAGTCACATCTTGCTTCTTCTGTGTCTGGGCAGGACTGCCGAGAGGGCTTCCCTATTCCCAGGATTCTCGTGTTCTCATTGACCTGCCTCTACTTCCTATCTGGTGGTTCTGCCTATACTTCCTGCCTGGCTACTGGCCAATTAGTGTTTATTTAAAACATTAGTGATAGAATATAGACAATTGTCCCGTGCCAGAAATTTACTGAAATACTAATAAAATTTTAAATTACACCTCAGCTGACATTTCTAGTGCTACTTGTTTATTTCTCTCCAATCACCGTTTGTAATACAGAGCACAATCACTTATTTGTGGGTGTATTTGTATGTGTTTGTGTGTGTTTATGTGTGTAGTTATGGTGTGTGTGTGTGTGTGCATGCATGTGCATGGGTGGTACATGTGTGGCAGAGTGCAGAACAAGAAGAATGCTGCTTTTGTACTGCTTTCTGCCTTACTGATTTGACAGTGTGGGCCACAGAACTGGAAGCTTGTCTTTTCAGTTAAGGAGTTGTCAGGAACTGCCTGTCTCTGTCCTCTAAGTTTGAGATCATAGGCATACAGCTTTGCCCAGGTTTTTACATGGGTGCTGGGCATTGAAACTCATGTTCTCATGTTTGCAGAGCAAATGCTCTTACTCACAATTCTCTCTCGCCATCCCCATGTCTTGATTATGTTAGTCTGTGTTCTACCTCCCATACTATATACATGATAGCAGAATGATTCTTTACATCTAAATGGTTTTGAGGAAGATGAGTCTGAATCCTATAACCTCTAAATTTTTGCTACTTACTTAATTAATAGCAAATATCAATCTCTAATGGTGAATTTTTAGACATTTGGCAGATAATTTTGTGGAAAGTAGGATAAGGTAAATGTTAAGCCAAGAATCACAGTGTTTTTAAGTTCATCTACAGTTCTAGGCATGGAGGTTTAGTGATATATTTTTGTTGCCTAGAACACATTATTTTTCAATTAGGACAAAATAATTTTAATATTTTAAAAATTTGACACATGATCTCTCTGGGATAAGACTGAATTTTTATAAATTTATTTAAAAATTATACAAAATATATGCTCACATAACTAATAACTGCTTTGTATCATTTTAATAGACCAATACCCAAATATTTCAACAAAATCTCTCTGAAAGATTACTATAAAAAAGAAAAAAAGGGGCCAATATATACAATTGTTTAGAGAACAACGCAGAAGAGGGTGCAGAAAGATCGTAAGAGCTAGACAACCAGGGAATTTGCTGTGAGATTGTGTCTGCTGGTAAGAACAGAAGCTACCTCCATAAATTGTCATCACTAGAACTTCTCAAGCATGAGCTGAACACAACAATAGACTTGCCGAAGTCAATGGGAAAAGGAAATGAGGCCTTAAGCCTACACAAAAACCACAGGGAAGAAATGCTGAGAGTGAGAGAAATAGTCTTAATACGGAGGAACGGACGAGGCGCAAACACGCCGGTTAGTTTATCCAGCATCCAATGTTTTGGAGCTGCTACACGCTTCAGATGTTTCTTGGGACCACGAGCCATGGCTGCGCTGGGAACGGAAAGAGGAACTACCAACTGGCTTTTCAAAGCTAAATAGTCAGACTTCAAAACACACATACAAACGATATCATACAGATGGAACAGGATATGTTTAGGAGTGTGTATGTGTATGCTAAAAAAGTCATTTTGGGAAGTAGTTGAGACAGGGTTTCTTATGTAACAACTCTGGCTGTCCTGGAACTCATGTTTTAAACCAGGCTGGCCTCGAACTCATGGAGATATTGGAGGATATTTGATCACACTGTGAACCCTGAGTTTGCATTTGCATTCATTAAATAAAACCAACCTTGACTCAGGTGATTAAGTTAGCACCTACTTAACAGAAAGTAATCATTGAGCACCAAGAACATCTGGGAAAGATAAAGAAGCACACCAGAAGTAGTAGGGAGGAATTTGGTTGGTGAAGATTTGTTTTTGTTTGGTGGTGCAGAAAGATGCTCTTTTGGGGGAGATACCAGCAAAAGGAGAATGTTAGTTAGGTGCTGTTCCACCTCTCTGAGATAGGAGGTTTTCTACCCAGCCGTTGAGTCTCTAGTTTTATTTATAAATAGAATGATAGAGATTTAGTTAAAGCTACCTTTAAGGGCATCAGCAGAGAGAGCCAGTGCCTGTGGGAACAGAATTTTTATCAGCCTGAGTGGTTGGATTGCTGCCAGAGAAGCAGTCCAGTAACTGGGGTCACAATTGCTGACTGGAATAGTAATAAATTAAGGTGCAGCCACAACTGCACAACACAGAGATCTGCCTGCTTGTGCCTCCCAAATGCTGGGATTACAGGCATCTTCCACGACTGCCCTGCCAGCCATTGAAATTGAAAGAGGTCAAAGAAAGGATTTGAAGGCAGGAAAGGAAAGGGAGAAAAGATAGAAATATATTATAATCTAAAAAATAAAAGAAGTAATACTAAAAAAATTCCCAACTTCTTGTTAACAACTCCATGTATAAATTAATTCAACTGTCTAAATTATTTTTCTAGCTTTGTTTTGTTAAAATGACTTGTGCAAACACTTGCATGTTATTTAGACTGTCTTAAATGACAACTAAGTCATTGAAGAGTCTACATTCTGTTTGTAACATGTACTTTATTTTAATCATCTCTAATTAATTTTGGATTTATTAATCTCTTGCTCTTTCAAGTGAATGTTTGAAATTCTCTTTAATGTAAGCTTTCTAATGATAATTTAATTTTCAAATGATCTCAACTAATTTGTAAAATTTATGTACAGATGACCCTTTTACATGCCCATAGATGTTTAATAATTCTATGAACATAAAAGCCAAATTTAGATCATGTAAGAAAACTGGTGTGGGTGCGATACATTTAGACAACCGGAAGACTTAATTAAAACATTCTGTATTTGATGAAAATAATCTTCCTACTGTGTATATACATAGCTGAAAATAATGACCAGATAGTCTAGACTCAAAATAAATGTAGGGTTTTAGTGTGTGTATAGCTTCTAGAGATGTGTAAATAGATAAACGTTTCTGTATTGATTTAACTTTGACCTCACCCTATAATTAGTAATGTGTTCACTCAGATATCACGATGTGATAAATAATGAGTATTTAGTACTTCAAGATTTTTTTTTTCAGTTTTTCAAACAACTTAGCTAAATAAGAATACCCAGATGGAGAAGAAAGACGTGATGCATTGCATAGGTATTGGTAAATTCAGTAAATACTATCTTCTATTTCCATATAGTATTGCATTTTATCATTTTTTTAGTCTTCTGAGCTTATAATAAATAGCAATGGATATTAGAATTCATAACTATTGGAAAAGAAGTTGGATTCACACAAAGCTGGGTCACTGTGGAAAATTGGCATAGACAATATAAGATGAGAGCACCTAGGGGCTCTCATAAGGTGTCAAAGGTTAGAGACGGCGACGGCAGCATGCTGGGTTGAACGGACAGCTGGAAAGGTAGGTTAAAAGGTGAAAGAGAGAATTCCAAAAGTTAGTGTACCATCCTTAATTATTTAAGTGATGCCATGCCTACAAAACTGCTTGCCATAACCTTTACAGAAGTAATAAATATGATTATTAATATTATTTATCTTTTCCAACTCTCCCTGAGAAATTTGTAGATTTGCAAATGTCTCCTAGCAGGAAAACAAAATCATTAGATGAGTTAATTAAAATCTGGAATTTTTATTTGGCTTGGAACCTTCATAGGTGTCAATCTTTCTTAATTAAGAATACAGAGAATAAAAAGTCCATGTTACTCAAAGCCATTTCGTACAGTGTGAAATTGCTTTTTTCTTGTCAAGAAAATGTGAAGTCATTTTTTTTAAAAACAAACCATAGCAGGCATTTTACAAGGTTTTTTTCTCAAAGATATGAAATCCATGAAGGATTTCTCTGAACTAGCTTTGCTCTTATACACAGCACACAAGTAAGAATGTAAATATATATGGATCTCCATATGGTATGCTAAGCCCATGCATGCATGTGCACATACACACACACACACACACACACACACACACACACACACACAAACACACACACAAATATGAATGTGTTAAGTGTACAGAGAAGTGAAAATAAGTGCATATATTATAAATTGAATATAATTATACAGGTGAATAGAAAATAATCTGATGTAAAACTTACATAGTATGTATGCTTTAACATTGGTCATTAAAATAGTATTTATTTTTGTTGTTTCCCTAAAGATACCAGGCTAGTTTAAAAACATTATTAATCCTGAATAATAGTACAATATAAATAATAAAACATAATTTGGCTCATTTTATTTTAATGAAAATTAAAATATAATGACAACAATTTTTCTATAATCACAAAATCTATAAAGGAATCACTCTAAACAATAAGAGACTTGGAAAATGTTATACTTAGTTTATATGTATCAATGTGTCTTCGTGTGCCTGGGTATGTTTCGCTTGTTGTGAAAAGTGACTTGAAACCCAAACCTAACCATATTATCAGACAAACTTTTGTAGCTGCTTCAAATCATTGAACATTAGAAATACAAGACTTGGTTTAGCAACATCCCTTTTATTTACTATTACTTATGTAACTATTTCTTGAAATACTCTTCCAGGCAAAGATTTTGTATTCTGTTCATCATCAATTGCTATTTATCAAAGTGAGAAAGTACAATTGACTGGGGAAGAATTCTCAGTGGGCAATAAGAGCTTTTAGCAACTATTTTGAGGCTTGCAAAAGTGATTTGTAATCCATAAGCAACTTGTTTATGGATTGAAACTAGACAGGGACTTAAAAATAAAAAAAAAAAGATGTAATCCAAAGAACAGTCTTGGCATAATTCTCCCAGAATCAAGGAACATAGTTTTTCCTCTGAACCAGCATCAGGTGTTGCTTGCTGCCTTGTAGTTAGTTACATTGAAATAGGGCATTTTAACACTTCCCAATCATAAAGACAATAAACTCAGCCTGGAGTGAGTGGAAAGGACATAGATTTTACAATGTCATTCAGTGATAGGAAGTCCTTTTGTGTGTCCTGTAATAGAAAGAAATTATCTGGACTTCACTAACTTGCAATAGTTGCTATATTATATTCGCAATATGCAATTTTGTGGTCTCATATATATGATATACTTAGCACATAACCAATTATGAATGTTTTATTTTTTCTAATTAATACACCAAAGAGGATGGTGATAACTTGGTTTTCATTGTATCAGTTGTGCAGTACAGGGCAGAGAGCAGCTAAACTCTAAGCTGCAGCTAAATACAGTGCTAGTGAAAGCGGAGACACTCGACAGTGTGAGAACGTGCAAACCTCCCTAGCTTCCCTGGCCTCTCTTTTGTCTTTGCCTAGAAGGTTTCTTTTGGAAGCAAATCGTTAGCTACATTCTCCACATGGCAAGTGTTGCCCTGAGATAATCATTAATAATTTCAAAATCCATTTTTCTACTAAGATAACTTACATTTATCCTGCAGAAGTGCTTGATATTCTTGCTTGATTCTACCCTAGATAGATATTTAAACTACAGAGTTAGAATGAATAAATTAAATGCTTTTTAAAGATTTCTCCTTTGATTCTGTTTCTCCTATTTCTATTTCTTTCTTCATAAAATATGTTTGTATTTGAAGCTCACAGTATAAAAATATACTTTTAATTAATTCTTTGAGAGTTTAATCATGCATCCAATGGATTATGATCATCATTCATTCATTCCTTCCAGTTTCTCTGAACTTCCTCAACCTACCTTTCTCCCAACTTCCTGTGTTGGTGAAATTTTCTGTCCTGCCAGGCAGCTCCAAATAACTACACAGAGACCTATTGTTAATTATGAATTAATTATTAATGGTTGATAGCTTGTTATTAACTATCTCTTATCATTTAAATCAACCCAATATTTTTCTATATTCTACCAAATGGCTTAATACTTATTCTCAGTGTGGTATGTTCATTTTGCTTCTCCCTGCATCTTTTGGTGATTCCTTCATCCCAAAACTCTCTCTGTGTTCACAAGTCCTGCCTAACCTCTACCTGGTTATCTACTGTTCCTTTAGCTCTTGATTAAACCAGTGAGAGCAACACATCTTCACAGTGTACAAATTATTGCCTAACATTCTGTTCCATATATCTATCTATTCATCTATCAACTATCAATATGCATTGTGAAAATATTGCAAAAATATTGCATAAAAGTATGTAAAATGGCTGGGCAGTGGTGGCACATACCTTTAATCCCAGTACTCAGGGGGCAGAGGTAGGTGAATCTCTGAGGTCAAGTCTACAAAGCAAGTTCCAAGAAACTAGAACTGTAACTCAGAGAAACAATGCCTCAACAAGCAAAACAGAAACAAAGAGACAAAGCAAAAGCATAACATGAAGGGATGCAATACATGTAAAGCAATTTCTATGTTCAATAAACACTTAAAAGTACAAATCTTTTGTATAACTTAGCCTATCCCACGTGGCTTAAATGCATTGTAGTAATAACCACATTTCCCCCATCATCACTGTTTAATTCCATTTAGTTTTAAAATTGAACAGTGTTAACCAGATCACACAATAGTATTTAACTATTCTTAACGAGAATTCAACCTTTTTACTGAGATTTTAACAGCACTGTTTTTTCTTTTCTTCTTCCTTATTTTTTGAAAGATAAACTAGAGAAAATTAAGAATTTTTCTTTGTTTTGTTTTTCAAGACAGGGTTTCTCTAGTAGCCTTGGCTGTCCTGAAACTCTGTCTGTAGAACAGGCTTGGCTAGAACTCAGAGATCTGGCTGCCTGTGCTAGGATTAAATGCACACACCACTACCATCCAGCAGGTTTTAATATTTTTGACTGAAACTTTTAAATGTTTTAAATGCCAGTTATCTAGTTGACTATAAAATAATCAACTGTATTTTCATTATTGCTGATTTACGTATGTGCTATTTTTTAGTTATTGATTGACTCATAACTTACTTTCAAAAACAATTCCATCCTTTCTACTAACTGATATATGCTCAGCCATAATGAACATAAAAGCCTAAATATAGATTCATTAATTTTGACACTTTTTCTGAAGACAGAACACAACCCCAAAGTGTACTCACAAACAAATTGTAAGAATTCTTTGTTCATGTTGCTAATATGCAAAGCTTGTGTCTATGCAAGAATATTCTTCCACTGACATATCTTTTGATATTATCATTATAATGGCAATCTACTTTGTCTATTAAGCATTTTATTTCGGCAAAACACTTGGTATATATCAACACCTAAATTACAAATCAGTCCTCCATCTGAAGCTTGTTAATAAATGTGTTTCTTTCTGGAGCAAATTTGTAATGGAGCTTTCAGGAAGATAAGTCACTGCAATCTAATGGAAATAACTTCCTATTTTTCTTATTCCATTTATGATTGACTTGGCAGGAGATCTTTGTTAGTAAATCTCCTTAGTGTTTTCAACTTGTTCTGAGTAATTTAAATATGGAACATTTGTCTGTGTAACAGCAACAGGGGAAAATGAGTGTTAGAGCTGGTGATAATAACAATAGTACCAACAACAAACGTGATTACTTAAATAAACACTGTGCTTTATTTTACAGTTTATTGATGTTTATGAATCAATGATGTGTGTCTTATAGCATGTAGGCGAGGGAGCAAAGGGAAAAATGGATGAGAGCGAGAGCTGGTTACTAAGCAATATTACATTATATTAGTAGGAAATGACTGTAACAGAAATATAAAGACAGCATCCTCTCAGACAATAAAATACTTTTGCAAATGCACAGAAGTTAATAAAAATTGGTGGAAAATATATATACCCTAAAAATGTGAAAATAAAACAAAGCTTTTCATGGACTTGTTTTATATAGAAATATGCATCAAATAATAGTAAGAAAGAGGCCGGGCGGTGGTGGCGCACGCCTTTAATCCCAGCACTCGGGAGGCAGAGGCAGGCAGATCTCTGTGAGTTCGAGACCAGCCTGGTCTACAAGAGCTAGTTCCAGGACAGGCTCCAAAGCCACAGAGAAACCCTGTCTCGAAAAACCAAAAAAAAAAAAAAAAAAGTAAGAAAGAAGGAATTAGTGTTTATAAAATCAGACAGTATATAGAAGAGTAACAAGAAGCATTGTCCATTGTCTCTATATCTCTGTTTCTCTCTGCCCCCGTGTGTGTGTGTGTGTGTGTGTGTGTGTGTGTATGTGTGTGTGTGTGTGGACACTGGATCTCAAAAGGTTAGTTTTTAATTGAGGTGAGCTCCCTTATGAGAATACTGGGAACAAAATTTTAGGCAGCAAATATCTTTATTGTTTTGCCATTTCTCCAGACTTGACATAGAATTTTCTAGAACAGAATGTACCCTTAGTTCTCAGCCATATCCCAGCTCTGAGCTGGATTTTTCTAAGATAGTATGCTGGCGAGTTTTATGTCAACTTGACATAACATAAGCTAAAGTCATCAGAGAGGAGGCAACCTAAATTAAGAAAATGACCCAAACCTATGAATGTAGGTATATCTATAGGACATTTTCTTATTTGATGATTGAAGTAGATCTACCTAGCCCATTGTGGGTGATGCCACACCTTGTTGGTGATCCTCCATGTTATAAGAAAACAGGCTAATCAAGTCAGGGTGAACAATCCGGTAAGAAACACTCCTCCATGGTCTCTGTATCAGTTCCTGCCTCCAGGTTTCTGCCTTGTTTGAGTTCCAATCTTGACTTCCTTCAATGTGGATGTGTAAGCCAATAAACCTTTCTTCCCTAAGTTGATTTTGATCTTAATGTTTAATCACAGCAATAGTAACCAAACTAAGACAAGTAGCTAACACTATTACTGCTTTGTTATCTCTCTAGGACTAAAGTAGAATTTTCTAGTTCGGTTTTCAAATTCATCTAATCAGTATCTGAGGCCAAAACATGTTTCCACAAACCTATTACTGTGTTTTCCTCCGAATAAGAAGGTGGTTGTGGCAAATCGTGGAGGACTTTCCTTTTTTGTCTAAGTAAACTGACTTAGAATTTATTCCAAAGTGTGGAGCCAAGCAAGTTCAAAGAAAACATAAACTTAGGACCACTAGGTTGACTAAGTTGCAATGGAATTTGCTGCTAAGCTTGATGACATCAGTTGCATATGTAGGACCCACATTATATGCCCACTTGGTGGGTGCATACATACTCCACACTCATATACACATACACATAAATAAATGAAACATTGAAAAATACTAAAAGTAATACATTACAAAATTACCTGGAATTTCCAGATTAATTAGTTTTATGTCTTTCACCAAAAGAATATCACAATTTCTTTCATTCATCCTTTCTATTTCCCTTACCTCCCAACTTTGTTTCTGTTATCTTTCCTCCCTTTATCCTCTCTGCCATCTCCACTCTCCTATAGAGTTTCAAGTAGAAACTACTGCCTTGGTAAACCAGAGCACAATTTTCACTTGCCTTATCATTTTACAGGGGGAGGTAACATGAAAAAATTAAATCTAAATTCTTAAGGGGGCAAACAAGAAAAGGAACCCCAATTTAGTAATCAAACAATACCATTGTAATATCATTGTAATCAAACAACACAAATTCGTCCTTTATAGCTACTATGAAGTACTCAATCAAAAGGCCACAATCACATTCCCATCTTTTAAATTTTATTTTCTTGATTATAAGCCAGTTTATTTCAAACACTCAGTCTCAGAATTTCCAAGATAGAAAAATTAAACATTTAACTTACAGTTGTAACTTTTAAAAAGCCGCGCATGAGAGAAAGATGCCATAAGACAGAGCTCAGGTGGAGAGGTTTTTTTATTGGGGGAAAGCAAACTAGAAGAGGAGGGAGGGGTGAGGGGGGACCACCCTCTGGGGACAGGTGTGGCAGAAAAGAAAAGAGAGGCAGAGAGTGAGTCAGAATGACTGAGAAAGAGAGAGAGGGAGGGAGAGAGGAGCAGAGAGGCAGAGAGAAAGGAAGAGACAGGAGGTAGGCAAGGCACCTTTAAAACGAAACTAAGTGAACGTAAGTGAATGTACACAGAAGGTGCTCTTAGTGACTGCAGCTGAGGACTTATCCTGTCAGGACCTCAACGGCAGGCCAGTGCAGATGCCTGAATACTAACACAATATTTGAAAATTAAGCAGACTATAAGAGGGATATTTGTGTTGAGAAAAACATCTCCCTGCTTATGTGTATCTCTGTTTTGACTACCAAAGTCCAGAAGAATGAAATTATTCTAAGGAAAACAAAATCTTCTTTGAATACGTGAGATACCATAAAAAATGTTTTCAGGCTACCCGGAATTGTGTGTATGCGTGCATGTGTGTGTGTGTGTGTGTGCATGTATATGCTCGCACACGGGCGCACACGCGTGTGTTTGTGTATGTGTGTGTGTGGCTGAGTGTGTGTGTGCATGCATGTGTGTGTGTGTGTGTGTGTGTGTGTGTGCATGTGTGTAAAGTATTTTTAGGTTGGGTTAAACGACATGGGTGTGGCAGTCCAGCAATGCCCCTCTACCTGTTGTAGATGCTGAGACTGTAGTAAGTGGTCAGTGCTCCAAGCTGGTGTTTCTGTCCAGGAAACTCCCCCAGAAAGTAATGTCTTCACATCACACCGACAGGCCTAGGAAACTGGTGTCTGACTTGGCAGGAGATGGCTATCGTCACTCACAGTGGATAAGATGTACCCTCTCAGGAAGAAATTAAGGCAGGTGTTCAATATAGTGTTTTCCTCGGACCTCTTTCTATCTGGGCTACCCGTTGGAGCTTTGGATCTCAGTGAATGAAGACCTTCACCTTCAGCTGTCTATCTCTGGAAACCCCTTCACAGAGTCACTAGAGGAATGCCTTAGGTCACCCCAGATCCCATCAAACTGACAATCCAGCTTAACCATCACCATTTCAGGGACATACGATAATCACAGCAATACAAAATTTAACTGACATTGGGAAATAGTTTAAGAAGTGAGAAACAATTTAAAGGAGATCACGACCTTGTGATTTTTTTATGCTGAGAATTGAAAAAGTATTTTTTTTAATTGGCAATTCAAATAACAAACTGCATTAAAGTATGACTAAGCCCTCGATGGTGCTTAGGAACCACAAGGCTACATCCATGATTCCACCATTGGTAGTAGACAAGGTCTCAGCCACTCAAAATTCTAATGCAGCAAAAACGATTTTGTTGGAAATTATACAGTTATCTGGCTTTGCTCTTGCATATTTCCTAATTTCAGAAAGCAGTCACTAAGATGGTTAACAAAATTGTTCTGGCCTTTTCTCTCTTTGCTGCTCCCCTGCCCCTACCCCCGACACATATGCTTATCCTGACTCGCCTCCAAGATCGCTTTGAGCTTCAGACAAACATCCTCTGCCCAAGTCCCAACGAAGATTCACACCAATGTTCTAAAGGCACTTTATACCACAATGATCAAAAATACGCTCATCTCTCCAGCATAAACTTTTATGTTGGATTTGACTGTTTTTGGTTGATAAAATTCCATAATTCCGAAAACTAGCATTATCTTTAAGGCTTTCTAGCCCCTTATTTTCTCTTCCCGCAAACAAATCCCATTGATTCTATAGCCAAACTATCACTTGAGTTATGAATCTGTCTAGTTATAATATCCCTCGCTGTTGCAACCTTAATTTAGACCCTTGCCCTCTCCTGTTTGGATTCCCGTAACAGCCTCCTGGCTGGATTCCTTCCTTCTAGTTTTACTTTCCTCTAATCCATTATTCACACTGCTTCTGGAGTGTGCCTTCTAAAATGCAAATCTAATCATGTCTTTCGCCTGCTTCAGAATCTTATAATGACTCCCAGAGCTTTGATGATAAAGTCCAACCTCCTTAGCCTAGCACATGAGGTATTTTATAACCTGGCAACTGCTTAATTCTCCAGGTGTAGTTCTATTTATTCACTGATATTCTGATACTGAACAAAAGACCTATGCTAAAGAATTTGTCTACACTAGCCTATGTGTACATACATTTCCACACACTATGAGCCCGTCCATTGCTACGGTAAAAGTGATGATGAATCCACTTTTCAAACCCAATACCATGGATAGCCCCTCAAGGAACCAAGTGCATCTTGTAGAAATAACCCTCACTCCCAACACCTTAATGTGTGCTGGTTTCACTCCACATTTCTTGTGCATACTTTGTTAATTGGATACAAGACAAAGCAACTAATATTACGATTTATTTTTCTCTTTTTAATCAATCATTTTTTAATGAACAGATGAAAAATGGAGAAATAAGTCTTGATAAGGGAGCACCCTTACAAGAATTTTAGCCGCTTTAAATCCCAGCTGCTCTGGCAGATGCTAGTTATAGGACCCGCACAGTTACAAAATCTCTCTGAAGTTCCAGTTATTTCAAGTGATAACCCATAGTCCCCAACACATAATGGAAGATAAAATGAGGTAATTCAGAGAAGTACTTATCATAGTGCTTAAAAAATGCTAGCTCCTATTATCTTCACTGTCGAGTGGCCAAATGGATAGGCGCGCTTGATCCTGTTCCAAAGAGAGGGAGGATTAATGGTTTCGACAGGCGACATATTTTTCTTGATACGAGGGAAACTTTGTACAAATTTTAAATGCCCTATTATAAGATAGATGTTTGGTGAAGTAGTTCAGATGTGTAGGAAGGGAGAATCAAAGCTTAGTTTCACAGTATTGAAAATGTAACAAAACTTTCACTAGATCAGGAGTTTCATATGATTCCAACTGTGAATAATTTGAAGACAATCTGAATTATGGCTGATAAGGAACACAATATCCAGTTAAAGTGCAATGATAACCCAGATTGTTCCATGGTGGTCACATCTGCACCTAGTGTTCACAGTTAACTTAAATACCTTTAAAGTGACTGGCATCATGAAACTGGGGAGATTAGTCTGGACAAAGAAAAACTACAAGAAAATATTGCATTTCTTTTCAAACACAAGTCAGTTTGTAGACTTAGAGGATGGAATCTTGTTCCTGGTTTATTCAATATTACTAATGTGAACTAATAAAGCGATCATTCTTTTAGTCCCATGAACAAAACTCAAGGCAATCCTACGGCCTGGGCTTCTTAGTTCTGTGATTACAGGCATGTGTGACCATGTGGAACTTGGCCTCCTTATTTGAAAAATGAGAAAATAATATGTACCTCTAGGTATTTTAAAATACATCATTACATAATTTCTTATATATTATTGGCCTGATTATTGATATTTAAATGATATATTAGGAGAGACCTGTTAAGCTTTCTTTTTATTGAGCTATTAAGAAATAGTTGAAAGAGAGAAGTGAGGGTACCAACCTAATATCAGGCAGGAGGGACAGACTTAGTTTTTGATTATTAGGTCTTAACAATCACTTAATCAGGGAATCCATCCCTAAAATATTAGCTATGGGTTTGACCCTTGCATAACACTTTAAAGCATCTATGGTCTTATAGTTCTGTATGTACATTTGATGCGGTGCAGATGATGTGAAATGGGGTCACATGCACCACACAATGCACATGTGGCAGTCAGCAGACAATCAGTATCACTCTTCCATTGCCACCATGCTTGACATATGTTCTTTTGATGTTTTGTGACCACATTGCATGTTAGACCTGCTGGCCCTCGAGCTTCCAGAGTCTCCTGCCTCTATTCCCCAACTCCTTGTGATAACATCGCTATTAGAGATGTGTGGTATAGCCCCTGCTTTTATATCGGTTCTTAAAATTTAAATTCAGGTCCTCATGGGTTCACGATTTTACCCTTAAAATCACCTATCTAGCTCCCCAAAGTATTTATTTATTTGTAAATTACATCTGCTTTACTTAGAGTAAGTCTTCTACTAGGAAAGGACCATCATTGATTGATTTCACTATTGTTTTCCCAGAAAGTAAAACATATATTTGAAACAAAATGATATTCATGTGTAGCATTGATTAAAGTAACAAAGGTATGCCAAACATTAATATAATAACATTCAAATAATAGTTTTTGAATTTAAAAATGACTGAAGTATGTTGTTAATTGAGGATTTTAATTCTGACAGAGGTTAGACAAATTATGCACTAAATTTCTTTTTCTTGTTCCAAATTTTTGTAATCTTCAGTATGCCCCCATACTTGAAAATTCTTAAAAAGTTCACTCTAAATTTGTCAGAAATCATTTAGAGAAAAAGCCATTAACTATTTACAAGGCTTAGATGGATTTTCTTTAAGCTAGTGTCTAACATTAAAGTTGAGTAAATTATTTGATTGATACACTTGGCCATAAATTGAAGAGAGACTATATTACAATTAAAATCAAAATTACATACAATGAAGGCATACCATCTCAGTTGAAAATGTGACACTTTCCCTTTTTCATGAAATCTGTTTCTTTACAGAATGGGGCTTAAAGGCAAGCTGATCACCTCAGCAAGTCATCATTTTACAGAGGATAAATTAGATCTAGTGTATTTTGCTTTTTTTGGAAACCTGTCCCTTTCTTCTTGGCAGTTATTTCATTTCTTTTCTCTTACCAAAGGACTAGTTACAGGTTATTATTGCAAGAAAGGCTCAGAGTAGCTACTGAAACAATCTCCATGAGTCACAATACAACTTCCTCATCATCTCAGAAGAAAGAGCACCAATAGTCAGATTTTGCTCTCTGGTTCCCAATCAAATCCTGACCCATATATAATAACCCTGGAATTTTTAACTAAGTGGTTTTAATTAACATATATATTAATATATATTAATATATATTCAAAGAGAAATTATTTGAAGTGGCATGGAAGAAAAGTAAACAGTTGCATAGGGGAGATGCTCAGAAAAAAATAAAAATAAATAAAAGACTTGGGAAAATGTTCTGAATCCATGTGTCAGCCTTCTCACACCTGGTGCTACTGAAGTTTTGGCTGGGAGAGAAGACACGGGAGGGGAGCTGTTTTCCTTGTGCTGAAGAGGTGCTTGCATGACTGACTTGCTTGTACCACTAGATGCTAGTCCCAACCCACCCCAGAGATGACAACCAATCATTTCTCTAGGTATATTTTCAATTTGAGGACTGATGAGAGGGATTGGAGGAAATCTCAGGTATCACAATATAGGTCCCACTTCAGGGAATTGAACCTAATCTCCGAGACAGGAGTGAAAAACGCATCAAGTTTTCATTCCAAGCCACGGTTCTGAAGCCACATAATTAAAAGTAGTTTCATGTGGAATCAGATGCAAAGATTAAATTAAAAGACACTATAAAATTTGATAATCATTCTCTCTTTTGACTCTATAAAACTCACTAGAGAAAAAATATGCATACATCTTTTAAATTGCACTATTACAATTTTATTATTATTATTATTATTATTATTATTATTATTATTATATGCATGTATATGCATATGTTATTGTACTTGGTGTGTATGGTCTGTAAATATACATACAATCCCTCATAAGACTTGGAAAATACAGATTGGGGTGATGTATTTTCTCTTCCAGGGATTTTGTTCCAGGGATTGGATTCAGATCTTGGGAATTTATGGCACACATTTAAGCTGGCAAGCCATTGCTTTGGTCCTTTGTTTTGAGTATAAACCTGAGAATCTGTTAAAAATCAAGAAAAAGAAGATTTGTTCTCCAGAAAAAAAAAAAAAAAAAAAAAACACAGGCAAGCGGACTTGGTGGTCTCCCATTAGTTCTGTCCTGCCGTCTCAGTGGGTGAACGCATCCCTCATGGTTCTGACTTTCTTTCTCATGATCTCTCTCCTTCTGCTCCTCATCAGAACTTTGGGAGCTCAGTCCGGTGCATCGGACTCTCTGAAAGTGGCTGATGGTGGAGGCTGACCGAGGAGCCAAGGACAATGGCGATGGGCTTGGTCTCTACAACATGGACGGGCTCTGTGTGAGCCTTGTCAGTTTGGTTGCTCACCTTCCTGGACCTGGAGGAAGTTTGGAGGACCTTGGACTCAACATAGTGTAGAGGACCCTGATGGCTCTTTGGCCTGGAGAGGGAGGGAGTGGGGGTATGGGTGGAGAGGAGGGGAGGGAAGGGGGAGGAGGAGGGGAGGAGATGGCAATTTTTAATAAAAAATAAATAAACTGGAAGAAAAAAAATAAAAAAAAAAAAATAAAAAAACCAGGCAAGTGTGAAACACAATAAGAATAATTTATTTTACTACTAGGATTTTTTAGAATACATATTGTTGTATATAATTATACATTGACATGGAGTGTAGACATTTTTTGACCATGGTTAAGGTATCTTTTTCTTTAAGAATTTTGTATGTGGCATAATTCAATTAGGGCTTGACTTCTGGACATTTATTATTAGGTGTCAAGTGGATGAGGCAGATTTTGGATTGTTACATTTAATTCATAGCACCTGAATATCCGTATGTCAGGTAAGAGAAGAAACTTTTTTTAAAAAAGGAAGTTGGTAAATTTCTCCTTATCAGAAAAGACCAATGATAAGCATTGTGCGATTTAACTCCACACGGTTTTCTATTCTATGTGTACTTTATTACTCTCTCAAAGAGCTCAGTACAAGACATGAATTCTCTGGAAAAGGCTAACCAGCAAGGAAAATAAAACTCGCAAACAAAGGCACTGAAGCACTAACGAGACAGAGAAGTTTAGGACTATCTTTCTTTTAGTGTAATTTGCAAAGGACTTTGGATTTTTCCATATTTGATATCCCGTGGAGCTTTTGTTTTCCTCGCAGAATAACTGCTACAAAATTTTCTGCATAGCCTCCTTTTTTATATTCAATATTCCTTTCACTAATACAGAAAGAAAATACCCTTTAACATGTGCTTGCTACAGTAACTATTGGGAAAAGACTCTTTCCTGCTATGAAATTAGACTACAATATATGTGATGATGTATTTTGAAGGTGAGTTAAGTCCTGTAATTCTTAATTTACAAATTAACAATTAACAATAAGATTTATTTTATTGTTATCAAAGAGGACATCGCTAAATCTTATTTTCTTCTGATCCGTTTTCCTATTTAGCCACTCAGAAGAATCTGCAGGTAAATTGCTCCAGTACTTCTCTGTTATGACCTAGAGAGGCAGAAGCAATTGACCCTCTTAAATGTAAGAGGCACAGCAGCACACTTTGTGAATTCTTTCTTCTGGGTATTATTGGTTCAGTATTTTTCTGCAAAGTTCAATGAGGTTCATTAGCTTATCTGAAGAGAACAGGGCTGGTACTTTTGAACAACTTCCCTCTATGACTTTTCTAATTAAATCCCTTCCATCAGAGGAAGAGCTGCCCTTTTTACTTGACAAACATTTGTTCTAATTTGGCCTTGCTTGATTTTTTTCGATGCTTTTACGTCCCTCTCCCCCTCTATCCCCGCCAGCATCTGTTAGTCAGAAGATGGCTCTGGCTGACATTTACTCTGCATATGCCTGCTTATTAAAACATTTCAATGTTAGACAAGCTTATCAGTTCAAAAATACAATATAGTTCAGGCACATGGAAGCACTCATCTTAAAGGAATACTTTGTTTACTGATGTGCTTTTTTTGTGAGATAAGTTATTTGGTACTATGAACATTATTTCTGCCTGGGTTTTTCTCTAAAATATAAGAATTACATGCCAGCTAGGGAAACACAGAGATGAAAATTATTATAATTAAAATTGAAATGATATAAGGCATATGAGAGGACAGATATGAAAGTAAACTAAGAACTAATTGATAGTGTCGTTCTGATTTAAGGCAGATTGTAACAATGGGATAGGTGACACCTCAAAAAATACTTAAATTCCATTTTTTTTAATTAACAGACTTGGATAGTATTAGTGAAATCAAGTGGGTATCACCCTGACTGGAAAATGATCCTGCAAGACTCCCCCTTATAATCTTGGTGATGGTAGATAAGGTTAAATGCTTATCTAGGAACAGGTGAATGTCAGGATTTCAGTGTTTACCCTGGACTTCAGAGAGGCATGCTCCGTCAGTGACAAGCCTTGCTACATTCAGTTTATTCTCCTATTTTCTTTAACACTATCCAGTGCTATTAGCTTGCTGGCCATGTAGTCTGTAAGTAATAGGTTGCAATAGGAGCTGAAATTGACAAGTGCTTAGCCCAGAGCATGGATTGAATGTAATTCATAGGGTTCTCAAGTTAATTTCCAATACCTGTTTCATCAAGGCAGTCTGATAGATGGCTGCCAGCATCCTTTGGCTTTATCTGTAAATCCCTGTGTCTTTTACTGCCATCATTTCAGTTTTTATACATTCCATCCCTTGCCTTGCTCCTCCCCATTTCCATAACTTCAAATGGAGATTCTCTCCAGGCACATCAGTCATTTGGGCTAGAAGCCCTTGCAGCTAAATGCAAGACCTTCAAATGTTATTGAACTGCATTTTTCCATGTGGCCCTCTTAAAGTGATGTTTCTTTAGGGACTGCAGGGTGAAATATGAAGTTATCTGGGAGAGTAAATCTAAGATGCTGGACAGATGGTGTGGTGTCAGTGCCTCCACAGAAACGTGTTTCATTTTATACTGGGGATGCTCTCAATCAATTTCGGCTTGAGAAAACAGTTGCTTGTACTGCATCAGTGGCTTCTTTGGTTGATGGCATCTTTAACAGATCAATAGTGAAGCTTATCAATCTCTAATAGGCCAGATAAATTCACGGGAAAGTACACTTAAAAATAAAAAGAGTATTCCAAAGGGGAAATTTTCTTACGAACCAAGATTTCACTGAAAGCGGAACTAAGGTTGTCACTAAGAGATCAAATAAAATGACTGCTGGTAAAACATGAAACTCATTTACTCTGTAGGACATGAAAAGATTCATTTTTCACCTTAGTGTGTTTTTGGGAACAAATATTGCCACAGAAGTTCTTAAACTTTGCAGAATGACTCTTTCAGTAAGGGTCTAAAGCCGCCACACATTCAACAGCCTCCAAATTACTGTCTTTGTCCTCTTCCCTTACTTGAGCCAGATGAACTTACCTTCAAACCACTCCACTTTTACAAAGCATTTACAAAGCACACAGGTCTGGATACTGGGTAGTCTCTGTTCTTAAGCTGCCATTAGAAAATTATATATAATAAGCTAAACATGGGTGTATATATATTGCATACATATATATATATATATGAACTAGGAATATATAGATGTGTAATTTTGTGTATATACCACATATAGTCTTTGCTTGTGATAATTTGCATCGTTAAAAATGTTAGTTAGCTGTCTTTGTTAAAACTGACTTCTTCAGTCAACCTCATGTGTAATCAAACCTGAAAAGCCTGATAATTCATTTGGATTACTGAAAGATCACGCATTTCTACAAAAGAACAAATTTTATAAAGACCTGAAGATTTCCCCAAGATGCTCATTTGCATTTCAAAACCAATAGGATCTACACATTGATTGTTTGGCAATGATGGAATTCCAGGGAGACTTATCTACCAAGGAAGGATAGCTTTAGTACTAAAGAAGAGGCAAGTTAATTCTATGCACTCTGGATTGATAGTACTTTTAAAAGCTAACTCCATATTTACTCTCTCTCTCTCCTTCTCTCTCTCTCTCTCTCTCTCTCTCTCTCTCTCTCTCTGTGTGTGTGTGTGATAGCCATGTTATTTGCAACTACCACACTCTGCCATTGTAGTGTAAAAGCAGCTCTCCACAACACATAAGTTCGTAGATGTGGATGTATTCCAATAATGCACTATTTTTAAAAATAGGTGATATAATATACTTAATGTCCCTTATGTTAAACTGTAATTTAAGTGTCACATAAACTGGTTTGGATCCTAACTGTTTCCCTGACTAATTATGTGGTAAAAGGTAAATTACTTAATTCTTCTACTATCACCTTCCTCCTCTGCAACTCAGAGGGAGCATCCAGCACAGGCAACTTTAGATGAGATTGTTTCTTACAACAATGATGATTCATACTGTGGAAGCAAAATCATTAATGCTAGAGGAAGGCAGGTTAGCCTATTACAGAGTTCAAAAGGTCCCCATTCAAGGGAGAATGGGTCCGATAGCAGATATAGGAGAACCCACCTAGAACGTTCAAATACTATCCAAGAAGGGAATTCAGAAGGTCTTCAAAGATCTCAACAGCTTTATTTAACAATTTTAGATTTTTTTTATCTTGAGGTGACAGGGGCTTGAAATTGATGTGGAAAGAACATAGTAAAATTTTACACATTCAGTGTAATTGAGGTGGAATCCCTTCTGGATCATTAAAAAGTTTGAATTATATGATGCTTTTTATAGAAAACAGTTTTGTTGTTTTCAAGTACATACAGTAATTGGCAAAACATTCAAGAAAGTATTGCCAAGTAGACTTCCTGCTGGCAGGCTTAAGTGAAAAGCTGAGACTCATTTCAAATTAGCATATTATTATGTGCATATGGAAATGGACCAAATAAAGTTCTTGAAAATAGTTTCTTTTCTTAGGTAGGTTGGATATTATTCCTAATCCATTACATGAAGAAACATGCCATCCTGTTTTCTCATTGGTGTTCTCTGTTTAATTTTGCATGGCTTCGTAACTAGTCAAAAAATAGCTTTCCAATACCAGAATTCTGATGAAATTTCCAGACACATTGAGGCACCTCTTTCCACATGTTTCCAAACATCTTGGCACAGTTAATTTAGCTTCAATGAGGGAATGATGTTTTCTGTATCTTGAGCTGTTCATAATAAATTTACAAGCATAAATAGTGGCTGATCTATAGAGTATGATTTGAATCTTTATAGTTGGTCATTCTTGATAGTCCTCTTTTCATTTTTAATAGTTTTCTAAGGACATCATTTTAAAAAATTAATCTAAAATTGCCATTTCTCATAGTCCTAATTATATCCTGGGTTATTTTTCTTTGGCCTCTAAATGTTTCCATAGGATGATCCCTCCATTTGTTATACAGTTATTTCTTTTGTCAGCAATGTTATGCTGAGCCTTTATTACAATAGCTTAGCATTACACAAGGCAGTGAAAATATGAGGATAGACATATCATTCCGTTTTTAGTGCTATTTCCGTATGAAGCTTGGTATCCATCATAATGAGCCTACTGAGCTTTGTAACAGCCATGTTAAGCTGAGGCTTGGCACAGAGGTAGGAATGTGGAGACTGCTCAAAAGCATGTAACTGTGGTAATCACAGACTCATTCTCTATCCCATCAGCCCCAGATTAAAAGTTTCCCAGCAGTCATATGAAGCAGATATTTTTTTTTCATATCATGTCTAAGTGTTATAGCTATAAATACAAGTCTTTGGGAGTTTGAGAATATAAATTTTTGACCATTCATTTTATTCTTCATGTAGTTTACTTTGCAAGTTATTCTTCCAGCATTTTTAACTGTTTATCTCCTCTCTTATCTTCTTACTCTAAAATACCCCAATTTTGACTGTCATCTGATTTAGGCTGTCACGTCCTACATTCCACTCTTTCCCCTTTTATGTGGCTACATTTTACATAATGTCAGTCTCCTGAAGTAAGTAGTTTTCTGATCTAGCACTTAGAAGCAAACCCTGTAATCATGACTGTATGTTGCTATAGCTCCTTCCTAGGGAAATCATATTTCAAGAGCACAACCATAAAATGATACAACTTTGGACCTATATGTTACCTGCCAGATAGTAGTTGTAGGGCATTTAAAGTTGTAATTGTATCAATGCTAATTTTATTTTATTTTTAGTTTTTTTATTGATTTTTTTTATTGAGCTCTACATTTTTCTCTGTTGCACTCCCTGCCTCTTTCCTCCCCTCTTCAACCCTCCTTCAATGTCCCCATTTCCAATTTCCTCAGGAGATCTTGCTTTTTTCTACTTCCCATACAAATTAGATCTATGTATATCTCTCTTAGTGTCCTCATTGTTGCCTAAGTTCTCTGGATGCTCAATCGTGTCACAAAAACATGTGCTCAACTATGTTCATAGCAGCATTGTTTGTCATAGTCAGAACCTGGAAACAAACTAAATGCCCCTCTACCAAAGAATGGATAAGGAAAATGTGGTACATTTACACAATGGAGTACTACACAGCAGAAAAAAAATAACATCTTGAATTTTGTAGGAAAATGGATCGATCTAGAAAACATTATTTTGAGTGAGGTAACCCAGACCCAGAAAGACAGTTATCACATGTACTCACTGAAGTGATTTTTACACATAAAGCAAAGAAAACCAGCCTACAAATAACAATCTCAATGATAATTTTAAATGGTTAATAAAGATAAGAACATTTGTGAAATCACACTAATATTATTCAATGGCATCAGATATAAATGTGTTAGACTTTGTGGCTATTTTTGACCCATTTTCTTCACTTCAAGTGAAGGACTATAGTGAATGATCTATATCTATATTTGCCTCTATCAGAACCCAAAGAAGTGGAAGTAGGTGTTGTTATATTGAGATGGGAAGGTCATAGAAAAATGGAGAAAATTGGTGTAGGCCATTGGTCCTATGCACTAAATTGATTATTTGTCCATGTTCAGTCATCCAAATTCTTGGAAACAACTTCTTGATTTGTAACACAATGTTACTTCACCCATATGGTACCGATTTTGCAGGCAAAGAGAATGCAAGAACTATGGGTTGATGGAGGTTAGACCAAGGTTCCAGAGCCATCTCTGATAATAGGCAAGATGTGAGAGATGATTGGCTTCTGTGGAAGGAGACTTTCACTGCCTAATATGTGAAACTTTGAAGGTGAAACTTAAGTTGCCATGGGAACTTCCATAGGTTGTACACTCCAACACTGTGGAATATCTTCCAAGGAAAATGGTAGGCATTGTGATATCAGTTCAAATAAGAGGCATGGTGTGCATCAGGGCTATAGGAGTAAGAATACACGTAACTGTTGAATTATAGATGATGGGACTACAAGTTCCAAATGCTAGATAAATACAGCTGTTTTTTTTTTTCCTGCTGGATCACAGTCTTATTTGGCTCTGTCCTGTCCTTTCCACTGTCTCATTTTGGAACAGGCATGATTTTCTAAATCATAAGTGTTTCCCATAGACTCATATGTGGATTGTTGTTCTTTGGATCTGAAGTGTTTCCCATGGGCTCTTATGATTAAACACTTGTTGTGAAGCTATTGGTGACATTTGAGGAGTTATGGATCTTTAGCAGGTGGGTCTTGGCTGTCACATGTGGTATAGGATCAGGCCTTTGGGGATTGTAGCCTGCCTAGCTTCCGTTCCCAGTCTATGAGTAATGATATGCACCATACATAAAAGCTGTTGTGCTTTGCCTTTCCTAACATCATGACTGAAAATACCTGAGGCCATAAGTTTATATAAATCCTCTTTCCCTTAGGTTGATTCTGACAGGTGTTCTTATCACAATAATAATAAGCAATAGAAAAGGTAACTTTGGCAGATCACTTTTCCTCTCTGCACCTTAACTTTTCCCCAATATTAAATCTGATAAAAAGTGTTTTCATGATCAAGTTGTTTAACATAAGAAATCCAATAACACACATAAGGCATTGACATACATATAAATGTATCGCTACTAATAGTAATTGTAGTAATAGTACTATTTCTGGTAGGGACTGAAAGAATTGTTTTTAAGAAATAGGAGCACCAGACTGAGCTCCCAAGGTCCTGATGAGGAGCAAAAGGAGGGAGATCATGAGCAAGGAAGTCAGGACCGTGAGGAGTGCGTTTACCCATTGAGACGGTGGGACAGATCTAACAGGAGTCCACCAAGTTCAGTTGGAATGGGACTGATGGAACAGGGGACCAAACCGGACTCTCTGAATGTGGCTGACGGTGGAGGAGGACTGAGAAACCAAGGACAACGGCGATGAGCTTGAACTCTACAGCATGGATGGGCTCACTGTGAGCCTTGTCAGTTTGGTTGCTCACCTTCCTGGACTTAGGGGGAGCTGGGAGGACCTTGGACTTAACATAGTGAAGGGAACTCTGATGGCTCTTTGGCTTGGAGAGGGAGGGAGTGGGAGTATGGGTGGAAGGGAGGGGAGGGAAGGGGGAGGAGGAGGGGAGGAGATGGAAATTTTTTATAAAAAAATAAAGAATTAAAAAAAAGAAAAAAAAAGAAATGGAGAAGTCGTATGAGGATTGATTGTTCACTATAAGTACAAGAAGCAAGACAATGCTAAGAAGCTCAGGACAGTCAAATGGAGACATTTGGGTCCAAATGAGGAGAACTTTAATTTGAAGGTTATTGACACTGAGTGTGGAACAAAGCGTGAGATAAAGTCAAACAAACTGTCAAGAAATGGCAAGAAAAGGTCATTGATTTAACTTGTAATTACTTACAGTTAAGGGAGCATAAACAGAAAATGGTTAAATACGAAACCAAAAAGAGCTCACAATTTTATTTTGAGACAAAATTCAGCTGCATTTCCCTCGTTAGAGCTTTTTGGTGTATGTATAGATATGGTTTATTTGCTATTTATCTATAACCTGTTTGTTTATCAACCATCTGTTTATCATCTCCTATCATTATATCTTTAGCTGTCATTTACCCTTTTATAATTAGCGATCATCTGCTGATCTTTGGGTTATCATAACCGAGTACCATTGACGGGTTGGACACCACATTCTAATCAAGTTGGTCAAGTACTGCTGTCAGGGTACTACTGTTGTTATTTTCCAGTTTTTGGCTGTTTATTTCTGTTAGTTTGTCTGCTTGACTTGCATATGGCCAGCAGAACCTTGATGATAGTGTCAAGTGCCTTTTTGCCTGTGTTTTTTTTAAATCCTTTGTGTTTTCCCCTTGTGGTTTGAAAGAAAATGACCTCCAAAAGGCATGGCACTACTGGGAATTGTGGACTTATTGAAGAAGGTATGGCCTTGTTGGAAGAAATATGTTACCGTTGGGGTGGGCTTTCAGGTCTCTTTCACTCCAGCTTAGCTCAAGGAGATATTCAGTCCATTTCCTGTTGCCTTCTGTGAAAATGTAGCCAGTACCATGAATGTCTGAGCACCACCATACATCCTACCATGATGATGCTGGAGTGATCCACTGAAACAATAGGGAATCACCCCAATTAAATGGTTTCATTCATTATAAAAGTTGCATTGGTCACGGTGTCTCCTCACAACAACAGAAGCCCTAACAAAGACAGAAGAGGTGCCAGGGACTAGGGCATTGTTATGATAGTCTTGGCCATGTTTTTGTTTGGGTGAATTTGGACATTGGTACTTTGTGTTCTGAAAGCAGTAGAATGCTTTAATCACTTTTAACGAGCCATACTAACAGTGGGGATAAGAGTTATTTGAACTGTTGGGGGCTGACTCAAGAGGTTTCAGAGAAGAATTGTAGTATGCTGTCTAGAGACTGGTTTTATATTTTGGTGATGAAAGAGGCTGCTTTTTGCCTTTGTCTGAAGAGACTGCCTAAAGCTAAAGTGAAGAGTTAATTCCTTTGGTGGAGGAAATCTCCAAACAGTTTAGTATAGAATCTGTCATGTAAATATTAGCAGTAACTCTAATCAAGATTTTTAATGAAAGGAGCAAACCAAGCAAGGAAAATTACAAAATGTAGGCTTTAGCCAGGCAGTGGAGACACATGCTTTTAATCCCAGCACTCTATAGGCAGAGGCAGGAAGATCTCTGAGTTTTATGCCAGCCTGATCAATAAGAGCTAGTTCTAGGACCTTTTCTTCTCTTATTCTATTTCTTTATTTATTTTTAAATTTTTTTGAGACAGGGTTTTCCTGTTTATCATTGGTTGTCCTGCAACTCACTCTGTAGACCAGCCTGGCCTCAAATTCACAGATGTCTGCCTGCTTCTGCCTTCCAAGGGCTGGGATTAAAAGAATGCACAGTTGCTCACCTTCCTGGATTTAGGGGGAGCTGGGAGGACCTTGGACTTAACATAGTGAAGGGAACCCTGATGGCTCTTTGTCTTGGAGAGGGGTGGAGTGGGGGTGTGGGTGGAGGGGAGGGGAGGGAAGGGGGAGGAGGAGGGGAGGAGATGGAAATTTTTAATAAAAAAATGAGAAAAAAAAGAATGCACAACAATGCCCGTCTACTCTGCTTCTTTTTTTAAAGGACTCTCTCTTTTTTCTTTTCTCTCCAAGCCTATGTACATTTTTAAACATACTGTAAAACATTTAGAAGCTTTTTTTTCTGTCTAAATCTGTCTTTACTGTATATCTCTTTTTCTGAGCACATGAGTCTTAAATCTGCTAAGAAACATGGCTAGACATAAATCCACGACTTTGGCTGCTTGCTCTACCCTATTTCTTAGCTTGCTGAGAGTCTCATTCATGGCAGAGGTACTGGCAGGAACCATGTGTACTGCTACAACTTTGTGTAGTTTCAAGGTCCTTGCCATGCCAAGAAGCATGCCACTTGCTCCTCATAAAAACCATTTAATTGTTTGGTGGAAGGGTCTTTCAGAAGAGCTGTGAGGTTTCTGCTGCTAACAATGAGTCAGAAAGACGCTCTTAAAGGAGATGCACCTTTGCTTGCCTCTGGAGAAAAGACCCTTACAAAGAAGCTGCACTTGACTCTGTTCTTTTAAGTCTAGAATCCTTGATTTTTTAAGCTTCCTTGAGCTATATGAGGAAATTCTTGCCCCACTTTGGGTGCCATTCATAGACATAGCTTGCACTTTTCTGGCATAGGCTGCCCAGATCAGAGTAATCACAGAGAAACTGTATTAATTACCACACTCTATGACCAATGGCTCATGCATATTTATAATTAGCTCTTATGTCTTAAATTAGCCCATATCTGTTAGTCTATATATGTTTTACTTGGCCATGGCATTACCTCATTTTCTACATGTCTTGTTTCCCTGATGGCTGGCTGACATCTGCTTGACTCTGCCTACTCTCACAATATTTTCTTAATGTTAATGAGAAAAGAACAACAGTAGCAGAGAGGCATTGGATAATGGAAAAAACTCTGAATTGAATCAACCAGTATATTTCAAGTATGTGTTGACCTCACAATGGAAACCAGGAGATGTACGACGTTGGGGAAGGGGTTTTGCTCTTGTTTCCACAGAAGAAAAATTATGAGTACCATCAAAATTAATAAAGATTCACTTTGTAAAGGAGAAACCTATTGAAACACAGTAATGACAGCTCATCCACAATGGTGACAACCATACAGGTGGTAAGGAAAGCCAGACAGGGTTGGGGCAGGGTTCTGCTCTTATCTTTGCAGGAAAATAAACACCATCAAAAATTCAAGAGACCCTGGATGTTTGAATACTGACAGAAGAAAAAATAACTATCCATCAAGGAGCATCTAGAAAACAGAATATGGTTTATGAATCCAGGAAGAAGATGGGGGCTCCAGCAACAACTCTACCCAGTTGAGATGACATTGTGATGCAGACAGCACTACTATAAGATTGCTTCTTTTGGGGGGTACCAGCTACTGAAATGGTGCACCTTCTCATGACATTCTGGCCAGAACTCCAAATAAGAACTTTAAGAAAAAAAAACCTATCTATCGACTGCTTGAAATTGTTTGCAACTATACTAGACAGTAAATTTGAAACTTAACTATCACTTTAATTTTGCAGGATCCCATTAAGAGAACATTTCCCCCATGACTGTGGGAAGCAATTCTAGAACACAATGCTCCCATCCCAAAAATGTTTGTCTATAGGATTGGGAACACTGTTAGGAGTTGTTGATTATTACTTGTATTAGATAGAGGGTTGGGGTGAAAACTATGTTTGTTAAAAAAGGAGGGGATAGTAATAGTGGGTAATAGAGTGAATACTTGTAAGCTATTATTCATAGATAATTTACATTGGTATAGTTTTTGTATATGATACAAGTTCAAATTATATTTGTTACTTTTGTTTTCATTATTTGTATACCTATACAAAGTTATTTTGTCAGATTGTATATATGTATGTTATTATCTCTGTTTAGGACATTTTGTATATTGATACAACTTTTAAGATATATTTTCATATTGCATTATATACTACTCCTACCTCTGATTAAAATACTTATATATTGTTTACATTTTGAGGTCAGTGTCCTCATTTGGTGCACATTTGTTTACAGGTTATTTAATATTCTGACATGAAGTTTTAGTCTTTAAGTTATGCAGATATTAACTATTATAGGTCAATAGTTGTTCATGCTTGCTGTACATACAGTGAGATCATTTAGGTTCTTTAGATACATAAAGACTGTATTCTGTCTAGATAGGTAATCTTCAACCACTTCAAGGATCTGTGGAGCATGGCATTTAAATAACTTAGGGTTCTGTTGACATGAGACATGACTGCTTCTTACAGCACCAATCTATTCCCAAGAGAAAGTTGAGCACCAAAGACACTCCACTTGGAGCTTGTTTTCTTCTTGGCAAAACTGGCCTTTGGGCAAGGAACTGACAATGCCTCAACCACTGACAAGTTACATGACATCCAGAAATAGATAAGTAGGACTGTCAAATATTGCCAAGACAGGGTAAGACAGTTTTGAAAATTTTCCTGCCTCTAAAAATGGTTTGTCAATTACGCTAGACCATAGCCAAAGTTGGTTGCTTCAACATTGCAAAATGAGACTTTGGGTGATTGCTCAGGTAGCTAATTGTCTCTTTCATATATTGCTCACTTTGGTGTTCTAATGGGAGTGGCAGGCTGCTTCCCGCCACCCAGCTAGCTTTACCCAAAATAATTACACGGAAACTGTATTCATTTAAACACTGCCTGGCCCATTAGTTTCAACCTCTTATTGGCTAATTCTCATATCTTGCTTTAACCCATAATTAGTAATCTGTGTAGCACCACGAGGTGGTGTCTTTCTAGGAAGGATCTTAGCCTGTGTTCATCTCGGAGAGGAGAGCTATGGTGTCTGCCTGAGGCATCTGCCTGACTCTGCTTTCTTTCTCTCACAATTCTGTTCTGTCTACTCCACCTTTCTAATTTTCAGTCCTATTAAAGGGCCAAGGCAGTTTCTATATTAACCAATGAAAGTAACACATAGACAGATAACCCTCCTCTACTTTTGAAGCTACTTGATTGTGCTTCCTGCCTGCTCAAGTAATATTATCTCCCTTCTTAGGCCTTTGACGGGGTTGAAGATTAGATAGTCATAGTTACTGTCCTCTTATGATCTAGCCAAGCCATTTCCAATACAAGACTTAGTCTCCTTAGGATGGAATGTTTATTAAAACATTTAGCATATGTTCCTTGCTTAATATTGTTTATGCTGATTGTAATTCTAATCTTATACTTGATATCTGTTCCTAGTGTATATTGTTTTTTATTGGGCTTGGAACTCTCTTACCTATACAAAAGGGGGAGGTGCTGCAGGAGATCCTTCTGCTCCTTCAGACAATAGCCTTTAAGATATCAGCCTACTTGGGCATGGTCTCTTTCACTTTAAAAAGCAGCCATAGCTATGCTTTCTCTCTCTTGCTCCAGCTCCACTTCCAGATACTAGACTCTGTTCCTAGTTTCACAGAGGGTTATTGTGTAAGACAGTGATTTGTAAGTTTTCCCCTTAAATAAATAACCCTTTTATTAATCATAATTCCAAACTGGTATGGAGTTGTTTTGTGAATTACGTCTACAATCTCTCTTTGGATTTCCCACCTGGCCTTACTCTGCCAAATGATTGGCCAAAGCAGCTTCATTCATCAGTCAGTAAAAATAAAACATATACAGAAGACATCCCACATCAACCATGCTCCCTGACATGATGATAATGGACTGAACCTCTGAACTCTAAGCCACCCAATTAAACATTTTCCTTGTAAGAATTGTCATGATCATAGTGTCTCTTCAGAGCAATAGAAGCCCTACTAAGACACCCCTCTGATAATAGCACTGTTGTATTAGGGCTCATTCTTCAATTTCATTGTTATTCTCAGTAAAGCCATGCTGGGGATTCTGGCCTCATTAATACAATAATTTTTAAAAAATAAAAAAGTTATCATGTGGCAAAATGCCTGGATCCTTGACTTAAAATCTTCAGTCTGTAAGAGAATAGTTCTATGAGTTCTTTTAATTTGATCTTGAGAAGAAACCAATATTAGTCTGTTCATATCTGACTACTCTGTGACAGTGTTTCTTCAATTTCTTATTCCAAAAGCTTAGTGAATTACAATATTCCCCTCAGAAAGCTACATGCCATCTCCTATTAAAGTTAAAAATATTTTACAAATATAACCTGTGATTTAGTCTTTGCCTAAATCTCCTTTGTATTTTGTGGAATAATAAGGGAGTATAAAATATATATTAAATGCATTTAATGAAAAGTCTCTTTTAAAGTATCACACATGCACACACACACACACACACACACACACACACACACACACACACACACACAGAGTGTATAAGCCTATACCCTTGAATCTAGACAGGAATTTCTGCTAAAAGGCAGAGATTAAAATAGATGTAGTCTTTTGCATATACTTTTGTAATCTTTTAAACAATTGGTAATTTGGACTTTATTACACTACACAAGTGTGCTAAGTGTTTTTCACTTGTATACTGCTCTTCATTGCCAACAGTAACTTTAGGAGCCCTTTCACCAGAGTTCTCAAAATATGTTGGATTTCCACAAGAAAGAAACCTTTACCAGTGTTTAGTTTATAACCTTGAGATGAGTGAATAGATATTCTAACACTTTAACTTTGCAGTTTTCAAAGTGTTATGATAGTCGATAGTGCTTGCAACCAGCTTTCAAACATATGTAACAGGAATACTCTGGAGGTTAATTACATTTAAAAATCTGCAAATTGCTGCGAGTTTTCTGAGGTTGGAGGCCATATAAATATAGCTGTCATTCTTTTCCTGGGACCTGACCAAATTTCTTTTAAAAGCAAAAGGTTTTCATCTTGTTTTCCTGAAGCCTGACCTATGTTAGCAGTCATGATGCTTTACAGCATTGATGCTGCTGCCTACTGAACCATTTAGAGCACCTTTCGATCTGGGAACTCTGATTACATTTTATGATCACTCTCCTAAGGTCAAGGAATTTGATTTGCATCCATCAGGCAATAGAAGGAAGCAAGTCCCTCAGAAGCACTACCATTGACTTCTGTCAGTATCAGCCATATATATAATATATATATATATATCACATATAATATCAAATATATGAATATATGTATATATTCAGTTGTAGATACGTGGTAGTTTTGTCCTATCTTTTCAATATTTCAAAGCACAGCAACAGGGGCTTTGCAGAACCTAGAAAAAATATGCAATTCTAATTTATTAATTCATTTTTCATCCAGGAGACCCTTTGCTATTTTAAAGGTTCTGGAAAGCAGAAGCACTTGTTTAATAACAACAAGTAGCCACACATGAGGCAATCATTTTAGAAAGGGCAGAGCTGGTGGAGCCAAGATAATTTAGGCTGCAGATGCCGTACGAATTTCCTCCTGGGACTGAAAGACTCATCCCTGATCTGCCATTTCTGAAGCTGTCTGTTAAGTGCATGTGTGAGAACTTAAAACAAGTTCAGTCCTGGAAACGTTTAATCCTAACGCTGTCTACTAACTTCATTAGACTTCAATAGAGAAATATTAGTTATTTAGATACTGCCAATATTAGTTTGGAGAGCTCTGAAAATCACAGGCTACCAATTCCAAATTGGAAGTTAAAAAGAAACTTAAAACCCACCCAATTTAGCTATCTATTCTAGATACCGACAAGAAGGGAGGTGGGTGGGGAAAAATTTAATTTCGGTGGATAACTGTTTGATTTGACTTGATACAACTCAATGTCAAGTTGTGGCAAGGATATAGAATACCAAAAAGCCAGAATTTGATCAAATGGTTTCTGTAGGCTGCTTACAAGGTCACCTTTAGTTTCTCTACTAACAGTTCCTATTTTGTCAGAATGTCATTACCACCTAATGTGATAGCTATAAGAGTTTTGAAAAACAATTTTCTTGGGATAACTTATGCCACAGACCTCTGTATTTAATAAAGATGTCTCAGTAAACTTCTAGGCATTTCCCAATCTTCATTTTTGCTGGCTTATTCTACAGTTAATTGGTAATCAATCTCTGTCAAGATAAGCAATTTGATCTGCCTTAATGGAGTAACTAGTTCAGTTGGGAAGTGATAAAAACTCATTTCGTTTTAATATGGCCTACTCTACAGGTATTACTTGAGTTGGGACAGACATTGCTTGCTTCTAAGTCACAGAGAAAGAAATACCAACATTTATCACAAATGTACCTATACTTCATCTGTATATAAAAATACACATTAATGGGGTACCTTATTATTAATTATGCATCATTGATCAAGCATTTGGTAGCATCTTGTACTATGCTATTGTAATATACCAGTGGAATTTTTTTTTTTTTTTTTTTTGGTTTTTTGAGACAGGGTTTCTCTGTGGCTTTGGAACCTGTCCTGGAACTAGCTCTTGTAGACCAGGCTGGTCTCGAACTCACAGAGATCCGTCTGCCTCTGCCTCCCGAGTGCTGGGATTAAAGGCGTGCGCCACCACCGCCCGGCTACCAGTGGAATTTTAACAGATACGTGAGGATGTTTGTTTGCCAAAGCAATAGTGAATGAATTCAGTCTCCGTAAAAAATAAATGACAAACTTAGAGATTGGTGACCACTTCAATACAACTCCAGAGGTTGTTTGTATATGTCACATAGCTATTATTGCATTGTGCATAATGCTAAAAAATAGCTTAGTAAGCATCCTATGCCATTTACTGAATGATTGATTTCAATGTAAGATAAAGCATCTCTTCATTTAACACAAACAGAAACAAGTGGAATATAAAGACATATCTCACATGTTGATGGATAACGATGAGAAGAAATGTAAAGAGAAATTTGTCTTTGTCAGAAGGCTTATAAAATGAGAGAAGTTATGGGGAAAGGTTATGAAGATATAAGTTAGCACAAAATATGAATTTGGCTCTAGATCAAACATTGTGATTAAAGTTTAGTTCAAATACTTGGGTATCTACCTACTGTGTAGTGATGCACATCTGGACTGGCAGCATTGGAGATGGAGAAAAAAAGGATCAGCAAATTAAAGCCCTACTCAGATACATAGTAAAGTTTAAGAAGAGAAAGAATGAAGCATGCATATTTCAAATCGCAAACTAACATTTGGATGCTACTCTCAATGAAATGACTTTCATCAAGTGTGTGTGTATATATGTGTGTGTTTGTGTGCTTGTGTGTGTTCATGTGGGCATGCGTGTGTGTGAAATGTTGAAATGACTGTATTATACCATGCCATAGATATGGTTTAATATATATGTATATATATGTGTGTGTTGTGTATGTTTGTGTGTGTGTGTGTGTGTGTATGTGTAAAATTTTAAGTTAGATTCTTGCTAATCACTGTAAAATACAATACTGAGTCTCTTCTCTAGGAATAAAATTTATACTTTCACTTATTTATTTAAGATATGTGATGTTTGATAACTGTAGGTAACTCTCAGGAAAATCTCTTTTCTATGTGTGGACATTTGTTTGCAATATTGGCACTTGAGATTAATAGCATGTAGATAATAACCCCAAGGGTTTTCACATGTATGACAAAAATGTATTAGAATAAAACAATAAAATTTAATTGTATTTGTCAGAACATACAGTATTTAGAAGAACCTTTGGAATTTTAACTATATTAAAATAACATTTGAAATTCTGTGATTTTTGAATGGTCTACATTGATTTACCTAAACAATAACGTAGTTCTTAATTTTACAGTTTGCCTGTTGATCCATGAATTTGTGTCAATGTTTCAGGTGTATGTAAATCATAAAAAAGAAGAAAGACAGAAAGAAGAAACGGAAGAGAACTTGTTCAACAGGGATTGTTTTAGGAGTGTTATTGTCTCAGGAAATCTGAGTGAGTTCACCGTGATTTCTGGTAAGTGTTTTCTAATACACTATTCATCTTTATACTCAAACTGCTCCAGAGATACAGGCATTTCTAATACATTTACCTTCCTGGACTTAGGGGGAGTTGGGAGGACCTTGGACTTAACATAGTGAAGGGAACCCTGATGGCTCTTTGGCCTGGAGAGGGAGGGAGTGGAGGTATGGGTGGAAGGGAGGGGAGGGAAGGGGGAGGAGGAGGGGAGGAGATGGAAATTTTTAATAAAAAATGAGGAAAAAAAGAATAAAAAAAAGAATAAAAAAGAATAAAAAAACAGCAGAGACTTTATCAGTGCTGTAGCTGACTAAAAGTAGTCCTCATCACCCAATCAAGGAAACGTCTCTTTGTAATAGTTGGAAACCAGTAAAGAAAAGCACAGCCAATCAAAAAGCAGAGATGTGGAGTTCAATCCCGACTAGTACGTCCACAACACAACCAGCACCTAAGTTTCAAGAATCACCAAGGAAAAAGGGGATGAAGATGTCCAAGAACCAGAGGAATAGGGAGTTTGCTGTGAGATTGTGTCTCCTAGGGATGTCAGAAGTCATCCTCATAAATCTAACCAATATGACTGTCTAAAGATACCTGAATATGTATGACACAGAAATGCACTGGTAGCATGGGTTGGGAAAAGCTTATGAGGCCGTCATCCTGCACAGACAACTATAGGCAATTAAGGAATGTTCCCAGCAGGAGAAACTGTTTCTCAGGGAAGAGCATACCACTATGGTCAACCTTGAAAACATACACATACAAGTAACATTATAGCATTATATAGACTGAGAAATTTTATTATGAATTTAGTAACAGATATGTTTACATACATTCATACATACAAATATGTATAAAACAATAATTAAGGAAGAAAGAGCCCATGAATTAGAAAGGGAGCCAGGAAGATTGATACATACAATCGTTTGGAGGTTCAAAGAACAATTGGGAAAATGATGTAACGATAATTAATCTCCAAATTTTAAAGAGTTAAACAATTAAAGTATTTAATGTAGCACAGTTATAAATGTAGATGAGAAGGAGTCTTAAAATGATATTAATTATTGTTACTGAAAGGAGCAGCATACAGCTAAGGTTCAAATCCATATAATGCTGACTCAAAAACCACACCCTCCTTTTATGCAAGCCAAACATTGTGTCAAACAATTATGTATCTACCCATACTCATATAAGCAAATTTATTTAAAATTTACATGTAATCTTAAACATCAAAGCAAGTTATCTCAAACATTTTGATATCATTTCTTCTCAGTGAGACTCTGGTAGATTTATTTTGAAAATTAAGTCTAATATTTTAAAGTAAAATTATTTTCACACTCACTATGCTTTAGTAGAATTTACAACAATTTTTCATTCATTGTAATTAATCATTCTGCATTAACTATCCCTTTAGTTCTGTCTTCCCCATTAAAGATTTCTGCACTGTAGGACAGCTCTATATACTCTTTCGCCATCTATCCCATCCAATGTAATCTTCAGTACATCTAGTTAATTGACTGGCAAATACAATATTAGAAAGCAGTGTGATTTAGAAAGCTGAGTTACACTCAGACTGGAACAAGTATGTCCCCTGGGCATAGGCAACAAACACTAAATCCTAAATCAAGGGTTTGCAGTGGTTGTAAGGAAGAATACAACCTGCTATTCAGACTGGTGGTTAGTTGCTAATACATTGCATTGTCAAATTGTGGTTTTTGCACTCCTCCCAGGGAAGAGCTTCTGAGTTTGTCTACACATTTACATCCTGAGGATTTTTTTTTTTTGCCTCTAACTTCCCACAAATCAACAGCTTTTGAGTGTTGTGTATTTACTTTCAAGCATATTCATGTAAAAATCAATTTAAGCGAAATGTACCTTTTCAGGTGTACTACCTCCAGGAGGCAAACAACTTTCTTTTTCTCCCAATTTTCATTCAATGGGTAATGTTGATAAATTACAGTATAAAGTAATAAAGGGGACTTTATCTAGGCACTTCAATGGGTAATATTTCTTCAAGAAATCATCTACTTGCTGCACTTTAAAGAGGCAAGGCAACATTTCTCCCCTAGACAGGAGAGTGAATTAATGAGGACAGAGGCACTAGCTGAAGAGGAGAGGACAATGTGACACCTGCCGAGTTCCTCTTGTAATCTCAAGTTTGCACTTTCCCCCAGGGAAATTAGAAAGGAAGGGCAATAAACCACTGCTTGCTGACAAAGCAGACTGCTTGGTGAAGGCATTCCGACTTATTGACAAATACATGGCAATGTGTTTAATTTATCAGATTGAATGTAGTTCATTTTCTATCCTGGGGTCAGTCTGACTATTTGTCTAGATCCGAAGAAGCCCATCAAGACAGAAGTGAGGAAACTGCATCAGAAAAGACCCGAGTTAGTAAAAAAATCATTGCGTTCATATCAGTTGCATACAGCAATATACAGAATCCTGTGTATTGCACGTAGTTTTATTTTGTTCACATCATTATATTAATTTTTATTGAATAACTACTACAGTTTTTATAATTGAATTCAAACCTAATTTGAAAAAAAAAATATTAACCAATCTTTCCTGCAGGGATTAAAGACAGCAAAGAGAATTCAGGAGGGCAGCAGACAATTGGGAGATAGAAAATTTTTACTGTTCTATCATTTTTATTTACTTATTTATTTATTTTTTAAGTTTTGGAACAACTTCTAAATTTATGGTTATCTCAAGGAAAATGCTGAAAATGAGTTTACTTAGCTATCCTTTCCTCGACATGGCCTGTTCCTTAGTCTTCATCTAGTTGTTTAGCTGGAGGTATCCTTCTACTTTGTAATTTTAGAGAAAAAAATTGCTTCCTGTTATTTCCTGTCATCAAGTGAGAGAATCTGTGTTTTTTTCTAAGTCTTTTGAAGAAAAATGAGTATTTTTTTTGTACATTTTAGGAATTCTGAGATGAATAGGGAATACTTTGCTGAGACGCTTAAAATTCACTTGAGAAGTTAGACACTAAGTGTTCGAAAGTGGAGAGAGCAAGCTGCATTAATAATCTGAGATGCTAGACAATGTGGGGGGGGATATAATGCTTCAGCCAGATTTTAAATGATGAAGATACGTCTATTTGTACTGAGTCTGAGTGTTCATGCTGTAGTTGCACCTACGTTGTTGAGAATGCATGTGAGACATGAGCACAAAGTCACATTTTTGAAACAAAATGCTACAACAGGCGATCTCTAAGGGATCTGGCCTGAATCAAAAACGGAGTATGAACCAGGTGGAAAATAGGAGAAAACAGAAAAGGGAATAGTGCAGATTGAGACTGCCCATTGCCACACTAAGGAGTTTTTATTTATCCCGTGGTACACAGGGAAGCATTAAAGGGTTTTAATCAGGAGCAAACATGATTAGATTTGCATTTTACAAAAATCAATCTGGCCGAAAAAGCCAGATGGATTGTGCATGACTGGTGGGAAAAAAAACATTTAGGAGCTTATTATTATAAATCAGACTGTGAACTGGGTGAACACTAAAGAAATAGGAGTAACAATTGGAGAGAAGTGGCCAGATACAAGAAATGTCTAGGAGGCATAGTTGAGAGAACCTAACAACTGATTTGTGCTGTGGTGGTTTGAATGGTAGATGCAATGAGGAATTCAACCCATTCCGTGTGTCCAAATAATGGGCTTGGAGATAGGGCTGGATTTATCATGGAAATTTGGAAGCCAGGCGTTTAGGATAAAAAGTAGCATTGCTAGCATTGAACATAGAAAAGGGACTGAAATTAGCAGAGTTCACTGACTAGAGGGGAAACCAATGACATAAGCCCTGTGGAGGAAGAAAAAAATACACGAGGAAAGTACAAAGCTCAGAGAGAACAGCAACTAAAAAAAAAAAAAAAAAAAAAAAAACAGCAGAAGTTGTTTAAGGGAGAGTATTTATAAACATCAGTGAACATAAAAGAAGAAACACTAAAAATAGTAGGTATCTGTTACTTTCTATAAAAGCAGAATTAATGCAATTACATCATTTCTCTGTGTACCCATAGATGGGCACATGAGACAATACTATAGCGTAATGTAATGCAGTGCTGTGTCATGACTAAGTAATGCAATTGGGCAGTAACATAAAAGTAAGATGCAGTATATGCTCATAACATAAAATAACTTACAAAGTTCTGCTAATAATGACATGATATTAAATAACATGTTCAGAGAATAAATCAATGACCATCTTGAGAAGGAGAGGAGGGCAAGTAAATATTAGTCATTAGAGATTACAAAGGATTTATCAATAAAGCAGAATAACGTGTTATATTCTGTCCATGTTTGATATTACCATTATCATTACTTAGAAAAATCAAATGAAAAGCACATTGGCAATAATATATTTTCATTTTCTTCTCTTAAAAATTATTTTTTGATAAATATTTCTATTTTAGGTGTATGAAAGCTTTGCCTGAATTTATAGTTCTCTGTCACATGTGTGCCTGGGTGTCACAGAGATCAGAAGCTGGTATCTGATCTCATGGGACTGGAGTTATTAATGGTTGTGAACCAACATTTGGATGCTAAGATCAAATCATATCTCTGTGAGAAGAGCCAGTGTTATTAATCCATCTCTTTAGCCCTCATTTTCTTCTTAAATTAAAAATATTTCTGCTTAAAGCAGAGACTTCAGTCCAAAATCTGTTTTATATCTGTACCAATGGTTGTGCAAGGTCTGTAACAGAACTTGTTTTCTAAATTCCTTCTCTTTGAATGGATTATATCACGCTATCTCCTAGTAATGTATAAATTAGATAAGCAACTTTACATATAAATTCATATTTTATGCATATGTTGTGAAATTGTTGGCTTTGGTCACCTCTGTATTTGTTTGAATGGATAGCCAAAAACTAATTACATCTTTAAAAAGAATAAATATTAAATACTAATAAATATTAAATTACTCCCTGTTTCTAGAACCTATTCTTTAGAGAAAAAGTTTGCGTGTTCCATCAAAGAAAGACCCCCCCCCCCAGACTAATCCTTCCCAGCTTTCATGTCCCAACTTACAGAACGGAAAAATAAAAGCAATGTAAATGGGAAAGCTTTTGTGTAGGTCACAGAACCGAGAAAGTTCCCACCGAGAGAGAGAGAGACAGAGAGAGAGAGAGAGAGAGAGAGAGAGAGAGAGAGAGAGAGAGATTAATTATAGACTTTGGGGTTTACTTATTTTGATTCTGTTGTAGCACAAGGTGGTCTCCAATGTGTTAAGATCAATGAGAATGACTGGAATCTCCTGGTGTGTTTTTTGCCTCCTAAGGGACTTGACGATAGGTACAAGTTGCATATTTTTGCAACTTCTTCATTCCATACCATGTAATGGTTTTATAAAACATAAATCCATAAACACATTTTATCTTTTTTTTTCTCTTTTTTTGGTTTTTCGAGACAGGGTTTCTCTGCAGCTTTTTTAGAGCCTGTCCTGGAACTAGCTCTTGTAGACCAGGCTGGCCTCGAACTCACAGAGATCCTCCTGCCTCTGCCTCCCGAGTGCTGGGATTAAAGGCGTGCGCCACCACCGCCCGGCCACATTTTATCTTTGAAGACAATTTTATTATGTCCAAAATCAAGTGAAGAGACAAATAAAATGTCCCTTGTTGGATTTCATGATTCTTCAATAATCATGTAAATCAAACAATGGCCATTACCATTTCTGAGTCAGATTTTTTATAAAACTTCATAATGGAAATCCTGTTTCTATCATTTTATTTCCCTCCCTACCATGTCCAGCTTTCAACAGATAAATGCAAAGCACAGAAAAAGGTGGCTTATATATTGGTTACTTATATTTATTTTGCTACTGTTTATAGCAATAGAAATTTATACCCAGCTAAAAAGTGGTTTAAAGTGACAAAGTAACTTAGATACGCTCCTTAAGAACTAAGGCATAACGGTTACTTTAGAATTACTTGATAGGTTTTAAAGCATTTTTACATGAGATGTATGTAAAAGAAATAGAGAATGAAAATAGACTGATAGAAAAAATAAGGAATCAACCTGATATGTTAGAAGTTGCAAAACACTAACAGAAATTAATCAGTTAAGCTAGATCTGTAAAAGTAAGGGGTCAGAAATTTGGACATCAGAATAATAGGAAATTTCCAGAATGTAATGAGGAGAAATAAAGCAATATACATAGAAGAAATTACTCAAGGACTATGGACTAATTTAACTATGCAGAATGTTTGCATTTGCAATAAAAAAAGAAGAAATATGTAGCAGAACAGTAGAAATATTGAAAGCAAAAATAGCATAAAGCTCTCAAATTTAGCAGCAAATATCAAAACATAGATCCAGGAAATTCAAGGAATAGCAGAAAAAAATATTCCCAGAAGAGAATGTTTAAAAACAACAAAATATCAGCAATATGTAGACATATCAAACTGCAGAAAATCTAAGACAAAGACATACAAATCTATGCGTGAGCAGAAATAAAAATGACAACTTATGACTCATCTAAAGCAAGCAGGCAAGAAAAAAAGAACAGAGAGATACTAAAAACTTAAAGAAAATGCCAACTTTAAACATGTCTCTTTGAAATTATTTAAACACAGGGACATACTTGTTACTGATCTGGAGATAGGCTATCATGAAAAGGCAGAGACAGGTTGCACAGTGAGTATTGGCTGAAGCTCTTCTGTTGGGATGAAGGTGGCCCTGTTTTCATGTGGCTCCAAAGATGGAAAGGGAGATCCCTGACACTTCTATTTGTAAATGCACTACGTTTCTTAGACGGATATTTTCCTAATGATAACACACAATTTCATTACTGTTCAGAGCACACCTCCAAATCCCATTGTAAGTTGTAGGTAAAGCTCAAATTTTAAATATACAAAATACTCCATAAATAATGACCCAACCATTCCAATGAAAAATATCTTTATTTTTTAAATATGTAGAGCAGTCAAGTTAAGGAAATATGCAGTTAAAAATTGCAATTTGTAAAATGAAGATTATAAGGTAAGGATGAATAATATAGGAAATATTTTCAGTTAGTTAAATAATGACAATTTAAGTTATAATAATAATAATAATGTGTAATCGTGGTATATGAATTAATAAAATGAATGTCAGTATTATATAATTATAGAAAATAGGAGAAAGAATTGAATTATTCCCATAGCCATTTGATATAAACTTATACACATTACATTCTATATTTGGATGTACTCACAGCAATAGGATTACTATACACTCTCAACAGTGTCTAATTTTTAAAACCATAATTGTCTTTAAGAATTGGAAATGACAGCTAGTGCTGCTACAGAAAACCCTGTCTCAAATGACAAAGAAAAAAAAGAATTAGAGATGAAGCATATAAAAAAAAGAGAGTAAAAGAAAAATACAACAAAAGATATAAAAGTAGATAGATAACTAAAATACAGTAAACAATGAGTAAAGGGAATCACTATTACTCCACATTTTATGCACATTGTAATTTACATAATGCACAGCAACACATGCAAACATCAGAGACTAGGGGAGCATTCAGGTTGGAAGAGCGTGTGCCTAGGATACAGAAAGACATGAGTGCCATGCCTAGCATGTCATAAGACCAAGATGCTTGGTGTCATACACCTATCATCCACTTGGAAGAAAAAAAAAACAGGAGTTCAGTAATTCAAGATTATCCTCAGCAACACGACAAGTCACAGACCAGATTGGATTATGTGAGAGCCTGCCTAGGAAACAAAAACAACAGAGATCAGATAAAAAAAAAATAGTCTATTGTAAGGAAAACTGGACAATCCTTAAAATGTATTTTTATATAACCGGGCATCAAATTATTGAGGCTAAAACTAATTGACATGCCATTTTCATATTTGTAGACTTTATGCCTCCTAATAACGAAGCAGGAAGAAAAGTCAGTAAGAACATAAATGTCACTTTGTTGTCACTTCCATTTAGAGAGTGCACACTATTGGAAGAAGATTCTCCTAGAGTGCATTTGGAAACGTCATTAAAACAGTCCACATCCCAGGGCGTAAAATCACAGTTTAGCAAAATTTGGACAGATATAGATGGCCACACCGCCGTGCTAGTCCTCATGAGACTCAGGCAAGAGAATCAGTCCATTGAGACAAACTTCTGCTTTATATTGCTTTCTAAGCTGGTCTAAGTCTATGAAAAAAATTAAATTAAATTAGAATTCAACAGCCGAAAGATATTTGGAAAATCCCCAACTACTTGAAAATCAAATAATAAATCTAAAATCAAGTAACAAATCTCAAGAAAAATGTAAAGCTATTTAAGCTGGGGACTGCAGAGACGGATGGTCTCGGGGTTAAGGACACTTGATTATTTAGAAGACAAGAGCTTAGGTTCCAGCACTGTATAGGGAAGCACACTTGCTTGTGCATATCCAAATATATACATACATACACACAAATAAAAGCTAAAAACAAATATTTTTAAACTATATAAGCTGAGAGTCTGAAGAGATGACTCAGTAGTTAAAAGCACCTGTCTGCTTTTCAAGTAGACAGAGGTTCCATTTCTAGCACCACTCTGTCAGCTCACACCTTACTGTAACTCTGGTCATAGGGGATCTGTTGTCTCCTTCTACCCTTGGCGGACAATGTATGCACATGGTACACATATACACTGACAAACACCCATACACATAAAATTGATAAACACATAAGCCTCCATAGGCATAAAAATAATAAATTCATAAAATACGAAAACTTAAAAAGTTTAAAAACTGTTTAACCTGGAGAAAAATGAAAATATTGTTTGTGACATTTGAAAGATGAAAGAAAAGTTTTTTGTGAAAATTTAAAGAAATAAGTATAAGCATTAGAAAAAGTTATCTAAAACTGCTAATCTCAATGTGAAGAGTAATTCAAATCCAACGCATGGAGAAGAAAAATTAATCAAAGCTATCAGTGAACTACTAAAACAGGAACACAGCACAGAACTCATCAAAGTATAAAACTAATTATTTGAAAAGCAAGTTGATGAAACTTTTTGAGTAGCCAAGAAAAATCAATGTATATCTGAAATGAAAAAGACTGAGTTATATTATGGACAATAAAAGCATGGTAAATTATGTATTTGTGCACTTTATATTCCTTTCTGATTATTTTTCAAATGATGTACTTAAAGTATTTAGATGCTGAGATTCTTTACTTTTCTCTTACTGTGTCAATCAGAGTTAATATAACAAAATAATGGAAAAGGAACGTCTATGAGAAGACACATGTCACTTCAAAGTTTTTGAAAATAAAGAGAAAAGCAGTTGATAATAGAGCTGGAAGGAGGAGTAGATGCCCAGGTGTCATATTACACATTTCAGTCACAGCTCCCCAGGAGGCTGATGACCAGGTGTTTGGAACAAGCCCTGACTAATTGAGGGGAGAGAGAGGTCCTGGGGTAGAGCGACACCGGCCCCAGGAGCCAGAATTGTGGAGTGGTCCCAAGGCATTGTATGTGGAAGTTCTGAAGATCCATTTCAGTAGAGCGGATGCAGGGAGACTTGCACGAGATGGCTGGGCTGCTCGCTCGCAGTAATGATTATATGGCCAGTGAATACAGTCAGCTTCCCATCTCTGACACTATGAATTGTGTGCTTGTTAATAAAGCTGGCTTTGATATTAAAGTACTCGACTTCTCCTCCTGACTTTGGACATGACACAGTTTCAAGGAGTTCACATAGTTTTGCATAACATCTGCCATTTTCTTCCTGTTGTTCTGGATGGAACAGGACACATCCAAGCTATGGAGGTGGGCCTCTTGGATCATGCCTCCAGGAGCACTGCCTGATGCATCAACTTCTTGGGTATTCAGTCTATACTGACACAGGGGCCACCAAGGCACCACCTGGTACCTTCCTTGGCACAAACTAAACTTATGGATCACTTCCCAGTCACCAACAGATCAAAGTTCTCCTGCCTTCACTCTATGCTTAATTTTAAATGAAAATAATATGTATATATCTATCATTTATAATATGGATACATTGTAGAGATTCTAAATTTTGCTCAATAGTGATGATACCTTCAATATTTTTCAAATTTCTGTTGTTAGGATAGTTAAACTCTTTTATACTGGCAGCTTGTAGAATGCAATCTAATACAGCTAATAGCTGTATTCACAAAGCTATGCCTCTTTTAAATCGATTGCTTCTGCCTAATTGAAATTTTATTGAGCATCATCCTAATCCCTTTACCACCAGCCTCTATTAATCATCATTCTACTCTGTTTCCATGAATTAAGCCTTTTGTAGATTCTACATCTATGTGAGATTCCGGCTCTAATTTCCTAAAGATATCCTGAAAAAGCATTACTGCTTAGCAAATGATTTAAGATATGCAATGTCAGATCTGTAGCTACTAAAATATAAGCTACTAACTTATATTTTTATTAAGTTTAATAAAAGCTATGATTAGTGTTTCTGAAACCTCTGATTTCTTGGGCTACACATGTTCAGCCGATTAGTGAAAGGCTGTCCCTTTTCCACCTGGCACATTTGTTCCACAGTCAGTGCCTTATGGGGCATAGGAAAATCATGGTTCACTAAGATGGAAAGAAGATTGGTTTCTATCTTTTTCTGTCTGCCCCAATTATCACTACACCCATCACTCTCACACTAGACCACCTCTGAAAGAAAAGTGATAATTGGCTAGATGAAAAGATACTAATTAGACTTTTTGTATTTTGTTCTTCTTGTTAGGAACCATTAGTTGAATGACTAGTTCACATGGGGAAATAGGTGGCTTTTTGTCTGTGGAACTTTTAATAAATTCAGAGTGAAAGACTGGCGGCAAGGGTTGGGTTCCTCCCCAACATTTCTTGAAAACATCATCTTTCCCTCTATGTCTAACCCTGTATCATCTATACGGGAACTTCTCCTTTATTTCCCTCTGCCATTAGATATGTGTATGTTGTTTGTTTGTTTATTTGGTGACTAATTTATTTATTTTGGCGATAGGGTCTCTGATAGCTCAGACTATTGTCAAAGTCCCTATGTAGCCAAGGATGAGTTTCAATATCTGATCATCCTGGCTCTACCTTTCAAATGCTAGCAATACAAGACTGTACCAGTAAGAACGTTACTCTGGCATTAATCTGGGTAAATGTGGCTCAGTTCATCCCTTTGCTCTCTTTAGAAGAAGACTGTGATATATTTTTTGGAAACCATAATTATGCCCTCTATTCTTCCCCTAAAAGTCTTAAGTTTGAGGACATAGACAACAGAGAAAAGCCCTTGATGACCTCACTTCTTCTTTACGCATACTGACATGGCATGATGATACCCTCTCAGCCAGAAGATTGTCTTAACCACTGTTTGAGAGATGGAAGGGCAGAATGTGCTGCAGCTGTGGTTCTGGATTGAAGGCCATCTTGTATTTGAGTTAAAACTCTATTTTTTCTCCTGACAGAGATGAGTGAACTACATGCCTAGTTTTGGAGATTCAGCCAGCCGCTGACCATTCCTTTTGTGAGAGCCAAGATAGAGGTTAGTGACTGATGCAAGAGTGGACACTGGCTTCCTGGATGTTTTCATATTTACCTTAATGTCGAGTTAATGTATTCCTTAAAAATTAACATTTTCTCATCTTTTTCTGCTCAGGAAACTTTCACTTCAGTAAATGTTCCACTCTGTAACTTCTACTACATTAGAATCAAAAGGAATTATATATCTTACTTAAGGGAGCCATTCTAGGGTTGGCAGAGACTTGACTCTAGAGGGGTTCCCAGGTGTCCAGGAAGATGCCCCCAGCTAGTTCCTTGGGCAGCTGAGGAGAGGGAGCCAGAAATGTCCAGATCCTATTGCCATACTCATGAATATCTTGCCTATCACCATAGAACCTTCACCTGGCGTTGGATGGAGAAAATGACAGAGCCCCACATTGGAGCACCGGACTGAGCTCCCAAGGTCCTGATGAGGAGCAAAAGGAGGGAGATCATGAGCAAGGAAGTCAGGACCGTGAGGGGTGTGCTCACCCATTGAGACGGTGGGACAGAACTAACGGGAGACCACCAAGTCCAGTTGGAATGGGACTGATGGAACACGCGACCAAACCGGACTCTCTGAATGTGACTGATGGTGGAGGAGGACTGAGAAACCAAGGACAACGGCGATGGGTTTGGACTCTACAGCATGGACGGGCTCACTGTGAGCCTTGTCAGCTTGGTTGCTCACCTTCCTGGACTTAGGGGGATTTGGGAGGACCTTGGACTTAACATAGTGAAGGGAACCCTGATGGCTCTTTGGCCTGGAGAGGGAGGGAGTGGGGGTATGGGTGGAAGGGAGGGGAGGGAAGGGGGAGGAGGAGGGGAGGAGATGGAAATCTTTAATAAAAAATTAGGAAAAAAATGCATAAATTAAAAAAAGAAAAAGAAAAAGTAATTTCTCTAAAGAAAAGGAGTACATAGTTACATTATAAATGTATACTTTTGCATATGGATACATTATTATATGAATTTTAAGACTTTTTTTGAAAATAATCTACTAAATCCAAGCTTTTGGCTAACTAAAGTTGCTACATTTCAATTTTTAAGAAAAAATATTCAAATATCCAAAAAGAAATAATAAACTAGGTTGGTGTCAGAACTTTGGTAAAAATGCAATTTTCAGAATTTTAGTTCTATTCATTGGAGTTTCTCGTGTGATCTATGCCCATAAAATGAAGATTGATGTTTAGAAAGATGTCCCCGAGGCATTGCTGGATTCTGAATCGTGAAAGATTCAATTACCTTCAATAAACTGAAGTTAACTATCTCAGGAAAGACGTGGAATACAAATTAGAACTACCATCAACAAGCAGTGATTAAACAGAGCCGTGTTTTGATAAGTATCAGGTAACCAGCAGTCTTGATTTATTGGAAACTACTCTCTGTACATCTCAGAAAGCTGGAATTTACTGTTTATTCTTCTTTGTTGTTCAGCTTGCTAAAATTTCCAGGCAACCTGAAAAAAACTACTGACAGAAGATTCCTGAGCCTTTGGATCCTCCACTCACATAGATTTTCTAATCTTCTATCTATTATTTTTGTGTATGTTTGAGTGATTGATGTGTGCATAGGGGTACAGAAGTCATGGTGGACATATGGAGGTCAAAGTATAATTGTGTGGAGTTGGTCTCCACATTGACGTGAGTTCTGAAGATCAAATGCAAGTCAGTAGGGTATCTCTGCAAGCATCTTCACCTACTAAGCCATTTTGCTTGCCATCCCAATTTCATTTGTGTTTTTTAAAGATTTGGAAATTTTAATAGTCTAAATTATATTCATGTGTCTGTGCATCTCTGTGTGGGTATGTTTACATGAATGAGTGCAGAAGCATTGGATTCCCCTGGAGCTGGAGTTGTAAGCAGTAACTGAACAACTCCAGCCTTAGGTTAAGGAGAGTGCATGCCCTTTTAAGCATCTCTTAGGTGTCTTTCTAGACTTCAATGTTTTATATTCTAAGCTGGATTGTTTTCTAAACTTTAAATTTATTTTAAACTGGCTCACATGATTCTGAAATCTGGCTTTTTTTTAGTCAATTAATTTCAAATGAACATACAAGACAGTGAGTTTCATTATCACATATTGACCCACATATCATTGTACTTTGCTGATATCTGCCTTGTTACCTGTTCTCACCCACTCTCTGACTTTCCAGTGCCCCCACCTTGACTATTCTCTTGTGCCTTCATGTCACGTGTAATATATAAAATTACACATTTTATGTGGCAGAAAAAAGCTTTTTCTTCTTATGTCTCTGGCTTATTTCACTTAACATAATGATCTATTGCTTGATCTTTCTTATAATTGACATGATCTTCAGATGAAAGAATTCTCTCTATATATACCACATTTTCTTTATGCATTCATCTACTTATAGACATTGAAGCTGTTTTCATGTCTTGACTATTGAAAATAGTGTAGGAACCAACCTACATGTATAAATATATCTTTAGTATTATAATTTGGAATCCTACAAGTATATACTCAGAAATAATATAGGGCTTATTTTTTTGCCCAACTAAATTACCTTACTTGCTACAGGAGGAAAACAATCTCTTAGAACTATGCATTGGAGTCACCTTAAAATAATCCTTATCTATATATGAAGGTTTAATATATAATAAAGTCTACAGTCAGTAGCAACAGGATTCACTATCCAATAAATAGTGATGACCTTAATGGATGCCACCTGGAAGAAAAAATATCAATGTCTAATCATATATTGCATGCAAGTTCAAGTCCAATGAATCACAAATGTAAATGTGAAAATCATAATTAAAATGCTAAAAAGCTGAATGAAAACGAGTACATAATTGTACCAAAATCTACTTATGTAAATGTAAAGTTCAGTTTGGGAAGTCATGAACCCATACATGTCATTTAAAAATTAGGTTTGCATGGAGAATTTTCATCAAATTCAGTGAAAATATGAGAAACATAACAAAGAAGACTGATAAGGAAAAAAAGCAGTGTAGAAAAAAAGATGAGAGGCAAAATTACTACTTTTTACATTTTATGATTGTAACAAAACTATATTTTTCCTTCCCTGTATTCTTGTCAAGGCTTCCTATATAACTCTCCTTGCTCTCTTTCAAATCCAAGCCCTCTCTCTGTTTTGTTATTATTGAATCTTCACACACACACACACAAACACACACACACACACACAAACACACACACAAACACACACACACACACACACACTCCTAAATATACCCTGCTCAGTTTGCATAATCTTATGAATTTTTTTAGAACTGATCATTTGGTATTTAGTAACCAATTTGTGTTCTCATCCCTAAAACAAATCTAAGTTTCTTATTTATTTGAAATAAAAGCAAAGGAAAACAAACTCAACATTTCATTTGCTATTAAACAGCAAATATTTAAGATTCTCATAGATATTGAGCAAGTCCTTAAGTATATTTTGACCATTTAAGGTTCTTTTGTGGAGAATTCTCTGTTTAGATCTGTACCCCAATTTTTACTTGAATTATTTGGTATTTTGATATCTAGTTTCTTGAGTTCTTTATATATTTTGACAAGAGAAAGGGAGAGAAGAAGAACTGGGGCTACTGTGTAAAATTTTAAAAATTAAAATAAAAAATTATCAAAGAAATACCAAATAAAAATAAAACTTGTTCTGCAATTAGGCTGGAAAAAAAAGATTCTAACAGATACTTCCATGTCACTGCCATTGGTGTGGTTAAAGAGACATTCATCCACAAAAGCCAGAAATATGGTCTGTTGTTGATGTTTATGAAATAACCATGTCTTAAAAAGAAATAATAACACTCTCCTCACCACAGAGTGAAATAATGGTATAAAGTTTCTCAGTAAACTTTAAAATGTGTGTATGTTTCTCTGCTCTTGTATGATTTCAGATATTTTGCATTTATAAATCCTAGAAAATAAACATATGTGTCATAAAACTAAAAAATATGGATGAAAACTTTTTCTACAGATTAAGGCAGCCATTTTCTCCCCAAACAACCTGGCCTAAAGGGCCACCACATCCTATTCTTTTTCACGTCCTCTACTATTCATCTGCATGTCCATCACTTTCCCTATTCATCTTGGATATTTGTTCTATGAACTTGGGTGGTTTCTCTTGTTCAGTATAAAATATCATTCCAGAGTACAATGACTTCAGAAACAGATTCTTAATAAATGTCTGTCCAGCACAGAAAAATAACATCTGGTTTTCAACCTCTTTGCATTTGCCCATCTCACAGACTATAGTGAACTGAACAGTTAATTGTAGGGTGAAATATAAGAGCTGTTTTGACAGAGAAGAGAGAGACCAAGTTCACAGTTAATCCCACTTCCTGGGGTGGCTCATAATTTTATCTAATTTATTATTTTCTTATCGCCCACATAGTGATTCCCATAGAGTAATGAAAAAATAGGATCAAGTAATCAGTAATTATTGAGGCAAAAACAAAATTAGGAATAATATCCATCTGGTATCCAAATACTTGACATTTATAATTTGGCATATTGCAGGTATTTTAGCATGCATTAATAGCAAAAGTGCTATAATATTTTACTTATAAAATGCATTTATATGCATATATAATGTTATATAATTTTTTGTATAAATGTTACAAGAATTAAAACACATATTATCAGCACTCATATTTTGAGTACTGCAATGTGCAGCACTTTATCTCTCCTTTCCCCAGTACTCTACCTGAAAAATGAACACTTCAAATCTTCAAATCCACTTTTAAGTTTAAAAGTTCATATTAAAGTTATTATCTTGAAATTCAGCTTAATCTATACTTAAGTGATTGTCATTATCTTTCTATTATAAGACCCTGAACAGAGTAGTTAACCTGTCTAAGCCTCAGTTTCCTCTGTGTTAAATGTTACCAATACTAGAAGCTACCCAGTAAGGCAGTTTTAAAGATCAATTAATCCTGTTTAACCTATGCCAGTCATGAAGAAGAGTTCAACTATATCGAGGATTATGTATTACTTTTAATAGTGATATCTGCCACCTGACAGTCAAAGAGTTAAGTGACCTACCTAGAATGTCAGGTCATATTGATGGAAAAAAGATCTTGAATTTTTGTTATTAAAAATCCTTTCCATTATCATTGTGTCACCCAAAGATGGGCTGACTTTTTAAGTAACTGTATTATTTTATTAGTGTACATCATATCGGTATGGGTAGAAGTGAATTTAGTGACTGAATCAGATCACAATCTCCTCAGTCTCTCACCATTCTGGTGTAATACGGATGGGAGAAATGCGATCCTGATTCTTTTTAGCAGTGACTGGGGGAACTAAAAAAAAAGTGGAGGCTAATAATAGCAATCATGGCAATGCCTGTGATATTTCACCATTATCAAATCTGTTTCAGCTAACTCTGTTTCACAAGGTTCACTGGTGTTGATTTTCTGTTCCCAGTGATTGACAATTGTGGGTATTAAAAATGGGAGGTCATGTCCCTTCTGATCAGCATTTCTGTAAACAAGTGTTGGCAATCTATGACATGTGACAGTCTCTAGACATAGGGTCAGTCATAGCATCTGGGTCTTAATTACTTGGGTTTGCAAAACTTCAAGTGACATTGATACTCATTTTCGTTCAAGGAATGAGACAGAATGCATCTTTAAAAAGAAATTTTCTGAAACTTATTTATTTCTATTTAATGTGTAGGGATGCTTTGACTGCACATACGTCTGTGCAGGACACGTTTGCTTGGGGCCCACAGAGGTCAGAAGAGGGAACTGGAGTTACAGATAGCTGTGAGTCACTCGTGAGTGCTGCAGATAGAACCTGGGTATTCTAAAGCAGCCAGTGCTCTTAACCACTGAGCCATTTCTCCGGTCCAAGGGTATTTTCTAATAAGAATTTTGTTGTTGTTGTTTTTTACAAAAAAAAAAAAAAAAAAAAAAAAGAGCAAAGCACACTCATCTGAGGAGTTTAAGCATAGGGTTACGCTTTCTCCTTCATCAGATTAGAAGCTTTAATATGGTAACTTTTAATAAGGTAATCTGTCTTAAATGAATCTGCTCCTCAGAGGGCAGTAAAAAATTGAGGGTTTAGGGAGATGGCTTAGTAGGTAAACTGCCTGTAGCAGAAGGTGTAAACTGCGTTCAGATCCCGAGTTCTCACGTATTAAAACTAGGTGTATGTAACTGTAGCAGGGAGGTGGAAACAGCTGGACGTCTTCTAGCCGTGTTGGCTAGTGATTAGTCCACCTTTGAGTAGTGATGTTAGTGGAAATTGATGGTTATAGCTTCTATACTACTCGCAGACACCATCTCATAACAAACTACCTGATATTTTGGCTCTTATAATCTGCCCGCCCCTCTTCCACAATGTTCTCTACGTGCAGGAATTGGGTTGTAGATACATCTGTGGGCATGAGCGCCACAGTTCTTCACTTTGATTGGTTATAGTTTTCTGAGTCAAAAGCGAATAGTTTCTTCACCTATTGCAAAGAGTTTTTTTCTTAATGAGGGACGAGTACAATACTTATCTGTGGGTAGAAAGACAAATACTTAGAGATCACGCTGTTTTAGTGATGTGATTTCAACTTTGCCAAAATTCATGACTTCACTGAGGAGTTGGCTAGGTTTCCAGTACCAGGTGTGAAACCTCTCTTGTTGAGTGAGGCATGCATTCAATTAGAGAGCTGTTACTTGCCAGCAACGTATACATGCCATGACTGAACGTTTACAGTGATTGCACTGAGAGGACCGGGTGTCACCAGCACTCACTAAGCCTTACTCTAGCCTCTTGACAACCAGGGAAGCAGCTCCAGAAAAGAGCAATGAGCCAGGACAATCAAACTTCAGAGACCTTGACAGCAAGATTGCCAGGGAACCTGCATATTCTGCACATAGTAGGCTCAGAGCAGACCTACTTATTTCAAGGTGATGACCAGTCTGTCTGACTAACGCTAGCCATTTAGAGCATACACATATGATTGCCACTTGTTTAAGCCAATTGTAGTTAAGATGACCTAACTTCCTTAGACATTCCCCTTCATTAGGCTTAAAAAGGGATCTCAGATCTCAGGGTCTTTTGCCATCTTGGTTTTTTTTTTTTTTTTTTTTTTTTTTTTTTTTTTTTTTGTGTGTGTGTGTGTGTGTGTGTGTGTGTGTGTGTGTGTGTTTGTGTGTGGTGACAGCTCCCAGCATTCCCAGCATGCTGGACTAATAAAGATGCTCTTGCTGATTGCATACGGGGATGGTGGTCTTTTATGGGACTTCTCCAGGACCCCAAGAACACCATGTCGATAGTTGCTGCACTGGCTATGATTTGAAAATCATACAAATCAGAATATTCTCTTTGTGTTGGTGGCTTTGGAAGCCCCTCTGACCTAATTAATATGGCTTCATAAAAAAGTCATCCGCTACCAACTCTTTTATCACCAACATAATAGTTCACTTTTCAGAACATAATAAATGAATAATAATATCCAAATATTCTCCATGATATTAAATGCATATGTGCCCTATATCCCAGACCATACGAATATGTTATGTTTGTGTGACACAATCAATTATCTTTGAGTGGAAAGATAATCTTAAACCACCCATTAGGCACAATCCAATCACAAAAGTTTTTATAAAGAAATGCACAGAAACCAAAATCAGAAAAGAAAATAGACATTATAATGCAACCAATGGTTGATAGAATATATTTGAGATAGAAAAAAAAATCACCACATTCCAAAAAATTTCAGTCAGAATCACGTATATTTTTCTCTTGAAATCTTCAGATAAAATAGCCCTGATAAGCATATGATTTTTCAGGTCACAGAAATTACAAAAAAATATCTAATGAAATTGTTCCAAGCTTCTAAATCTACTTTGAGTTTTTAAGCATCTCTAGAAAACATATACGTGGCCTGCAATGGAACTATGATATGACAAAACAATGTCAGCGCTAAGACTACTCAACACTTATCTGGCCATGCTTATCACACACTCATTTTTCCTTTCTATAGAATTAGGATCACATATGAGTAAATATGTTGCTATTGACAAGTAGCATACAACATGAACTCTAAGATTAATTAATTAGACAAAAACCTCACAAATCACAACGAAACCAAACTGAGTCTTAAAACCAAACAATCCACAGAATGGACGCCAAGATTACCCTAGTGGTCCTGCCACAGGGTATAGGAAAGAGACCATATAAACTTTATTTGGATCTGAAAATCCATTTTGGATCCCTGACTGATGCACATGGGCCTGGGTGTCCTTCTTTTGAACCTGCTGGCATGGCAATCAAGAAAGACACATAGCAATATGGCTGCTGGATAGTCTTCTGCTCTGTTCCTTTCTCTGGAAAGAGGATCCATGAGGGCTAAGGAATGATCCTGAGGGCTGACCTTCCTCAGAGTCAATGATACATAGATATTGCTAGAGATACGTGCTTCATTTATTCCTCTAAAACACTACTAATTGTGGTAAAAGTAACAAGGATAAGGTTTAACTCAAACAAAAAGTAAAATGCAAAATTTTACCTGTCAGATAAATACAAAACATTTAATGTTAGTTATAAAATATTGATTAGGGAACCCAAAGTGATAAATGTATATAATGCAATATAATGCTATACACTGAAATAAAAGAAAAATCTTTTAACCAAACTATAAGACTAAATTCATCACTCACACTGTACATTCCAAGAAATCTGCATCAGTTTTTTTCATGGTTATGTCTTTTCTGTTTTTCAAAGTAACCTTGGCACACTGAGGGATGAAAACTCTCTATTCAACACACTGAGGTATGATAGCTCTCTATAAAACACAAGGTATGTCACCCTGGTCAAGTAATTAACTTCTCAAGGCCTTCATATATTAATATGATATTAACATATTATCATGGAAACCTGCAAGAATTACAACCATTCTAATGAGTTAGGAATTAGAAACTTCCTGACACATAGTAGGCACTCAGGAGCATCTGTGTCACCCTTGTTTCTTAGTAGTTTCTTAGTAGTTGAGACTAGAGAATACAATCCAATAAGTGCAACTTCAAATAAATTTTTCATATTTAGTGTTAACAATATATTCAAATTTGGGTAATTGTACAAATACACATAAAGGTACTTGTAATGTACGAGAAGTATCCTTATGAGCCCGTTCGTAAGTTTTTTCCATCCACTCTACATTATTTTCACTTCTCAAAAACTAATTTAAAGTTATCAGTGTTACACATATCCAATGAATATCTGTATTTATTGTATGAGTTGCAAGCTTTTCATAATCACAATGGTGCTTGCTAGTGTGTTTAAATGTGTATTTTATATTCGTTCTCTTTCTCTTTCACATACTCAATGAGACTTAGTTTGCACTAACCTGAAACACAAAGCACCTCTGACGTTACCCAGAGAAAAGAGTTCATAAACTAAGCAGATGATGACATGAGATAAAGCAAATGAGAGCACAGAAACAGTTTTGATTCATACTATTCTCAGTATAGTCAAAGGGGGGGGGGGGGGAGCTATGCTGATGATCTTCGGAGGTTGTGTCCAGTGCAGTGGGTAAGGCAGCGTGTTAGGTCAGGGCAGTCTCAGGAGCCAGCCAGCCTGGCTGCAGATCCCTGACACTGCTTTGTAACTGTGTGGTTTGCAGGCAGCTTATTATCCTCTTGGTGGCAATGCTTCATTTAAAAAAAAAAAAAACAGAATCATAATTCTTACCCTTTCACTTTATGAGGAGTAAAAGAATAAATAATCTAGACAACTAGAAGAAGGCAAAGCACGAGGTAAGTGATTCAGAATCACTTGCTTAACACAGTAATGTATTTAATGTATCTATATTTAGTCATAATTATTAAGATGCATCTTACTGAAACAATGTTTCATTCTTAGGTCTCTTTCATGCTACTAATAATTGTACTATAATCTTCACATGACTTGTATTCATTGTTTTACCTACCCTATGCTCAGCACTATCCTTCTATATCATGAGATATTCATTGTGCACTTTCTTGAACTGAAACAATTTGGATTAATTGAACCACTAATCAAGGTTCTTTCCTATTCCCAGGACCTATAAAACATAGTTCTTAGATTAGGGGCAAGGCTCAATGTGTAAAGTGCTTCTTGAAGAAGCATGAAGCTTGTGGTTACCACAGAAAGCTGGATGCAACAGCTCCTATACACACCATCCTAGCATTTCTATGGCAAGATGGGAAGTGGAGACAGAATTCTGGGAAATACATGGGCCAGCCCGGCTGCTTCACTGTGGCATTCACAGCCTGTACTCAAACACATAAATACTCACTGTGTGAAATGTGCCAACACCATTCAGGGGAACAAGCTCCAGAAGAGAAATGATAGGGCACTCCCCACATTGTCGGTATTGAACCAGTTCCTGTCTCCCCATCAGTTCCTGTCTACTCTGCCTTTGAAAACCCAGCTTCCTTTCTAAAAGGGAAAATTTCCCCCAAGAAGTCAGAAGTAATCAATGAAAAGCTGGGACAATTTTTGTTTAAAATGACAGGATGAGAAAATCAAGTCAAATACTTATAAGAATCCTTGATTGTCATTCTAAACAGAAAACCAATTTAGACACAATGAAAATGCTGTAAAGAAGGGGCTATACGTACACACATTTAAAACCTTCTATCCAGTCTAAAAACTCAGGTACATATTTTATAACTTAAATCAACTTGTTAGAAATAGAAAAGTTAATATTTTAAAATTTAACTTTTAATTAACTTCAATATTAAAAATGGAAAATAAAAATCATCACACACCAGAACTAACCATATCCAAATTCTATAACTCAGGGAACACCAAGGCAGTTAAAACAGCCATTCAAAAGCTACTATGATACATATTGTATTTCATATTTTCTTTATCAGATACACTCTTAAGCATGTACCCACTACCAAAAACAAAGTTAATCTGTGACAGAATAAAAAGTAGAAAGCATTTGGTTTTGTATACTCTTTCATAACCAAAGTCCAGTACATTCATTCTGTAATTCCTCACCCCTCAATATTTTTTTCTTGTTCTCTTTCTACATGAGACTTCCGTTTAGCAAACAAGCAATTCCCATGCTGAAGAAATGTATGAATATACTTAGCTATGATATCAGTGAATCTGGTCCTTGGGGGATGTGAGCAGTCAGTTCATATGACATAAGGCAGCACAAATTGATCAAAATCTCCTCACAAACCCCAGTGTGTAGCTACGTCTGACAAATGCTTAATCTGGAATAATATTTGCTTCTGTTTGCATGTTAACTCTAATAAATAATGCATTCAGTTTTACTGTAAAACTTGAATACAAACAACTTGACCATTATTATTTTCTGATAATAATTCAAAATTTTGGGAAATGTGTCCTTCCCCTAGCAAGTCCTTTTGTTGATTCTTATTATTAACTCGTCAGTTTCCACACTGGAGAATCCTGTTAGGCATGCACTTCTGAATTTGTGTTTTAGTCAAATGGTATTTGACTAAATAAGTAATTGCTAAGTTTTGAAAAATGACTAAGATTCTACTATTGCAATAATAGCTGGTGTGGATTTAACAAATTTCTCCTAGCATAAGTGACTTTCCTTGTTTTGTTCCAGAAAAAGTAAAGATCTTATATTTGGTTGTATCTCCTAAACAGAAGTAAAATATTAGCTTTAGAATAACTATTTATTTATTGAAAATTTTATATTTAAGTACTATATTTAGATCATTTCTCCTTAATTGCTCTTTCAAAATCCTCCCTATCCTCACCCCTCACTCTTTGTCAAATCCATGGCTTCTTATTCGTTACTTGTGTTGCATATATATTGTGCATATGCACACAATATAGTTGGCAAGTATATATACACACATATGTATACACACTTGCGAGCGTGCACGCGTGCACACACACACACACACACATATATACATATATATATATATATATATATATATTACAAATACAGTTTGAAGAAATCATTTATTTTTGCTCTCATGTGTATTCATTTAGTGATGACTGCTTGGAACCGGATAACCTTTCGGGAGGCTCAGCCCTGGAGAAGACTGATTAGGCTTTTCTCAGCAACCATTAATTGCCTGTAGCTCTTCATCTACGAATGCATCCTTGTGAAATTTCTGCCAGGTTTGATTAGTCTTGAAGACAGTAGAGCAATGCATCACTGAGCGGGCCTCCCTAGAGCATGGCATATCAACATCTTTTCAGTAACTGAAATTTACTCTCCAATTCCGATGAGTTCTATCTATGTTTTAGAGGCTTAACACAGTTTGTGGCTGCTTTCTTGTGCACTTCTACCTTTCAATTTCTTAGCCCTGCTTTCTCACTAAATACTTCCTCCTTCTCAAAGACTGGGGAGGGACAATATGCAATATCTGTCTAATCATGAGGTTTAAGCTGGGAGGGTGGCCACCGGTAATATGTTTAATGCACAAACATGAATACCTGCGTTAAATTCCCAAAGCCCACATAAAAAATGTTCAGGATGGTGGTATGTGATGGAAATCCTGGAGCTAGTAAGAAGCAGGTGAATCCTTGTGGTTCATTGGCCAACCAGTCAAGCCTAAGCAGTGAGCTCCAGACCAATGAGAAACTGTCTCAAAAATAAATTGAACAGGCTGTGAGTACCATCATGCCCCTGCTAAAGTATCTGACACAGCATTCACCACAAGCCCAGGGTAGCTGCTATTTTTTCTCTGTCTGTCTGGATTGAATCACCTGGCTGTTTTCCCTCTAGATCCCATTCTACCTGATCTTAATGAATTGCTTCATACAACTGCTATCTCTTATTTTGTTTTCTTATGTAATGTGCTAGTTTCCTAGGGCTTATTTAACAAAGTACTAAAGTCACTCGGGCTTAAAAAAGCAGAAATTCGTTCTCTCACAGGTACCAGCAGGGCCATGCTCCCTTAAGGCCTTGGAGAAATGCTTGCTTGCTTCTGCTCCTGTTCTAGTGGTAGTCCTCAACCCTCGGCGTGCCTCAGTTTAGAGGTGCGTCACTCAGATTCATACCTTTGCTGTTAAAAGATACTTCTGTGCTTTTTTTCTTCCTCTTAAAAGGATATTTGCCATGATAAATTTCTTCTCACCCTCGTTTTTGATGACTTCTTCTTAACTAAACATAATTCAGGGGCTCTATTTCCATGTAAGGAAAAGTTCTGAGGCTCTGTAGTAGCATTTTGATACATTTTCTTAGGATACACAATTGGAAATACATATTTCTGGTCAAATATGATCAAATATATGGTATGTCATATATATCAAATATGTGATATGTCAAATATTATCAAATGTGTATGCATGTATTAATAAGGAGAATATATGATAACATTAGGTAGCACTGGATCTTGAGAAATGTATGGAGAAGGAATAACTTGAGGTATTACTTTCAATGTATTCTGACTATATAAGTAATGACCTAACTACAATACTGAAGACTGAATTCCGTCCACTGTGTGAAGCAAGTGGACGAAATTCAGTCCCAACGTTGACTTCATGCCTGTGTTGTAGATAGGTCATGTAGATTTTCTCTGCTACTCTTATTCTAGACAATATTTTTCTAAATAGATATAAGATCAGAATATCTGTTTACCAACCAATTCACATGTTTAAACCCAACCCCCAAATGATGGTTTATGAGATGGCTCTCTAGGAAAAAAACAAAAAAATAACTGCTTTAGTGAGTGTGTGTGTGTGTGTGTGTGTGTGTGTGTGTGTGTGTGTGTGATGAACCACAGTGTATATCTGGAAGTCAGAGGACAATGTATGAGAATTCATTCTCTCCTTCCAGCATGTGTGTCCCAGGTATTAAACTTGGGTCATCAGGCATGGTGACAGTATCTTAAATCACTAAACCATCAAACTGCTCTTGGTTGCAAATTTTATTTCTCTCATATAATTTATTACCACTTAAGCAGTGTAGACAAAAAGAACACATTAATTGTAAATATTTTATTTAAAACATAAAACTTAGGGCAGGAAAAATAACATTGATGTCACTCCCAAAGTCTGGATTTTCTCCTAAGTTTCCTACTCATGATACTTACTAATGCCAATAGAAAAAGAAGTTAGTATAAAATGACAAATATAGCAACATATAAATTTATGTTCTAGTTTTAAGGGATATGATATTTAATAACAAATATTAATGTTTCCAAAATGAAACAGCTGGGTAGTACCTCTGTATTTTCTACTTTATAAGAACTTGCTTTGAATTAATAAAAATGGTAAGAGCAGTACAGCAAAAATAAAGCTTTCTTTTCATCCCTACACGTCTAAAAGTTTTAAAGTAAACGATGATTCTTCTTGTGCCTAATTCTTAAAACCCTACATGACTAGTCCCAGTCCGAAGTAACTTTGTTTCCATTAATTTCTTTATCTTCCATGGCCTCCTTGGCAGCTTTGGCATCTTCCTCACTGTTGATGTCTATGGTGACCAACGTAGAGGCAGAGGATGGTTTAGAGGCCAAGAGGATGGCAGATGAGGAAGAGGGATTTGGATGTAGAGGCCATAGAAGCTTGGAAAGTCAAGGAGACTTCCTGAAAGGCAAAGAAGGGGGAAGCTTCAAGCCATAAGAAAAGAAGACAAAGTTTTTATTGTCTTCCATCCTCAGTCTTTGCCTCTTCATTTTAAAGAAAGGAGGCTCGGGTTTTTTCACTCTGTTACCTGTTCAATGAGAGACTTTTCTAAGGACATTACAAGACAGTAAAGAGCCGTGTGGTCTCCTTGGATTCCACGTAGATAAGAGTTTTGAGTGGATAGCCACATAAACTTTTTAAGATGAGTGATAGAGCTAACCATGATCTGTGGGTTTTAAATTTATATTGCTTCATCCTCTGTGCAAACAAGATTTTTTCTTACAAATAGTTTTTTGTTGTTGTTGTTGTTGTAGTAGTTTTGATTTGTTTCTTTTTGCCTTGGTGGTTATAAAAGAATGTTTAGCATGTTTTTGCTTCAGTGACTTTTGGGATAAATTAAAAGTTCTAAACTCTGGGTAAAAAATAAGATCCTATAAGGCTTCTGTATGACTGTGGGTTCTGATAAAGGGTGCATCTTTTTTTTAATTTTCCAATGTAATTAATATTCATTTTTGAAGAGTGGAAATTGGCTTACTTATTTTAAGTAAAAATAAAGGGCACTGCTGTTTGTAACTAATTGCTAATTGAGCAATTACTCCATCATGTGGCACTGGTAAAACCATTACTTGAGGTTTTCAGCAACTTCTGATTTTAACTTAATAATCATCCGAGTTGAAATTATTTAGTAAATTAAGCATTTCTTTACCAGGCGCTCTTTAGACTTCAAGTAATTTCTAATTATGTTACCTAATGAAGTAATTATATCATTAGTTAGGAACTTGTCAGGGCAGTCTTTTTATGAAGAATAACAAAATGTGTGGTATTAGTATTTTCCATGAAAAGAAATCTAATAAATAGAAGCATTAAACATATTTGTCCAAATGTATGTCTACTCCAAGCTTTTGGCCAAGGGATTTAGTAGCAGCCTACCTTGGCCTTTGTCCAGTACCAATTCAAATGTACTTTCCCAGAAGGTTAAATGGGATCAAATTCTCGTTTCTCTCCTGCCGACTTTCACTTTCAGTCCCCTGATCCCAGGTTGCCTACACTGGAGACTCAGAAAGACCACAGACTGGTCTAGGCACCTAGGCTGTCCTGCCAGACCTTTGTCTATTGTTAGACCTTTAATGTAAGGGATGAAAACCCACCAGAGCTCATCACACCTGACTTTTGGGGCCCAGGGAATTGCTGAAACTTTGTTAGGGATCTCCTATGATTAAAACTTTTTAGCAAATAGAAGTCCTCTACTGCACAGTGCTCTTAAGAGGCACTGAACAAAGGGCATGTGAAAATGGAGAGGGGAACTTTAAACCAATTTCCGCGGCTAAAGAAATTGTCATATTAGACTGCACAGAAAATTGGCTCTTGCTACTCTTCCTAGTCCCTCTCCTATAAGCACTGCCAGTTCATTTAGCTCATCAGTGAAAGCTGAATTTGAAGCCAGTATCATTTCTGCTCTCACTTGTGCTTTTCCCAATATCATTATTACATAGCAGTGTGGCCGGTTGGACCTGCACTAAACTTGGCAAAAGCATTCCTGGAGTGTGTGAACCCATCAGCCCAAACAGGCTTGTTTTGTGAATTTCAAAAGCCGTGTTTCCCCCTGGTTTCATATTTTTTTTTATTATATGAGTATGTATGGGCTGTAATCACACTTTAGAATTTCTACCTCTAACTACGGTTATAGGTTCTGAAATATTATTGTGCCTAATATCATGCAAACTGTCTCAGAAACGTAAAAAAAGAGGTTTATAATTAATTCTTATTAATTTTCCAATACAAATGAACTGATCTAAAGGAGAAAATATTATTTACAAAATAATGTACAAACAGATTCTAGGACTTCTAATTTTTATAGTAAATGCTGCTACAAAGAATGCAGGAAGGATCCAACTCTAATCTAAATAAGTACCACAACCTTTAACTATAGTTTATTCAGGAGGCCTTCAGCTTGTATTTTTTCAAAATTATGTTTCTTAAGGCTTTCTGGACACTTAAAATTTCTAGTTTAACTTTTTTTTTTTGAAGTGATTACAATTTGTCATTGGACAATGACTGATAATAAGAGCCAACTTTTCATTTTTATTCATCTCTACTGTGTTTGAATGAATGAACTGATTACAAATGATGCCCTAGCATGTCTGCACCGTCCTAACTGCTAGGAATATTCTGGTTTCCAGATAAAATGTATTTCTTACTCTGCTGAATAGAAACAAGAATGCAAATCGGTGCATGTTGCAGGCTAGTATGGGGAGTTACTTCAAGGAGCTCAATGGAGTAATATTTGTCCACAGAGGAAGGTCTACCTGCTGTGCTCAGGAAAGGTAAATTCTGTGCTCTCACCTGACAGGGAGAAGCAGTCAAAGACAGGGCAAAGAAAGAATGGAACAAAAAGATGTAGTGATCTAGAGGCAGCGATGGACTTGTGTCTTTTTGTTGTTGTTGTTTGTTTTTTTTTTTTTTTTTTGAAACAGGGTTTTTCTGTGTTACAGTCCCAGCCGACCTGAAACTAACTCTTGTAGACTAGGCTGACCTCAAACTAACAGAGATCTGCCTGCCTCTGCCTCTCAAGTGCTGGGGTTAAAGGCATACGTCACTACCGTCCAACCTGAATTGTATTTTTTAAGCATAGGCTGGGTACAGTGCAAGTGCACCTGAGCCACAGAAGAATAGGGAACTGAAGGATCAGGTGGGAAAACAAGAGAGCAGCACATGCTGTTCCTGAAAAGTTATCACTTTGTACTCTAGTCTATGAAAGCAGCAATTACATGTGCTTTTGCTGCATGTTTTTGTAGTGTACTAAAGACAATCAACGCAGGTGTTTAGGTTCCCTGCACGTTTACATAGGTTGAAGACATCCTTGTCCTTCATTCCTAGGAACTGACAAAGGAAACAATTTATTCAAAGCAGAACATTCATGAGTACTGATGGATGGTCACCATAGAGTAGGAGAATGGTGGTCAGAGGTGCACAAAACCTGCAGGAGTATGGCTTGTTTGGATGAGAAAGGTCTACTTAAAAATTATGTGGCATGTTGGAAGCTTGATCTTTTCTTTATTTGCTGAAAATTATGCTATACTGGGAGCAAGAAATCCTCCATTATGTATTTGCAGGTTTTCAAAAATGGTAAATGTGTTCTGTTGTTTTCAATGTTATCATTAGTGCCTTCAAAGTATGAATGAACATAATAATAGTAAAGGAAATCACTCTTTTGGATGTTGTTATAAAGGAAATAGATGAAAGGTTAACTCAAGTGAGTTTCTGTGACACAAAAAAGCAAGCAAGCAAACAAACAAACAAACAAAAAACATCTTGTCTTTTGAAACTATATATACAGGATAAGGAAAATGCCTTAGCAATTAAGGGTACTTGTTACTCTTCCATAGAACCTGAATTTAATTCCCAGTAATCACATCAGGCAACTCAGAAGAGCTATTAACTCAAGTGTAGGCGGATTTCTTGCCAGTTGCCAAATCATGACATGGAGAATTATTATTAATTTCAAAGGCCTAGCCGAAAGTTTGGGCTTTTTCCACCAGTAACTTATATGAACCCATTTCTGTTCATCTACACACTGCCATGAGGCTCATAGCATTTACCTGTCCTTCTGCCGGCCTTGCTCACTCTCTGTCTGTCTGGCGACTCTACCTTCTTATTCCCAGCATTGTCTGTGCCTGGAATATCCTGCCTAGCTATTTGCTGTTCAGCTTTTTATTAAACCAATCTGTGTGACATCTTCACAGCGTAAAAAGATTATTCCTCAATGTTCTAAATCCAGAGAATAGAGCAATTCTGACCTTTACTGTTATCCACTCATACACACACACATGAGTACTCATGCACGCTCACACACACAACACACACACATTTTAAAAATAATAAAAATTAAAGTCACATATTTACACACATATAGCTTATATACTTGATAATGTTCTTATAATGAACCATATGTAGAAATGAACTAAAACTATTTTTGCTTAGACCAGTGATTCTCACTCTGTAGGTTGAGACCCCTTTTGCAGGTGAAAAATGACCCCTTCAGAGGGGTCACAAGTAAGATGTCATGCATGTCAAATATTTACATATGGCTCACTCATAACAGTATCAAAATTCCAGTTATGAAGAAGCAACAATTAAAATTATGGTTAGAGGTCACCACAACATGAGGACGTGTATCAAAGGGTCACAGTATTAGGAAGGTTGAGAACAACTAGTTTAGACAAAGCATTGTTATTACTACCTTAGGACAGTTCAGATAGAAGGGCCTGGTAGTACTATTTTGATTACTATATTACAAATAATTTTACTTGGAGAACAGCAATCAAATATGCCAACAAGAACAGAAAAGGGTAGTATATGTGAGTGTGTGAGTGTGTGTGTGAGTGTGTGTGTGAGTGTGTGAGCGTGTGTGTGTGTGTGTGTGTGTGTGTTTTGGAAGACATTCCCCTGGTCAGTTCATTGCTATTGCTTTAAACTTATCTCTGTTATCTCTCTTGTAACTTCAGAGAGACTTTGCATCATTAGCTGTCTAGTGGTTTCCTGTCAGGGAACAGAAATTACAAATGGAAGTTGGTACTAGGATGCTCTGATAACTTTTGAACTGATACAATAAGATAAACATGTCTATTCAACTATCTGAGTCAGCTGCAGTAGCTTTTTATTCCAATACTTTGCCTGGGAAGTTTAGTTCTCTAGAAATATCAATTTGATTGAGTTGTTCATCACATTCATATAATTGATAATCAACACTATAGTACCTGGGAATAAATGAAGTAAAATTGAGACGTGGCAAATCCTGCAGTAGCAACTGTGCCTGGAACTTCACCAGAAAGATATGTTCACAGTAAGGAGTTGCAGAAAGGTTTTTATTCTATGGTATATTTACAAGGACAGTCAGAAGTAGAGATGTGTTTTCTTTTAGTAGGAATTTCCTTAAGAAGAGCAGAAGAATTCTCAGAGTAACTCTGAGCATGGGAATATATATTATTACATATCATAATGGTTGTTCTGTCTCTTTAAGAGACAAGCCACGCCCACTTCCTCCCCCATCTGCTGAGGCAGGCAGGTCTTACTTCCTGCTTGCAGCCTTAGTCTTTCTCTCTCCTCTCTCTCTCTCTCTCTCTCTCTCTCTCTCTCTGTCTCCCTCTCGGAGAGGCAGTTTCGGCCTTTCTACTCTCTCTCTCTTTTTCTCTCCTCTCTCTCTCCTGTTTCCTCTCTCTCTCCTCTTTCTCCTCTCTGTCTCTCTGTCTCTGTCTCTGTCTCTGTCTCTCTCTCTCTCTCTCTCTCTCTCTCTCTCTCTCTCTCTCATCTTCTCCCCCCTCCCCTCCCTTTCATAACCACTAAATAAATGTCCAACTCCACTCTGCATGGTGTGCTTAGCTGCCTGTCTCATCTGCCTGCTGCCACATGCCCACTGGGGACGCTGCCGGGACCAGTCACCTTCTTTCCGGGACTGCCGCATGGTCTCATGTGCCTTGCCTGCTTGGGACTGGCTGCTGACTGCAGTAAGCTGCCGGGGACTCACAGCAGCAAATCCATTACACATATATGTTTCCCTGTGTTCACAGAGGGCTCCTGATATTGGGTACAGAAAGAGACAAGAAATTTTAAAAGATGTCAATAAGAAACCTCCCCACGTAGAACTTTCATTTCAGGGAGAGGGATAGTTCTACATGCTTACATAAAATTTGTAGTATGCTGGAAAGTGAAAAGGTTCACTAAATAAACCTGAAGCAGCCTTGAATGATTTGAGGCTCAGGGAAGAAGTGGAAATTGTAAGAAGTGGAGTGGCTAGAGAGGTCAAGACTGTAGTCTAGCAAAGTCATACTGAGGCGATGAAGTGATTGCTGTAAACAAAATGTCTCCCCTGGAGGTTCTAATTCACCATCCTCCTGGGGTGGAAATGCTGGAATCAGGATAAAGAACAGGAAGGGTCATTCACCTTTATGTAATGGACAAAGTAGCAAAAAATTAGAAAGGACTGCTAACCCTGGATTCTGTTAGTCAGAGAGATGCAGGAGTACAGCTACTCTGAGAAATGAGCATTGTTGACGAGTTAGAAAGCACTCTCTCACACACAGTGCATACAGTAAAGGGATTCCTGTTCACCTGGAGACATCAATGTTAAAAAAATTAAAAGAAATGAACAATGGTATCTAAATTAGCTAAAGGAAGTGACTAGATAATGAACTGCCTGACTCTCAGCTATAGTCTAAGTCTCATTAAAACTTGTGTAAAGAGGTTGGGATAAAAGGAAAAGCAGTAAGGTTGAATTAGATTTTCATTCCTACTAGCTGAGTTTAAAACCAAACATCCCATTAGTAGAAGAGAAGAAACTGAGCTCTTGATTTGCCATGTTTATGAAAATAGTTTTCATAGATTGATTGATTAGAATCATTCACATTTTTATGAAAACCCCAAATCTCACCGTTAGCATTTATTGCATTTAAAATATATTTATTCCCTGGTTAAGTTTGTGGGTTTGATTATAAGAAAGGCACAGCTTTTCTTCTAACGTAATTCAATGACCATAAAATTTAATCAATAAACTCTTGGTTACATATGTTACTTGACCTCTTGTACAACATAATCTTTTACATAGTCTTCAGTAGTAAATATGTCTTAGAAAAAAACCTGTCAAGTAACAATATCACTACTTTGTTTTCCTTTTCTCGTACAATGAATGGTTATACAGAGCCAAGCAAGTAGAAAAGATGCAGCATCATGAAAATATAGAGTAGCTTAAATCTTGTTTGGGTTTGGAAAGAAGGAAAGCAAAGTTGATTCAAATTTGTAGCTAAATGTGGTGTAGAACAGTGTGCATCGTTTACTCATGCTGGGGGAACTCCAACTTCATGGAAGACAGCAAAGAACAGCAGTCTGCCAACAGCAGGGAAGAGAAATCCGAATGCTTTTACCTACCCTGTCTCTGTAGGAGTCACCAAAGCACCTGTGTCTTGGTATCTGAGGCACAAGACAGAGAAGCATTGTGTGGGGTCATGTTTTCATTCCTGCAGAGAAAAGACTGAACAAGAGCAGTTCCTGTAGTGTCTTCAATTGCCCCATAACCAGCAGGGATGGCTATCCTCCAAAGTAGCTGATAAGAATAAATTTTACACTTCTCCTAAGGAAGTAGGATATTCTTTCCAATTTTGCCTGAGAATCATAGATATGTGCAGGACAAAGACAAGTCCATTGAATTTGAAACAGTGAAGGTTATTCCCACACAAGCTGACAGGTCACACAAAGGCTGTGGGTTCCTCATTGTTGGTAAAGAACTGCTAGAGTCCCAAGAACCATTCTTAGGATGTCGTTCTGGGCTTAAAGATTACTGGTGCATAAAATTGTATTTTCAGCACCTAAAAGGTGATATGATATATTTATACCATATTTATTTATTTTGCTCGATTTGTTTAATTTTTATTTCATGGTTATTTTGGAAGAATGCTAAGAGGGAGAGTAGGCATAAATCTGAAATAAAGAATAATGGATTTAACCTGAGTTTTTTTTTTGTTTGTTTGTTTTTTTGTTTTGTTTTTCGAGACAGGGTTTCCCTGTAGTTTCTAGAGCCTGTCCTGGAACTAGCTCTTGTAGACCAGGCTGGCCTCGAACTCAGAGATCCGCCTTCCTCTGCCTCCCGAGTGCTGGGATTAAAGGCATGCGCCACCACCGCCCGGCCCTAACCTGAGTTTTTTAACACAAATTTCTTAGCTTCCCTTACGAATATCAAACTTGATTGCAATAAATTATAGATTTCTGACTTCTGAATCTTTAGAAGAGTTTAGTAAATATTGCTTCCCAATTCGATGTTGTATTTCTAAAATTCCCCTTGGCATCTAAGTTCATACTTAAAAAGAAGCTACAAGGTAGATGGGCCATGTTAAATACAGTCTCTAATTTCCCAAAACTCCTCCCTGTTTTGCTCTGAAATGTCTTCTTCATCATCTGTAGTCACACCTAAGCAGCAATCACCAACTTGCAGTCAGAAGATGCAGCAAGTAAAAGGAAAGATTTGAAATACTGAAAAAGAAAGTGAAAGATACAGACGCTCTAAAGAAGATTTGCACTTTTAAAGCACTTTTAAAATACACAAAATATAAAATTTCCACCAGAATAGAACAACTTACCTTTAAAATTTCTAACTAAAAGTAAAGGGTGTTCTTACTAAAACCGAATTATGATTTGGAAACCATTCAATAGTTTCTGTGAGACCTTTTTTTTTTTTTTTGAAATAGTCACACAGGAAATCTTGTATGATTTTAATCACACCAATAAATATAAATCATTTTTTATCCCAAACTTTATAAGCAATGCTCCTGCTTATCAGCAACAGGAAGAGCCAACTCAAACTCTCAAGATAGCTCCTACAAGCCCTTATTCCTACTAACAGTTTTCATTACCCAGACAATTCCCATCTCATGCCAAATATCGCTCAAAGTTTTTATAAATTGTTCTACATTCCCCTTCTCTGTAAACACACACATACAGGAAAATGTCAAGTTCTAAAGATTTTTAGTAATATACTAGCTAGTTTCCATCTGCTTTCCTTTTATCATGCCTTGAAGTGTCACCGGTGGTCCCTTGCTGGGCCTTTTGGGAAATGCCCAACTCATCTTCTGCCTGGAAAACACAGTGAACTGGAATCATCAGTCACCACTCCCCTACACACTGTAGAACTAGACAATGTACACTAGAACTTTCCATCAGAGCGGTTCAGCCTACAAGGTGGTGAAAGTGCTGGGGGAAAGGGAGTAGACACAGTAAAAGTAAATGTGCCGTTATCCCATTGAGTTGTGTCGTTTTGGGTAAATGCAGATGCTTTCGGACTCCTAAACGTTATCATTGTATCTTGCCCATTCTCTACAATTTTGATTCTCATTTACAAGCGAATGATTGAATGTTTAAATCTCAAACTCTGTAGCATAAACTATAAAATTCCAAGAAAAATCAAATTGTGTAGCGATATTTCATTTTAATAAAAAGTTTGCCTGAAGATCAGAACGTGAAACAGCCACATAAGACAACCATACAGGCCAGGCAGTGGTGACACACACCTTTAATTCCAGCAGCCACACTAGTTAGTCGTAGAGGCCGGGCGGTGGTGGTCCATGCCATTAATACCAGAACTAGAGAGGACTATAAGGCAGGATGAGCCAGGAATTCATTCTCTTTCAGTCTGATGCTTTCATAGAGGTAAGAGCTCTCTAGTAGCTGGCTGCTTTGCTTTTCTGATCTTCAGGTTGAACCCCAGTATCTGCCTCTGGGTTTTTATTAATCATGCTACAAAATTAAATATCATTTAACAGATTTGTCTTTGGACAAAGTACTTAAGCATTCTATCTTTCTTCAGTGTAAATGGAGATATTGTGTTTCCACAGAGTTATTAAGATAAGAAAATGATTTCAGAAACATTAGTTCTCCACATCTATGGATTATATATTTTTAAGATCTTCAAAGAATACCTAGAGCTCTGAGTAATAGAGAAAACTAAATTTACTGTGTTTTATTTTATATATACATCTTTTCGATAACTTTTAATTGGTAAATTAAGCAAAGTAACAGATTAATTACAACAATAAAATAAAGCAATTACATACTATGATAAGATGGAAATTATATGAATAAAACCTCTTATTGATTAGCTTCTCCCCAACCTTCTCTACCTCTGTCCTCCCTATCTTCTAATATAAACCACTCAATGCTAATTCCCACGAATCAACATTTTTTGATATCACATATGAGATAATGCAATTCAGGTCCAATATGACTTATTTCATTTAACATAATGTTTTTTGTGCCTTTGGATATTATACTAAATCATGGGATTTCTTTGTTTAATGTATCAATAACAGTTTATTTTGTGTATATATCACATTTTCTTTAGCTGTTCAGCCATTTATAGCACATTTTGAAAAATTTCTGGACTATGTTGCTTCAATAAACATGGAAAAATAGATTTCTTTTTGTTATATCACATTCATTTTCTTTAGAGGCATAAAATTTTAAAGTGGAGACTTCCTGAATCATTCCATTTGCTTATGTTCTAGACAAAAAGAAAACACAAAATAAAGTGTAGAGAATATCTATGGATTCTAATGAAGCAGAAAACAATGTACATACAACTTGTCTCTTCAACCCTGAATAGGAAAAAGGCATGTTTTATGGACTGGTCAGCAGGTAGGTATTCCTTTAAAGCAAAAGAAATTATAGGTTTTACTGGATAATATACACAGAAAGAGAAAAAAGAAGGAGAAATATGAATGTTCATACCTTGAGATTTTAAAAGAAAAAAAGAATCCCCTGACTTCAAGTAGTGAATAACTGGTGGGCATCTCTGCTGAACTATCCTCTGCATTATTAAAGGATGATCATTTAACAGTCATAAAAGTGAGACTGTTAGAAGCAAAACCAAATAATCTTTGAACGTATTAGAAAGTCAACTATTGATCAAATCCTAATCCTCAATTCCTCATAATTTATGCCACTTCTGCATTTGGGCTCTGCTGACATTACAGACAGCCTCCCCTAAGTGCTTTTATAGTACGATGCCCATGAGTTTGTTAACACAGAACCAGTTTTAAGAGCCGAATTCTGAATTTGATGATGTTCTCTAGGGGAAGAGAGCCAATAGAATGGCTAGAATTAAAAGGATATCTATTAGACTGGCTTCTAAAATCTATTCTGGTAAGTGTAACAGTGACTGTATTCATTCTGGCAAGGCTGAAAATGAGGCAACAGCTCAGTGCATTCATCCCAAGTGCTCAGATCCAGACCTGAGGGTCTCAAGTTGCCTGGTGAGTCCTTGGTCTTCAATCCAACTAAGAGTTGAAAAAATCTTGGTTCTGATGTTGATGTCAGTGAAGGAAAGTGGCAGCGCCAGCAACAACAGAAGCATTAATCGGTAAGAAGTTAAAAAAAAAAACAAAAAAACAAAACACTTCTTCTGTTGTGTCTCTTTGTGTCGTCATCAAAGTTGATGCTTTCATTTAAGGTAGAAGTTCCCACTTCTTTTAATCTAATCCTAATCCAGACAAGTCCAAATGCTTGCCAGATGGGGGATCGCTGTTTCCGTCAAGCAAAAGCTATTGCTCTCAAAAATGATAAGCTTAACAAAGTTAAAATTGGATTAGTTTTAGGTAGAAATAGCTATAAATTATCTTCTGAAGGAACACACAATTGAAGTTTAAATCAAAGGACATTCCCCTTATTTGAATTCAGATAATCTTACCATAGAGTAATAATTATTAGAATGTACATTTTTAACTATGATGTACTAAGTTTCTACTTAATTCCAAGTACTATATTTCTACAAATATGTTCCTAACTTTATATTTTCTATTTTAACTGGAAAAAGGTAAAAAACAAAATAATAGGTAGTTATTTTTTGCACTTGGTTATATATGTGTAAAGACTGGGATGCATCACTCACACATGCACACATCTGAAACACACACACACACACACACACACACACACACACACACACCACAAGTATTTTATAGTATGATTGTACTCTGTAGCTCAGAGTAGTCTGGAATACTCGGTTTTCTTGCTTTGGCCTCCTCATCCTGGAACCTTAATGTGTTTATAAACAACTATATTTATCTTGAGTCATCCTTCTTATGGTCTGACTCATCTTCTTGTGGCCCTACTTTCCCTCAAGAGTTCTACTGCTGCCTATACTTTAGATAATCCATTTGTCTTCAGTTTTATACTTGGCTGATGTCAGTTTTACATGTGCATTTATTGTACAGTATTTAACTATTTCTTGAACTCCATTATTTGACCAGAATAATATTCAAGGCTGTCAGTGAAATTTTTGATTTTTCAGTCATGTATCTAGGATATTTTTTCACAAAGTTGTATGCTTTATCCTGTGTTTATATTAGACACCGATGAAAGAGTGCTATACTCAATTTGAATATACTATGTTATTTATAGTATGAATATTCTATATGTTATTGTTATTGTTAGTGAATTTGGAGATTTTAATTCTCAGACCATCAGAAAACACAAAAGGTACACTTTTAAAAGAAAATATAGAGTACCACAGATTTCTGCTGCCATTTAAAATAATATTCTTGATTTTCAATGTGAACAAAATTTTCCCAAGGAGGAGAAGTGACTCTTTGACAATGCCAAACACTACACAAGCCCAAGTTGCTATTTATGTTTTCAGGTATGGGCTAATATTAAATTTGCTTACAGTTTATTATTAGAAACTATCAAAGGAAGAAATTACATATTAACTAAAACATTGATGTAAAAATAATCTATCAGTCTGATGGATGATTTATATTAGTAATACTAACTAATTAAAATTCCTACTATGTTTTTCATCATCTTGAATCCTACTTATAGGAAATACATGACCAAATCTAGATATGCAAAAACATAGTGCGGTGCCTATGAAGATAATTTATGAAATTGAAAGGAAAATGAAGGTCACCTGTTACAACCAAACTCCAGAATGATTATGTCAATTTATTAATCTTAGTTAGATAGAATATTGAGAAATCCAAAAGAGATATTATATAATCCACTAAATGATAAAAACATTTTTAAAAAAATATTTATTTATTTATTTATTTATTATGTATACAATATTGTGTCTCTGTGTATGCCTGAAGGCCAGAAGAGGGCACCAGACCTCATTTCAGATGGTTGTGAGCCACCATGTGGTTGCTGGGAATTGAACTCAGGACCTTTGGAAGAGCAGGCAATGCTCTTAACTGCTGAGCCATCTCTCCAGCCCCCTGATAAAAACATTTTTATCCTGAAACTCAATATCTGGCAATTTGGACCTGATTTTTAATTCAACTACCTCAGATGACTGTAGTATCCATTGTACACACCATGCATAGTATAAGCCACTTACAGTCAGAAATCAATTTCTTCAAGAGTTTTCTGGAAAGAATCTAACCTGAAAATTAAAGAGCTCATGGTCATGGTGACACTAAACAATTTAAGGGTGATGGAAGGGTTAACAGTGCTACATTGATTGTCTGACCCACTTTCAAAAGGTGACATGCAAGTCATAATTCTACAAGGTACAGACATTGATCACTGAAAGAAAAAAAGTGAAGTTCTTATAGTCAAAGAAAAAAATGTGCTATGGTTCACCTTTCGCTTCTATTTTTGCTATTTGTTCTTTATGAACAGGTCAATAATGAGTAAGAATTAATTTCCTTTAGGAAATAGGGTCTTGGTCCTTCCTCAGTAACTCCAAGTCTCAAAATAGAAACAAAGTCAATGAAATACATGTGACGCAGCATCTTCCACAGGAAAAGCATAAAGCATTTTATTAATATTGTTTTCATATTTATATAAATATTATTGTTTATGATATAGCATAACTCTGTGAATGAATGTTTGTGTGCTTATATTTACTTATTGTCTGTGAAGACTATTCATATATATGTACACTTTATATCCAATATGAAATATAGGTGTAAACATGTATACATTTGACATTGGCCCTTCTTTGATTTAAAATCCACATACATTCTTCTGTCCATACATGTTTTCAAATTTCAAAAACAAATGAGCTCAGTATGTAATACATTTTAGTTCCTTAAGTTAAATAACTATTAATAAACTAATATTAAAATGTATTAATCTACTTTTACCCCTTGGCTTTGTCTTTCTGAAGGGACAGTATTGAACATAATCACTTGTGTTCCTTACTTGATAAGCTGCTCAGACAATTTTGATAAAAGTGAACTGGATGGTCAAGACTATGATTTCAATCAGTAAAGGGTAAATCAGCATCATTTTTTTTGCACCTAAACCCTGAATGTAAGTGGATAATCAAATGCTTTGTGTTTAATAGTGGACAAAAATTTATGTCCTGAGTCAATTGTCTTCAAAACTAGGATTTTGGAATAAAGTTACAGAGGACCATAGTCATTAAGTAATGATAGAATCAATCAACAAATACAGTAAAATGACCTAAATACTTAGAGAAGGTCCAAGTATTGATCAAAATCTTGCATGACACTACAGTAATCTTTCGATTCCTCCAGAGGAAGTTATGGAAAGATCTCTTCCTGACATCATTGGTTCTTCTCTGCAGCACGTGGTGGTTTTGGTAGGGTTGTTTGAGCAACAGAATATTCCCCATCAGGACTCTTATTTTTTATTGATTTTTATTGAGCTCTACATTTTTTTTTCTGCTCTCATTCCTTCCCCTCCCCTACCCTTCAACCCTCTCACAAGGTCCCCATTCTCCCAGTTTACTCAGGAGTTCTTGTCTTTTTCTACTTCCCATGTATGTATGTCTCTCTTAGGGTCCTCACTGTTGTCTTAGTTCTCTGGGACTGTGATCTGTAGGCTGGTTTTCTTAAAGCAGGACTCTTATTTTTAAAATATTATTTATTTCCTTCACCATTGTCTGGACCTTCACTGCCTAACAGCGTATGTAAAAATTTAAAGAATGTTCAGATGAAATACTGTTTTATAATTGAATTTTATTGGAAATCACCTCTCTAAAATTGTTTCCTTAGCCTCATCTTAATACTGGATAGTCCATCATTCGAAATTCATTAACTTGACGTGGTATGGTTCTCTTTCTATGTATTATTTTACCTGCATATCATCTGAGCAATGGAGCAAGTTGCTTGTATAACTAATCACCTAATGCCTATTTTTCGGATATTTTAAAAGACTGACTGTTTCATGAGGTGAGAATGGAATGGGTGCAGTGATGGGCACACCAACTCCGTTTCATCACTCATTCTTCCTTTATCAGCTTTTGAAATTCATACCAACACACTGCTCTCTGTTTACATTATTAATTACCAATTTTGATACTTTTGGGGACATAACTCACCTTCACGATTAATTTTAATAACAAGTTGATAAAAATCCAACCTTCTTTATTTATTAACTTTGCCTTTCTGAAAATTTCATTGTACTATCAGATGCCCAGAAGATGTAGCAAACAGGGTAGCAATTCACTAAAACTGAGAATGAATGTGGTCTTCACATATAAGCCAATCAACACGGAGAACCATATCATTTTTTAGAAACTGCATTTTAATTAATATGGTACCAAGATTTCACATTTCAGGAGAAAGAATCTGATTTTTCATGCTATTTAGAGCACTGCACCATGCATCTATTTTTTTTTTTGCAGCACATTGTAGAATTGATTATACAATGACATTGCTGTCTTGTCTCATTACACAACTCTTCTGCCATGTTTCCATCTGGTGACTCTTAATATAAACTCAATGGGAGTCTTGGAGGATTCAAATTTATGCTGGAACAAATCGATAATAAATGATTTCTGGAGTGGAGAACAATACATGTATACATAGAAAACATCTATGGTGAATATGATTTATAAGTATATAAATATAATTGTTACATAAACTTTTTCTCAAATAGTAACCAGTTAATTAAAATAACCCATTTGTTTTTAAAACATGATAAAGAGCTGATTCTATAGTTATCACTACTAATTTCTTAACTAATTTGCTTAACTAATTAGCTTCTCACCATTGAGACACACTCAGATTTTAGCTATATTTTTTATTTTACACTTCACCAAGACATATATTTAAAGAGAAAAATATCTTATATAGATATTCATATAATAATATCAGCACAGAAACTTAAACTGAAAGTTATTCTATTATTCATAAAAATGTAAAATATCTTAATCTGAAACTTGATGCTAAATTGCATTTTTAGGATTGATTTTGAACTAATTAATCCAATACTGACCAAGATACATTTTCTTTAAGTACATTAGTTATGAAATTAATAACTGAATAGCACCCTTGATTTTATTATGTCACTCTTTTAATTAAAAAGTATACATATTCAGTCATTTATTAAGAGTATACAACATGAGAGGCATTTCCAATTCATCATTATGTCAACTGTTTGATCATACTATTTCTTCTCAGTACTTTCCAGTTCCACATAAATATATGCATATATTTACATAGACATCTAAATATTTCTAATTTTTGTATACTTTCTCTTTGGTTTCTCACTGTGACAATTTATGCAGTGCCATCAAAGTACACAATCACCTTTATATGTTCAATTAAATTTCATTATGTCTGTAGATTTTATTGCAGAAATAATGAAGTTTCAGCATGTGATAAAACAATAAACTTTCCCCCTTATGGTCCTCTCAGATGCCTGGATGTGCCTGTTTCTGATACACCTGTCTATATTCTGTTGCTCACTTACAATCTGACAGTATGGACAAAGGGAAGATGTTATCCTGATATGACACCATTTATTAAGTGATCATTAATGTTAAATGATTATATCTTTAAATGACAAAGAGTAGTCATAGGTCATTAATGGTAAAAAAAAAAGTCTAAGTAAAAACGCATACTTCCCCTTGATACTTTGAAACCACAACTTGAAAACATTCTATAGACAACATACTCAGCAAAATGTGTAATGGTATTTCATCCTAGAATTTCAGCTGTAGCAATTGCATATCTGCAAACATTCCAGAAAGTAAAATATTTTGTAGTGTGTTAGATAGGAAGTAATAATGGTGCTTGATATATAATTTCAGGAAGTGACCATTTCCTCTTTGCAAATAAGGCACCAGTAAGCAGATATGAGTGTATTTTCTATTATAAGTGTAATTTCTTAATAAACCACTAATGGTCAGTGACTGAATCCGTGTAATTTTATCAGCTGTACACAGTAGAAAAAGCAGTTCAATAGCAGAGTCATGGAGTCCATCACTCAACTTTACAAAGAAAAATAAATCATGTAACCATGCTTAGACATACATAATATGTGTTATAAAGTTATGTGTGTCCAGTAAGAATATTTGACAAGAATGGACTTCCTGGAGAGATGATAGATGTGCCATATTTCAGAAAAACAGTTTACATGATGGGTCATTACCCTTCTCTGGCAGGGAAGGTAGTAAGAAAGTAGCGTCTAGTTAAGGAGCTCATCTGTACTGTCTGGTTTTATTATATTTAATCTATAAGGCTGTTAGGGTGTTGAGTAGATGAAATAATAAGTTCAGTGTGTATATATGTATACATATATATATATATATATATATATATATAGGTATCACATCTTTAAATATATCTCATACACACATACATAATCAGGCAGGATGATCAGAATTTCAAGTTTATGTTCAATATTAAGATCATTCTTGGGCTTCATAGTGACTTCCAGAAGCCAGATTGTGTTTCATATCTCAAAGAAGAAACAAAGAATAAAATCAGAGGGAGCTTAGGAGTCTAGGAACAAATTTTTAGCTATAATTTGAATATATATTCACATACATATTCGAGAGAGAGGGGAGTATAGCTATAAAACTAGACATTTGAACAGCTTTATTTATTTAGATTTTCTTCTATTATTCACACAGAGGACTATAAAGAGATCTGTTAGACATTAGTTTTGATAGACAACAAGCTTAAGTTACTGGAAATTTTATGGGTATGTGTTCTTGTTCAAACCATAAACCTCTTTTTAAAAATTCATATGCAAGGAAAACAGGCCAGGAGTGTTGGTTCAAAACAGAGTGGGCTGTAATGTGATCTTCATTTATTTTATAACTTTTAATCAAAAATGCATCCAGAAAATTGGAAAACTTTTGGAAGACATTTTGGCAAGAAGTATAATTATCCTCCACTTGACAAAAAGATACATTTCATTGTTTGCTTTCCTTTTTAATTTCCCCACCACACATGCTTTATTTGTATTCCTTCACTTCAATAAATTGGTAATTTATCAAAATGAGTGCTCAAGCTTGTGGCCATAGTCTTGTATGTGTTAGAAATTTCAGGAGGTCAGATTTGATGCTGTATTTTGTAAAGTATGTTTTTTATTTTCCTTAAAAAAAAGCAATGAGATGTTGGCCTGGAATGTATTTCAGTTGATAGAGTAATTTCCTGTTATGAATAACATTCCAGGTTCCATCACTAGCTAGCACCAGAGAAACTGGATGTTGTAGCATGAACCTGCAATCAGAACACTAGAGATGATAGGCAGGAGGATCAGAAATTCAAGTTTCCATACAGTAATTATTCCTAGGCTGTATAATGAGTTTGGGAAGGCATCTTAGGCTTCATATTGAGAGAGAGAGAAAGAGAGAGAAAGAAATCAGAGTCCAGTCGGCTAGGAACAGGCTTTCAACTATGATTTGAACAAAGTAAATAGGATTTTTTCCACTTATGTGGACACTTGGTGCTCATTTTCATGTTCATTTTCTTTTCTTTCTGAGAGACTCTAGCAATTGAGTATTGAATTCAATTCTGCAGCTCTTATACATCTACTATATCTAGATATATGGAATTGTAATCGTGTGTTCATAACAGCACCATGAATCTGGAAACATAATGGAAGTACAGCAAAAGAGTCTGGCTCCAAACAAGCTATCTCAGAATCTCATCATTTCAAGCATTTCTGCTGAATAATTTTCGTACATATGGCAACTGGAGCAAAGGGTTTATTTGCTCTTCCACATTTCTTAGGTTTTTCGTTCAAATGCACAATATAACTTTCCTGAAACACTGAGGAACATTATTCCCTTATAGTATGCTGCATGTGGATCTATTTCATTAACTGATTTTTTTTTGTTCATATATTATCCCCTAGCTTTCCATTCCCAACTTAAATGAAAATTAAAGCTTTGGTTGATGGAAACACTTCATCTTCCAGATATTAAATTTATCAATTTTATTAATTTGTATTATGAGAACACACACACATATATATTATTCATGATTTCATGATATTTTGTTAATTAAATCAGAGTGAAATAATGTCTGGAACAATTTTATTATATTCACTATCTGAAAAATGAAAAAACTGGCAAAGTGATTATTTGTCAATTCTAAATAAATAATAATTGGCTAATAAAACCATACATTGACTACATGTCAAAATGTTATAATATTGATGACAGCTTCTTTATCTATCTCTGTCTTCATTTCTCTCTCTCTCTCTCTCTCTCTCTGTCTCTCTCTCTGTCTCTCTCTCTCTCTCTGTGTGTGTTGCTCATGTGTTTGAGCGAGTGTTCATGTGAACCTGTGCCTGTGTACATACGTACTCCTATGGAGGGCACACATGACAGTGGGCACCTTGCTCAGTTACTCACTAGCCTTAGTTCAGGGACAGTATCTCTCACCAGCACTCTTGAGTCAGCTAGAACTGGCCAGTGAACTCCAGAAATCCATCTCTCTCCATTCCTCACAGTGCTGGGGTTAGATATACATATTGTTGTGTTTATCTTGTTATGTGGTATTGGGATTCTGAAGTCATATCCACAAGTTTCTGAGGAAGGAACATGACCCAGTGTGTTTTCTCTGTAACTTTTATGTAACTTATGACTGAAAAAAAAATAAAGACAATAGAAGCCAGGGAAGGAAATATGAAAGCATGCAGGATTCCTCATTTTTATAAATGATAAAAATGCTAGAGGTTGAAACTCATGTTAATTGAAAAAGAATAGATCCTTGTCATTTTATATCCCTTTTTATTCTGAGAAATATTACACTATCAGGAATGGAACCAAGGTAGTGGGAGGAAATATCAATTTTATTTTCCTCCTCTCAGGTTTCAGTTTTCTGTAATGATATTAGCTTTCACAACTGAGATTTAATTGTCCAAACCAAGGGACCAGCATTGGCATATACTATAAACTAACCTAAACTAATTCAGATTTAATTAGTGTTCCTATAAGTTCTTCATTGTTTTTTTCAAACCCAACCCAAATTGCCAGATTACTTTATATCACTCAGAACTTGTGGGAGTGACCAGTCAATGACTGATTTAATTTGAGGCACACACCTCAAGAGGAGCCCAGGCAAGACACTGCCTGGATAACAATAAACTGAAGGATGGATAGCTCTGAGACCTAGAATAGTACCATACGTCACTGTCCCCTCGCCTCACACACACACACACACACACACACACACACACACACACACACACAAAAAAAAAACACCACCAACAAAACCCTCAATGAATTGATTTCTACTGATATTCTTCTACACTCATAGATGAGTGCTTACCCCAGTCATCTTCCTGAGACCCACAGTAAGCATTTGACTGAGAGAGACCAGTTTGGAGGTCTCTGTAGGGTCTCTTCCCTGGGACTCGGGGAACTCCGAGGAAGAGGGTGAGGAGGAACTGTGAGAGCCAGAGAGGCTGAGAACACAAGGAGAGACTAAGCAGTGATCATGGTGGCTCAAGGAGTCTAAAACCGCAATTACAAAGCCTGCAGGGATTTGTGAAAGGTTTCCTGAATATATATATGGTTGTTGGCTTTGTGTTTTGTTGGGATTCCTAACAGTGGAAGTAGGAACATCTCTGACTCTTTTGCCTGCTCTTGGGACCCTTTTCCTCCTACTGGGTTGCCTTGATGTGAGCGTTTGTGCCTAGTTTTATTATATCTTGTGTTGTGTCTGTTTAATATCCCTGAGGTGCCTCTTCTTTTGGGGAACAGGGACAGGGAGTGCATTTTGGAGAACTATGGGAGGGGAAGCTACATTCATAATTTATTGTTTAAGAGATGAATATATAAAATTAAAAAATATTAAAATGAAATATCTTTATCATCATTTTATACAGTGCCATTCACAGTATATCTTTAAATATGAGGATATTTTTAAGTATCTTTAAATATAAGGATACTGCTTTTGGACATCCAGTATTCCACAAAGAAATGTTCCCCTTCCTATTTTTTCCCATAAGGTTATGTAATAAAGCCCAGTTACAATTCAGGAATGGCAGTTAAGCATGTATTTACTCTTCAACTGGAAGCAAGGATACCCAGAAACCAGATGGAAATATTCTTCTGTAGGAATGATGGGTCTTGTCATAGATAACTGACTAACTGATAAAGCTATGCAATTTTGTCTTCTATTTATCTGACATTGATTCACAATGTTTTATATATATATAATATATATATGATTATTTGCTCAAATCAGTTGTTACTTCTATATTCCTACATTTATTTGAATACTTAATACTTGCACTTCTTTTATGTGTATCTTAATTTTATAAAATAATACAATGAAATCGCTTTGCCTTTCTAAAGGTAGGTTTCTCTTTAAATATATTACTTTTTATCATTTAAATTCCCAACATAGTACTTCAGTTTGCTTATTGGAAAGAGGCTATTTATGAATATTTTCCTTATGACCTTTTAGGACAAACATGTAATAAAATTAAATGACGTCATGTTATGACTGGTAGATGGGCTATGGCCTCAACATTTGGTAGCACAGAGTGAAGTGCATTTCTCAACTTTCTGGCAGTGTTCATTATATCTTGGACGATTTCTCTTGCATTTCATATCAGAACTCTGTTACAGGAAGTGAAAAACAATATATGTGTATGATTAATATATTTCAGTTAGAAGAGAGCTAAGCATAAAGCTTCATGCTATACCAATTAGAGAAAACAGCATTTTTGATGAAGGAAGTAGAGTGAAATTCAATATTATGAAACGCAAATTTTGTGAAATAACAAGAATCCTCTGTCAATACTGCTAATTTTCTGATTAAGCAAATATTGTGTTTGCCTTTTAGAAATAGCTATTTCATCATACTCATATTTCTTCATATACATAGAAGTTTTTGTTTCTTTTAATAAATCATCAAGGTAAAGATGTTCTGGTAAATTACATGTAAGTGGCACATAAAATTTACTATTGAAATCTTATTGTAAAGATACTCAAGTTACAATGTTAAAGCAAAATGAAAACACATGAACTACCTCAAACAGTAGGTAATGATGAACTCCATGTTCAATGTATTTCTTCATGGTCCACGCCATATAGTCACAAACAACAAATCAAGCAAGATCCACTGCAAGGGTTTGTTTGTGGCACTTAAAAATAATAGTGAATTTAAATAAATGGGTTATAACTTTGTAGAAACATAAGTGTAGCTCTTCACAATTGTTGGCTTCAGGCAGAAGGGTAGGAATAAACTTAGTTATACTTAAGGGGATGGCCACTGCGAGTTTGACCATGCTCCAGTGAGAATATAAGAAACAAAATTGGATTTGGTGTATTCTTTTTCTTTCTGGTGTATGTCGTGGAGCACAAGGGTTGAAGGGCAGACCCGAGAGTGCGTGTGATTGGAGTGAATTCTATGAAATTCTAAAATAATCATTAAAAACATTATGTTTGAAAAAATTATGTGGAGAAAATATATACTGGAAAAAATACACTCACAAACAATTGTGCAAATAAATAGAGAGGTATGAGAGTATGTGTTTGTTTTTTGTTTCGTTTTGTTTTTAGAGACAGGGTGTCTCTGTAACTTTGGAGTCTGTCCTGGAGCTAGCTCTTGTAGATCAGGCTGGCCTCAAACTCCCGACTGCTGGTATTAAAGGTGTGCGTCACCACCACCCAGCTCTGTATTTGTTTTGTGTTTTGTTTTGTTTTTTAACAAAAAAGTACATTGGCTTCACTTCAGTTGAACTATACCATGATATATACTCTGACTCAGAGATAGTGTGATTTCCTCCTTCTGGATTCCTTGTAGCCAATACCAATAAAAATTGTTTTCTAGCAACCAAAGTGTCATAAGCATGTTTCTTTAAATGAAATTTTAGGAGTATCTGGAATATCCAGTAGAGACAAGTTACGAGAAAAATTGTCATGGTAGGACTCTTTGGTGAACATCTCCCCACAGAAATATTACTATGAACATCTGCACATGGAAACACCTGCCAAGAGCTAAGGGAACTGTAGCATGGCAGCTGATCACAACACGTCAATAAGGAAAGACGCCATATAAATGGTAGGGAAAGCAGCCTTATATTACCTATCGCATAGACAAGTGTCAGACAGAGCAGGTGGGGAAGAGCTATTTTCCAGTCAGAGGAAGGAGAGGGAAATGAACACTAGATTCTGCCTTGAATGACAACTCCTGAGTTAACTCAAAAAATAAACAACATAGAGACAAAAAAAAAAAAAAAAAAAAAAAAAAACAAGGAACTAGCCAAGCTATTATGAAACTAAACTCTCAGAAGAAACTCACAGCTTAAGTCTCTGGCCCCACAGGGATGTCAAAGTTCACTTTGCAAATCCAAGACTTCGGAGTTCAGCTCCAGGTTGTGCTACCGCATAGCTAACAACAGTAGCATCTCCAAGTACCCTGCACTGGGCTGCTTGCAATTTCCTAGGTCTGAATGCTTCCCCAGCACCCAGATGACCACCGAAATCCTAATTATCAGGTTTCTTCCAGCTGACCTCACTTTTAAGTTTTCCCCTTTGTACACAAACCTAAGGCCCACCTAGCACCAGGCCAGGACCAATTGTTCCCTTTTTTTGGCTTGACTCCAAGCTATATAGACCAACATTTCAGACCTGCTTTATCCACAACCCACCTACAGACAGTGTCAGGCAGAATGTCTGGATAAGCTGAAAAACTTAGTTTCTAATAAATTGAATTAGTACTTGTTTATTCAAATATACAAACGAGATAAAATGAAAAGATATGATATGTAATACCAACTATAAAATACAAAAATCTTAAGCAGGTAATTCCAAAGAAGTGGAAATACACAAAGTGAATGATAGAGATTTTTTTAAAAAGTAAAACCACATGATTTAGTGAAGCCACATATGTTGACTGAGGTTTTCTGTCCCACTTGGTCCTGCAGTCGTTAAGTCTCAATTAATCACACAGGTCTACATTAGCTATAAACTGATTTGCCCAGTAGCTCAGGCTTCTTATTAGCTAATTCTTATAACTTATATAGCCATAATTCTTGTCTGAGTTAGCCACGTGAGTTGGTACCTTTTCCATTGAGGCAGTGACATCTTGCTTACTCTGTGTTTGGATCACAACTGCAGATTGCAGAATCCTCTTCCCAGAATTCTCCTGTTTTCACTGCTCCACTTCTACTTCCTGCACCATCTTACTTACTTACTGCCTGGCTACCTACCAATAAGCATTTTATTAAACAAGTACAAGAAAAAATGATTACAGGGTAAAACCATTAACCCACAGCACAAATAAATGTCAAGAGTATATGGAAACAAGTAATTCAATTAAATTGGAAAAATAATCACTTACCAAATGAAAAAAAACTATCAGTTATTAGAAAATGTAATAAAGAAACTTTGTAGCTGTAAGTATTATGAAAAAAATAGAAACTTAAAAAGATATCATCAACAGAGTAGACCAACCAAAAAGGTTCTGTGAATGCAAATCCAGATTATTTAAATACACAGTCAAAGGAGATAAATAATAAAAAGAAATCTAGAAACTCAGAGAATTTATCAGACAACATTCAAAGACTAGGTGCTTGACATTACTGGAGTATAAGGAAAAGAGAACAATTCAAGTGTTCATAGACGTAGTCAGCTTAGCAACGTCATAGCAAGATAAGAACACGGAAACCACAGGACAAAAATCATATCAGTATCAGAAAGCATAAAAAATATGAGCTCTAACTATCAAAAAACTCAGAGAAATAGAGCCACAAAACAATAGTTTTCCTAGGCAAAGGCTTAGCAAGTCAATCATCAACAGGCTTATATTATGAGAAATGCTGAAAGAACTTCCTCAAGCTCAAAAAAAATCGCAAAGCAACATTAGAAAATGATACTAAGTAGTAAGTAATACAAAATGTATGAAAATACAAAACACAGAAAAACTACATAGTTAATACTAGTAATAGTAGTCAAATACTTCATTTTTTTTCTGTTTTTAATTTTTGTACCAAAAACGGCATACATTTAACGTTGACATTTCTTCTTACCTGTGTGCATCAGACCAATAAAGTACTCTGCATTAGAATTTAATACTTCAAAGGTGTAAATACTGAACATCTGCTGTAGGAAGATTAAAAGATAAAACTTGAAAGATAAAAGATTTTTTATTTTAAAAAGACAAAACTGGTAAAATAATAATAGCCTCAGTTTGTTTGCCTATGAATACATAAGGGAAGTACACAAGGAATGCAAATTATGACATTATTATTTAAATTATGGAAGGAATCAAAGTGCGAAATATTAGTGTGATCAAAGATAAATCACCACCTTCAAGAATATTATAACTATAATTGTGATGTGTTGTTGGGAACGGTGAGTCCCCAGATCCTGAATTTCTTGTAATCCCCTGATCTGAGTGCCTACAGCTGCTCTGAGCAGGAGACCTTCAGGAGTTCCTGATGGCAGGAGAGTGGTTTCTGGTGGGTTTGGCTGAGGCGTGGCTATCTCTATATAATCGGCCCCTGAACACATTAAAGGGGGCATTCTTGGGAAATTCAAGGATGACCTATGTCTCTGTCTTTCTGTCTCTGTGTGTGTGTCTGTGTATTTTAACCTCCTATCCCTTGCCTGAATCTCGCGAACTGGGTCCCAGCGCACCGAACGCAGACATGGGGGCTCGGTGCGCGAAAATGTGTAAGCTTCATGATAGCCAGAGACCAAGACTATAGTGGATAACGATTTGAGAAGTAAGACATCAACGCAAATCACAACAGAAAACTTACCAAAGAAAGATAGCAAATGAAGGAAAAAGAAATAAAGGATTTGCTTAGGACAGGCAGACATGGTAAAATGAGACTACTATATTATTTACTATATTATTGTAAAGCAAGTAAGTCATCAAATAGATGTAACAAGTATAAATGTAAGTATGCCAGCATTTAAGCATTTGAATACATAAACTTAATACGATGTACATTAAATTGCAAATGCCTCTATACTTAACCCCAGTCTCCAGAGAATTTGGGAGGAAACTAACATGTATGTTCTCACAACTGCTAGGCTGCTAAAGTGTCCCATATGTTTTATGTTGGTGCTTTATCTGTAAAACAGGTATTTCACAGGTTGCTAAGTGAAAGGTACACTCCTGATGCAGAATCTAAGGATTAACAAACCTGAACAGGACCACACTCTTGGCAAAACTCTTTCCTGCACTTAATTTTCTTTAGGTTGAAAGTCATGATACAGAGGAGTTAGAAGTAAAGAATATATATATATATATATATATATATATATATATATATATGAAGGAAATTATGAATAGCCAAGACATTCTTGATAGTCCATTACCCTTTGGCTATCTGACATATGGAAATTTACTTATACACTTACTTGTGGAAGGTGCATTACTGTAATTTATTTTTAATGTTTATTTTCCTACATACTCAACTGAACTGATAATTATAACCAAAATTTATAGCACATGAAGATAACAAGGTTTCTTCTCAAACATTCCATTACATATATTAGATTATTTCAAATATTTTCTAAAGAACAAGATTCTAATACATGTTGTATAGGATACTTGTCAATGTTTTGAAAAAAATTTTCACTCCCATTCATGGGTGCAACCTTTATCTTTTAGAAATAATGGGTCCAGTTAGTCTCAATCATTCCTAGTAGCACAAGGTCTTCTTGGGTCTAGGACAGAGGAGGTTAAAAGGCATCACTTCAAAACAAATAAAAATAAAACAAAACAGCAACAAAATAGTAGTATTTCAGGGGTGAAGGGTGTTTTTCCAGGTTTGGTCTCAGGCAGAGAAAATACATGTGTGTATTTTAGGAAAATTAGATTTGTGGAACCTATTTTTCCTTTTCCAAGAACATGATGACTCATAGATGTTCCCAGTACATGAGGTGTGGGATTTTCTGTTATGTAAAACAATTGGAATACAGTGGAATTATAAAGAGGGAGATCTATTATTTATATATGGTTTGTAGTCACAAAACACCTGCTGCATTTTGATGATCTGTGTTACAGTATTGAAAAAGGGTTAGGTCATTAAGAAAACCTTTGGTCAAAGACACATTCACCCCAATAAAGGGATGGCTACTCTCACAGTGCTGGGTCAGTTATCACTGTTAAAAATTCAAGTGATTTAGGAAATTATGAGACTGTTGCAAAGCAAACTCGTATCACATGTCCTTATTTTATCACTGACACCTGTTTTCCCTTCTGCTTTCCACAATCCAGCCTTCGTTACATGAAACTTCCTGATCTTGGATTTAGCCTCTACCACAAGCCAAAATAAACCTCATTCCCCCGCTAATTTTTTCCAGTCTCAAGAATTCTGGCATAAGAATGTAATGCAGTCCAAGACAGAAAGAAAGATAGGAAAAACTAATTAGAACTTTCAAAGTAAACCAGACACACTTTCATGACAGGAAAGTTAAGAAACAGAGTCTGAACAAGAAAGACGTCTCAAGTCTTTAAAAAGTAGCTACCGTTTTAGAAGAGGGGAACCAGATTGAACCTAGAGCTCCCTTCAAACTCCAGTTAACCCCAGGGAAGTGGTGGGTGAAGTGAAGTCCCTGGCCTCCTACCAGGATTCTCAATGTAGAGTTTCATTTCCATATGAAAGGATTTTTATAACAACCTTTGTGATCTGACTTCAAGTTTTGGGTGAACACAGTCTTTATGTCATTCTTAATATTAGCTGACATGTTCTTGATGTAACTAGCAGCTGCCGCAGTAGCAGAAACCTTGGATGAACTGTAAGTGATCTTTTGGGGATTTTTTTACTCCAGAAGTTATAACTAACACAGCAACTTTAAGCTTGGAGAGATCTTGATTTCTGAATAGCCCTTTCTTCAGAAAACTCTAGAACAAAATAAAGCCAGGAACAACCTTAGTCTCACACAGAGGTATCACCTAAGCTTAATTGCAGGTTGTAGAGGCTTTTGAGACCAAAGAAGGATAAAGCAAGTTTTCAATCTTGAACAGTATCATAATTAATAGCTATCTTTATCCTGACCTGTGGACCAAGCATTGAAACAATGTTCTAGGGTCATTGAGGTGATTGATTAGGTATTTACACTACTCGTCTGCTAATAGATATTTGATGTAGAGTATGTACATAGGCAACATGCAATAGCGAAGTGAGTCTATGTTTGCTTTTTTGAGACCTCTAAAATTTTTCCCTGATAATAAATTTGGACATTTTTAACAAAATATTCTAAACACCAGTATAGTTAGACAGTGTGTTTTCCTTAACTGTGATTTTGACAGTGTGCAAGATTTTTCTTCAGCGATCCAGTTCAAGATCTCTGACATACACATTTCAAAAAAATTCCGTGGAAACTTCACTGTATTTATTTCCCTTTCATAAACTGAAAGCTTCCTAAATCAAGAATAAGTTGTGGTAAAGGCTTTTATTCAAAGCCAAACGGGTTTGTTTTGTTTTGATTTCTTACTTGTGTGGAGAATTGGGTTCTTACTAAGCAACACACAGAGGGGATTAATGACTGCTCAGTGTTCCACAAAAGCCATCAAAGTGACCAGAAATCAAGAAACAAAAGAAACGATGCAAAGGAAACAGCCAAGGATAATACATGCTTAGACCAATGAGGCTAAAAGTCAGAGCCAGAAAAACAGATGAGTATGCAGAGGGAGAAACAAATGAGCAATAATACAAAGCATGGTTGCCACGGATGCATGCCTGGTATAATGTGGTCCAGCTGTATATTCTGAAGATATGACAAAAGAAGAATATTACACAAAACTTCAAAACAGCCTCTGAATGATTGCTGGACCCATAGAGTTCAGAATAGATCCACTAGCATCATTATTATCACCCATAACAAACACTTATGGCATACTGAAAGCTGTGATAGTCATGATTTTAAAGTGTACTTGTCTCTACCTCACTGAACAACAAAAAAAAATGTGATTCAGTCTAGCAAACCTTAATGAATTGCATACAAATTTAAAATAATTAGCTGGAAGTTCAGAACATCCCCTAACTCAAATGGAAACAACGACAAAACTCAGAATTCACCAGGGGTGTTTATATTTATTTGAAACCATGTTGGGAAAATTCTGGAAAAGGGTCTTTTCTCCACATTTATGAATATACACCTTGAACAACCCTTGGTAAAGGAATAAAGTGATTTCAAAATCACAAAATAATACGCAGTAATGACAAAAATAAGAGCTTCCTCTTCCCAATTACAAGTATTGTGTTTGGAAGAGTTTAACTTGATGTCTAGTAATCTTGAAACTATAACAGTAATGATAGCTTTGTTTAAGGGAAGTATACTTGTTATTGTTTCCCAAATACCAAGTCTCATATCATATAAATTGCTCATATTTTATTATTTAATATTGACAACAGACTTTTTATTTCTATGTAGAATTTTTAAATCTTCATTTCACCAAAGAAAAAGAATAGCATCAAATTATTTGCACAGGGGAACACAAAAATGAATTCTGCAGCCAGATGGCCTCTGATCGTCAATGGCATATTTAGCCCCCAGCACACTGTTATATCTTACATTAATTAGTGTGTGTCATTCAAGCTTTTGTTTACGATTTTCTTTACTATTGAACCTGGAAAATGTAAAGAAACATTTTTAATACCTTCATAATACTGTGCCCTGGGTTCATTGGTTCATCTGAAGTCAGACAACTTGGCTTTACCTGCACAAGTTAACTTGTTAGAAATTCTCCATCACATCATTTAAAACTTTCCACCCCATTCCTTGTACTATTAGTCTCCCAGTAAATTTAATCACATCCTCTTAATCAACTAAGGTCTTCAGGCCATTCAGTCTGATTTTCTGGGAAAGATGGGCTTCTGAAATTACTTTCCTACAGATTGAAAAATTTACTTTTTATAGATCTTGCAATTAACATCTGTACATGAGCATCATTGTTCCATGTTCATTTTATTTTTATTGCTTTAGTATCTCAAAGGGGAAAAGAGATGGAAATATGGTACAAAGCTTGGGAGAAGCATTTGGAGAGTGACTTCAATCACTGCTGTGCACCAGAAATTTCTTTCAAAAGTTTAATGTGATAGCATCAGAGAGAGGGTGCAGGTGAAGTGATTACCCCATTTGGGATTATCTGTGAAGAACCAGAAACTATTTTGTAGCATCCTCTTATTCTCTATTCTTTAATGGCAAAATTCTTGTTTATCAAGAACTTCTTGGTGAGCAGCTGCAAACAATTTGCTTTTATTGATTTTACGGCTGTATCTGAGTGACTACTGGGTTCTTACTGCTTGTTCCAGGCACGCCTCCCCTCTTGCGGCACTTCCATCTACTGAGCAGGAAGTCATTCAGCATGTCTGTCATGTCAGTTTAAAAAAAAAAAAATAGCGGGCATTCAAACTTTCGATACTAAGAAACCTCTTACATTCCATTTACAAAACATCTAAGACAGAATAGAACGTTAACATTAAGAAGTGTTTTGTTTTTAGAAGTCTTAGCTGGGGTTATCCTTGTAGATTCTTGGGAGATTCCCGTGTATTAGGTTTTACCTGTTCTTAACATGTCCAGCCTATCTAGTAGTCTCCTTTCTCTACTCCCATTCTCCATCTCCCCCAACCTGATCACTCAGTCTCATCCCTACCCACCCACAATTCACTAAGGAAATCTGAGCAATAGCAGATATGTAGCCTGAACTGGCCATCTCCTATGATCAGGCAAGACTTATTTATTTATTTGCTCTTTTTGCTTTTCGAGACAGGGTTTCTCTGCAGCTTTGGAGCCTGTCCTGTTCTTGTAAACCAGGCTGGCTTTGAACTCACAGAGATCTGCCAGTCTCTGCCTCCCCAGTGCTGGGATTAAAGGCTTGTGCCACCACCACCTGGACCAGGCAAGACTTAAAGTGGAGACAGTGGGAAAGTAACCCAGCCCCAACATTGGACTTACAGTCTGTCTTGCTTATGGATGTTCTGTGGTAAGGATTGCCCAGAAACTGAAGGAGTGGCCAACCAATGAGTACTCTATCCTAAAACTCATGCCAGGTGAGGAAGTCCATTCCAGACACTAACCTCATAAAGCTTTTAGGCCTTCACAGCAACTGAACCAAGAACCAGGGAACCTGCAAGAAACTAATATAGGCACTCAGCATATATGCTATAGTGTGTAGCTTGGTCCTGTTATGGGACTTTTAATAGTGGGAGCAGGAGCTGTCTCCAACTCTTTTACTGGCTTTTGGGCCCCTATTCCCCATACAAAGTCACCTCACCCAGCCTCAATACATGAAGCCATGCTTAGGCCTACTGCAGCTTGATATGCAATGCTTTGATATTCATGGAAGACCTGCCATTTCCAGAACAGAAGCAAAGTAAGGAATGTAAGAGTGGATTGCGAGATGGAGTGGTAACAGAGGAGGTAGGAAGAAGGTACTGGGAACGTAAGAGGGACAGGCAACTGAGTAGGTTGTAAAACAGACAAACAAACAAATAATAAAGTATTTTATTTAAATAAAAAAGACTCAAATTGTTTCTAAAAAAAGAGACGATAGACTAAAATGGACTATAATATCATATGGGTATTGTTTAGAAATTGATTGACAAAAAATTAAAAAAATTATTCAGGGAAATTTGAACATTGAATAAACATTTAACAATGTTAAGAAATGATATTCTATGGTCAAACTACCAAAAGCAATCTACAGATTCGATGAAATCCTCATCAAATTCCCAACAAAATTCTTTGCATACTTTGGAAGAACAATCCTCAACTTCGTATGGAAAAAAAAAAAAAAAAAAAACAGGAAAGCTAAAACAATCCTACACAATAAAAGCATGTCCAGAGGTATCACTTTCCCTGATTTCAAGTTCTACAGAACTATAGTAATAAAATCCACATGGAGTTGGCATAAAAACAGACATACTCATCAATTGAATCAAACCGAACACCCAGACATAAATCCACACACATACGGGCAACTGATTTTAACAAAGAAGCCAGAAAAAAAGATTCAATGAAAAAAAAAGACAGCATTTTGAATAAATGATGCTGGTCTAACTGGATGTCAGAGTGTAGAGGATTGAAAATAGATTCATATCTATCACCCTGCATAAAAAAGAAGCCCAAGTGGACCAAATACCTCAATATAAAATCAGATACACTGAACCTGATGAAAGAGAAATTTGCTAATAGCCTTGAACTTATTGGTACAGGAGACTTCCTGAATAGACCACCAATAGTACAGGAACAAAGATGAACAACTGATAAATGGGAACCACAAGAAACAGAAAGCTTCTGTAAGGCACAGGACACTGTCAATAGGACAGGAAAATGACAACTTCCACAGTGGCAGAAGATATCCACCAACTCTGCATCTGACAGGGGGTTACTATCAAAATGTATGAAGCATTCAAACAACTAGATATCAACAAACCAAAAAACCCACTTAAAAAATGGGGCAAGATCTCAACAGAGAATTCTCAACCAAAAAATCACAAATGACTAAGAAACACTTAAGGAAATGTTCAGCATCCTTAGCCACCAGAGAAATTCAAATTAAAATGACTTTGAGATTCTGTCTTATATCTGTAAGAATGAGCCAGATGAAAAACCCAAGTGAAAGTTCATTACTGATGAGAACATGGAGCTGATGAGGTAGATAGATCCTCCATTGCTGGTGTGTTAGCAAACTTGAACAGCCACTTTGAAAATCGGTATGATGCTTTCTCAGAAAATTGGGAATTGATTTACTTCATATCTAGCCATATCACACTTGGGCATATACTCAAGAACATCCATCCTACAGCAAGGACACTTGCTCAAATATGTTCATAACAGCTTTTTTCATAATTACCAGAAACTAGAAACAACCTAGATGCCCCTCAAGCATATAATAGATAAAGAAAATGTGCTATATCTATATAATAAAGTATTATTCAGCTGTTAAAAGCAATGGCACCATTAAACTTGCAGGCAAATGGAAAAACTAAGAAAAAAAAACATCTTGAGTGATGTAACCCAGACACAAAAAGACATACATGGTATATATTCACTTATAAGTGCATATTAACTATGAAGTAAAATATAATTTTGTAAGGTCCATAGAAACAGAGTGACTAAGCAAAAAGCAGGGCTTAAGGTGAGGAAACAGGAGTCTGCTGGAATGGAGAAATAGAAGATACTTCATGGGTTGACTGAGGGTTGATGGGGTTAGGAAGGGAAGAGATCAGGTGAGAGTTAAGAGAAGGAGAAAGTATTGAGAGAAAGTACTGGAATTGGGAGACAACTTGAGAAGGAGCTGGAAAACTAGTACAATGGACTCTCCATGAAATCTATGTGAATAACACTTGTAAAGTCTCCTAGTAACAGAGGACACAGAGCCTGAACTGGCCATCTTCTGTAGTCAGACAAGGCCTCAAGTGGAGCAAATGGGACACCAAACAAGTAAAAAAAACCTCCAACCTACAGTTTGTCCTGTCTGCAGATTTTTCTTGGACCAGAACTCAGCAAAATCATCAACACAGGGGAATGTCTTCTTCCAACAACTCATAGGAGTTCATGCAGAGTCCTATAGGCAAACTTTAGACAAAGTTCAAGGAGTCCTGTAAAAGAGGGGAGGTAGAATCAGAGAAACTAGATGGGTCAGAGACATCATAAGAACATGGCCCACAGTATCACATAACAATAACTCATTGGGTTTCACAGATATCAGTTAGCCTGTACAGGCCTGTAAGTAGTTAAAATGTAATTGGCACCCCAATAATCTCATAGGGAGTGGCGCTATTAGGAGGTGTGGCTTTATTGGTACGGGTATGGCCTTAACAGAGGAAGTCTATCATTGTGGGGCCAAGCTTTGATGTTTCCTATACATAGAATACTGCTTGGTGTCTCAATTGAATTTCTGTTCCTTGCAATATATAAGACTCTGAGCTATTTCTCCAGTACCATGCCTATCTGCATGCCACCATGCTACCCATCATGATGATAATGAACTAAACCCCTGAAACTGTAAGGGAGCCATCACATTTAAATATTTTCTTTATGAGAACTTCATACCAGGATTGGGGTATAGCTATGCTAGTCCTAAACATATTTTTGTTTGGAGTAATATGGATTTGGGACTGTGAAATAAAAACAAAACAAAGCAAAATACAGTTGAACACTAATTACTGCTTAATGGAATATCCTAGTAGGACCATGGAAGACAGTGATTCTCAGTGTGATTTGGTGAGCTGTGAAGATTAAGAGATTTCATAGATGAATGATAGTATGAGGCTTAGAGATTGGCCTTGTGATATTTTGATGAAGAAGGTGGTAGATTTTTGCCCTTGTCTGAGCAGTCTGCCTGAGGCTAAAATGGAAAGCTTTATATTAATTACATTGGCAGAGGAAATCTCAAAACAGCCGAGTATAGACACTGTTGTCTCGGTTATTAGTGGTAATTCTAATGAAAATTTATAATGCAAATAAGCAAGCTGAGCAAGGTAAATTACAAAATGTAAATTTTGAGCAGAAAAAGAGGACCAGGAAGTGGAATGGAGCGAAGTACTGTGTTTAAGGAAATAAATGGATTGAAATAATGAATAAAGGAAGTGGTGACCTTAGAGCAATATTCTACCTACCTAAGTTTCCAACTTGTGAAAAGGAAATATAGAAAAGTTTAGAGCAGGTTGCAGTGGGACACATCTTTAGTCCCAGCACTGGGAAGGTGGATCCTGGAAGATTTCTCGGTTTGTGGTCAACCTGGTCTACTTTCAGGACAACCAAGCTTTGTCAGTAAAGGACAGATAGTTAGTGAAGATGTAATTGAATAAGTGGGCCTTATTCCAGTCAGAGTAATCAGCAGAACTTGATAGGTTTAGCCATGTGGTTCTGGCTTTAGTGTTAATGGCAGAAGATATGGGTTATGGAATTTGAATCCATGCCTAAAGAAAGTCAGTGAGGCCAGACATTTAAAGGGTATCCCTGAATTAAGGCCTTATAAGAAAGGCCATTTCATGAAGCTGTGAAATTGAAACCTGGATTGTCTTGGAGTCCATAAGACTTTAGAGAAGCAAGAGTCTTTGGATACCTGGATACCTTGGATACCAAAGAGAACTGGAAACAGGGAGTGAAGCCATCACAAAAGAAAGAAGTGTGTTGCAGTAAACAAAGTTGAATGGAGTTGGAGATCTAAAGAGTATTTTGACATGGAGATGCAGAGTTTGGAGTCTGGTCAGCTGGTTTTCACTTTTGGTTTGGTCCAGTGTTTCCTTGATAGGCTCCTTTCACTGCATTTGGAAATGGTAATGTTTACCTGTATATGCTACAAGTATGTAATCTAGTTTTTTGTTTGTTTGTTTGTTTAAGTTTATTTCATAGGTGATTACCAGTTAGGAGACCACTTGAATCTCAGAAGAGTTCCTGAACTTTGGACTTTAAAACATTGTTGAAGCTCTGATACTACTAGGTCTTGTGTGATGTTTTAGTCTTTTGGCTTGTTGAGGGACCAGCCTCCCAACTCCCAAATAAATCACTAATGGAGGCTTATTCTTAGTTATGAATGCCTGTCATTTGTTTGGCTTGTTTCTTGCCAGCTTTTTGTAACTTAAATTATCCCAACTTCCTCTTGCCTCTGGGCTTTTTTTTTCTTTCTATTTTTCTATACCTTTCTCTACTTTTTTTTCTCTGTGGCTTGTTGTGGAGCTAGGTGTTTGTTTTCTTGTTTCTCTTTTCCCTTCTCTCTCTTTTTTGTACTCTCTGCTTGCTAGCCCCACCTATCCTTACTCCTGTCTTGTTACTGGCCATTTAACTCTTTATTAGATCATCAGGTGTTGTAGATAGGCAAAGAATCACAGCTTCACTTAGTTAAACAAATGCAGCATAAGCAAAAGATACATTACTTAAAATAATATTCCCTAACAATGGGGACTTTTGAAGTTGGACTAAATGCATTTTGCATTATGATATTGTTGCAAGTTTTTTGGGAGCTAATGAGTGAAATGTGGTACTTTGTACATCACTGGCTTCCATAATCTCATAAAGAGTAGCACTATTTGAAGGTGTGGCTTTTTTGGAGTGGGTATGGCCTTGTTGGAGGAAGTGTTTCACTGTGGAGTGGACTTTGAGGTGTCTTATGTTCAAGATACTGCCCAGTGTCTAAATCAACTTCCTGTTGCCTGCAGGATGTAGGACTTTCAGCTGCTGTTTCAGTACCACATCTGCCTGCTTGCTGCCTGCTACCCATTATGATGTCATTGCACTGAACCTCTGTAACTATAAGGAAGCCACCCCAATTACATGTTTTCTTTATGAGTTGCTGTAGTAATGCTGTCTTTTCACAGCAAGAGAGACCCCTAAATATGACAGGGTCTGACCTGGGTTGTCTAGATAGATGTTGTGACTAATTAGCTTGTGTTCTTGTGAGTTTCCTACCAGAGGAGTTGGGGGCTGTCTATGACGATTTTTCGCCTACTCATGAGATCCTTTTCCCCCTACTAGTTTCTCTTGTCCATCCCTGATGTGATGATATGTGCCTGGTCTTATTATAGCTTGTGATGCCATATTTGGTTGATGTTCCTAAGAGCTCTGCTCTTTTCTGAATAAGGGCATAGGGGGATTGGCTTTAGGGGAGAGGAGAGATGGAGTAGAGAAACTGGAAAAAAGGAAAGGAAGGAAAACTGATGCAATATACAAGAGAATATTTTTTAAGGGATGCTATTTTATCTAAAAGAATAGTAGTAAAGCCGGGCGGTGGTGGCGCATGCCTTTAATCCCAGCACTCGGGAGGCAGAGGCAGGCGGATCTCTGTGAGTTCGAGGCCAGCCTGGTCTACCAGAGCTAGTTCCAGGACAGGCTCTAAAAAAAAAAAAAAAAAAAAAAAAAAAAAAAAAAAAAAAAAGATGCAGAGAAACCCTGTCTCGAAAAACCTAAAAAAAAAAAAAAAGAATAGTAGTAAGAATGTAATATTTTTAAAAGATCCTCATTGTAAAGACATAAATGTTGAAATATTTCTGATTTACGTGATAAGAGGATAGAAATTGGTTTTATGGAAACTTCTTGAAGAGATAAAGACAGCAGTCCTTTAAAAAATTGCAAAATCATTTTTTAACAATATTGTCTCTGCTGAAACTGGAGTATATGAGAAATCATTAAACAAGAAATGGGCCACTGGGATTGGATAATTTAGGGAAGGTTAGATACTAAAATATGAATAAAATGGAGGTGGAAATAGAATATTGGGAGAAGAAAGGTTCAAGAATTAGGGGTGGTGGTTATCAAAACAGTTCAAGAATGGAGTCATGTGAGATTTCTGAGTGCTTAGGAATAAATTTCAAGAAAAAGGGATGAGGGTCATGTGACCTCAGTTTCTTCAAAAATCACAGAATTGTTCTTGTTATGTGTGTTTGTGTCCACCAAAGTTGTAGCAAATAAGAAGGAGTATACTTCAGCTGTTGTTATTTATATGTCTCCATGAAAAATTAGATTTTGCCATGTGTGGTTTTCCTTGTGATTTTTATACAGTTTAAACTCAAAGGAGCTTTATTCATGTGATTTTTCTTAGCCATCAGAGTGTAAACTGCCTTGATCTCTGAATAAAGTTGGCTACTGCATGAGTCTTTAGTCTACCTCTTTTTTAGGTCCTACTCTCCCAGGTTCATACTGCCAACTAGAGCAGTAAAGGATTGTGAATGGGACTGAAGGGTGTCAAAGGGCCTAAACAAAATAGGTGTACAAAAAGCTATTTGGAAGTCTATAATCTTACAACCCAAGGAATATATTTAATTAGAAAAGATAATAAACAGCCACAATGACAGGTGTGGTTGATAATTGGGGATAAAGGTTTAGTCGGGATAGGAGACTACAGGATAGAGGTGGTTTAGACAAATCTAAGATTATATGAAATAGCCTTATGAAAGTACACTTATTTGTAGAATATTCATCACAGGACAAATGCCCATCAAGATAAACTCTCAATTCTGAAAATTATGCCCCAAATACAAGTACACCCACATTTGTAAAAGAAACATTGCTGAAGTTTAAATCACACATGAGACTCCATACACTAATCGTGGAAGACTTCAACATCTCAGTCTCACTGATGGGCAGGTCTGCCAGGCAAGAACTTAACCAAAAAATAAGGCAACCAGCAGACGTTATGACTCAAATGGACTTAACAGACATCTATAGAACATGCCAAATACAAAAGAATATACCTTCTTCTCAGCACCTCATCAAGCCTATCTTAAATGAGGTAACCCAGATCTAGAAAGACAAACTTGATATGTACTCACTTTTAAGTAAATATTAGATGCAAAGCAAAGGATAACCAGGCTACCATCCACTACCCCAGAGAAGTTAGGTAAAAAGGAAGACCCTAAGAGAGATGCATGACTCATTCTGGAAAGGTGAAATAGATGAGATCTTCTGGGTAAACTGAGGTGGTGGGGGGGGTAGAGGGAAGGGACTGGGGAATGGGAATGTGAGGAACGGTTGAGTTGGGGGAGGGATGGACAGGGAGAGCAATGAAAGATTTATCTTGATAGAGGGGCCCATTATGGGGTTAGTGAGTAACCTGTTGCCAGGAAACCTCCCAGGAATTGAGAAGGATAACCCGTACTAAGACTCCCAGCAACAGTGGAGACAGTGTTTAACTGGCCTTCTCCTGTAATCAGGTTGGTGACTACCGTAATTGTCATCAAAGAACCTTCATCGTTTAACTTATGGGATCAGAAACAGAGATCCACTGCCAAAACAATGTTCCAAGTTCCTGGAGTCCAGTCAAAGAAAGGGAAGAGGGATTATGGGAGAAAGGGGTGACAAGACCATAAGGTGAAGCCCACAGATAGATTGTGGGAGCTCAAGGACTCTAGATTGACAGCTAGGGAGCCTTCAAGGGACCAACCTTGGCCCTCTGCATGCAGCTAACAGTTATGAAGCATCGTTTGTTTGTGGTACCCCTGGCAGTAGGACCAGGATTTGTCCCTGGTGCTTGATCTGGTCTTTGGAACCCATTCCTTACAGTATAAAGCCTTACTCAACCTTGATGCAGGTGGGAGGAGCTTTTTCCTGTGTCAATTTGAGGTACCAGGCTTTGTTGACTCCCAATGCAGAGGCCTTATCCTTTCTGAGGAGTGGATGGGGAGATAGAAAGGAGGTGCATGACAGAGAAAACAGGATCAGAGGAGGGAGGAGAGACTGTTGTTGGTATGTAAAATACATAAAAAGTTAACAAAATCAGAATTCCCTAATGCTGACCAGATTCACAGTCCCATCCTCCCAAAGTTGCATAACCAGTTGGAACTTCCGAAGAAACAAAGACTGCCTGGGCTGCCAGGAAGAGAGGCCTGAAAGATGCAAGAGACCAAACAAGCTTCCTGGAAGACATTCCAGAAGAGGGGCAGCTGCCAGGAACTCATGCACAAAGCCAGGTTTTGAGGTTCAGAAGTCATCACTCCAGGTGGCGTGAACTTCCAGCTGCTTTTGTGCTTAAACAACCCTCATCCTAACTTCTAGAAGCAACCTCAGCAGTTACTGCTTCCTCTAAAAAAAAAAGAATATATATCCATATATATATTTTATATATTTTATATGTACACATACATACTTACATACATACATACACACTAGGGAAATTCTAAGGAATCCACAAAGATGACCCCCGGCTAAGACTCTAAGCAATTTTGGAAAGGGTTTGTGAACTGACCTTCCCCGGTAATCTGATTGATGACTAACCTCATTGTCATCATAGAACCTTCATCCAGTAACTGATGGAGGCAGATGCACAGATCCACAGCTAAGCCCTGTGCTGAGCTCCTGGAGTCTTGTCAAAGAGAAGGAAGAGTGATAATATGGGCCTGTCAAGATGATTCTAGTTGACAATTTTTGTCTGTTTTTCTTCCTTCCTTCCTCCTTCCCTGCCTCTTTTCCTCCCTCCCTCCCTTCTTTCGTTTTTGGTCCTTCCTTCCTTTCTTTTGATTTTTTTTTTTTTTTTGAGAAATAGTTTCTTTCTGTAGCCGTTACTGTCCTAGAACTAGCTCTGTAACCAAGGCTGGCCTCAAACTCAGAAATCTGCCTTCTTCTGCATCCTAAATGCTGAGATTAAAGGCGCGTACTATGGCTTAGTTGACAAGTTCTTAGCAGAAATAACATATGACATTAATTATTAAAGTCACTTAATGTTAAAAAATATACTTTTATTCTACATGAAGCAACAAATTACCGTGTGCCTCAGTTTCCTACTCTGAAAAAGACAGAGTGAGACTTGTAATGAGTTCACGCATAATGGTGTTTTGTGGAAATCATCGACTCCTTTGTCTTTTTCAGGCTTTCTGTAGAAGTGACATCATTTAGTATTTTATTCTTGTCAGTAAGATTCACATATTGTGCAACTGATGCCCATGTCTCTGTTTTCATTTATGTTTCTGTTCAGATATCCCTTTGTCAGAAAGTATTTGTCTTGCCTATCATCTCAAAAGGAACACATATTTTCTCTGAGTCCTCATGTTGCTTTAGTTATCATTGTCTCTGTTTATTTTCAAGTACTTTTTGTGGAAACGAAACTGTATGGAGAAAGTTTCATAGACCAGAAAAGCATTTTTTTTATGACTGTTGTCATTAAGAAGGAGAAACTGTATTCCTCTGAATTGAATTCTGTTGAAACTTTGAAACAAGAAGAAGGAGTTATCCCATGCTGGGGTTAAAATGGGGACTTGCCTCCTGATGTTTATTCATTAGTTTTACTTCAATTGCAATCATTTTTTTAAATATTTTCATGGCAAGGGATGACTTTCTTTTTCTGAGCAAGGAAGCCTATTGATGAGGTGGGAGCTTCAAGGTTAGGGTTCTATCCCTACAGATAAACTGGGAGGTCAGGCTGTTCTCGCCTTGGTGTGCACATTTCATATGTTCCTCTCTATTCCCGGAAAAAGGACATGCCTTGGCTGTGAAATTGCAAGATGTTTAAAAAATGTTTGAGTTTCAAAAGGGCAGGAAGGTAATTTAAAACTGCAAATTTTATAAAGTAAATGGCTGAAGAAAAAGGAGGTCAGAAGTCTGGAGTCAGGGAGAAATCTATGTGACTTTCATCAAATTGAGAGGAAGTTCTTGATCAAAATTCATATTCCACAATCAGATAGAGGAATCTTCAACTATGCTCACTTATTGAAAACATTAACTATGTCAACCCAACTGATTTTTTCTATTCATAACCATCAACAAAATAGAAAAATTTCTCAGAATTCACATCTATCTAACTGCTTAGTAGATGCTTAAGTCACATGGTTTTTAAAAGTAAGTAAAACAAGAAGACTTCATATATTCATAATATTTCTTATATCCTGCAAAGGGTGTTATTTTTACTTTTATTATATTTATTTTAGCATTAATATTTATAATAATGTTTTCTACAATATATCACAGGTATTTATGATATATCACAGAGTCATTGGCCAGGCGCTGCTACTCTTGTGTTGTCTCCTTTCTGCAAAAAATTTCAAATATCAAATATCCTCTTAAAATCTTATTGTCAAACTCTTGTGACACTAAAGCTGAAAAGAATTCTAGAGAACCCCCTCTATTTGTGAAGTATTTGAAATAGAATCCCAACTGATGGTGAGAAAGGACACTTTTGGCTTCTCTTAAGAAATTCATAGCTGGGGCTGGAGAGATGGCTCAGTGGTTAAGAGCATTGCCTGCTCTTCCAAAGGTCCTGAGTTCAATTCCCAGCAACCACATGGTGGCTCACAACCATCTGTAATGAGGTCTGGTGCCCTCTTCTGGCCTGCAGACATACACACAGACAGAATATTGTACACATAATAAGTAAATAAATATTTTTTAAAAAAGAAATCCATAGCTATTTTATATTATATCTGAGGTAAATTTTACCTAAAACCAATCCTTGCTACAAGATATGATTCATATTTTATCTTGGTACTTCTGTCATTTCTCAAATTGTCCTTAATCCCTTTGGATTATAGGTTTTATAGTTTTATTCACATTGAGGTAATTGCTTACTCTAAGAAACTATTTTATCACTATTTAAAAGTATGTATTTCTTCATTTTTATAAAAATTTTTATTTCAATATTGTAACTGCTATATGTTTGGAAGTTTTATTTTCCTATCCTTTAGAAAATGAAGGTTTAAATAATTTTGGTATCATATTGATAAAAGAAGTAAATGCATTGACTATTTCTATAAAACACGTGATTTAATAGGAGAAAATGCTAATCAGTTATGTGATATATGAAATAAGAACTAGAAAACGTTTTGTACATAGTAAAGGTTTCTCTGTGGGAAGTATGATTTGCTATGAAAAAAAGAACACATGGAAGTGTGAAAAAACACGGATGGAAATAATAAGAATTTTTAATTTCCATAAACAACGATAATCATTGTCTTGTTGTAAACCTGTTTGTGACTATCTTAAAGTAAGAATTTAGATTCAGCAAGACTTAATAATACCATGACAAATTTAAGAAAAGTAAAAACACATAATGTTAAGTATGGTATGGATCTAAAACTGACCTCTAACAATTTGGTTCAGTTGCTTTGTATAGCTGTCAGTCACTAGCTACAAGGTTATAAGTAGCTAAGATAGCCAAGAATTCAAAAACCCTGTTACAGTTACTAAGAGTTGATAATGGAATTAGCACACACCTAACTATTGCCAATGGTTCATGGACACAAGACAGGATTTTAATAGTGTCTCCCTTTGAAAAGCATCATTTTAACCATTTATCAACTATATTATTTTCCACAGCTTATGCAACGTGTTTTGTAAGACACCTCGAAAAAAATTCCTATCATTTAGACAACCTGACATTTACCTTCCCAAATATTAGTTGAAAGCACACACATAATATTCGAGACCTGAAACCTACTTAGAGAAAACCTAGAGATATAACTGATAAGATTTGGCAATATCTGGGTCTATATGATAGTCTTAGACTGGGGCAGGGAGTACCAGCCTAGAGAATGTGACTTACACATTTTCCACATCAGAGTCCTACACATCAATAATCCACTGTGAACATCATATGTGACTAACTTATGAATGAGATCAGAACTTACATTGAAGTGAGAATTTATTTTCTAAATATTTTGATCTTACAAATTCTTTTTTTTTCAAAAATGTATAAATAGATGTGTGTCTGTTCTGAAATGTGTGTGTTCAGGTACCACTGCCTCAAGACCAGAATAGTTTGTTAGATGCTATAGAGCTAGTATTACAGTCAGTTGTGGGTCACCTGACACATATGTTTGTAGCAAACTGTGTCCTCTGGCACCTGACATTCATGTTCTTAACCACTAAGGCATCTAGTTTCTGAGGTCAAAATCTTAAAAGAGTTGTAGTCTGAGTCAGTTGAAGTAGTCACAGTGGTTCTTCTAGAATGATCAGGTAACCATACTGGGTGTGCTTAATCAAGGTTATTGGTACAACAAAATAAGCCAGTTTATGTTATATAATGGAGGATAAAGTTCACATACATGGGCAAAAATATAAAATTGCCATTGCTGAAAATTCCTAGTAAATAAGAGCCAATGTGAGTGGTAGTATATTAAGTAGACCACAGGAGTAGGTACTTGACTTAGAGCCATGAGAAATGAAGCAGGGCTGACAAAGCCACCACGCTATCATTTCCAATATAGACTTGTGAGGTCTGTCTTCGCTTTCCTTAAAAGGTTTTTAGTACCTTACCCATAGTACAAAATTAAATGTTGTCAACAATCAACAGTTATCTGATTAATGCTAGTGTTGGAAGAAATTACTGGTCCCAGGTAGCCTTTGGTCAAATGTCCAGTCTCAAGTAATAGAAAGTAGATAAATATAACTTTTTCACAAATATTTCTCATTCTATAGCATGTCTACAAATACTGACATTTTTTGTCTCTGTACTATAAAAAGAGGAAGAAACCATCATCAATATATCCTGGGTGGAAAGAGATAGGTAAGGTATGACTATGATGATGGTGTCCTAATCAAACAAAGCTAAAGCGAGGTAATCTGATTGCTAATACTGAAACAAACAAACAAAAAAAGAGAAAAACCATACTCAGAAATAAAAGAAGCAGTAGACAACACTCCATTTGTTAAAAGTCAACAGGCAAGTTCAAATCAAAGAAATGCGAAAAAGGAGATAGAGCCCAGTAGTTAAGGGCACCAGTTGCCAAGAGTAATAATCTGATTTCAATCCCAGTGCCACAAACCCTAGAACTAGTCATCTCCTGGAAGCTTCCTCTGATCGCTAGATATGGGTTATGGCATACACATTCCCATACATACATATATCCCACAAAAATGCACATATACATATATGCACACTAATTAATTAATTAGATTAAATTAAAAAAAGAGTTGCTTGCAGTAAACATATGATCTTACAAAAGGCACAATCTGCTCATACATAACATATGGACATTGATACTCAGAAAATATACTAGTAGTCTGTACTGGAACTTACTCTGTAGATGAGGCTGGCCTTGAACTCACAGAGATCCACCTGCTTCTGCCTTGCCACCACTGCTTGGCTAGTTCTCACTTTTCTAATGATGCATTAACTTCCTCTTTCTCTTCCTTTTCTTCTTCCTTTTCTTCTTCTTCTTCTTCTTCTTCTTCTTCTTCTTCTTCTTCTTCTTCTTCTTCTTCTTCTTCTTCTTCTTCTTCTTCTTCTTCTTCTTCTTCTTCTTCTTCTTCTTCTTCTTCTTTTCTTTGAGACAGGGTTTCTCTGTATAGCTTTGGCACCTATCCAGGAACTTGCTCTGTAGACCAGGTTGGGTTGAACTCACAGAGATCCACCTGCCTCTGCCTCCCAAGTGCTGGGATTAAAGGCCTGTGCCTCCAGTGTCTGGCTAGTTCTCACTTTTCTAATGATGCAATAATGATTCAAATGATACATTTTTAATGACTTAATAATGAATGGGTGTGGTGATTTGAATGAGAAAGGCCACTATAGATTTGTGTATATCTGAATGTTTCATGTCCAGTTGTTGGAACTTTTTGAGAAAGGAGGTGTGTCACTGGGGTAGACTTTGAGATTTCAAAATCTAGCACCATTCCCAGTGTTACTGTCCCTGCCTCCTGCTTGTTTGTGGATCTGGACATAAGCTCTCAGCTACTGACCCAGTGCCATGCCTGGCCTGCCCATATGCCTGATGATATGCTCCCCACAGTGATGGCTATGGACTAATCCTCTGAAACTGTAAACATCCCAAGACTCATCCCTCTACAATGTGCCTTTGTTATTGTATCTCTACACAACAATAGAAAGGTAGCTAAGACAATGACTAACCTATGTCCAATTACTAATTTATATAACCTTTATATAACCTTATCCAATTTCTGTTCATTAAAATGTGAGAAATTATTCTTAATGTTGCTAAAATTTAATTAGTCATAATAGTAAAAGATAGGTGACAAATAATTAGATGAACGTAACATTATATGATCATACTCGATCATAAAACTTGTAGCTATTTCTCCTGAGAAATATGTTCATGCAGTTATATATTTTGAATAACTTTTAAGGTTTTTATTTATGTATTTATGTATTTTAATCTTTTTAGCCATTATATACTGCTATAAAAGTTATTAGCTCTTTTTATTGCTTTATCTTCATTCCTGTTTTTCAACAGAATTTTTTTAAATTTATTCTTCTCTCATATATGCATTGGACCACAGTATCCTTTCCTCATTTCCTCCCAGTCCCCCCACCCACATCCCCTCTTAGCCAGATCCACTCTCCCTTTCCCTTCAGAATAGGGCAGGCTTCTTAGGGATATAAACCAATCAGGCAAATGAAGTTATAATACAACATGAAACATCCCCTCCTATTAAGGCAACCTAGTAGGAGGAAAAGGATACCAAAAGCAGGCAAAAGTGTAAGACACAATCCCCACTCATTTAGCAGTTCCACAACACCATAGGCTACACAACCATAACATATACAGAACCCATACAGGCTCCCTGGTTGTCAGTGCAGTCTAGGTGAGCCCTTATGAGTCCTGCTTAGTTGATTGTATGGCCTATTTTCTTGTGATGTCCTTTAGCCCTCTGGCTGCTACAATCCTTCCTTTCTCTTTTCCACAAAATACTCCAACCTCCCCTAATGTTTGACTGTGGGTCTATGCATCTGCTCCCATCAGCTGCTGGATGAAGCCTCTCTGATGATGATTATGCTACGCTCTGTTCTACAAGTAGAGCAGAGCATCATTAAGAATCAGATCATTAGCCTGGCGGTGGTGGCACACGCCTTTAATCCCAGCACTAGGGAGGCAGAGGCAGGCGGATCTCTGTGAGTTCGAGGCCAGCTAGTTCCAGGACAGGCTTTTAAAAAGCTACAGAGAAACCCTGTCTCGAAAAACCAAAAAAAAAAAAAAAAAAAGAATCAGATCATTGGCTTTTTTTCAGTCATGTATGTTTAGATCATAGGTCTCTGGGTTATCCAGACTCTGTATCCTGCTTATCCAAGAAGTATCAGGCACAGACTCGCTCTTGAGGCATGGGTCTGAAGTTGGACCAGTCATTGGTTGACCACTCCAATAGATTTTTGTCAGTTTTACCCCAGCACGTCTTGCAGGTAGGACACAGTGTAAGTTGAAGGTTTTGTGGCTGTGTTGGTGTCCCAGTCTCTCCACTGGAAGACTTGCCTGGTTACAGAAGATGGGTACTTTAGGCTCCCTATCTCCCATTACTATTCATCCTCACTGAAGTCAGCCTCTTTGCTTCCTGGGAGATTCCATTGAACTAGGTTTCTACTTAGTCCTGAATTTTCCTCCAATTCCACTTCTCTCTTGTGTTACTCTGTCCCTCCACCTCCTACATAATCTGCCCTATCCCAACCTACCCATCCCATGTCCACCCAGGACTTCTGAGAGAGATCCAAGCTTCACCCCTTGAGCCTCCCTTGTTATTTAGCCTCACTGGCTCTGTAGGTTGTAGCATGATGAACCTTTACTTTACAGCTAATGTATATTTATAAGAGAGTACATACCATGTTTGTCTTTCGGTGTCTACATTACCTCATTCAGGATGATATTTTTTCAAACTATCATCGTATGTAATCTGCTTTTTTATTTTGATTTTATAAGTTATTACAGTTAAGAGATTGTAGCAATCTCAAAAAGGACTGAATTTTGGAGTTGTAAATAAATTTGGGACTCTTACAGACTATGGGAATTTTTTAAGTTGGACTGTATGCATTTTGCATTATGATATTTTTATAAGCTTATGGGGACAGAGATTGGAATGGGGTAGTTTGAATATAATTGGCCCTAGTGAGAATGTAATAAACTCATAGGGAGTGACAGTATTAGCAGGTGTCACATTGTTGGAGTATTATGGTTTTGTTGGAGGACATGTGTCAGTGGGCGAGTGGACTTTGAGGTTTTATATATACACAAGCCATACTCAGTACTTCGGTCCACTTTCTCTTGCCTGCAAGATGTAGGACTCTCAGCTAAAAATCCGTGACAATATCATGCAAGTGAGAAGGGAAGAAAATAGTCATTCTATTATTGTTAATGGGAATGGAAATGTGTAGTAGAAGACTGTTCATTCATTTCCCAACGGCTCAGACTCAAATAATCACACAGAAACTGTATTAATTCCAACTCTTACATTTTAAATTAACCCATTTCTATTAATCTGTGTATAACCATAAAGCTGTGTCTTACCTGTAAAGGCTCTGGGCATCTGTCTCCTTTGGCAGCTACATGGCATCTTTTTGACTTTGCCTACTTTCTCTCTATATCTCTGTTCAGATTTCCTGCCTGACTCCATCTACTAAGCTATTGGTTGAAACAGCTTTATTCATCAATAAATAAAAGCAACACATATACAGAAGGACATCCCTTATCAGAAATGAGTCAATAATCTTGAAGAGCAACATAGGTAACAAACATGCCCATGCACAGCTTCCACCCTTTTTTCCTTTTTTAGTTACTAAGTACTAACCTAATACCTGGCTAATTAATGCATATTTCTCAGTCACTTGCTGTCGCAGTTGATGTATTAATTTACATATGCTTACATGGGTTTTATGTATTCATATCTAAAATTATATTCTTATATAATTTTAAGTCCTGTGTTTAGCTTTCTTATTTCTGTTTTGGAAAAATAATAATGTAGTATTTCTCTGACCTATTTAATAATTCTATGTTTTTAAAACCTAATTGTTACTGAAAGAGCATTCTTATTTTTACCAAACAAAATCAGAGGCAGATAATGAGATACAAATACAGAATGTATACATGTGATCTTCAAAAGCTACTTTAAGCTATTAGAGGCTATCTAAAACAGAAGTCATAAGCCTATATTTTTTATAGGAAGAGTCTGTGTAACAATAAAATTTTACATCTACATCTGTGAAATGAAACTGGTCGTCTCTGAGAATGAAAGTTAAGAAGCTAATGTAGAAGTGGATCATGTGTTGAGTTATGAAAAATATCAGTTTTTAATTGTATGTCATGTTTTCCATATACTTCATCATTGTTACAATGAAGAGATACAATAAATAAAAAGAACAATGAACAAGTCCGAGCTGAAATTAAATAATGGAAGACATACCACAATTTAAAATTTGAGACTATTCTATTTGGTTGAGAACATTAAAACCTTCTCCATAGCTTTAAATATTCCTTTTCCATCTTTTGATCTTCATGGAAATACAGTGTTTTGAACCAAGAGATTTTGGCTTTGAAGCTCCACATGCAGTATACATATGAGAGATTTGTTGAAGCTATATGAACTCTGCAAAAATTATTTAATTCCTACCCTCACTGTATCCTCTTTAGTTATCTAAAATTTTAAAGAACTATATACATGAAACGAGATGAATTGAACTGTGTAAGGTTCTTAACAGCCTGTGAAATTTTGTACAATTCACTGTGGTTCTTGGGTAGGAAACTTTTTGACTCACATGACAATCCCTTTGATTTCCTATTCACATTTTTCTCTTTGTCTACGTGGTTCTCGGGAGTACAGATGGTTTAGCCTTGTAGCTGTGTTCCATCAACTCACAAAAATCACAGCCTCTAATCAAAATGGTTTCCCTTCCTATATATATGAAGAAGGAAAGTTAAAAGCACACATCTAGCAACAAAAAAAAAAAAAACAATTATAGGTTGCATGATGTATCAAACAACTTCCTTATTTTCACACAAAAATCAAACATGCTTTATCTTGCTTATAATGCCATTCTCAACAATTTATCATTTTAAAATAATGTATGTTATTTTACTTTTCTCAAAAATTTCTGTTTAGAACTTTGCATACAGGTGTATGTCTGTTATTTAGAAACTGATTCCACAATATGTAACTATGTTTTGACAGGATACTTTAACTTTGGAAAAGTAGTAAAGGCACAGCTTAGCAGAGTTAGATAAAATAAGTCATACAGCTCAGAATTTTATTTTTAAAATTTCATATCATTACACTTTTTAAAACTAAATATATGTCTTAGCTTTTAGTTTTACAATAAATGAGATAACAACCTTTAGCAAATGATTCCACATACACAAGTGTATGATAGAATTCTGCATATGGAAGGACAGTGATTTATATATTTACTTATTTTATCGGAAACAGATCGTCTCTTATAAACATGCCAACTACAGATTCCTTACCTTTACTCTTCGCAGCTCCACCCCAGCTCTACTCTCCTCCAGATCCAGTTCCCTGCCATTGGAAAGATCAGACCAATGGCCCCACAAACTGCCCAAGCCACACAACTGTCACCTACATTCAGAGGGACTAGTTCAGGCCTATGCAGGTTCCCCAGTGTAGCACAAGTTCTGATATGTCTTAATAATAAAGTCCCAGAGTCAGATATAGTGGAAAATGCTGAGAGATCAGAGAGCTGAAGGAACAAAACCATGGTCACCTTAGCTCTCAACTCTCCAGCCAGAAAGAGACTGAGATTTTGTTTCCTCCCATTATATCACTTCTTATCTCCACCCAGTCGTATCACTTCCACTGTCCGTAGAGACTTCCAGACTTCTATTGTTAGCTAGTGGTTAGCTCTGCCCTCTGATCTTCAGGTAAGCTTTATTTGTAAAAACAAGATATCACCATATTTCCTCTTTTTGTTTAAACAGTTAAAAAAGGAAGGTTATAACTAATATAAGAAGAACTATATACAATAACTACAATAACTATGTACAATATATATAGGCAATGAATACATCAACAATGTCTAGTCCATTAACAATTGAAAAATTCAGAGAAAACACTTCATATCTATCGTGTCTTGATGAGTCCGAAAGATTGTACCTAATTCACTTTCTATTCTAACTTGCATTGCCAAAACTATATTTTAATGTCTCTCAACTTTATACACTTTATACTTGTTTAGTGAATTTCTTTTCTGAATCTGGTAATTAGAAAAACTATCGCTTATTGCTAGAAATATGAAGTCTTCAACTTCATCAGAGACCTGAGAAGGAAACAGTATTACCCGAGTAAGCAGGAAGTGCAAGCAAGTGACTTCCAAAAAATGTGAGAAATGACAGAAACAGCTGGCTGCCTGGACAGTCACCCAAAGTTCCTCTGAAGCACTGGAGCATCCATCTTCGGCCTAAAGGCTGAGCATATCTGAAAGACTTTTTTTGTGAATCTGGATATTCTGAGGGGATGTTCTACCTTGTCTTAGCAACGTTTTTCAGTTCTTTCTTTTGTGTCCTGCCTGTCCAGTTTGTACAGCACACTGTCAGCAATTGAGGCAAGAACACTTTCTTATCAAGTGGTTAAACTTCATTACAAAGAAAGTAAACTCCCTGGGAGTTTCTTTTATGCCCATCATCTTCTTTGAAGAAGATTGGTACTGCCAGGAGCAGATAGTTCTCATTGTCATTAGAAAAAGAGATTAAACTTTGGTTTTATAACATGTTAAATGTCATATTCTGTAACTCTGAAGTGTTTTAATATGACCCGTCTATCTATAATATATCTTGGTTTGACGTTGGAAACATACCTAATATGACTACAAGTTCAAATGTAGGTGACTCTTTGCTCACCTGCCTTCCTTCTTATCTTAAATAGTTGGTAATAATAACTTCTAAGGGTTAGAAGTTTGCATGACATTGTCAAATGAACTCTACAGATACAATAGGTTGAACAAGAATTTAATGTATGTACAGCATGTTCTAACAAAATTAGTCTCAAATTTGTATCAATATATAAAATCTCTATACAATATACAAAAATCCAATCAAATGTAAATTACTTAAAGCTAGTAGTTACTTTTATTTTTATTTTTATTTATTTATTTTTTTTTTTTTTTGGTTTTTTGAGACAGGGTTTCCCTGTAGTTTCTAGAGCCTGTCCTGGAACTAGCTCTTGTAGACCAGGCTGGTCTCGAACTCACAGAGATCCGCCTGCCTCTGCCTCCCGAGTGCTGGGATTAAAGGCGTGCGCCACCACCGCCCGGCTAGTAGTTACTTTTAAAAAGTAGATTCAATAATCTACTTTTTTATATTATCATAATTATAACCCCCTTTTTTTCTTTTCAGAGTAGATTCAATAATCTACCCTTTTATCCTAACATATATTTCTTTTCAAAACTAGAATCCTGAATCTAATCTCCTTTGTTTAGCTTTTTCCAGAACATTACCAAGAACAACTTTTAAACAGTTCCCCTAAACAATGACAAATGTCCATGACCCAGTGAATGAACAAAACCCACCATGAATGTGGGAGTCATGTTCTTAAATGTACTTCCTGCTGTCTGGAGGTGATGGCATCTTTAAGGAATCCTGAAAAGAAAAATGTGGGTTAATTGTCACGTCCTAGAAGAGGTATCATTTTATTATCAGTCTCTACTTATGGGAAAGTGCAGGGCTCATTTTAAGTCCTGGCTAGAGTTGTCTATTGGATATAGTGTTGATAGTTTTTTTTTTTTTCATTCTCTATGCTTTTACTTTGTACTATTGACGGAGTCCTTTGATTTACAAAAGCTTTAAAGTTTCATGGTGTTCCATATATTAATTGTTGATGTTAGTGTCTGCACTATAGGTGTTCTGTTCAGAAACTTGTCTCCTGTGCCAACACATTCAAGGGTATTTTCCATTTTCTTTTCTATGAGGTTCAGTGTGTCTAGTTATATGTTGAGGACAGCAATTTATAAAATATAGAAATGATTTAAATGCTCACATTTTACTGTGTTGTTTCCACTGATAGCTTTAAGAAGATACTTTAGCAAGACCTGAAGACCATAAGCTGAGCTAAGACCGTGATTGACACTGAGGGCTGAGTATTCCCGTAAGAATAATGTGGAGTGGACAGAGGTTTAGAAAAGTATTTCAAAAGGGATTTTAGCAGGCTTGAGAAATCTTGAGCTTTAGAGACATCTATTTATATCCTACAGAATACCCAACAACAGTCCCCAAATTCTGCCTACTCCTAATGCTGTCAATTTGTGAATATGACAAAAAGGATTTAGCAATTCTAAATTCAAAGTGGACTATTAGCCTGGATTATTTTAGTCAACCCAATCCAATAACACTGAATCTTTCAAAATTAAATTTCCTCTGTCTTGAGTGAATGACAATGGCTGCAGAAGATATAGGCAAGCAATAAACTGACAAATCGGTGAGTATAGGACTGAGAAGGAGTTACTTGTCATTTCTAGCTCTGAGATATAAAAGGCCATGTGTATCACATAGTGTGTGAAGCAACCCTATCTCCCAGGAAGTTAAGGTACAAGAGGCTTCCTGTAGTATCGCGAATGACACTGAGAATATGTTCTGAGCCTCCACGAAGTGCATGGAGAGAGCAGATACCTTGATTATAATTTTGTGCCCCTTAGAGACCTAGGAAGCTTCACTGTGTCCAGATTCCTGGCCTACAGAAACTGGACACAGAAAATTGGTGTTATTTTAAATTACCAAATTTGTGGCTTTTGTTACAGAAACTCTGAAATACTAAAACAATCATCTGACATAGATTTTTCTCATCCCTGGATACTAAAGTAATAAGAGATTTAGCAGGAAGTTTGGAGGGTATAGAGAAAAGGAAGGACAAGTAACATAATCTAAATGTGGAAGATGAAACCTGTATACAGTTTGAATGGCTATGGATTGCGCATCCTCGTTCTCATGCTCATGGTATTGTATACATCTTCATGAACTCAAATATTACAGAGCACGGTCACACAAACTCAAATTTCTAAGGGTCAGGTAGAGAAATTTACATTCAAAAAGCAAAGCCTTGTTTTCCTTCTAGTATGAATTCAGTCTTCTTCCAAATCACATTTCAAGGAATGATTTCTAAGTATTTATGCTCTCAGAATTGCCTGGTATTCCTTTATGTTACCCAGTGTCTATGTCTTTCATCTCTATGTATGTATGCAGCTGTTATTATCAAACAAGAAATAGAGACAAAGACAGAGACAGACATAAAGAGAGATAGAGATGAGAGAGACATAGATATCAGAGAAACAATGCATAACACTGGAGGATGTCAATTGTAGGAAATTTTACAGGTGAAGTATGTTGAACTACTGTTTAGTTTCATAATTACAGCAGGGTGGAGACTTGGAGATTATCCAATAACAAAAGCAGGCAAACTGCTGTAGAAAGAGATTAGCTGTGCTTGCTGACATGGTTGGAGCTCCTTCAGATTCATTGCCTGCTCTGAGTCCTGTGGAGGAATCTTAAAAATTTCTACCTCTTCCCCTCCCCCTACTTCCCTTCCCTCCCCCTACTCCCCCTCCCTCTTCTTCTCCAGTCCAAAGAGCCATCAGGGTTCCCTACCCTATGGGAAGTCCAAGGTCCTCCCCCTTCCACCCAGTTCCAGGAAGGTGAGCATTCAAACAGACTAGGCTCCCACAGAGCCCGTCCATGCAATAGAATCAAAACCCATCGCCACTGTCCTTGGCTTCTCAGTCAGCCTCCACCAATAGCCACATTCAGAGAGTCTGGTTTGATCACATGCTCCATCAGTCCCAGTCCAACTGGCCTTGGTAAAAAGGTCAAGTAACATATAAAGGGAAACCTATCAGAATTACACCTGACATCTCCTGTGAAGGAAATTTGCATATGAGAAAAAGCTCTGCTAGTAATACAGAGCTTTCATTTAAAAATTTACTCTACTGAAGTTGTAAGATTTTTTTAACTTCTTTTTTTTTCCAGGTCAGAGATCCCCTGCTTTCACTTCTATGCTTCTTGAGCATACTTAATATTTATTCTTCATACTTATGTTCCTACTAAGTACCAATGAGTATTTGTTCTTGTTCTGTTATTAAATTCTAATGTGAGTGTTACATTAGTTACTTTGAAGCCAGGTAAAGACTCACCTGGAATAGAGGCTTGGAAACATGATCTGGAAGGCTCTGACTTCTCTACAGAATTTGACCTAATTATTTTAAACACAGGCAATGAGTCTGCAGGATTCTGAGTGTGATTGTATACATGTGTAAAATATAGTAGAAAATGTATTTTCATTTGTATTTAATTAATCTATATAGCCCTTTTCATTTGTGCTTTGTTCTCTGTGTCGATAGAAATCAATTTATTATTACTTCCTAACTTATTTCTTTTATCTAAGTCAGACTTATTGGAAATAAGAAATGATGTTACTTCTCACCATTCTATCCAGTCTATACTTCAATTATATGGGCAGGCACTCACTGCTCTTATCCTTTCAGGACATTGTATATGCCATGCCGTAGGGAAATAGAATAATTTCTTTAAACGTATCAACAAGGATACAAAGGTTTTCACTACATTCTTTTGCAAGGACCTACATATGTGTTTGTATTCTGAATATTCTCCATATTTTGAGTATGGATAAGAAGTTATTTTTTCTTTTACATCTCTAAAATCAAGAACTTTCTGCATACACAAGCTATAAATGTTAAAATAAGTATGAAATTTCATAGATTGGATTGTACTCATTCTTAAAACATCAGTTAATGCTCATATTATAAATTCAAAGACTTACAGAACATCAATGGGTTGTACAAAACCAAACTAAAAAGCATAATTTTTGCTTCCTATAACTTATCTAAAGGTGTGAAATTAGGAAATAATAAGTAGATAAAAACATAGTAATTTATAAGCCCTTTTATGCAAGAAACAAAACTATATTCATAAATTCATAATGTGAAATGAATATAAATTTCTTCACATTTGTAATTTCCTCTTTATCTGAAACTTAACTTTCTTTGAGAGGGAAATAAGATGTTACTTCACATAATTTACTCTTGTGTTCCACTAAGATGTTTACATTTTTAATGATACATTACATTTTTAATGATAAAATCCTATTTTTGCATAGTACTTCACTAGGTAGCCCTAATAGAGATTTCAGTTTTTAGTGTCTGCGTACTACTTTGTAAATAAATGGTACTGAGTGTCAATATTAAATTTGTAAGTAATCATAACACCCTTTGTGTAAAAAACCATTTTATTTGGGTATACTTAGGTAATTTCATCATTTCTAACAGCATAATGAGAGTCAACTCCATTTTAGGAGTCCCATTATCTTAAAGTTTGCCTTTTTCTTCCTGCAACTTCATATTTTTACTTGATCACATCTTCAGTATTTAGTATTTTAGATGTCTACATGAAGTTAGACATGAGATAATACCCTGCTAGAATGGTAAAATTTTATTAGAATTGTAAATTCTTTATTTTTATTTCAGTGTAAAACTGCACATCACTGTAAATGTCCTTTTGATCCACTAATTAATATAGAGATTTATGCTTATGTAGGTATCATAGTATTTCATACCTACATTTTTGTATTTGAAAAATTATCATCAAAATAATTAAGCAATAGACATGTTTTATATGCTGCTTCTCTGAAAAGTGTAGTCTGCTGGTTCTAATTGGGTGAATTTATAAAGCGCCACAGTCTGTAAATTCAATTGTTCTAGTCTTGCTTTTTAAAATTATAAAGACTGTCATTATTCACAGACATGATTTCTTTAAGCTTAGTATTCTTTCCTTCTCTTTTGTCAGTTCAAATAATTTAAAATTTCAACCTATCCTTTGTCATTTCACACACACACACACACACACACACACACACACGATTTAGAAAAAAAGTTCTGAAGTGTATAGAGTCTTTTTTTGCATCCCTTGTCTCTTGTGAATGAAGTTCTGAAAGTGCACCACTGGGCATATAAAATTCTAAATGAGATTTGCTGTGTTGTACTTTATAGAAGTAGAAAGTCATTTCTCATTTCAGAAAAAAACATGAGACTTAATCAATGTGATTAAAATAGTCCTCAGTTCAATGCACAAATATTTATATCGCAAATATATCTACTGAGAATCGAGAACAAGAGATACAATTTCTAATACTTCACAGAAAGTTTGAAGCCTACATTCAGAAGATACACAATGATGGAAGATAGTCAAGCTCTGCCTTGACTTTGTAGCCCAGAGCAGTAGCCATGGGCACCTAAACAAGGAATATGTGATGAAGAGTTGGGAAAGACAAAAATACATAGTAATGTGTTTGCTATGAAGAGAAGCAGAACTGGAGATATGATGTGGGTGTCAGATAAGAGAGAGGGCTGAGACTGACATACTGTGATTGCCCAGTAGGGTCAATGAGAAGTCATTCAACAGCCTGGAGCTCAAGCAAACACAGACTCAACTCGTGAACCTGATCATCCATTCTTCCCCACTTATCATAGCAATAGAAAACATAATAGGATACTCCAAAACTTCATGTCCTCTTTTATTTTATTTATTTACTTTTAATAACTCATGAAGTCCCATCTGTGCTACCCATATACTCCTGATTGTGGGGCCATCCACTAGCATGTAGTTGAGTTATCAGGAGTCATCCTCAAAATAAAGTAGAATCTCCCTGTCGTAGCAACCGTCAATTATTAATTTGCCTCAGCTACCTTTTGATGTGATTATTTATATTGTTCTATTATTAAATAAAACTTGGGAGTCGGATATCAGAGTTAAAAACATGATAGATAAGAGAATGGGCAGAGGTGTGATCAGTGATCAATCTCTCCTCTCTCTCCTTCCTCTATCCAAAAAGGCCCATGAATCTTTCTAAACTCCCCCCTATTACTTTCTGTGTCTCTCTATATGTTCTGGGAACTCCAAAACCTCTATGGCTAATTCTGGTCAGCTTGTAGCTAGCGCTGTCCTCTGAATCAGGATAAACTTTATTGACATTCTTAAGAGTGTGTCACAGTATGATCAAAATATCCCACAACAACCTTCCTTCTCCGTGCTGGGATTTTGTCTGGCTTAATCTTCAATAGGTGTGCTACATCCTGTTATAGCATAAGCAGTAAGTGATGTGGGGCTTGGGAGGGCAGAATAAAGGAAGGAATATAGAGGTGGATAGCTAAAACTACAGCCCTTTGAAAGAAGTCAGATGGAAATTTACTATTGCAGAAACTTCCTAAATTTTATGCATATGTACAAATATTTTGAATGGAGTTACACTCTGATTTTATTGGCATCCATTGCAGATAGAAAGAAAATCAAATAAAAAGCCGGGTCCAGGAGTGGGTTACATATTTTCCAGTTGTCAATCAGTAATGGCCCATTGACTCAAAAACAGTACAAATGATTGCCTTTGATTTTGGTTACTCTCTACAACTTGGTGTTAAGATCCTATTGCTGATGTCATCATGTACTTAATTCATAGAATGTGGCGAAATGAAGCTGGTAACAACTGGGAAGTTCCATTTCTCCTGACTAAGGTGTTATGCATGTTACTAGAGGAGAAATGTAATCATAATTCTTACACAACTGTAAACGCTGAGAGTTACAATAACAACTTGCCTAGAAAGAAATGCCTCACTGGTGAAAAATGGCTGAAATGTTATGGGGTAACCAATCAATTTCTAATTGTGTTTAGGCCACCTCCATAAGGCAGAATCCATATATTTTATAGTTATCAGTGCCAAGACTTTCTGGTGAGAGAGGTCCTAGGTCCTAGGGAGGAACCTAAATATTGATATTCTAATAAGTGAGCATAACATTAAAGGAACTTCTCAATTTTATACCATATGTCAGTGTACCTCTCAACCCTCATCAGAGAAACTTCTTTTTGTAGTAGATTAAGATTAACACAAAAGCTGACAACTGGTCAACATAAAGGACCAAAGACTGTGGAATGCTAAGTCCTAAGAGGTCATTCAATTCAAGCCCTCCTGCCCAGGCTCGGAGATCATTGTTGAAAAGAAGAAAGACGTCAGAAAAGATTGTAGGAAACAGAGCTGATGACAACCGCATCCAAACTGCTTTCTTTTTGTTTATTTGTTTTTGACACAACAGGGTAGTTGTTCATATGAAATTTTTCTTGGAGTTTTTTTGTTTTGTTTTGTTTCCTTCTGTTTTCATTGCAAGAACAATTTTGTATGTGTGTGTGCGTGTGTGTCCAAAAAGAAAAGTATATAGTGGAGAGAAGATTCCTCTTGATATCAAGTTGTTCCTTCTAAAAACAGAGCTGGTGACAAAGCAGAGACAATGTGGACTTTGAATTAAGTTTGCTCTGAGTGTTTGGCATATTCTTTTGCTGATTTAGAAACCATGTAGCAACTAATTAAAGACGTGTGCAAAACATGGCCCAAAGACAAATTGCCCATCTCAGGTGGCACACAGCTTGCTTAGACCGTATTATTAGGAAAGAGAAACCCAAGAGAAATAGAGACCAAGGGTGAACTACTCAGTAGTCTTGTCATGCACCCTCAGCCACACATTCATTAGAACACCAGAGTTTTTAAAGCTGAGCACGTAGATTGCTACTTGCTGAAAGATATTGGTTGGTGAATGAGAATTGTTGCAGCCCCTTACTGAACTGGTTTAAACAATGAAAGGCTTGACTGGGCTAAAGACCTATTGCAGATAAAGCAGAAGTTGGTAGATTTGGCTGCATACCCTAGATCATTTGTATCTTTTTCAGTTTACAGTCTCAGAGCTTTTGAAATAATTTCTGCTCATATTTCTTAAGGCTGCTGATTCTCCAGAGAAGATAGGATGACTTCTGTGACTGGAAACGACTGTGCAATGCTTTCTGCAATATTTAAGGCAAATTTATGTTTAGTGTGTTAATTGTGAAATATTTTTGTTATTTTTAATCTCTCAAACTCCTATAGTAAAAGGTAATAACATCTTAGCAACGGCGTGCCAATATTTTCTCGTTTGTTTCCTGTAACTCTGGATTGCTTAAAATTAGGGAATAAAAAAGAGCTTTCTTTCTACGATTCAAAAGGTTTTCCAGCTTGCAGCAGACCTCGGGCTTTTCATTTCACTGCTCTGGTTCCTTTTTAGATTTTCAGATAAGAAAAATGTTGAAATCATATTAAGTACATAAAGTTATCATGTACACTTTATTTTACATACACTGATCTCAATGCACACAATTGAGATGATGCAATCTTTGTATTGCTAATCTCTAACTGAATAAGCCATTCAACTAACTGTTATTGTGTATGAACTGAGAATGTTATTCAAATATTTAATAGTCGATGGGGCAAAGAAATCTCAGCGGTTATCTACACTTGAGCTTTGCTTGGAGGCTGGCAAGGGACAAAATATAATGCACAAACAATAAACAGTGTATCTTCCTTGGTGTGTTTGAATTCTCCCTTTCAGATGAAGACAGGAGCAAGATAATTACTTAAGTACTTCTTAAAGAACAACTATAGTAAAAATCAATAAGTTTGCAATTTCATTTAATCTCTTATTAAACTTAGAATACATATAATATTTGAAAACATTAATAACATTAATACAGTGATTGTGAAGGGATAAAGGTTTTGCTGTAGGAGATTTAGACTAACACCTACAATCTGAGTTCTAGTACCTTCCCTGCCATCTTCCCATCATGAGACCATATATAATTTATCCAATATGGATTTTGTAATTTTTTTACTGAACATGAAACAATACAGGTATAAATGTTGAACTTTTCAAAATATTAATCCTTTTTCAGTACCTGAAAATAAATTACTTCCATAAAAGGAAAAATGAAAAATCAGTTTTTTATTGAAGAATGAGACACAAGCCATGCATAAATATTAACATAGGAGAAATAACTTTTTCAGTCTTTGAAATTGCCTAGAAACCTGTGGAACCTGTGCATTGAGCAAAAACAAATGCCGGGGAATTGTGTCTGGATGCACTGAGAAATCAGATGTTACCAGTCTAGATGGCAGCACGAACCTGGGAGAGAGGAGTTTAAAAATTAAGGGAACTAAAATCTTATGCAATAGCCAAGTTTATTCAGAGGATCAGATATTTTATATTCTGAGGGCAATCTGAGTGTTAGGGAATGTCATTATGGACAAAATTCACTTGCGTTTAGGTTGAATACAGTTACAAGGACAAAGAATGCTTGGAGACATCATTCTGAATAAAAGTGGGTAATGTGATGTGTAATCTAAAGTAATCCCACCTCTGTTTACCACATCTGGGATGGGCATGAAAGTACATTCCAAGAACATCCCTTACAAGATTTTTGTCCTGTTACTTGGAGTTTTCTCACAAGCTCTTAGAAATCGCCACACATCTTCATTCACCAGTTGTGTTCTGACAGTCAAACAGTTGCAGATGCCAGAAAGTCCACAAAAACAACCACTAAAATATCAGAAGCCCACTCTGGATTACAAATTTTGCAGGGCTGAGATTTAACAGACCACAATAGCTGTGCATGTGTTCAGGAAATAAAATGAATGGGGAGGGGGCAACTAATGTTTCTGACGTGGTTTCAGTGATAAACACTAGGTAGAATCCTGAGCACAGAATCAGAATTTCTACCAAAATTTCATGCCATTTCTTAAAATTAGTGGTGTGTATGTGTGTGTGTGTGGTGTGTGTGTGTGTGTGTGTGTGTGTGTGTGATATTTGTGTGTGGATTTCTGAGAATACCAGAAGAAGGTATTTGAGTCTCTGGAGATAAATACAGGTCTTTATGTGCCACATAACATGAGTGCTAGGGATGGAACTTGGGTCTTCTGGAAAAGCAGCAAACACTCCTAACTTCAATTTAAAAAAAATTATTTACCTTGGAATCTAGGGAATGATAGTTCCTGGTTGTCATAGTCAATTGGGATCATGACAAAGTGGGTGTTGGGTAAGAATATAGGGTGTCTTTAACCTAATTCTCTTAAAGTAACCAATGTGAGTCTGTAAATAATACCTTAATAAAATATGAAGGCAGCATTTGGGTAACACTTTATGTCTGTGTTACAAAAGAAATCTTTGAATTAGGGAACATGGTGGGCACTATTGTATGTCATCCCTCTCAATGATGCGAAAAAAACCACAGCAGTTCCAGAAATACCCAACCCTTTGCAGGATTAGCACTAAACTGCTTCCAGTACACACCACTATATACAAAATATAGAAACCTTTAAAAAAAAACCTTACAATGAGAAAAATGTTTAATGCTAAGAACATTTTCAATATTTAGAACACAGGTTCAATGATGCATGGTGAATTCTCTATGTGGAAGAAGAGTACAGAATAAAAATGCAAGTACTCAAGCAAAGTATGGCATAAAAATAAAGGAGAATATGCAAATCCCCAAATTTGAAATAGTAAACCCATAATAGAAAGTAGAGGGAAAATATTAGATTGAAAAATGAATTGAATGAAGGAGAAAAGAAAACGCCATGCAGCAATACAGTAAGAGAATTGAAAGATAGACATCAAGGACAATATGAAATCACACTCATGCATACAAAGACTCAAGGAGGGTGTGAAAGAAAGGGATGTGCCTTGGCTGTAACCTATAGAAGCTGTCCAATAGCAATGCAACAGAATGTGTTACTGGAAATATAACCGGGCTGGATGGTACATGTCAAAGTCATCATAATATTCCAAGAACCTAAAAATGAAAGAATATGATAATTACACTCAAAATGCTCTCATAAATTTATTGAAATTTAAGAACAAGTTGTTGAGAGCCAGGCGGTGGTGGCGCACGCCTTTAATCCCAGCACTCAGGAGGCAGAGGCAGGCGGATCTCTGTGAGTTTGAGACCAGCCTGGTCTACAAGAGCTAGCTCCAGGACAGGTTCTAAAGCTGCAGAGAAATCCTGTCTCGAAAAAAACAAAAACAAAAACAAAAGAACAAGTTGTTGAATCTTATGACAGCACAACAAAGATCAGTCTTTATCTTTTCTTATTTTAGATGTTCTGGTGTTTCTGTGTGTGTGTGAATATGTGTGGTGACATTTTGTTTGTGCTTTAACACATAAAGCTTGCCCAATGATCAGAGTGCGGGGCTCACCACTAGCTATCCATAGACACCAGGTGATAGTGGTGCGGGCCTTTAATCCTGGCACGAAGAAGGCAGAGGCAGATGGACCTCTGGGAGGTCAAGGCCATCCTGTTGAGTTTGAGGCCATCCTGGGCCACACGAGGCTGAAGAGGTATAAAAGAGAAACATACCCAAGCAGTGATGGCTCATACCATTAATCCCAGAACTCGGGGGGGGGGGGGTGGAGATGGAAGGTGATATGGCTGGGTGGAGAGAGGAATATCAAGTGGGAGGAGACAGGAGCTCAGAATTCAGTTTGAGGTTTTATGGATACAGCATTCAGTCTGAGGATTTGTAAAGATAGTGTACCCCTTTTTGGTCTGAGGATTTTGTAGACGTAAGCTACAAAGAAGCTGCTATGCTTCTCTTATCTTTCAGTTTCACCCCCTAATATCTGACTGTGGGTTTTTATTTTAAGATCAATTAGAATTCTTACCACAAGTGTGCCCAAGCGTACAGGTGACTGTGAAGGCCAGAAGAGGGAGTCAGATGCACTGGGACTAGAAGTAGAGAAGATTCTGAGCCATAGGATTTGGGTGTTAGGAATCAGTTTAGTGATATCTGCAAGAGCAATAAGGGCTCCTAACCACTGAGTCATCTCCAGCCCTCCTTTACCACTCCAATATTAGATTTTTGATGGCACTCACAACATCAATGTATTTCCTACTCTTTATTCCATTGTACTTCCAACTTACACATGACTACATCATTGCCTACGAAACAGCCTCCTGTGTAACCAGGTGTCCTAGATGACTAAGTTCTGTCAGTGGCTTTGAAGGATATATGACTTTCCAAGTCTTCATATTTCAGAACATGCAGATTCTGCTAAGACTCATGTCTGTTCCAGTTTCCTTAGACTTCATGGCAGAAATGATCGACACTCAGAACACACCACTGCAGAAGGAATTACAGTATGTCAATGAGATAGATAAATAAAATAGTGAACTTGGGCCTAGGAAGCCCAGGCATCTGCACTATCCTGTTTCCATGAAGTAATCAGACTCCTATGGCAAATGCAAGTAAAGTTCTCTGACATATAAGCTTTGTTTGCAGGCTGTTAGTTATATTAGTACAATCTAAAAAAAAAAAGACAGTATTCTACAGGACGACTTTCATTTTACTAAAAACAAGGCTGTGATGCGTGGACATGCAAGAAGATTTCTTTCTGTTGTTTGGAAATTTTAGGCTATTAATTTTCAGTTCACATTATAGGAAAAGGTTGTGACAATCTATATTGACATTCTCTGTGTGGGTTAATACTGGTATCATTAAAGCTTAATTTCTTGTGACCCAACACAGATCAAAGATAACTTCTCCTTTATGTTCAATAAGACTTTTTACATTTTCTTTATTCAGCCCATTGCTAAGCCAATGCCTCCCTTAAATCTTAGAATTACTCAAAGATAGGAAATAGAACTAAAGTTGAAAGGGTTGGAAAAGAAAACTGCAGTTGATTTTCCTTTGGGAATTAAAGAAAGAAAATAACCATTTTAATTGCATGGTACTTTTCATCTTTAACCTGACTTTCAATAATTAAACCTCTAATTACATTAATTAAAAGAATACGTTCATATTAATGATATTGAGGGAGACTATTAAGAGAATTTTCTTTTGAATTTTTGCTTTGACTTCACATGTGACTTACTCTCCAGTCTGTTCAAATTGCTTTCTCATGCGATGCTCTGATTACGCCGAATTCACTCCGCTTCAGATGAAGGCAAGCTGAAAGCCCATTTGAAGCTTTTATCTTCCGACCCTCTGTCCACCCCCTCACCCTTTTGTTGCTTTGACATACAGTCAATTGGACAATCACTTCTTTGCAAATACCCTGCTGATAAGACAGAATTTAACCCTGTTTTATTTTGTTTACATGAATATTTTCCACAAGATTGTTGAGAGTCCTTTGCAGACCAATTTACCAGTGACTGCGGTAAAGAGGATTGTGGAGCAGGCTCTGATGAGGGCACCTCGTTCCTCTGCCAGCTTGGGGAACTCCGGACCCGCTTTCCCTTGGCCGGTGTAGCTCTCTGAGTAGGAGCACAGCAGGTTCCCTGCCATTTGCTCATGCCCAAACTGTCATGACAGAGGCAATTAATGTGGTAATGAGAGTTTGGCATTCAAGGCATTATTTCCTGCAGGGCTTGTCAAATTTTTCAGAGAACATTAGGAGCAGACACAAATCTGCTTTCTCCCTTCCCATTCCCAAACACTTGCACCTTGAAAGTCTTGTAGGTTAGTTGCATCCAAGGGAAACAGACTGATAAAGCAGGGGCAGAAAGGAAGACTGGAGAATCCCCACCTTGAAGGCCAGCTGATAACAGCTACAGTGATTGGGGTGGGGGCAAAACCCAACCCAAACCAAAACAACGGAAACAAGTTCAGCATGTGCCTAATGGGTTATGCATTGGCATTTATGTTTCTTTAACACAGAATTAACCACTTGTGTCCCACCAGGGACTGGCATCCATTTTGAGTTTCAGAAGGTCTCACCTCTTTTCTAACACTGCACTCGCCTTGGGAAATAGTGCAGAGGCTTGTGGATCTATCTGGACCTTAAATTCTGCTGCAAGACACAAATGTGTAAGTAGAGAATGAGTATCTAACTGAACTTGATTTGGTATGTGGAAGTGTTTAACTTAAATTATGAGGTGAGAAAAAGCTATGAAAAGTTCTCTCACCTGATAGTTCCTGAAGAAAAACTGCAAAGTAAGCGCTGTCCTTTAACACAGTCTCGCTGCACTCTTAAACAGCGTCTTTGTGAAAGGAACACTGCAGACAAGTTGTACCTCTTGTCCCCAAGAGCCTGCGACCTAATGGTTTAACATTTTTTCCTTTTTTTCCTCCTTTTTTTTTTATTAAAAATTTCCATCTCCTCCCCTTCTCATCCTTCCCTCCCCTCCCCTCCACCCATACTCCCACTCCCTCCCTCTCCAGGCCAAAGAGCCATCAGGGTTCCCTACACTATGTTAAGTCCAAGGTCCTCCCAACTCCCCCCAGGTCCAGGAAGGTGAGCAACCAAACTGACAAGGCTCACACAGAGCCCGTCCATGCCGCAGAATCAAAGCCTATCGCCATTGTCCTTGGCTTCTCAGTCCTCCTCCACCATCAGCCACATTCAGAGAGTCCGGTTTGATTGCATGTTCCATCAGTCCCATTCCAACTGGTCTTGGTGGTCTCCTGTTAGTTCTGTCCCACCGTCTCAGTGGGTGAACGCACCCCTCTTTCTCATGTTCTCCCTCCTTCTGCTCCTCATCAGGACCTTGGGAGCTCAGTCCGGTGCACCAATGTGTGGCTCTGTCTCTATCTCCTTCCATCGCCAGGTGAAGGTTCTATGATGATATGCAAGATATTCATCAGTATGGCTATACGATCTGGCCTTTTCCAGCTCCCTCTCCTCAGCTGCCCAAGGAAGTAGCTGGGGGCATCTCCCTGGATACCTGGGAACCCCTCTAGAGTAACGTCTCTTGACAACCCTAAAATGGCTCCCTTAATTAAGATATATGCTTCCCTATTCCCATATCCACCTTTCCTTTATCCCAACCATCCCATTCCCCCAAGCTCTCTTTCCCCATCCTCCCCTTCACACTTTTCTCTCCCCATCTCCCCTTGCCCCCATCCCACCCTACCCCCAAGTTCCCAATTTTTGCCCGGCAATCTTGTCTACTTCCAATATCCAGGAGGATAACTATGAATAGACAATTGTTTGAAAGTGTTATCGCCATATAAATGACGCCCCGTGGATGCTGGAATAGCAATATCCACACTCCTGGCACACTTTGTGGGTGTGGCAGTTTAATACCTTTTTAACCTTTTGATTTTCTCTCATGGATGTTTCGCCTATATGTATGTCTGTGCATCATGTGAATGCAGTGTCCCCAAAGGGCAGAAGTTATTAAGTATTCTGGGACTGTAGTTACAGATAGGTTTTAGTTGTCACATGGATGTTGGGAATTAAATCAAGAACCTCTGGGAAACAATTGCTCCTACCTGCTGAGCCATCTTACGAGCCCCGCTGATGTAGTGCTTTTGCAGTGGTTCACAATTGTGAAGCAATGGCTGTGAAGATGGTCAAAGAGTGTTTAAGTTGACATCATTTTAGTAGATTTGTAACCTAAGAAAAAAGATATACTGCAACTGTCCAGCATCTCCCGGTGTACCCATTGACGTAACGTTGCTTTCTTTTATCCTACTTTACAATATCAACACCTATGGACTGTTGACAAGTCTTCTGTTTTCATCGTGCTCACTAGACCATAGTATCTTAATAAAATACCCACACCAAATGCAATACTCCATGTAAAGATAAATATTTCTACCGTGTTCACAGAAAGAAAGGATTGCTGTGATGCTGAGAGAGAGCACCTAAACGGTGAAAAGACAGAATGCAATATAACAATATTCATACTGCTTTAGATTTGCAGATGCGTGGGCATCACAAAGAGAGAGTTTGAAGGGAATTAAAAGAGACACAACTCATGAGACCCTCAAAAGGCACACAGCACCTGCTACCACATTCTATTATTAGAAACCCACGAGTGAGATTCCCATAGTTAATGAGAGGAATAAGCACCACATGATAGAGCAAGTGTCAAATAACTAATTGACATGTTTTAAATCTACCGCAGGTTAAGCTTAAATTACGTTCAATTAGTTCTAATATTAATAATCCCAGTATCGTATACAATGGAATCTGTAATTTTCAGCTGCTAAATATTTTCCAGGCATACTGAGTTTTTCATATTTAACACAGTTTCTGAAAGAGTTACCTCTGTTATCCTATGCTTAAAGATGAATACTGAGTTCTAGAGCTTTTACTTTGTGCTGCGGTCTTACCACCAACAGGAACCAGCTATATCTACCAGGATGCTTGTTCCCTAAAAGACTCCCTTCAGCAACTCCGTTTACCTTGAATGCTTGTGTGATATTAATGCTTGGGACCAAGTATCTCCCTTTCTTTTTTTTTTTAAGGGTCATTTTATGTCTTGTTGACTTACAAAACAAACAAGTTAAATAAAAGTGCTATTATAGATGTGAGAGATGTGTCACTTCTGTACACAAATTCATGGCATGTTCTTAGAGAAACACTGAGTAGTAAAGGAAATTAACATGTAAAACCACTATTAATTTACATTGACACAAAGTAAAACTGAAAATAAGGAGGTATTTATAGTTGAGAGGTAACACCTAGAAAAACTGCTGAGTGGTTTTCTCTTAATGGGAACATTGTGAAGCATTGCATGACAGATGACAGTATTGTCCAGTATTATCACCTCTTCTTCAGCAGGAATTATTAAAAGAGCCTATGAGACAAGTTGCTTAAATCATCGCTAACGTTCATGTAAACATCTACCGTGGTACAACCAGATACAATACACTGTAGAACTGTGACAAACAAGTTGAGGCATAGAGTGTATTAAAACTGGCCATTAATATATTCCACATAGTAATAATATGAGAGACAAGATATAGCAAACATTCTCAGAGGTTTCGGTTACTATATATGTAAAAATTGTCTCATGCCGTTTCAATTACTCATACGCTAATAAAGGATAATAAAGACAGTCACATCTGTAACCAATTTCTAAGTATTATTAATGTATAGATTTTGTTATTTTAACTTTATTTAATTCAGATAGTGAAGTTTTAAATCTAGCAATAGGCAATTTTTCACCTATGGTAATTACACTTGGCAACACCACATACATACAGAAACATACAATATAGTAGAGAAACATTACATATTTTAGTTTCCATTACTGTTATTGTACAAAATACTCTGATTTACAGAAGGCTTATTTATTTTAAAATTCCAAGTTAAAGTCTAACACTGCAAGAAAGTCAAGTTGGGCCGGGCGGTGGTGGCACACGCCTTTAATCCCAGCACTCGGGAGGCAGAGGCAGCGGATCTCTGTGAGTTCGAGACCAGCCTGGTCTACAAGAGCTAGTTCCAGGACAGGCTCCAAAGCCACAGAGAAACCCTGTCTCAAAAAAAACCAAAAAAAAAAAAAAAAAAAAAAGAAAGTCAAGTTGACCTGAAGTAATAATTCATCCACAGTTGAGAGCTGAATGAATGAATGAGTGAACAGTCACGCTCAGTTTGCTCTCTCCCATCTCATACAGTTCATGATCCCTGGCCAGAGGACAGTGCCATCCACAGTCTTTCCCAGCTCATCTGAAATAATACAGATGATCCTCCACAGCCTTGCCCACAGATCACATGGCAGAGATAATCCTACATTAATACTCTCTTCCCCAAAGATTCTAGACCTTCATCAAGTTGACAATTAAAACTCTCCATCACACCACACCCTATATTTTAACCCCTGGAAATTTAAAGTTAAAATTCAAAGGAATTACTCACGCCCATCTTAAATGTACTAAACGAATTTGAGGAGATGAATGAAATCATATTCATGTTGGTTTCATTTGGTATTAACATCATTGTAATTCCCAAATATTTTAGTCTTTAAAGATGTTCACATTCTCTCTTAAATATAAAAAGTTACTCATTGATATTTATTTATTTATTTATTTATTTATTTATTTATTTATTTATTTATTTATTTTGGTTTTTCAAGACAGGGTTTCTCTGCAGCTTTTTTAGAGCCTGTCCTGGACCTAGCTCTTGTAGACCAGGCTGGCCTCGAACTCACAGAGATCCGCCTGCCTCTGCCTCCCGAGTGCTGGGATTAAAGGCGTGCGCCACCACCGCCCGGCACTCATTGATATTTAAAGACAGAGCGTGACGATCTAGCTATTAAAACATGAGTTCGTCTGCTAGTATAAATGAGGAATTTTACTTAAGTCCCCAATATATAAATTTGGTTTATGTTCCTTGGCTCCTCAGCCTGTGCCACATTTAGGACAAATCTCTAAATCACTTAGCAGTTCTATTTCATATCTAAAGATTGGAATATTTGGAATTGTATTTCCAATGTACTTTTCTCTGCAATGGCTTATACATGATATGCATGATTATCTTTGAATCATGGGTGATGAAGGAACATTATTACTTTGCAAATTGGGAAATGAGATGTAGTGTATAGGGCCAATCATACAGCTACTTAATGAAACTTTTCTCCCATGTTATATAACTATTACAGCTGAAATATGTCTACTTACTTACATTCTGGATTTCTCTTCATAAAATCATTTTCATTAAATAAAATAGGAAATACAAAAGTAGCAATTTACTCTAAAATCACTCCTACACAAACTTTTCCTATTCTAAAGGAAAGTAGTGTTTTGTTTTACTCCTGACTAATACCACTTCTAATAAGACATGCAAGTTTATATCCATCATGTGTCCTTATTTAATCACAAATAAGATAAAAGTGAACTTTGTCTTTTAGTGAGAGCAAGGTTAGACGAAGAAAACAGGTTCTAAAATTACATGCCAAAAATACCCAATAAAAACCTTATTAGTGAATAACCATTAAAATAAAATTTTGTAACTGTTGAGCTCCTTCAAAATCCAAAGCTAAAATAAACTGTTTCAATCTGCTTTTTATAATGTTTGTACACAGGCTTATTACCAAAAAAAATATTTTTGAAAGCATGACTGCCCATTAAAAACTCTTTCTGATTCATAAGCCTGCTTGTTTTAACTAAGGTGTGCTTGTTTTAACTAAGGTGTGCCAAAGCCCAATCCTCTCTTTCTAAGGTTGCCTCTGTGTCCTAAGCTGCCATCAGTTTTCTCTTAAAATAGCATCCTGAATTGTTACTCTAAAGTCCTTAGTTGGTTCAATACCAGGTATCCAGTTTGACAGTCATGATGTAGAAACGAGCTCAGATATTCCCCTTTGTAAAAATCTCTCTCATGCCTTTCAACTTTGCATAAAGGTACAGAAATATACCTCCCTGCAAAAGTCCTTTACCGTTCTTCAGACACACTATGTTTTAACAATAAGGGCTTTTTTTTTTCTTTCTTGATAAGCCTTGCTTTTTTAATACCTTTGGAACTTCTAAACTATGAGCTTTTTTTTTTTCACCCTAAACCCTGAGACCTTAGAATGCTAAGTGTGTCTCTATTGTATCATCCCACATGGAAAGTGCGCAGCCTTCTTCCGTCATTAAAAACCACTCTCCACTTTACCAACTAATTTCTTTCTCCTTCTGCAAGACGGATTTTGAACTGTTAAAATTTGGAAAAATATCCGAACAGTTTGGATCTTGATGAGTGTTTGACAAATTATTCTAAATATATATATATATATATATATATATATATATATATGATAAATGTTAATAATAGAGGCCATATTAAAAATGCGTAGTTTCAATAAAAGTTTCAAAATGTAAAGCAAGATAATCCTGATTGGGGCAAATAGCCAGCAAAACTTAATATGCTCTAGGAATAGCTGAGATGTTGATCAGATTGGACAAATAATCTGAATAATTTGGATCTCCAGTGCTGGCCGGTTATTTAAAACCATGGAGAGATGGTGCTGACTGGTCATCTAGGACCAGGTGATGTGGCCGAGGTTGGATATGAACAGTGACAGTGTATCTGACTACTTTTCATTGTGCATCCTCTCTAAATACAGCTTTGCTGCAAAGGTTGGCTTTGGCAAGCACTGTCAAGCATAGTATTGCTTCACCCTACTCACACTTTTGAGCATTCCCTGGGTCTGAGCGAGCATGTTACTTAAGAGGAGACATTTGATTTTTCTGTCTTTTTTTTCCGTTAGATATGGATGAATTCTTCTGATCCTCTTTCAGCTCCTCCACATCTCAGCAAGCAATCTCCACTTGACTTTCTGGTTGTTCTCTCCTTTTCCTGGTGCATACAGTTCTGAGCACTAACAAACAATAAACAGTAGTAATAACAATAAGTATCAAGATGAGGACTGATGCTGAATGCTTAATAACTGTCAAATAAACATTATAAAATGGGTGACATTATTGTCCCAGCTTGATAGGACAAACTGCTCTTGTTTTGTTTATGAATTTTCTTTTAAAATTATATCCTACCATAATCTCAATTTTGCCTAAATATAAATAACTCATGTTTTCTGTCAGCTTTAGGCTAAGTAACAAACCGCTATTTTGAAAGCACATATTTAATGCTGCAAAGCAATATCTTCCAGTTTTCTCCTTTAAGCAAATACATCCTCCACTTGTCTAGTAATCTTGAAAATTGTACCCTAGTCCATTATATTTTTCATCCATTACATTCCTGCATCCTTCTGAATTTGTTCCCTTGTATCCATCTTGTTTAACATAGCAAATATTTTCATCATCTATATCACCTAATTCTCCGCTCTCCTACATTTCGCAGTTTCTACTCCATCAGGTTTCTGCGTGATAGCCAAAGAGATGTTTAATGCACATCATTGTGCCATTTTTCTAGTTTAGAAATCATACAAATCATACATATTCATTTTTTCCAATAAAGGTGCTTACTTAACACAGTCCCAAAGGCTCTGTGGATGTTGTTCTTGCTTCATCTCAAGCAGTTTTCTGACTCTCTTCTCACCCACACTGGCCTCCTTTATATTTAGTGTGCTTTTTCCTAGCCAAAGAAACTACCTTCATACAGCTTTTACTCTTGGGGTCATTTTCCTTGCTCTTTTCTAATATTACAATTGTCATTTGATTCTATTCCATTATTATTTGTATATATGATTGCAATAGCTACAATTAGTATATTTACATGATTTAAAAACATGCCAAAGACTTCTACCCATGATCTTGTATTACCACTACCCTTTGGTTCAGTTATGACAGAATTAATACTCTCATTTTCTGAGTCTATGTTGCAAGAAAATCCAGAAATAGTCACTCTTATGTTATTAGGGCAGCCATTCTCCACACAAGAGTCCCTACTATTATGTGATTACCAATATGAACATGCAGTGTGGCAACGTGGAAGGTTAAGTGGACAAAAGACAAGTTCTTGACAAGAGAATTTAAGCTGTGTGCCTGTCATCCAGTCAAACCTGACAGATACATCAGTGAGGTAATTTGACAAGCACTTCTTCCTGTTGCATATGAGTTTCCTTTGCTGGTGCTATTTGGAACACAGTCTCTTCCAAGCATACCCTAAAGTGTATTGTGTATAGAACTTTATTGTAAATAAATATTTGTTATTGAAAGAAAGTAAGGTTAATATTGTTTTCTATACAATACCATGCTCACTACTCCTAGAGACTGTAGTACTGAAATCTTGTTGTAATCTGGTAGATCACATGTTTTTGTGCATGCTTTAAAGGATATCCTTTACATATTTAGTCTCTCAGAATTTCTACTCAGGAAAAAGAAAATTGCAAATTCTTAAAACAAAAAAATAGTTCTTAGAAAATACAAGGAAGTGCAAAACTAAACAAAAATACAAAAATAAAACAAATAACTTGGCAATGTATCTCTAAACTACTATATCCTTGCATTTTATATATTATTACATACACTTCCAATACATATTAATTATGATAGAGTTTTAGTGTGCTTTCTCAGTTAACTTTGTCTTTGGCACAGGCTATAAATCATAAAGAATACTAGTAAGCCTGACTGTAATCCCAAAATGGAAACATTTAATAAAGGTATTATGGTTGTTTGAATGAGAACACCTCCCATTAGTTAATATATTTCGATGTTTGATTTGCAGTTGCTAGATCTGTTTGAAGAGATTAAAAGGCCTTGTAGGATGAGGAATATCACTGTGGGTAGGCTTTAAGGTTTCAAAAGCCAGTGCTAGGCCCACTAGCACTCTCTGTCTCCTTGTTTCTGACTTTGACTCTCTCTACCCAGTTAAAGTTTAATAGCCTTGGTCATAATGTCTCTTCATGGCAATAAAACAATAATTAAGATCACTAAATATAAATTATTCCTAGCAAGGAATTACTTTTTTCCCAGGCAGATGGAATGGTCTTCAGATCCATAGTCTTCAGCTTCATTAACTCTTCTTATCTGAGCACATTCGGGAAATGTTGGGCTTAGTAACTTATTAGCCAACAAGGAAAACTAACAATATTACCCTCTTTTTAGTGCTGTTTATATAATTTTTTAAAAAAATACACGACTGACAAATTCAAGATTAACACATTGTCTTGGTTGCTATTCATTGTCAACCTAAAACAGTTTTGAATTTCAAAGAAAAAAGTCTCCGGGAGCTGTAGATTAGACTGCTTGAGGTTGGAAGACCTACCTAAATGTGGGTGGCATCATTCAAGAGGCTGAAGTCCTGTACTGAATACAAAGGAGAATCAAACTGGGCACCAGCACTCACCTCTGCCAGCTTCCTGATGGTAGATACAATGTACCATGCTGTGTCTTTCTCCTGTAGCCACTCTCACCCTTGCCTACCCTCGGAACTGCAAACCCCAGCAAACCTTTATTTTCCTTAGTTGATTTGACCAGATATGTTGTTGCAGAAAGAAGATTAACTAAAACACACATGAATATAAATATCCAGCTGTTATTAACTAACTGCTTTCCATTTTGCAGGTAGGAAAATGAAGAAACCTCAAGAAGAGTTTTCCTGTATAAGGTGTTTTATTCTACTTCCCCCTCAGTTCTGCATTTGAAATCATAGAGACCGCTGTACAACAAGTTCAAAAGTAGTCAGTTACAAGAGGAACTCTAGTATAGTTTCTATTTTTCATATCTTTCTGGCTTTAAAAATTGTTTCAAATTAAACATACCAATAATATTATAAACTAAGAATAATCACCATCATAAAAATGCATCAAGAAACTTAAAAAGTAGTAAAAATCTAAGAAGGAATGCTACAGTACATTAATTTAATTTATTTAAAAAGAAACTTAAAAAGTAATGCATAGCTATTACATGTTATATTGGCCATAATTCTTCTCATACTTCAAGAATATTCAATAAGCAACTTGAATGTAGTTTTTGCTTGTGATTTAGGGACATAGCCCATCAAGCCGGAGAAGGCACAGAAGTGTTTGTGACTGTAGCACCTTCCATTTACCTGAACCAGGAAACAGAAAGATGGAGCGTAAGCAGGGCCAGGCTCTAATCCCCAAGATCTTCTGTCTAATAATTCACTTCCTTCTGATAGCCCCTGGCAACTAATAGTCACACAACCACTCAAATATGTGGCACACTCTGGGACCACATGTTCAAGCAAAAGAGTTTATGGGAGACTCTTCATAATAAAAACAACCAACCAACCAACCAACCAAACAAACAAACAAACAAAAACTCCCAAATTTTTCACATCTATCATCTTTGTGGTCATCTCACAACACAAAAGGCGTCTAGTCCAACTTCAAAAGTTTTCATTTTATTTATCAGACAAATATTATTGAAAATTCTAAAGCCCTCTTTGGGACTTAAAATAATCTCTTAACTGTTGAGTCCTGTGAAATAAAAAAAAGTTACTTCCTTTATAGAATGACATAAATAGTATACTTCCATCCCAAAACGGAGGGCAAATCAAGGGAAGACTGGCTTAAGCAAGACTGAAGTTCCCTAGATCAAGCATTAAACCACGCAGCTCTGTGTCCAACACTGGGGCATTCATGGGCTTGAAAACTGACCCCCGTAGACCTAGTTCACAGACCTACTTTATACAAAGATTCCCTCTTGAGAAGGTTCCAATCAGGACCTCTGCTTTTGGATAATGTTTTTGTACAGTGTAAAGATTTGCCACTCATTTAGTTTAATAAAAGAACTTATTGGCCAGTAGCCCGGTAGTAAGGATAAGAGAATTTTGGGAAGATGAAAGGAAGAGAATCAGTCACAAGCAAGACACAAAGGAAGCAAGATGAAAATGCCTTAGTGAGAAAAGTTACCAAGCCACGTGGCTAAACATTGATAAGAATTTGGGGTTAATTTAAGTTGTAAGAGTTAGTTAATAACAAGCCTGAGCTAATAGGCCAAACAGTTTATAATTAATATAAGCCTCTTTGTGCCTCTTTGAGACTGAACAGCTAGAGAACCGGCTGGGACAGAAACTTCCATCTACAGACCTCCAGGACCTCCTTTGAAGTTATTCAACGTTTTTTTTTTTTTTTTTAAATTCCCACCTTACTGAGTTTTCTATTACAATTTAGATTTATTCCTTACAGTTTTATCCTTCGCTCATTCTGAAGTCCCATGCAGGGAATGACCCTGCTACATTTTGTTCCTCGTCTTTGTGGCTTGCTGAAACTTGCTCAATCAACCCTGAACACTCATTATTTTGCAGTCAGACTCATTCAAATACTCCAGACATAGCCAGAGGCTGTGAGATGGGAGAAGCTAGAAGGGCACAGAGATGAGCCCGCACCAAAGCAGTTCACAGCAGATGTGAAGAACCTGTACCCGTCATCATCTCATTATACCAGGAACTGGGATAAACTGGTGGATGAGATCAAAGAGGAAGAGAAGAACGAGAAGCTGGAGGGCGATGCAGCTTTAAACAAGTTGTTTCAGCAGATCTATTCAGATGGTTCTGATGAAGTGAAACGCGCCATGAACAAATCATTTATGGAGTCTGGTGGTACATTCTTGAGCACCAACTGGTCTGATGTAGGTAAAAGAAAAGTTGAAATCAACCCCCCGATGATATGGAATGGAAACAATACTAAATAAATGAGTTTGCTATCACAGCAAAAAAAAAAAAAAAAAAAAAAAAAAAAAAAAAAGTGGTAGAAGCATCCAGGTACCTTAGAACAGTGAACTTTGATGTAGAGCGAAAGCACAGGATGTGCCTTCTGGCTCTTGGTCTTACTCCCGCAGATTTCTTATGGATATTTCCTCCTGTTTATTACTTGAGCAACATTCTTGTCTTTGGGTTTTCTTTTCTTCTCTCGCTAAATGGGGGAATGACTATTACCCTTCTTTGAGGCTGAGGCAATACTTAAGGAGATGAGTACATAAAATGTGCCATCAAGTAGACTCTTGTTAAATGTCAGTTTTTCAGAGTGACACAGATGTCACACATGGGCTTGATGTATCATTTCTTTTCTTTTTTTAAATTGTTTTGATTGAGCCATATATTTTTCTTTGCTCCCCTCCCCTTCTACCCTCTCCTATGGTCCCCTTGCTTCCAATTTACTCAGGAGATCTTGTCTTTTGCTACTTTCCATGTAGATTAGATCCATGAATGTCTCTATTTGGGTCACCTTTGTTGTCTAACCTTACTTTTCTAAGCATGTTGGTATTACTAAAATTCTACATAATCACTAAACATTGCTAATATTAAGTATTTTATATGGAATCATTTTTGCAATATAAATATTTAGACATCAGGAAAGAGTATCAAGTTAATAAATTGACTTTTTTACTTTTTTTAGGCTGAAAATGATTTCCTAACCTCTGTATTGTGCATAAGAATCCAATTTAAAGAATTATAAATAGTCTTTGAACCATGATGAGTGGATAATTAGACATTCACGTTTTATAAGACAGAGCAGAAATGGTTTTGCATAAGGAAATTAAACAATCACGTTATCTTTGAGAAGGACAGCAGGTTGTTTTTAAAAGGACTGTTGTCATTCTCAGTTACACTTGCACCAATTCACAAAAGAACCTCCTGATATTAAGAAACAAAAATCTAAAATGGGACTTATTTTCACAACTGTACCAACAAACACATGCACGACTGGTCAATTACAATGCAAGAATATTTGTATATCTCAATCAGTAGTTTAAATACCCTGCCATTACCCATTTTAATTAGCCCTTTCCTTCTTTATTGTCTTGTGTCTGTTTCTTTGACTAAAATAAGGAAATAAAGTTCCCTGCTTTTCTTGAAACAACTGAAATGCAAAATGATGTGCCCTGAACTGTTAAATAAAATCTTGATTTCCTTTGCCATTTATTTACCAAAGCAGGGATGTGATGAACTTTATTTATCAATGTTTCTGTCTATTTGGGCTGATCTAGCAAGATATACTAAATTGAAAAGCTTTGAAGGAACATAAATTTGCTTTTCACTGTTCTAGGGGCTGTGAGTTCAAATTCATTACATCACTCTGAGCAGATTCTGGTAATATCTATTTTCTCTTAGACAGATGGTGTCCACTTAGTGTGATTTTACATGGTAGAAACAATCCAAACCCCTGTGGATTTCTTTTATTGAAGCCCTGGTTGTGTTGCTCAGGGAGCATTGCTTCATGTTCTAATCACTTCATAAAGCCCTCAAGAATTAGTGTAGTATTTGGCCAGGCATTAGGGTCTGGCATGTGAGTCTATTAGGAAGAGAGGGCTACATTCATAATACAGAAGTTAGAAATTAGAAGAAAAAAGGTTAAGATATTATCCATGCAATTCACTAACATGAAAGATCACATCAAATACCTGGGAGTCAGCAGTTCATTTTGACAGTTTAAAATCTTAAACCAACCACCCCTGGGCCGTGGCATTTAGGAGGCACGTTCAGTGGACATTATAAGCTCCTTTCAGGTGGCCCACTGCTATAGATGACAGACATCAAGTATTTATTATAAATGGAATTCACTTGAATAAAATATGCCGTAGCCTCTTCAAGAGTAATTTCACATAGAAAATGTACTTTATAAAACAAAAACAGATGTTGCCCTTGGGGCCTGTCACACATTGCTATATTCTTATTCATTATATAACCAGTATTTCATATTGCTATCCTTAACCAATATTTTAGTGTGATAAACAGTTAACCTTTCACATGGAGTTTCTAGAAAAATCTTTAAAACATGAATTTATTTTGCAGAAAAAATGTGATTCATAAAAATTAAGTTCAAGTTGTGATCTGATTCTTTTTATTTTCATTTTTATAACGTTTATTAAATTTTTCTTTGACAACTTCATACATGCATATAATACATTATGATGACTCTCACTCCCATGGTCTTTTATCTCCCTCCCACTCCTGCCAACTCTCAAGTTTCCCTTCAATTCCTTTGTCTTATTTTATATCCTTTTACCCTACCCCATTTATATATTTGAATTTAACCAGATCCTTCCATAATCTTAGATTTGGAGCCATCCATTTTTGTCTAGTTGGCATATTACTGAGTACAAAACTAAAGAAAATAACCACTGCTCCTAAGGAATCTGCCAATAGTAATAGTTCAACAACAAAGGGTAAGTTGAAGGCTCTCCTTCAACCATTACTAAATGTTGACCAAATCAGTGTGTGTAGGCCAAGTACAGTTAGCCACAAACACCACGGGTGCATAACAAAGTATGAAAAAAAGGTATGAAAACCTACAACTTCGTGAATCATTTAAGAGTATACAAGTGCAAAATCAAGAGTTGAAAAGACGATATCAAGTATGACTGAACCATACCTCTCTTAAAAGTTACAAGCTAATAGACAAATTTAAAAATACATTGAAAACTTAAATACACATATTTACAAGGAGGACAAATAAATGATCAAAGGGTGTATGAAAAGATCCTTGATGCCACTGATATAAGAAGAGAAGATGAAAAACAGCGAGAACACTTCACAACAATAGTGCAAAAAAATGTGTGTTACAAAGTCGGAAGTTCCTATAATGTTACTAAGACGCAAAACAGTTCAGCTAATACGAAAAAAGGAAATTTCTTAAAATAAATAAATCAATAAATGTGAACATAGTATTAAATCATGTAATTCTGTTGAGTGATTATGTAGAAGAAACTGAATGCAACCCCAGGGATATGTCAGTGTTTCTTCTGCCAGAGCCAAGGGAAATGATTCCTGTAGATGGACAAAAACCTACTCCACAAGTTTCTAGGAAATTGTTGGCTTTTATCTAATCAGATAATTCTTCTACAATCCATTTTGAGCTCACTTCTATATGTATATACTTCCAGAGTCATAAGAGTACCCAAACTATTTCACTATGAAAACCAGATCCCTTAAGTTGAATCTCTATTATCATGCCTCCTTTACACACACACACACACACACACACACACACACACACACACACACACACACACACACACACCATAATTTGAAAAGAAAACTCTATCCTGTGGTACTCCCTTGTCCTGAACTCTCTTAGTTTTCTCCTAATTGAAAGAGAAAATCACAGAAAATGCTTGGGGCCTCTGAAAATCTTCACTCAGGAGGCCTGCTACTTTCCATCATTGAATTCTGCTCAGTTGTTTTGTTTTAAATTGAGTGTTGTGACTAATTAGCCAATTTTGCCCACCTTATTGCAATTCTTGTAATAAGAGGCCAAGGATTTGGAAACACCCATCCCAGACACTGCCCACCTGTAATAATCAGGAAGCCTCTGGGTATGCTTATCTTTTCCATGGTTTTAGCTGAGAGAAAAAGGAAAGAATATTTTTGGCAAGCATGAATAAAGGCACTTGCTTACCTTTCTTGTCAGCTAACAAAAAGAAAACATAAGCTATGGAAGAGTTGTAGCCGTTTCTACCAGTGCACACTCTTTCGTGTCTATCTGTTTCAGCACAAATCATTATCAAAGCCAGGAGGAAAAGTACCTGATGCATGCAACATCAGAAAGTCTTCCCCAGGAAAAGAGGAAATATTAGATTGAACTTTTCCCTGCATGCCAGTTGTCTGGCATTTAGTATTTTGAGGTAGCAAAGCTACTTAATGTGAGAACTTTACATTTTTTGTTTGCTTCTCTGTGTGTTTTCAGTTATCTTTCCACAGACAGCACCAAGGAAGAAACATACAGTCAGCCTAAGTATGTTTTATATAAAGATTTCTTAAAGTTCCTTCTTAAATAGTATGTGGAAAGATAATGTTCATCTGCAAGATTGGAAGAAAGTTCTCAGCAAGACTTTCACCATGTTGGTACTCTGATCTCATATTTCATACTCTCCATATTTGTCAGAAATGAAAACAAGTTAATACGATATATATATATATATATATATATATCCATTTTGTCTGTATAATATAATGTTACTTGTATGTATGTTTTCAGGGATAACCATTAGGTATTGGGTAACCAATTGCTGTGCTCTTCCCTGGGGAAGACTATATCTCTATCAGCATTTCTTAGTAGGCAAAAATTCTTTGCTGAGCCTTCATAGTCTTTCCCTCTCACATGTAACAGTTAAGAGAGAGAGAGAGAGAGAGAGAGAGAGAGAGAGGGGATGATGAATTTGAAAGAGACTAAGAGCCGGGCGGCGGTGGCGCACGCCTTTAATCCCAGCACTCGGGAGGCAGAGGCAGGCGGATCTCTGTGAGTTTGAGACCAGCCTGGTCTACAAGAGCTAGTTCCAGGACATGCTCCAAAGCTGCAGAGAAACCCTGTCTCGAAAAACCAAAAAAAAAAAAAAAAAAAAAAAAAGAGAGAGAGACCAAGGAGGGATATGCGGGAGAGTTTGGAAGGAAGGGAAAATGATATAATTATATTATAATCTCAAAAATAGAAATAATTTTAACAGGAAAAGAGAAATATCTGTCTCACCGAGCCATTCTGCCCGTGAAGTGACAACGCATCAAAGCTTGAAGTGACGTGGAAGAGATAAGGGAACTACCCTGAAAATGGACATTTTTGTGCTTGAAGTGACGTGGAAGAGATAAGGGAACTACCCTGAAAATGGACATTTTTGTCTCCTTACATAACTATCACCATCATTTAAAAATGGATATATCAGAATTAATCAAGTTTGTACTTCTAAAATGTTAAATGCCCAAAACTTCTAACTTTTCATTAGATATAAAATATTAAGGTTGTAAGATGGTTCAGCAGTAGAGTCCCTGGCCATTTAGCTTGACCACCTGGGTTAGAACCAACTCCTAAAAATTATGTTTGATCCTCCTTCACACCTGCACTCACAAACACACATAAACAAACACACATGCGCAAACCACAACCAAAACCAACAACAAAATAATGGGAATTGTCTTAGCATGGGCTTTATTGCTGAGAAGAGACACCATAACCATTAAAACTCTAGTGAGTAAAATGTTTAATTGGGGTGGCTTTGTTAACCGTTTCGGAGGTTCAGTCCTTTATCACCGTGACAGGGAGCATGGTGGCATGCAGGCAGATGTGGTATGGGAGCATGGTGGCATGCAGGCAGATGTGGTATGGGAGCTGAGAGTGCTACATCTCGCAGGCAACAAGAAGTCAACTGAAAGTTACACTGAGGGAAGCTTGAACAAAAGAGACCCCAAAGCCCACCCCAGGGTGACGTACTTTCTCCAACAAAGACACATGTCCTAAGAGTGTCACTCGTTTGGGTGCCATTTTTTTTATAAACCACCTGAGAAATTAGAAATCATTGGTTATTAATATCTCTCGATGTCAATGGATTCGATTCACCAATAAAAAAAATATAGGCTAACAAAATGGATACGAAAACATAACTCATTTTTCTGTTGCATACAAGCAATGCACCTCAACACCAAAGATATATATTACTTCAGCATAAAAGACTGGAAAAAAGATTTTCCAAGCAAATACATCTAAAAAGCAAGCTCATATAGATATTCTTAAACCTATAAATAGACTTCCAACCAAAATAATCAAAAGAAATGGTAAAGGGCATTTCATACATATTAAAAGAAAAATTCACTAAGAGGATATTATAATTCTTGACATCTATGCCCCAAACACAAGGTTATCTACATTTGAAAAGAAACATTACTAAAGCTTAACTTATACATTGAAGCTCACACATTAACTTTAAAAGATTTCGATACTCCATTCTCACCAATGGACAAGTCATCCAGGCAAAATTAAACAGAGAAATAATAGGAACCAAATTATGAACAAAATAGGCCTAACAGATATCTACAGAACCTTTCACCCAAACACAAAAGAATATTCGTCTTGGCACCTCATAAAACATTCTCCGAAACTGACCATATACTCAGTAACAAAGCAAGCCTCAAGAGACAAAAGAAAATTGGAATAACCCTATATCCCTTATCAGCCCACCAAGGATTAGAGCTGCATTACAACAATAGAAACAATTGAAAGCCTACAAACTCATGGAAACTGAAAATTGCTCTGTTGAATGACTACTGGGTCAAGGAAAAAATAAAAAAAAAATGAAAGACTTCCTAGAATTCAATGAAAATGAGTGGAGAACATAACCAAATTTATGGGATACATTGAAGCAGCATTAAAAGGAACAATTCATATCACTAATTGCCTTTATAAAGAATTTGAAAAAAAATTCTTGACTAGTGACTTAACAGCACACCTGAAGGCTCTAAAACAAAAAGAAGAAAACACACCTAAGGGGGTAGATGGCCATAAATAATCAATCTGAGGGGTAAATCATTAAAACAGAACAGAACAACATGGATAATCAATGAAACAAAGAGTCAGTTATTTGAGGAAATCAACAAGATAGATAAAACCTTATATAAACTAACTAAAAGGCAAAGAAGGAATATCTAAATTAAAAGATCAGAAACATAAAGGAGCATATAACATCAGAGATGGAGGAAATCTAAGAATCAATAGTTTATACTTTAAAAATTGTACTTTAAAAATGAAAATCTGAAAGGAATAAAAGAAAGGAACAAATTTTTGATAGATACCACATGCCAAAATTAAACCAAGAATAAATAAACAATTTAAACAACCTATTACCCCTAAGGAAATAGAAAAGTCATTAAAAGTCTCCCTTCCAAGAAAAGCCCAGGGCCAGGTAGTGTCAGTGCAAAATTTCACCAGATTGTCAAAGAGGAAATAATACAGTACTTTTCAAATTATTCCACAAAATAGAAACAGAAGGAAAATTGCCAAATACATTTTATGAGGCCACAGTCACCCTGATATTCAAATCAAAGACTCAACAAAGAAAGAAAATTACAGACCAATTTATCTTATGAACAATGATGAATATCGCCATGAAAAGAAAGTATAATAGATATCACAGGTAGATGGGAGGTAGAGTAGGGCGTGGAAACAGAAGGCTAGGGGAGGATCAAAGGACAGAGTACTGGGAAAAACAACTAGAATCAGGGGCATGAGCTAGAGACCTAGTGTAATCTAAACTTTAGGAATATATGAGGGTTGACCTAAGACTCATAGTAATGAGAAATATAGAGCCTGAACTAACCATCTACAATAACTAGACAAGACTTCGAGTGCAAGGACTGGGACCCCAACCCAGTCACTTAAACTTTAACTTACAATCTGTCCTGCCTACAAGATATACTGAGATAAAGGTGATACAGAAAATATGTGAGTGTCAAAACAATGACTAATTCAGTTGAGACAAATATCATGAGAAGAGGTACACCCCTGTCACTGCCTGGATTGTCAGGTCCCAGAGTCTGGACTATTCAGACACCAAGGATATAATCAAACATGACTGGATGAAAGAAAAAAAAAGTCAATAAAATAGTTACTAATGATATTCTGCTATACCTATAGTTCATAGTCTAGTCCAATTGTCTTCAGAGAAACCTCACCAAGCAACTGATTGAAACAGATTCAGTGACACACAACCAAACAATAGCTGGACCTTGGGAAACCTGAAGATTCCTTCTAAACTAATGTGGCTTGATGGACGAAGACCCCTGTGAAAAGTTGCCATAAACACCCCCCAAAATTACTTCACCCAACAAAAGCCAAGAAGCAGTTTGGAAAGAACTATGTCCAAATTCCTAAATCTTTTTTATAAATGTAAGTTTTAATTTAAAGGAGGATATTCTATAGATATTTGAATTGGTATAGATTTGGTTTATTGATACAAATTTAAGATAATTGCTCTTGATTAAAATATTGTGTTTGCATAGCTCATTTAAAAATTTAATGCTTAATTAAGAAATATAGGTTAATAGAGAGTCATCTATAATAGTAAAGTTTGCAGTCATGTTTGTTAGGTTTTTCTAGATGTACAGAGATGTATTTCAGATGGATAGGCATTCTCCAAACCTCTCAAAGACTAACAGAATATGGCATTTAAAATGTTTTAAGAACTTAGGACTTTTCATGAAAGTGAGTCACAGCTTCTCCTGGCAGCACCAATCTACTTCAAGAGGATGATGGGCATCAAAGTGGCTTCTCTTGGTATTTGTTAGCCATTTGGGAAGAAACTGTTCTTGCCTGAACTGCTTAACTGAACTTGCAGGACCCACAGAAAAATGACTGCTGAAGTTACCTAAAAATAGGTGAGACAGTCCTTTGAGGTTTATGTTTCATAAAAGAATCTGCCAGATATTCTGTAGGACACAGAAGAAAGTGACTGACAAACTATTGATATAGGTAGAACTGTCTTTGAATTTTCCTGCTTCATGGAAAAGTCTGCTGGATATTATGTGCCAGTAGGCTGAAGAGGTGTGCCTGCAACATTACAGAACTATGAGTGACTGTCCAGGCAGTGAGATGTCTCTGTCAATTCTAGAAGTTTGGAAGTTGCTTACAATGCACTTGTTTACATAGGTATTATATCCTTCTGGAGTCTTTGGTGGAGTTAAAGAATAGGTAGTTATAGTTTTCCTTAGTTATGATAAAAGATAAAATAGATATAAATATTATAACTGTAATTCTTACTTCATGTCTGTTTTGCTATATATAATTTTTTTATAATATCGTTAGAACCTCCCTTCTTATTTAGACAGAAAGGGTGAAGTGGTGTGAAAAGTCCTTCTATATATGTGTTGCTTTTATTGGTTAATAAAAAAAGCTGTTTTGGCCAATAGATTGGCATAAAAAGCTAGGCAGGAAAACTGAACTGAATGCTGGGAAAAAGAAGGCAGAGTCAATGAGAAGCCATGTAGCTTCCTGCAGAAGATAGACGCCTCCACTGAACCTCACTGGAACCTTGCCAGTAAGCCAGAGCCATGAGGCAACACATAGATTAATAGAAATGGGTTAATTTAAGATATAAGAGTGAGGCAGAAATACACTTAAGCTATTAGCCAAACAGTACTGCAATTAATACAGATTTCTGTGTGGTTATTTAAGGAGTCTGTGCAGCTGGGACACGAATATGCAGCCCCAACACACAGCCCCACAAATACTCCCATTTCCAGCTGTCTCTCCCTGCATTCTCTCTCTCCATTCCTCTCCCCAACACCTGAAGCCTGTTTCTGTCCCCACCCACCCCCAGACCACCCTCAGAATCTATTCTAGGATCACAAGTTGTATTTTATTATAGAATAATTAACAGATCCATTTAATGGTTTGGATATTGTTAGAAAATAAGCATTGTCAAATAACTTTTAGTGTTTTGAAAATGTTAGCCTGCTGCTTGACTATGTCCGGCTTTTTCTCTTTTGCTAAGATGAAACACCTTAAGCAAAAGAAGTTGGATTGTTGTTTCACATGCTGGTGAGAAGAGTCACACTTCTAGTATGCAGTAAGACATAATGGTCACTTCCTTGGTCCCCCTTTGAAGATAAGCAATTAGAAATGGATACAAAAGCAACCTTTTCAGTCTTATCCCTCTTGCCGAATATTAAGGAAGTTATTGTTACTAACTGGGAGAGGGCTTGGAATATGATTCAATGTGAAAATGAGCTTTACTTTTGTCTATAGAATTCTGAAAGTTGAAGCATAATTTGTAGCATACAGTAAAAATAATCAGTCAACAACAACAACAACAAAATTTACCAATGAACACCAAGTAAAAACAGATCACAGATAATTCAGATTCCAAAAATATCAGACATACACTCTGGTAATTAATATACCAAATAAAATCTGCTTAATATACCAAATAAAATAGCCAATGGAAGTATTAAATGTACCATGGGCTAGTTAGTCATAGAGAACCATGAGATAGCAGTTTAAGATTATATAATATAAGAATAGTTAGGGCTACAGTAAATGGTTAACATGAAATTTGACGCAATAGTTCAGAGGTTGAGTAAAACAGAAGATATCAGTGAAAAATTGGGAGCCTAAAACCATAAAAACACGCATAGCTACAAAACAGAAAAATTAGACAGAAGACAAAAACCTGGACAAAATCTACACCTGAAACAAGTGGAGCTCTTCTCTGAGTCTTTCTGAGGGAGAAGGGAATCTCAACAGAAGTTCCAGCAGCCAAGAGGCAGTATGCATAGTGATGCTTCTAAAGGTTAGGGAGTTTCTGAGCAAGGAAATCACAGCTTGAGCTAATGAGTAAATCTTTCAGGTGACAATGTGGACTGTGTGAAATCCAGAGTGATTAAACTGCCAGGAGGTAGGTATGTTATGGCATGCCAAACTAACATAAAACATTGCTTCTCTAATATAAATATTAGCATCAATTCCAAAAGCTAAATCCCTGACATTTCCTACCTTCCCCCACTCCATCCCAGCATAAGAGGGTTTCCTTACCTTAGGGAAATTATATCCTTCTTTTCCCAGGAGTGCTGAGGGGTAGCTAGAAGAATGTTTATGCTCTCCTAGATTTCAAATTTCTGTTTCTCCTGTTTGATTAAAAAAAAAAATCCATTTTGTATCCCAAGTGAGCCTACCTATATGAACCACTGGCATTGCTGCTAAAAGGGTCAAGGGCAGTCACTTGATTATAGACACAGCTATCTTCATAAATAACAATAACCTACCATGCCTGCAGAAAACTCACCGTTAATATTTAGAATAATGTGAATAAAAACAAAAATTAAAAGCCTCCCTAAATCTGTGTCTAAAAATCTGTTTGTTCAATAATATTATTTTTCAATAAACATGTGGACATGTTCTCAACATGCCTATTCATGGGCAAGCACAGTTAAAACTACAAAAAAAGATTATTGTTCAACCACCAAGAGGGTTAAAATACAAAAGACTGATGAGAAGTTAAATACTGAGTTTACAGAATAATTTAAATACTGAGAAGCTGATGGTCAATTTGTAACTTAGAATTAACACTGCAAAAAACTCTTTTCTGTTACTTGAAAAGATGGATATAGGTCCTGGGCATAATATTCCAAATATTTCTAACATAAAATCAAATTACAAAAAAATATGATCATTATAAAATTACTTTAATACCCCCAACAGCCTGTTTACAACAATTAAATCTGCAAAATCTACATATATGGAAAAATATAGCAAAAGGCATGCACTGAAATGCATGATAACAGTGATAATTGACACATTATTTATAATGATTCCCAATGAAAACAACACAAATGGAAATCCCTAAGAAATGCATTGAAAATGTATCCTTAATTATGGATATCATATTTATTAGTAAATGAATTAGTGAACAAACTGACTTCATTTTAAATTAAGATTAGAATATTAAAATTTGCCAGAGAACAAATTCAGAATAAACCAGCAAGAATGATAGACTATACATTCGAAAAACTTGGAAGTTTACACATAACACTAAAAAATCGGGGCAAATGGAGAACAAATGAACCAGGACAATACTATGAGAATAACTATTACAAGGAATCCATCACCAGGCAGTGGTTCACCCTTTAATCCTAACACTTGGGAGGCAGAGGCAGGTACATAGGAATGACATGTTTTAAATTTAAAAGTCACTTGCAACAGACAGACTGAAATGCAAAGTGAATGTCCTCTGTGCTGTAAAAATAAATACACTTAAAAATTGAATTTATATATAAAGATAAAGGGTGATATAGGTATATTTAAGTACACATATGAAGGTATATTTAGCTTCAACATTTCAAAAGAATTTTTTTAATTGAAAGATAATACTTTCTCTGTTGCCAAAATAACATTTTAACCCGGGAAAGATAAACCTGCTAAAAAAAAGGACCCCTGTTTCCATGGTCTCTTAATGTCTGCATAACACTTGACCACAACCTTCTGGCTTTCATTGTCTCCAATGAGAGGTCAGGTGTAATTCTGATAGGTCTGTCTTTAAATGTTACTTGGCCTTTTTCCTTTGCAGCTCTTAATATCCTTTCTTTATTCTGTATTTTTAGTGTTTGATTATTATGTGATGAGGGGACTTTTTTTCTAGTCTATTTGGTGTTCTGTAAGCTTCTTATATCTTCATACACATATCTTTCTTTAGGTTGGCAAAGTTTTCTTCTATCATTTTGTTTAATATATTTTTGTGCTTTTGAGCTGAACTTCTCTTTCTTCTATACCTATTATTCTTAGGTTTGGTCTTTTCATGGTGTTCCATATTTCCTGAATATTTTGTGTTAAGCTTTTGTTAGACTTTATATTTTCTTTGACTGATGAGTCTATTTCTTTTATTGTACCTTCAATGCTCGAGTTTCTCCCTTTCATCTCTTGTATTCTGCTGTTTAGGTTTGCATTTGTGGTTCCTGATAGTTTTCTCATGAGTTCTTTTTATACAATTCCCTTGGCTTGTGTTTTCTTTATTGTCTCTATTTCAGTTTTCAAGTCTTGAATAGTTTCTTTCATATGTTTGATTGTTTTTTTCTGGGTTTTCTTTTATTTGTCATATCCAGAACCTGGAAACAACCTAAATGCCCCTCTACTGAAGAATGGATGAGGAAAATGTGGTACATTTTTACAATGAAGTACTAAACAGCAGAAAAAAATAATGACATCTTTAAATTTTCAGGCTAATGGGTGGAGCTAGAAAAAATCATTTTGAGTGAGGTAACCCAGACCCAAAACGACAATTATCATATGTACTCACTCATAAGTGTTTTTTAAACATAAAACAATGAAAACTAGCCTACAAAACACAATCCCAGTGAATCTAGACAACAATGGGGGCTCTAAGAGAGATACACACAGATCTAATCTACATGGGAAGTAGAAAAAGACAAGATCTCCTGAATAAATTGGGAGCATGGGGACCTTTGGAGAGGGTTGAAGAGCAGGGGAGAGGCAGAGAGGAGAGCAGTGAAAAATATAGAGCTCAATAAAAATCAATAAAAACCCACAAAAGTATGAAAAACTAATGAAATTTATGCAATTTCTTTAACTATAACCTGCTTCTAAATTGGTAAATAGTCTACCTTAATATGAATTAAAAATAAAAAAGTAATAAGCAAAGTGTGATTAAGTCCACTCAAGGATGATACTACCATATGTTTTGGGTTTCAAACATCTTATACAGTATGATAGCAAGAAAAGATGATGGATTTTTATATTGTTCTCCAATCAAGAAATCCAGTGAAGAGAGAGAAAGAAAGAAGACTAGAAACCTTCTGTGGTACTAAAACAATAAGACCTAACACAGCGCGGTCCTTACTCTAGAAATTAAATGTAAAGAGTTGAATTATCTTCCTGAAAGCTGTTTCTAAGTAGCGACTCTGACACATATAGGTCCGTATTCTAATATGCATCACCTGAAACTCAGGACTTTGTAAACTTGTTGAAATGAGGCTATTGTCAATGAGGAAGTGCTTGGACCCATTGGGACAAATGTCTTCTCAAGAAGAAACAGCATAACCATATCGGTGGTTATACAAAGTGATTCCAAGGAAGTAAAAGTGATACAGTCAACCAACCTGATAGACTAGTGTATTCTCCAAGAGTAAGCGTGAGCAAAAGAATGTATCCATTAATGAAAGGGCATGGACTTCTTGATACCTTAATTGGGGCATTTATAAACCTCTAGAACAGGGAGAGAATGAACTTCTGTTACTCAGGAACCTGAGTTTGTGTCATTTTTGTTAGGGCAACCATAGAAAACTTATATACTAAACAAGGCAGGATATTATGAAGGAAGGTTTTGTATAAGAAATATATCACATGAGGTAAGGTTTAGAAAGCACATTTTAATACCATTTGCTTAAATCATTAAAAGAAACGAAGGGGGAAAATGTATACACAATAAGTCTTCATTACAAATAAGGCTCTTTTCATGTATTTCAGATATATAAAATCATAAAGATAAGCATAATCTAGAGAAGAGATATTTAACTGATTTAAAAGTAATTATGCAACTGCCATTTGGCAACATTGCTTATAGTTTTTTTCCTATAGTATTTTCAAAATTAGTTTTCATTAATTTCATATGTGTTTATCTAATAGATTTTGATCATACACCCTATTACCCTATTGTACTGAACTTAAACACACAACCTATGTGCATGGCAAAATATATATCATTATTTCAGTATTTCATTCTAGTCACTTTCTTTTTATTTTTTATTTATTTATTTATTTATTTATTTATTTATTTATTTATTTATTTATTTATTTTGGTTTTTTTCGAGACAGGGTTTCTCTGCAGCTTTAGGGCCTGTCCTGGAACTAGCTCTTGTAGACCAGGCTGTCCAGTCACTTTCAAAGTGAAGAAATAAACATGGTACAGCTACATCATAGTATTCTGAGAGTTAATACTTTCCAGTTATTAGAAAGCATAAATCCTGCAGAGAGGCTAGCCAATTTGCCTACTGCCAAGATTGTGGGCCACAATATGGATCAACTGAGGAGCTAACAGATTGTGGAGAATATTTCTTGGCAACAATAATTTTGTTTGCCTTCTAATACTCCACATCATATCATAGACAAGGTCCGATTCCACTGCATTGAATTCCAGATTTATGAACATAAAATGTGTAAAATATAATCACGAGAATTCCATAGATTAAATACAATTTTGTGTATTATTCTGTTTATCTGGTTAAAACTAAGTTTCAGTAAATATTAACAATTTAAATAAATTTTCATGCTTTTAAAGGCTCCTGTTTTTCTACTTGAACATGGCATTAAACACTCATTAAAATGACATATTACTCATATACTCATCAGCGTAGTTAATTACACCCCATCTACAAATAGGTTGCTAGTAGGTGTGATGCCTGATCAGGCACCAAATGTCAGCTACAGAGAAGTAAATGAAGTAATAGTTTTTTTCTTCCTTCGTGATATATATTTGGTTTAGAAAATACTGGAATTTCTTACAAAGCTATAAAATATAACATAGTCTTCATGGAATCATTTCAAATTTCAAATAAAGCACAGTTGAAAATCTAGAAAATAATCTAGCAATTTTACATATTTTGTGAATTTTAATCATTTCATATATCTTTACATTTGAAGTTAGAGTCATATTTGTATTAAAATTATATATATTCTTCATATTTTATCACTTTAAAAATGGCTAGTATTAATAATAATCTATATGTCAGATATAACTGTAAACATAAAAAGATATATAGCTATCCATATATTTATGTGTGCATTTATTCAAATAGAGAACCTTAAAAATTTATCCTATAATATATTTCTTAGGTCAAGAATAAGACCTGTTAAGGAGGGTTGTCATTATGTATTATGCATATATATAATATTCATAATATGAATATATAAATATAAAAATCTTAATTTTACCAAATTTTTTATGTTGTATATTTTGTAGAAGCAGATGTTCTCGTCTCTTTTGTAGATAACCTGATATGAATGAAATGTGCAAGATGGTATCATTTATGTTCCTAATTACTTCTTATGGATCACTCAGACACAAATTCCTAATTAAAGAACTGTTGAGCATTCCATAGGCCTTGACAATATACTAGGTACTTAAAAACTGAAAACTATAAAGAATGTGTTTAATTATTGCTGAATTGAAATTCTAAGTGGTCCAGGAGGCAGAAAGGAGCGATTGTTCATTAGTGGTATCCATGTTAGGTGATCATTCTGAAAGTCCATGTGTTTAGTTTGAGTATATTCACATGAATATGTACATTAGGTGATGGCCTACTAACTTTGTAACATTACAAATGTCTGTTCTTCAATAAAGATCTAAGACACTATTTTAAATTGCCTGCCATGGTATATATAGCAGAAGACATAAATTATTCTGACCAACCCATTATATCAGTAGAATGATGATCAAGTGATTGATCCCTATGACTTTTTATACAGGGACAAAGTGATCTCATAGTCAGTTCATCCCTATATAACAAGTAGGTGACCTGAAATTTAAATTGAGAAATTACTGGAAAGAATTATAATAAAATTAATGCTAATTAAAAGGAGAAGTTCTAATATCCCCAGTAAAGAATAGGTTTATAAAGATGACACCAGAATATGCACATTGGGTTATCCAATGCAGTGCAGCACAAAGACACCCAAATACATGGTCACATTACTAAAGGAACTATTACTTGATAATGAAAGTGGGACTCAGCTGATGGCATTACCAGTGTCCCCAGTTCTAACTCTTATTGTGTTCATAACTCTAACGATTGTAGTGCATGCCAAACATAAATATTTCATGCTAATTTTAGAGAACTTATGATAACATAAAATATTAAAATAAAAAATTTTGAAATTTTAGTAGTTCCAAATAAATACTAAAATTAGTAATGCATATAGAATGAATCTTCATCATAGTGGAAAATACATCTGACTTAGTGATAATAGTGACTTTAATACATAGGTAAATAAATGATCATACCTGTGCTCGACTCAGTCCTGTTTGTACGTATTATAAGGAGGGAAATCTGTGTGAAACAGAGTATTTCTACAAAGGCATATATTGCAAAACTGGGGAATAATCTGGTGAGAGTATATTCCTGCATTCCCAGGACTCGGGAGGCTGGGGATCTCTCCCTTAAATTCTCACTGCTTTCATCAGCGTCAGGCTGTCATTACTTGTAAACATCTTATTTGATAGAGCAGCAGTATTATGGGAATGGTTTCTCCCCTCTTTATTGCTTCCCTTTTATCTTAGAAGACAATAATGGTTTCCTTTCAGTTTGCCGTCCTCTAGAAGAAATTGGTACATCATTCAAAGTACTTTATCTCTCGAGTATCTAAAGGGAGAAAAGTAATTAAGGATGCATTTTAAAGGAAGGAAACATATGACACAGGAGGAAATGTCATGCAAAATTCTCACTTGTACCACTAATTAGTAGCTTTTCCTGAAGGTAAGACTGCATAACTACTTTTGGACTGTTTTATAAATGCAGACTTATTTCCAGAGGCACTGAACATTTATTTACTCATCCAAAAAAGCAATCCAAAGTCTGAGTAATTTTGTGTACTAGACGATGGAGCGCATGGCACCCAGAAATCAAACTTCTTGACCATGTTCTTTGCTGAAGCCCAAGAACAAATCTCAGCCCAGAGGTATCTGATAAAAACTTAAAATAAAAGAAGTGGGCACTGTGTGCCAGCACCTGATAATCACTCATATATTTTTCAGAGTTATGAGTAAAAAGTTGAAACCCACTGCTTTACAACCTAACAGGATGTGATTGTCAACAAAGACAATTATTTCTAATATTGTTGAACAAGAATAGTTGTCTTTCTTGGTGGCAGTATTAAAAATACAGTAACTTAGGTGCAAAATCCTGAGTTATTTAGCATAAGAAAATACATTGAAAGTACAAGATTATGAATGGGTGACTTCTTTTTAAAATAATTTCCATGACGTCTGTACAAACTGTACAAACTGCAACCTCTGTTCCTGCCCCCTTTTTAAAGGCATGGTTTGGTTTGGTTTTTGTTTGTTTGTTTGTTTTGATTTTTTATTTTGTTTAGTTCTGAGCAGGTATTTCACATGCAGTTCTGGCTGTATTGGAACTCACTACGTAGACATCTGGCCTCTGATTCATAGAGATCTGCCTCCCTCTCCCTCCAGGGCTAATATTAAAGGTGTGTTCCACTACTGGAAGGGTTTCCCTCTCTGTCTTTTGTATTCAAGTACCAATGAGGCACAAAAGGATAAAAACAAGGAATTGTAATAAATAAATAAATTAGTGCCTAAGTGCCCCATATAGTGTAATTAAGGAGAAACTGACTGTTACACACAGTCGCACACACACACACACACACACAGAGAGAGAGAGAGAGAGAGAGAGAGAGAGAGAGAGAGAGAGAGAGAGAGAGAGAGAGAGAGAGAGAGAGAGAGAAGCACAGAGATGATACTCTAGGGAAGGATCAGTGATCAATACTGTTTCTTTGTATAAGACAAAAATTTTGAGATGTATAGACCTTGTTTTGGTACCTTTCTCAAGTCAGATATTATATCAAAATATTAATACTCTTAAGGGAGAATTTTGAAAGAAACTAGAAATCACATTAAATTTTGATGTTATTTCCTATAAAGTAGATTATAAATAGCAGAGCATGGTGACTCATGCTCAGGAGGTGAGAGAGTATATTGACTAGGGAAAGTTGGCTGAAAGGAGATAGTATCTAAGAAGCAATGGACAGCTCTTCATCCATGCTGGGGGTGAGACTATTTGGTGGCAAAACTGATATGAGGTCACCATAATTCCTCACACGTGCTCTGAAAGCAATTCCAATACAGTCAATGTTGGGGCAAGTTAGATGTCGGTGAATGTGTACTTTGGCCTATTTTTGAGATAATAAACTTGAAAATATGAAGTTTCTTTTTAATTGTTTAAGACAAGGACTTTGTGGTAATGTATAGGAGGAAAATTATTAATAATTGCTAATAACAGAAATAAAAACATTGAATGTTATTTACTAAGTTAAGATAAAAAATCTTACATGCTCATATTATTAAAGGTAATGATCCAATAACATTTGGTAATTGTATAATACAGAATTGTGTTCTGGAAAGCATGGAGTCTAGAAAAGGAAGTGCACCTTACAGGGCCCTTTTCATATCAGCAGTATTGATTTTCATTTTAACATAAGCTTTTCAAGAGCTCTACTTCAACGTCATAAATCAGAGAAAGGTATACAAATCATCTATATTCTTACTAAGTGAAAAGAAGATGTGATATGATTTAAAAGATTGGGGTAGAGATGTGTAAGCAGGATTCTTACTATTAATCATCCAAAGCAAACTTTATTATTTGTAAGCTATTGGTCTTTAAGAAGCTGAGCTGTTTTTTTTTTTTTTTTTCTCTCTGGCTCAGCAACATGGATTAGATTTACATGGTGTCATAAATATTGACAGCATTATGTTGGGCATGCATTCTGATTTCTCTTTCTTCCTAAGACTCCTGTAAAATAAGGATTATACAAACATACTTAGGTTGGATGCACCCGGGGGTTGAAGTGATGGAACCAGTGACTCTATGACTATTAAGCTGTTTTCACGCTGCTAAATATTTTGCATAGCAGTGGGGAACGGAGGTACAAAGGACAGTCTCAGCATCCTTTGCTGCAAGCCTATTTTCCCAATGATTTGTACAGACATTAAGGTTAACAGGTATTGGAGTTTTCTTGTGTTCTATAAGAGAAAAGGCAGTGCATAAAATATAAATTCATTTTTTAGAATTCCAAATAAAGTCTGAAGCAGATGATAGGAGACATTGACAATATACCCTTCCCAACGAATGGTTTCCAAATAAACTCAGGCAGTAAATATGAAAATTAGCAAACCTCATCAAGAACCTTATTCAAAACCTGTTACATTTCCTAGAAAAATGAAGAACATTCTTTAAGTGGATGTATAATGTATAAATGAGAATTTATTATGAAGGTTCCAGCCTACATTTCTCTATCAGATTATGACGATACACACACACACACACACACACACACTTTTAACTTTTGAACTAGGAAGTCAATAAACCAAAGTGATGTAGGCTCAAAAGAGTTTGATTCATGTGTAACTATAAAAGTATAGGGCCTTCAGATCTCTTTCCTCTCTCAGAAATCTTAATTCACAAGGCTGGTTGGAGAAATCAAGAAAGGAATGCTATAGATGGCATCTCTCTGCTCATGTGCCAAGGCCAGACAAGGATTCAGAGGATCTTTTCATTTCATTTCTTTCCTTTCCTTTTCTTTTTCTGGACTGAAGAAAGAAGTGATCCTAGAAATAAGAAGCTAAGTGGCAAGGTCAAAGGGCATTGGAAGTCAGGAGGCAGAAGAAAAGTGTTTGTCCTATGATAGAAATAGGCAGACAGGGTCATAACCAAGGGGGACTTCTACACTCTAAAGTGACCTCCATAAATGGAATAATCTCTTCATTTAAAAAATACAAATGTACCACATATGGGAATTTCAGGACTCTTCCTTAACTACAGTAAGACTATTCATCTGTGTCTAAGCAGTTAATCAAAAGAGAACTATACCGAAGATTAAAGAATGTATGAATTGTGACTGAGGTTACATCAAAATGTCTTCTCGGGTATGATTTGATTCAGCCTTCTAATCAAAGAATGCAAAACTGACAGCTAAACATGACCAGAGGGTTTTTGTTTAATGGGCATAGAGGTAAATGTAATTGTCATCAAACTTCTTGGAAAAGTAATCAAAGACCTGAGACAATTAATAAAAAAAACAGAAGAAACTATTTTTGAGCTAATACTAGTAATGCTACCTACATTCCAGTTATTTCTTGTTATAAAATTCAAAAGCTATACAATTCTGTCCCAATCCCATGCCACCTAGTCCAATGCTATTATCTGCCAAGATAAAAAGATAATGAATACTATATGTTTGTTGTCTGTGACTATGAAACTGATAAGAGGCAGAAAAAAGCATATCAAAGGGTTATTAATATTCTGTCACCGATTGAAAATAAAGATAAAATGACTATGAGTCTAGTGTTCCAGTAACCCAGTGTGAGTATCTGTACGTCCTGATTTGCTGGATATAGTTGTAAGTTAAGGCAGCTTTCTCAATATTCCTAATGGCCTTTTTTACTCATGGTAGTATCATGCTGTGAATTAAAGTGCCTAAAGAACACATTTCCTGATGTTTAGAGCATCATAAATGGAAATAAATTATTCCAATATTAGAGAAATGTGGGCATCAAAGACAATTAATTTTATAATTTTGCTTTCACTTTTTCAGTTGGGACACTCTTTGGTTTTACAGAATTAATACAGTTGGTATTTTGGAAGGCAAATATATTTGTTTCTCCAGAGGATATCTTTCCCAAATAATTGGTCTGTCTTTTGAGAACAAAAATCACTCTCTAAATTTCATCATTACATTTCTCAAGATATTGTAAGATTTTCTAGCAAATATTGATCAAATTAGTGAATATACATTACAGCAAATTTTGAAACTTAGGAGTAAATCTGTAAAAAAAAATTCAGTTCCAGAATTGTCATTACAGATAAGTCTTTGACTTTAAACTTATGCTACATCATTGTATTGTTTCTCTGTTGCTGTGATGAAATACCAGGACCAAAAAGCAAGTTGGAGAAGAAAGGATTTGTTTGGGTGTAAAGGTGTGAAAAAAGAGGAAGTCCTCAGTGGTGGAGAAGGAATAACAAGAGCATGGGACCAACCTGCTGTCGGGAAGCTGAGGGATCACTTTTTGCATATGCATATGAATTAGAGAGAAGAGTAAGTGGAGGCTAGACTATAGAACCTCAAAACCTGCCTCCAGTGTGACATTTCCTATGGTGTCACTCCACCACTGAAAGGCTCCAGATGCTTTCAAAACAGCGTGGCTGCCTGCAAAACCAGTATTCAAACAAATGAGTTTAGAGAGCAAATTTTGTATGCAAATCACAGCAATCATAGCTAAGTGTAAATGTCATACCATGTCTTATTTTCCTTAGCATTGTCTTCAGATAGTCACTAACAGACACATACTTGTTTTACTTGAGGTTTTGGTTTTTTGTTTGCTTGTTTAATGTTGTTTTGTTCTTCCAGTACTATGAATTACACCTTAGATCTTAGAAACGTAGCATAAATACTAACTGAGAACCATCTCAGACTTTGGCACATCTTTATTTTAATAAAGTTGACTTAATTTGAAAGAAATATCTCCTACCGTATTAAAACAAAGCATATTTAATAATTGAATTAAAAAAGTGAAGTCAGTGGTTAGGTATTTCAATGTCAATTGTCAATGTCATTTTAAAAATGGACAGTACATACATATATACATACATACATACATACATACATATATGTATATAAATTTAACTGGAATGTGGGCTTAAAGAAATAAAATGGTGTTTCTGTCGAATTGCATTATAAATATTTTTGTTTATACCTTAGCATTGTGTTCCTCTCAAATTTGGTCACAAATGCTTCTCTAGCACTGAGTTCTTCAACTGTGGATGAAACTGTGCATGATTCATTTATGCCAACTTCTCACCATCCCAAGACTCGTGTTCCTATTGTTCACCAATGAAGAGGGAATGGAAAAAGTGTAAAAGCCAAGAAATAGAAAGGACCACAGTGAAATGCAGAGTTGTGGATCTGTCATGGCTGTCGCGTACAACAAGTAACAGCAGCGTGGTTATCTGTAAGTCCTTCACAAGAACAAGTCAGATGAAATTCCAGCATGATTCGAGAGTGGCCTTCAAGTTTCTACCCTATAAAAAAGCTGCTAAGGGAGGGAAGGTCACTGTCCTTTGGGAATGTGACTTCGAGTATGTTGCTTTTGTCCCAGTGAATGGCCATACCCTTGCATGCATATGGGCAGTACTAATTGGACTCTATCTATCTATCTATCTATCTATCTATCTATCTATCTGTCTGTCTGTCTGTCTGTCTGTCTGTCTGTCTGTCTGTCTGTCTGTCTGTCTGTGGTCAGAGTTTTTCTATCTATCATCTCTATCTATCTATCTATCTATCTATCTATCTATCTCAATCTATCTACCTATCATCTATCTATCTACCCATCTATCATTTATCTATCTATCTACCTATCTATACATCTACCTTTCTATCTATCCATCTATCTATCTTTCTGTGTATTCATTCATTTTTTGGCCTTTCAACTCAGGGCTTCTCTGTGTAGTCCTGGCTGTCCTGGAACTTGATCTCTTAACCAGGCTGACATCAAACTAACAGAGATCTGCCTGGTTCTGCCTCCCAAGTACATGAATAAAAGGCATGCACCACCACACCTGGGACTCAAAGGTTTTTAATAACAACAACAACCATATATATATATATATATATATATATATATATATATATATATATATATATTCTGGGAGAGTGATGAGGTGTGAGGCACTAGTGGGAGATAGAGGGAGGTAGATGTAAATGGGTATAATCAATATACATCACACAAATACATGGCGCACTCAAAGAATAAAATATACTAAAACAGAAACAGCACAGACAGAACATTCCAGGAGAGGCATGCATCACCATGTCGGTGTCTCTTATGACTAGTACTGTTTAAAAGGAGGAATACTATTAGGGTTTCACCGCTGCCTAGCCATATTTACTGTAGTTTAACTGAGTGAATTTTAAAGCTTCATTGCCTGGTTCAGATGTTTAGGCAGAGACTCAAGCTGCACAAACTCCATCAGAGCCAGTGCCCACTCCTCCCCCGCTCCCTAACACAGAAGAAACGCTATTTGGTACCCTGTGACCTCAAGAGATTATTAATCTATAAAAATGTGCTTGCCCTCCCACAACCTCCCAGCCTGTGACAATAATTCTGGTGGCTGCTGTGCAGTCGTATTGCCGTTAAGAACGGCAATAGTAATGATGGAATTAAATCCTCTTTCCCTATGTATAAATGCAACACTTATTTCCATCCTATTTGGCAGGGATCCATTCTTTCCCAGCAGTCATGGCTATGCATCATTCTTAAACGTACTGTAAATCTTCTAATAATTAATAACTGCTAGGGCTCAGTTCTTTAAAAAATGAATTTATATGAATTATGAATCACCTGCAACTGAATTCATTTTATCATCTCCTCAACTGTGAAGGAATGATTTCCCAATATGTAAATATTAAGAAAAAAAAATCTACCCTTAGAATGTTTTGAATTTTTTCATTTGGATTTATTTTTGAAATGGATTAATTTATCAGTAGTGCTAATTTCTGATTTTTTAAGTGAATATATGTCATTTGTGTGGTTTCCCAGACATTGTTTTGTGACTGAAATGCAGGATATTAATTTCTGAAATAAAGTCAATTTTAACCTTTTAGAAAAATCTAAATAAATTGGTATGATGACATATATGAAATTTCATCTTTTACTATACAGCTATGTATTTTTGCACTTGTGTCTACATAAATCTGCTCATTTATTTGTATATGTATACTTACTTCCATAGTGTACCTGTGTTTTACTCTCTGTGTGTGATTGTGTCAGGTATCATTCTTTAATTTGATTACATTGACTGCAAAAGCACCTTCTCGACACTGTTGCACCTTGGGGAGTCTTTACCATCTTCTTATTGAAGGACAAAAGTGTGGGTCATTTTATTGAGTCAAGCGTTTAACTAAAATGATAAATTTTACTTTTACTTAGCATGTAGTAAGGGAACTAGTAAAACAAAACGTTATAGTTTAGAATGTATTCTTTCTTAAATTCTGTTAATATTTTTGACGTCTTCTTCATTACCTTGTTCTTTTATAGCATATACAACTACCATCGCCACACAAGTAATGAAAGGCTAGGTAGCCTCCACAGATTCCTACAGCCTGTAGCCATGAAAAGAAGTAAGCCTGTTACCTGCCTTCAAAATTAAGAAACAGGTTATAAGATTGTGATAGGGATTTTCTAACGGATGAAATCAGGAGCGAGCGGCAGAGACGCAAGCTTTCGTTCAGTGAGGGATAAAAAGACAACAGTGTTTGCGGAAATTACTAGAAAGTATGAAGACACCAAAGCTCGCACTTCTTCCAGCACATTTTCCTAACTCAGGAAGTTTTCTGTAACAATAAAAGAATAGAAATCATAATTCTTAAGTCCTCTGTTGACCAAATATGATTAAAAGCTATGTGATTTTATTTGTTAGTAGCCATTGAATTTGTTTCTTTTCTTGTACTACTAGAAAAAAAGGATTTTCAATGATATCCCCCAGGGCATGGAGATATATATATATGGATATATATATATCCATAATGTGGGGAAGAAAACACCACATCTGCCTTTCATATCTGACCTATCCACTCCACTCACATAAACACATGTTGTGCCTGAATAAGGAAAATAAGCCTTACTGCATTTTTCTTTTTATTTCTCACACAAATATAAATGTATATGATTAACAAAGGGGGAAAACAGAATGTGTTTTTAGGTATGGATAGTTTTCCTACAAGGGTTCTAGAATACTAGCACACCCATTGTTTTCTTAAATACGGAAAAGATTGACTGTCTGAAAAGTAACTCCATCTCCATATTTTTCAGCTTTCTGATTTCCATGTCCTGAATAGGCTGGAAGTCAGTGTACTGTATTAGTAAGTAACTAGGTCAGTGTAAACTCCTATTAAAACCATCCCATTGCTTATACTTTAAATCAAAAACTTTTTTTGTCTGTTCAGACATATGGCATGAGATACACAGAAAAAGAATTGGGGTGGAAAGGATGAGTCAGGAGGGGAAACAGTTGATGCACAAATCCCATGACCCTGAATTTGAAACCTGGATCCATAATTGTAAAGAGAGAACAGAATCCTGGGAGTTGTTAACATCTACATGTGTTCAATAGCACGTCTCTGTCTCTGTATCTCTCTCTCTCTCTCTCTCTCTCTCTCTCTCTCTCTCTCTATCTCTCTGTGACATACACACACACTAATATTAATAAAATATATATGCCTATGCATATACATTTGCATACACACATTCACATACACTGATAGTATATATGTGCATATGTATACAGGCATATATATATATATGTATACATATACATATATACGTATGTATACATAAGAAATCATTAACTCCTCCCCAATGGCAGATGCTTTATGCCAAGTGATATGATAACAATTTTCAGATTGGTACCACTGATATACTATACCTATTTTTAACAATGCTGCTGATTCCATATGAGAATAATGAGAAAACTATACTCTGAAATGTCCTAGTATGTGTACTGAGTGACAGCAAGAAATGTTAATACAGGTAGTCAGCCTTTAAATCTTCAGCCAAAAGTTCCAGGAAAGCCCACAGGCAGAGTCACCACTGGACCTTGAGGACAGAGCACTGAGGGACCAGTGGCCTGGGGCACCCTGAGCGGAGTGTGCAGTTCCCCATACAGAGCCTGGAAGTGGCCCAGGGCCACACTGTAAAAAAGCCACCCTAGAGAATGAATACAACTCTGCTTGAGGGCTTATCTTCCTTAACCCAAGGAATGCAGTCCCAGAAGAGGAAAATTTAGCTCGGTTTTGTCAGAGAAAAACTTTTAGTGATAAATGGAGTAAGAACGCCCGGCTTTTAAGCAAGTACTTCTAAAACAAGGTCAGGCAGAAGGACCGAGCTACATCAAACAAGTAAGAAATACCTAGCAAGGAACTGCCTGAGACAGTGAACACAACTGAAACTAGACTCTGGAAGTGAGCTTAAAGTTCACACGCGAACGGAGATGAAATGGACTGAGAGAGCCTGAGTGCCGCTGAAAGTTAGGGATGCGCAGAGAGAGGGAGACTGGCACCTGCACACCCTGAGAGCAGTCTGGAGTCTCCCTGGGCATCTTGAGGGCATCGCTGTGATAAAATGTATTGTCCCAAACCCACCTTCTTCATTTCTAACACGCCAGAACTCAGCTGCTGTCTGATTTTTAGAGACTGCATTAGCAAGTAGTTTTAAGAAATTGAAAATGATACAAGCTTATATACATACTTTCTGGCTGTTCCTGAAAGTCTTTGATAGATTATTAATAGAAATCTTAGGGGCTTTTCCTACATCAATCGTTGAAATTATGTCGCATAAGAAATGCTAAGTCTTTATCTCGGTATCTCAAGTGGTTCCTGCCCCATTAAGTTGAGTTCACGATATAGGAGACAAAATCTAATCCAACACAGTTCTTGTCCATTTGAGAAGAGTTAGCACACAGGCCTGGAAAATGATATCTGACAGTGAAGGAAAAGAGGTGCTGTAGCTCAAATAAACACAGCAGGAATTGGTTTAAAAAAATCACTAGAATGTAGGGAGAGAGGAGGGATTCCCCTACGAGTTCCAATAGCCCTTTGATTTCAAACTGAAAACCTTCAGAACTGCGAGCCAATAAGCTTTTTTGAGGTTAGGTTTCTGACTTGCGGTATTTCATTATAACTTTCCCTTGCATCATAATGTGATGCCCTTTTTCATGTTATAGGAGAGCAAGGGTGCTCTCCTCCAGTGAAGACATCGTAACATTGATGTCATAGGCTCTCTCTTACTCTGTAAAGGTTTCCCAGCCTGCAAAAGTCTTTGATAGTAAGACCCAGGGTTCAAATGATAATTTCAAAATTTATAGAAATTGAAAATATTAAAAAATATATTTACTGGATTTGTTATATTATTATTCACCAGCATTGCTGATTATTATCTTTGCTGCCCCCTCATACAGTCTTGTCTGTGTGAACAGTTCATTGAATATGAGAGAGGGTTGGAAGTGAAGGTTGACGGTATTTGTCAATGTAGCAGATTGCTATTTCATTCACATTGAATAACTTCAAATTTGTGTATGTGTTAAGATACATATAGACTTTTAAAGATACAGTTTCCAGAGAAAGGGTGTCTCATCGGAGCAGCCATATTTCCTCCTAGGTTTTTCAATGAGGCCTTAAGTAAACAAGGACAGAAAACCGAGATCATAAGGAGGTGAGTGGTCACTGTGGCCAGGTCAGGATATGACATCATTATGAAAATTCACGTGAACATGTAGTATGTTAAGGGGCTGGGAAATATTTGTGCAAAATTATTGCTGTACATGGTCTGGAGATTGTACTTAAGTAATGGACAGAATGACACTCTTCAGAAGCATGTGAAGAATTCCAAACGACATGTTCAAGAAGGGCTGAAGGGGAGAGGAGAGAGGCAGGAAGGGGAGCAGAGAAAAATGCAGAGCTCAATAAAAATCAAAAATTAAAATTAAAAAAGAAGGAAATCGAAAACAGTGGCCTCTTCAAGGATTGGAAGACTGAAGGGAAACAGAAGGCAAACAGAAAGCACTTTTCAAACATCCTAATTCTCCCTAGCAACCTCTACCTTTATATATACTTTTTTAAAATTAGACAAACTCAAGAATTCCAGCGTGGATCTCCCATGGTGCTGAAAGCAAGAATGCAAAGCAAACAAATAAACAAAAAAAAAAAAACCAGAGAATTTGGAATGTTTTTATCCATTATTCAAGAGGAGCAAAAGCTTAATTTAGCTCAACATTATTAAGTGCCGTTGCAAAATCCAGAAACAGCAACCAACCCACAAATCTAGGAACCAAACCCCACGAATCCCAAATTGAAAATCCCCAAGCCAGCATGAAAGTTTTGCCACCTTGCTTAGGAGGGTAAGAATGTGTGCCTTTATTAGCAAGTGGGTGAATGAACTTTTCTGGCTTTCCCTGCTATACAAAATCTGCATGTTCTACATCTTATTTATCCCATTCTGAGTTTACATCAGGTACAGATATAAAAATCTTAGGAATCTCTGATCAGTTTTAACTTACTGAAATGAAATAGCTACCTGAAATTAATTCAGGAAATTGACTTGAAAAATATGGCAGTGAGTTATAGAAGGTTCATGCATGACTTATTTAATAACAAGAAATATTGTTGATGAGCAAATTTTTACCCTAGTTTTAAAATAACATAAAAAGAGGATTTAGAAACCCTGCATAATAGGGAGTGTCTACCTCCTACCTTCCGTTTCTATTCTGGAAGCTCTCAATATATTATCTGAGAGAAAAAAGACATTAAAACTCAGGTAGACTGTTTGAGTTACTCAGAAACTGAACTCACCCCCACTTTCTCAGCTTTAATTTGTATACATAGAGTTTTAATTGGCCTCATATATTTCATGTGAGAAGAAAAAGAAGCAGCGCATATAAAGCATTTGAGTACATCAATTATCTCACTCTGAGCCATTCATCTTGTTCAGAGGTACTATTATATTATTATTAAAGGTACCGTTTATGCAAAAAATCAAACCATGAAGATCTATACTATTAGACAAATGACCATGATGTATTTAATGAGACTGATCTTCCCTTATAGCTACTAAAATGAAGAAATGTATAACGAGAGTTGTAGCAGCCGATACTCTTATATATAGATACTTACAGTATTATTGGATCCTCATAGCTATACCATTTGCTAGCCATATTGTTATCAATGCTGCACAGGGAGGCTTAGAAACTTGTCCAAACATACTCATCATCTCTGGATGTCATTTCTTTTTTAAAATTAATTTATTTTAATAAAGAAAACAAACAATCTTTATTCATTTTACATACTAATCCCAGTTCCCACTCCCTCCTCTCCTCCCATTCCTCCACCTAACCCCCTGACCCCACCCATCATCCACTCCTCAGAGAGGATAAGGCACATTGCTTTGGGGAAGGTCCAAGGCCCTCTTTACTATATCTAGGCTGAGCAAAGTATACTTCCAAAGAGAATAGGTCCCACAAAAGCCAGTACAAGTAGTAAGGATAAATCCTGGTGTCCAGTGACCCCTCAGTCTGCTCCAGCCATACAACTATCACCCATATTCAGAGGGACTAGTTTGAACCTATGCTGTTTCCTTCCCTGTCCTGCTAGTGTTGGTGAGCACCCATTAACTCAGGTAGACTGTTTCAGTCATCACGGTCTTGACCTCTTTGTTCAAATCTCACACTTCCACTCTACAACTGAACTTTGAGAGCTCAGTCCAGTGCTTCGATGCAGGTCTCTGACTCTGTTTCCATCAGTTGCTGAATGATGGTTCTATGGTGATAATTAAGATATTCATCAGTCTGACTACAGGGCAAGGCCAGTTTGGGCACTCTCTCCTCCATTGATGAGGGTCTTAGCTGGGGTCGCCCTTGTGAATTCTTGGGAATTTCTCTAGTATCAGGTTTCTTGCTAGCCCCATAATGACACCCTCAATCAAAATATCTCTTTCCTTTCTCTCATCTCTGTCCGTCCTCCATTGTGACTATCCTATTCCTTCAAGTTCTCCCTCCCCCTCCCCTTATCTCCTCATCTTCCCCTTTAGTCTTCCCTACTCCCCCCCATCTCCATGCTACCAATTTTGTCAGGCAGTCTTGTCTATTTCTCCTTTCCAGGTGTATCTATGTATGTTTTACTTAGGTTTCACCTTTTAGCTTCTCTAGGATCATGAACTATAGGCTCAATATCAATATTTGTTTTACAGCTAATATCTGGATGTCATTTCTAAACAAATTTGGCTTTGTAAAAGTTCTAGTAAACCTATTCCATTCTGCTGTGGCTGAGATTTATATCACATTGATCTATATGGATTATTGTTGTGTACTTATTTCATCTGCATTTTTAAAGGAATTTTAATTTTATATTTATATTCTGTCTTACTAGATAGTGTTCTGTGTTTTTATGGCACCTAACAAATGTAGGCCTGAGAGCTTGACATGCATTAAATTCAAAGAAAATAATATGCCTACAATTCCAACTTTCACTTCACCTTGAAAGCCCTGTTACAGAAATAAGATAACACCATATGTCAGGGACACTCATAGGAGGAAACCCTTACAGTTTACAGATATATGCCTCTCACAAAGTTAGAAGCCAGGGATTATAATGCACAAAAGGAAATTGGTAGGTAACCAGGAATCATAATAAAACTCAAAGTCTGATCACAGGCTAACAGAGGGAAAAATTATACAGAAAATTGAAGAACTTTCTTTTTATTATATCATTTCCTGCACAGAGAACTTTCCTCAGAGATTAATACTGTCAGATCTGTAGCAAGATGAAAAGGGTGCCCTGTCCTTAGAATCAAAGTCCAAGAAAGAAGAAAGAACAGAGCAGCAACAATATTCTGCCTCTTCTTTTAGTCTCACAGGAAAGTGAAAGAAAATGCTGCTAACTCTGCTCAGTACACGGTTTTCAGGGTAGAATTATGTGGGAGCCACTTCTTCACCCTTTAAGGTATAATCAGTTTTCTACTTCATTAAGACATTACTAGCTGAAAATGTGTTCATATTTTTCAGCTTTACCTTAGGACATTTTAAAACAAGGACAGCATTGACAGAGGCTTTGAGTGTTCAGAATATTTAGCTACGTGGTCAGTCTTTGTGTAGACGTGAAACTAAGAACATCATCCTATTTACGCATTAAGTATAATAAGTGTTTACAGTAAAAATTTCTTATAGGGGCTGGAGAGATGGCTCAGAGGTTAAGAGCATTGCCTGCTCTTCCAAAGGTCCTGAGTTCAATTCCCAGCAACCACATGGTGGCTCACAACCATCTTTAATAGTGTCTGGTGTCCTCTTCTGGCCTGCGGGAATACACAGACAGAATATTGAATACATAATAAATAAATATTTTTAAAAAATCTCTTATAAAAGTACTGCATATCCACAACATGTAATTATTTGAAAAATGAGTATTATCTTAACTTTTATCACTCATAAGTAATCTTATTAGTATATTCAAAGAATATACACTGTCATTATTTATTATACAGTGATATTCTTCTAATATATGTATAATTACATATATAAGCTTAATAAATTTTAATAACAAAGGCAATACTATAGTTTTAAGCAAACACATGTAGAAGGAAATTTATGTTTATTTCATGTGGTTTTTTGCTATAAAAAGACTATAAATAAAGAATTTACGCATAACTTTTTTCATAGTTTCACAGCACTTCTACAGGATATCAGGCTAGAAATGCAAGTTTTTGCATTATCTTAAAGAAAGTTCAGGAAATCAATCATGCTAACATGTCAAATCCTAAATTCCCGAACCACATTAAACTGAAACAGCAAATTGTTGTAATGTCCAAAATAGTATTTTACTTTCATTTCAAGTAAATTATAAAACATTAGACTGTTTGAGGTTCAATGACCTAGATGTAATTATACAGATCTTACAGTTGTGTGTTTAAATAAAATCATTAAACTAAAGTTCAAAACATTTGAGACGCTGAACCTGGAACTCTTCTCTTAAAGCACTGTGAAGCACAGTGGAGCGCAGGGTGACGTCAGACAAAGGCACCGGCACTGGAAATAAATGAGACTCCAAGTTATAACTTTTTCAGCCAGAACTTCCTTTTGGAAAGGCGAGGTTTTCAGAACACATTTTAGGCAGCAAGCTTGATCAGAAACGCTGAGAACAAGTGTCTTTGGGGATAAAAACAGCATTTACCTAGCTCCCTCAGATCCATCCTTGATGCAGCTCCACGGGGAACACAAGCAGGCCAAAGCAAGGCACAGAAGAGGAACAAGCTGGAGAGGAAGGATCAAAGCGCTTTATTTATTTATATATTTATTTTTCACAAAGGGTTGTTTTGAAACCCCAGCCGAGGAATGATTCAAACCTGCTCCAGACTGCCTTTGAAAAACCACAGAGTGATTCAAAGCACCATTCCATAAAGAGCCTGAGTGAGAGGAGATGGAAAAATAAATTGAAAACAATCACAAATGAACGCAGTTATAAGAGACCTCTACCTCAATACCTGTGCTTTATTTTTCTGGTATTCTTTGTATACTTTCTAGCATAGGAAGAATTTTCTATATAAACATTCCCCTCAGTTTCCTATTCAAATCCATTTATACCTGTTTCTTGCTCTTCCTATGAATTCTTGCATTTGTAATTTCTCAAACACTGACCGTGTAGACGTGAGTAGTTTGAAACATATTGTGTAGACCAAGCTAGTCTTGCATTGTGAATTCTTTTCTTTTTTTAAGGGGGGGGGGGTTGGGGTGGTGATACTTTTTGAGGCAGGGTTTCTTTGCAAAGTCCTGGGTGTTCTGGAACTTGCTCTGTAGACCATCCTGACCTCAAACTCAGGGATCTGCTTTTTACTCCCAAATGCTAGAACTGAAGGTTTCGGCAAGCATGCTGAACTTGCCTTGTGAATTGTTCCTTCAGGGAGAATTCATCTGACTGGATCATTGAAAGCTGAGGAAATTATCCTTCATTTTGTTATGAGAGAATTGAGAAGATACTTGAAAATAATATCACAGAACTAATTAGGTCAACACATGTAACCAAGACTTAAATTGAAGTATAAAATCTAACATTTCATTTTTTTCATTGAAATTAGTTTTACAAACAGTATCCATTCACTTTGAAAATAAAATCTAATGGTCAGTCAATACAGATTGTTACCAGCATCCTGAGAAAGAATTCCACTTTCTATGAAAGCAAATGACAGTTGTTTCAGAAAATGAAGAGATATACTCAGCCAAATCTCAGATGTGTCATATCTAGAGTGTATGACTAAGTACCGTTGAGTACAAAATTTGAGATAACAGTTATTTAAGCAAGCAGGTTTTTTTTTTTTTAATTTGGCGAGCATATATAAGAAAGAAGGTGGTTTTATACATGTTACAAACTATAGTTAGTTGAAAGTTTTATAAATCAATATTTAATTTTCTCCCTTTACTTTATATATGTAGGGGAAGCTATTAGTATGTTGAAGAAAAATATTTTGATGAGGATGTGTACTATGTAAAGTAATATTAAAGTGGGAACAGTTATATCTCTGACTCTTGCCTCCTCCTTATTGGGTTGTCTTGTCCAGCCTCAATATGTAGGCTTTTGCCCTGTTTAATGTATCTTGTTTCAGAATAATTACACTCATTGTTTTTTATATATTAAAACAATTTCCTTATGCTCAATTTTCATTGCCAAATCAAAACATTGTATTTCCCTACAATTACCATGGTTAACACATCACTTAAGTTAATGAATCATGGTAGGACGCTGTGGCTTCCCTTCTATTATTGAATGAAACCATGTTGCCATACTTAATAAGGTAGCTGATTTATTTACTTAGAGAATATATTTGCATATCAGAATGAATTTTAGCAGACATATGGAAACTAATGTAAAATAAAAATTTTTATTTTCAATGATTTTAATTATTGTGAGTACTGAATTCTTTATCTCAAGAAGGTAGTTAATGAGCTCTATTCAACAAACAAAAATCCCATCAATTTGGTCAGCATTCAAATATTTTTTCCTCTGTTATCAATGAGCACTCTTACAGATTGCTGTTGCATTTCTTTTGATTTCTGTCTTTTAGATATGAAACGGGTGGACAAATGTGGACCATGTAACTTAGGACTAAAGGCTTTCCAACTGAAGTTTGAGTTTCCTTTGGGCTACCTTTATTTAATTTTATGAAAAAAGAGGAAAATAAATGTGCAGACCATCCTTGCCATGACACATACTTTATAAAATATATTATACATAATTTGTTAATGTGAGTAAATAAATATCCACGTTTTTATTTTTTATATATTATTTTGATTACTTCCCAATTGTGTGCATGTCTGTATGTCTGTGTGTAGATACGTGCACAGTATTGTTTTGGTCAGATATCTTGGAGCTGGAGTTACATGAGGTTGTGAGCCACCTGATGTAGGTGCTAGGAACTCAAGTTGGATCCTCTGGAAGGAATATATGCTCTTTGAAGGACACGGCCACCTATGCACCACGATACATGGTTTCCTATACAAGCAATTTCATTTTCTAAATAATCTCCTTAGGTTTCTCTTTATAGTCACTTTGTCAGTAGTTCTGAGATAAAGGAAGTCTTTAAATTACACTAGAAAACAGTTAACTTTTAATTAAATGTTGTTCTAATTCAAAGTTTTAATAACCTACTATGATTCTATTTAGAGGTGCTATTTTCTGAATCAATAAAGAATTGTCCCCATGACACATTCGGATGACCTCAAAGTCGCTATTTAAGTAACTGTTCCCAGTTAAAAGAATTTCAAAAATTCTCAAATTTCTTTATTCTCTGTTTCTTCTTTAGTAAGTTGTACTTATATGATAACAAATAAAACTTCAAATTATTCATAATAGGAAAATCTTTTGTATTTTCATCAATAGAAAGATATTTTTACCTTAGAGAGAACCTTACTAAGAAAGAAAACAACAAAAAATAGGCTAATCTGTACATGCAAATAAAGAAACCTCACATTTTTATATTCTGGCAAATATCAAAATATTCTCCACTCATTTATCTTAACATTTATTTTAAAATATAGTGATATTAGAACATAACAAAACAGATTATAACACAATAGCTCTCTTTCAAAGTCAGCCATGAAAATTATTGTTAATTTCTCCTTCAGGCAGCTCATTGTGGCTTTCAGTATGTTGCTTTATTTTTCGTGAACTACAAAGAAAAAGAATGCATGCATTGAAGCATAAGGTTTGGTTTCCCTTGTCATTATCTATGTTTTGCATACAACAAATGTTATTAAGAGCCATAAAATTATACATCCATGGTATTGGATTCAGTGACCTGCCACGGTGGTGAATTCAACAGATTGACTTTATGGAGCATATGCAAAAAGGTTTGCTTTTTTTTTTTTCTTCAGATTTGTAAGTGCAGTCTATCTGAACTAATCTGCTTAGGTCAAACTGAAATGTTTTTCATTTTATCATGTCTTTCGGTGCAATTATTATATTGTGGTGTAATATAAGGATTTGTATTATACTGATGCTATTGACTGAGGTTTCTGTCCTGCCCAGTCCCACAGTCGTTCACCCAAAGAAACACACGGAGGTCTACATTATCCATAAACTGATTGGTCTATTAGCTCAGGCTTCTTATTAACTCTTTCTTAAATCCTATATCACCCCATTATTCTTGTATGTGTTAGCCACGTAGTTTGGCACCTTTCATCAGCGAGGCATTCTCATCTTGCTTCCTTTCTGGGTGATGACTGCAGAATTAATCTTTCCTCTTCTCAGAATTCTTCTGTTCTCATCGCCCTGTCTCTCTTTCCTACCTGGTCATCCCACCTATATTTCTGCCTGGCTACTGGCCAATTAGCATTATATTAAACAAGTATAAGAAACAAATCTTTACAGGGTACAACCATTAACCCACAGCAAGAATCTATTTTTAAAAAAACTTTCATATTTGATTATATATATGTAATATATATGTTATAATTATTAATAAGACATTTTTATTTATAGAATTATCATAGTGTATAGAAATATTTTTGATTTCTTAATTATATATTAAGAATTAGGAGTCAAAATACAATTCTCTCAGACAAGGTGCTGAGTTGTTGGTAGTCAAAAATATCCACTATTCTAGAAAATACTTTTATTTCTAAAACAACATTAGTTACAGATGCAGGTATAGCTAAATGAACCATTCCATTTTTGTTAGGAACCCATCTTCTTTATACACCTTAAATATGAAAGGGTAACTTAGAGGAAACCTCCCTGCACAATGGCCATATATCACAGCGTTCTTTCATCATAAGTATCCAGAATTTTGAGTTTTGAGTGGTAATGAATGTTTATCTAGGAAAGATAGGGGCAATGTGTTTTTTAGTAAGCTATTTGCACCTTTGGAAGTTGTGAAACATGTTAAGGAGAGGGCCAGCTATGATTTTGGAATGACCTCTATAGTATCAGGACTCCCCATGTCAGAAGTCTGCCCCAGGGACTCTGTCATAAGTAAAAGATAGCCAAAGTGTCAGAATGACATTACATTCAGGATTGCCCCAATTACTCTCTGCCTTTTAGATTGCTCTGCTTCTTAGCGGATTGAGCAGAGAACCTCAGTTTCTGTGTTTTTCATTTATTAATTAAAATACAATTTTCAGTATGTTATTTTATGTTGTTCTTGAATATTTATAATTAACATCTTTTAAAGATTTTTAGTCTAGCAGGGCAAAGGTTTCATATTAGATGTGGACTCTACCCAATGCTTCTAACATTGTTAAGAGCAGCTGGTGGCTTCACACTTAGATTATCCCATCAACAGGATGACCCACGCTACCACATTAACCTTTCATTCTCGCTTACTTTTCCCACAAGTCTACTTTTTGTGAAATAAACAGTCTGGTAATTGACTAATCACCTTCTGACTACACTTTTATCAAAGTTTATGAAACAGGGTTAAAGAAATCCAGATGCGATTGATGTATGAATCAGGGTAACAGAAAATGAGTCTCCTGACCATTCATTTTCTGGCAATTAAATATAATGCAGTTAAAGAAAGAATTTGTGTTGAATCCAGGAATTTACTGGTTGCAATAATATTAATAACACTTAACAGTAAAATACCAACGGTCTCCAACCTCACTTATTTCTTCTTACATTATTCACAGAGACAAAGATGAAGACAGATAATAGATCTGTAGACTACTTTTTAAACTAATTTTGAATGCATTGGCTAATAATTATTGAGGCTATTTGCAAGAAGGTTGCCTAATATGTAATCATACTGACTCTAAAACCAGAAAGCAAAAGTCCACATTTCTCTTCTGGTAACAATTATCCAGGCTGCAGATACAAGTGATTATTGGGGAAAGTTTAATTTATAAAATATATCTTGATACAATTTAGTGGAGTTATACTTTCAAAATAGTTATTTTGAAATGTAATTTGCAAAGTCTGCACATTCAAATTGTTCTTTGATTCCATTTCAAATAAAACCTGTTAGTTCACCATTAAAAGCTTAGCTGCATATGTTATCATGACAGAATTGTGAATGTGTGACTTACCTATAAAATAGGAGCTGATGCAGAATCAGCCCTGTAGCAGCCAGTGGCATTACATGGGTGCATACTGATTTATAAAAGCTTTGGGTATAGGTAATGGAAACTAGGGATTTCACATGACAGTCCACTCATGTTGTATTGGGAAGGACCTAATTCTTCAAAACAAGAAGGCTGTTTAATTAGTCAGAATTCATATAGATATTTACAACACATCTTTTTTTTAAATTTAGAAGGCATAATACTAAATCTGAATGATAGAAAACAGAAACATTAACCATATACCTGACTTTTAGTCTGGTCATGTTTCACTACCAGTTGCCAGAAAAGAATACAGAACTTAATACTGGGCTTCCTGGCTATAGAAAAGAAAAACAGAGAACAAAAAGGCACTTCTTAAAGGTAAGAAGTTTTTCCCCCATCCTTCATCCTTCTCTCTTAGATCAGAATTCATCTATAGCCGGGCGGTGGAGGCGCACGCCTTTAATCCCAGCACTTGGGAGGCAGAGGCAGGCGGAGCTAGTTTCGGGACAGGCTCTAGAAACTACAGGGAAACTCTGTCTCGAAAAACCAAACCAAAAAAAAAAAAAAAAAAAAAGAAGAATTCATCTATAGTATTTCCGTTTTTGTAGCTGCCAACAACCTTCTTTATTTCTACGATACATAAATAAGAGTCAAGGGCAAGCCCTACATCTCAACTCAGAGGAAGTGATTCTAGGAGAGGCAGCATTGATATGATCTGGATATGGTGATTATTTAGCTTCATACCATAATAGGATTAAGTCTGAACATTAAGGGATAATTTGGAGACATAATTTCTTTCAAGACGGCATTCCTAAGGAGGCACTGGTAGCTTCCAGATGACTCGATAACTAGACTTGGGAAGCTGAGTCCCCAATTACTTGTTAAGATCAAATCCATGTGCACTGGATAACAGATAAGAAAAATAAAGCAGAGAATAAATTGGTTTTGTGGGAGGGGGAGATGAACATAAGTGAGCGAGAAGGAGGCAGAAAGAGGAAGTTTCTTTGAATATAGAGAACACAGAAATCATACGAAAAGGGAAGGACTGGGGAAACAAGTGGTTGTTAAGAAGTCAGGAAAGGAATTTGCAGGGAAACTGTCTTTAAAATAGGTTGCGCTGAAGTGATTGTCACCTACAAATTTAACAAAAATCTGGGAAGCTGGAATGATGCCGGTTAATCATTCTTTGTGGGAATCAGCTCTTGATGCATCTGGAAATGCTATCTAGGCAAAGCCGCTAAATTTGATACCTCACCAGATACCTCTGGATATATAAGAAGTCCTGCAACTGGCATCAACTTATACTCAAATATGGAGAAAAATACTTTGTGGTGTGGGAAACATCTAGGTACTATAGACACATTAAAATTAGGAACACAAGAGGCCACCAAGAAGATCCTGTTCTCTCTTTGCGACATAAAAAAAAAAAAAATCTGAGGAGCAAAGAAGTGAAGTAATCTGTTCAAAGCCACAGAGGGCTTTGGTAGCAGTCAATTTTTTTGATAGAAGAGTCAGCTCTTCTTCATCAGCACATAAACCATTTTACTCGGTATTAATTGGTTAATTTTAATTTGGCCAGTATTAACAAATTAATTCAGACTTAAAGTTCAAATTAACTCTTAGTTTCCTTACACTGACATCTCGATGCCTCTCCTTGGTATCTCTTATTTTTCTTCTCTTAAGTATTTTCATTTCCTTTATTTATGAATTAGGAAACCAGAAGGGAAAAAATAAATCAAGTAGCTTTCAAATACCAATGTACTATCTTTAAAAACAAGAGGATCCTTAATAGTTCTATCTTGATGATTTATGCTTAAATTAATCAGAAAAAAATAGAGGCAAAGGGTTGGATTGACATTCCCCTCTGCCACTGCTGTATTTCATCAGTGTGCAGAGCTGTGGTTAATTGCAATGAGAACTTCATGTTCAGAAGCAATGAGTAGGAGCAAAATGCATATTAATTTTGTAGAGCATTTCCCTCAGTTATATTGTGTGTGTGTGTGTGTGTGTGTGTGTGTGTGTGTGTGTGTTTAAATTGAAGAGAAAAGAGCTTGCTTAAATAGTTCAAGACATCTAAAGAACGCCAAAAGAAGCTGGGATCCCTAATTAATATGTGTTTTACAGGGAGGAACGCTTGTAAGTTTGAAAGCATTGGGGAGTTTGGTGTTATTTTTGAAATAAATTTTTAATTAAATTTTCCTTAATTGAGCATACTGAAATTCCAGTAAAGGATGCCTATAAAGGAGTCCTCGGGGTGCGGAGGAGATCCACAGAGGTGTGGAGAAATATGTGAGTTGGACTGAGTATCTCATTAATTCTTATGACACCTGGGAAGATAGTAGGAGGCAGAATGTGCAAACCCAAGCCACAATTCACTAAAGTAAAATGACCTTGGAGAGAATGTGAAAACCTTTTAATGTCTGGGGACCAAAAAAGTTTAAAACAATTTTTTTTTCTCAATAACCCACTTCCTCTCTTAACGCTCAACCTTGTGATTAAGTCAGAATTCTAACTATGGTATGTTCACAGCCTGTTACGAGTACAGAGAGCCTTTCCAATAAAGACAGGAAAGCTACCTTTACATTCTCATCAGCATAAACAATTCAACTTAGCATGTATTAGAATGTGTAAGTGTTCCGTTCATGACAGGGGACTGAAAATGAATGTTTGTATCTCTTATATGTTTTGCTTCATCAGCACGTCTCATCTTCTAATTACCAAGCTATGAAAGACTCTGGAAATTTTTCAATTGTTTGTCATTTAATTTGCAATTTAATTATGACACGGATATCAGGAATCCAAGCTCTCACTAAAGATCCAGGGATAATAGCTGTTAGGTGAAGAGAAGAGACAACAGAAGTTACTTTCTCCTGAAGCACTCATGAGCTGAGTCATAAGAAAAAAAGGAGATAAGAGGAGGTTAAATGAACAGTTACAGATCAGAGGAAACTGTGTAAAACGATATTCTATGAGATGTGTTGGTCAAGCAATGTAAACTTCATGGATAAGATACGATCAATACACAATGATCAGATTCTGAAACCAACCTCAGTCTTTATTGTACCACTACGAGCCGTCCGCCTAATCTTCTTAACATCTATTCTTCAGTTGTCACTGTAGTAACAGCCACAGAATCTGACATATTAATTCCACATGTCAAATCAAAATGAAATCTCTGAGACCAGGTTTAGTGGAGGCAGCTAGAGTGAGTGGGAAGATTTCATACTGCCTTCTAGTTGATAGAAACTCAAAGCAGACTTTGAGAGTCTGTCATCAGAAAGAAACCATGGCTCCTGTTTCTAACCAGTGAATATTATGAAAAAGAATTAATAATATTAAAATATTGCAAATAGTCATAATGTTGTAGGATGACATTCATTCTATTTATTATTTTGTCTAATAATAGTACCAGCTACTGGGATGCAGATTGTTACTGAGAAACACATATTTGTTAAATGGATTAAATAAAGAAGTGTGTCTTTATACCCTCTCTATTGTGACAATTAATTACTTTTTATATTATTAAAGGTTTTGTGAAGAGTTTAGTATAGCCGGCTTAAAGTCAATGCAAACTAAGTGCTTTAGAGAAAGATTTTTCAGAATCCTTTAAGTATTTTAATGTTTTATCTAACATATTCAATAGTCAAACTGAAATTGTTAAGGTGACTATATGCATTCTATCAATACATCACTGTGTGTTGTAATCTAACTGTACTGAATTAAATGATATATCACAGGAATTTTTTCTGTTATATGCAATACAATTCTGTATAGATTGTAGAAAAAGAGTGCACATTTTCCGATAAATCACAATATATTGTTATTTTAATTCAATATGAAAATAAATATATTGTATATTGAAATCTAGTCAAAAGCATCCTCAAAACAAAATGCCATTATCATTAGTATTTTATATGTAATTTATGTTTCAGCAGTTATTATATTTTCCTTTAATCTACTATGCTATCCATATTCTATGAAGCGTCTAAGACACATATGAACAACTGTCTAGATACCACATATCCGAAGCATAATGTATGTAGATTTAGATACATATATGATTTTATATAAATTGAACTGCTTAAGTGTCAGCTGAAATTAATCATAATCATTAGTATAACCATAGTAATAATATCAATAATGCTGTTATGTGTATAAAACCATGCCAAGCAATCATATTTTGAGACAACTGCCACAATAAATTTCAAAAGAAATGTCCACACGTAAAAGAAAATTGTGCTTTAAAAATATAATCTATAACAAAAACTTGAAGGGCTCAAAATGTTAACACATTATATGGGCACCTAGATTGATATTTTCGCTTTCGTACCTCATTGAATTCTTATGGGCATAATAGTATAAAATTTTGACATGTTTAAAATTTATAAGAGATATCAAAGAGTTGTGCCATTCATTGCCTTTTTTATTAGAGCAGATAAGAATGGACTATAGGTTATGACATTTCTTTTCAAGGAAAGCTCTGAAAATCTTTACTGAATGCACAGATAACCTTCAATATCACACCACAGAGGTTCTTTGGAGAGAATTATTGTCTCTCCTTTCTGCTTTTCCTCTATCATATAATATACTTGTCAAGATGTCTAAGGAATGCATGTTGCCACATTATGTCAAAAGATAGCTTCAGGTTGCACATTTCTGGTTTAACAATAAATCTGAAGATAAAACAAGGACAACTGTAATAATAATCAAAACAAGCCTGATTTTTATTTGTAGTCGTTATTTTACTACAGGATGTACGTACACTCCGAAAAGTCTTTTTCAGTGAGGAATTTTTGCTTTTAAACTATGCTGGTAACTTATAACCTGGAAGTTCATCTAGAGGATGCTTTAAAACTAAGGTGAGATACTTTGAATCTTTATGATTATAGGGCTTTGTTGTCCTTAGACATGGAATTGAGTAAATGCAGAAAGGGTTACTTATGTCAAAATATGAATAATGAAAGGTCATCATTGATGTGTAAATAAAAGTTCATGTGAATTGAGCATAAGACTTTGAAATATTACTATCAATTACAGCTGACTTCATCTGCATGATATCTTTGTACCCAGAAGTAGGAAAATTTATAATAACATCTTTTAAAATATAATTATCTCATGGAAACAAAAATAGCATCAAAACAAATGTAAATGTACCTAAATTAGTCCAGTCACCCCTCAGAGCTTATAGAAATAAAATTCTTGAAGTTACAATAAGGCAATATTCTATTTCGATTAATTATAACTAACATAATGTGAAATAAGATTAAATATACATATTATATATATATATATATACAAATTAGAGATTTTGATTGTTGAAGGACAACAATATGGATATGAAATTAAAAAGATAAATAATAAAACTTAGCTAGGACTAAGAGACAATAGGTAGAAGACAATATGGGATTAATGCTCTCAGTGCAATTTGCATGGAATAATGGTACTCCCAATGTCACTCAAGTAACCAAGGACCACTTTAATCATAAATAGGCTGTGAGTCCTTCAGATAAAAGCATTCAGATGAAAAATAAGGCATAATAGTTTAAGTAGCAATAACTTTTTTTGTTTGTTTTTTTGCTTTTTGTTTTTCGAGACAGGGTTTCCTTCTGTAGCTTTTGGAGCCTGTCCTGGAACTAGCTCTTGTAGCCCAGGTTGGCCTCGAACTCACAGAGATCCGCCTGCCTCTGCCTCCCGAGTGCTGGGATTAAAGGCGTGCGCCACCACCGCCCGGCAGCAATAACTTTATTCATAAGTATGCACTGCTTCAATATCTTAGACTCCATAGTTTGTTAGTTCTTACAATAATAGAATTCTATTCTTATTATTACCCTGCGGATAATGCTTGACTCCCTAACCTCAAAATATTAAACTAGTTTAATCACTTACCATCTTCTCTTATTAGTCATGACCTCTCCATTGAAAACTGTATGGCTGTGAGAAATGACTCACAAATGGGACAGAATACATTGACAAATATTGCTAGCCTTACCAACACACTTTTAATTAGTTCTTAGATGTTTAGATGATGGCAAATTGTTGAATGTAAAAAATTAAGTCTCTGAAGTAGTTTTTTAGCCACTATATTTAATTAATTCATAGTGTTTTTGTAGGTTGCTACTTCTTTGAGCAAATATACTTTGAAACACATATAGTGATACTAACATCACCTGAATAACTTTACAACTTTGCCTATTGATTACTACATTAAAAGAATCCAATGTGTCAGTTATTCTAGGTATCTTCTTTTGTCTAGCATAATACTAAAAAAATTCATCAATTTTGTGGCATATATAAACAACTCTTTTTTTTTCCTACTGAAGGCTATTCCAACACATTATTGTCAAGGTATATCCACTCTATTTCCTCATTCTCTATCGTTTATCTATAACAGGTTTAGATTAAATTTGTCATATATTTTGACTCTTACATGAACTGCTATTAAATATTCACACCTTTTTTTGTTTGAACATACATTTAATAACTGTCTCGGGAATATACCTGCAAGCCGAATTACTGGATCATATAGCAATTGTGTATTTTTAGAAAACTGAAGATTTCCAAAACTATTTTGCAAATGGTTTGCCATTTTGTATTCTACATACAACTATGTAGAAATGCTGAATTTGAGACATTATCACAGACGCACATTGTTTTTTTTAACCACCATATTTGTTGTCTAGTAATAAATACCCCCTTGTAGTTAAAATTCTCATCTCTCTATTGACCTATGGTGCTAAACACATTTCAGTTTTTGTGTTGACAATTTTCAGGGCAAAGTGTCTCAGCATTGTTACCCACACTACAATCATATTATTTTTCTTTTATCTCTTATTATACTCTAAAGATATTTTTATATTATAGTTTTTTGTTAGATAAAGATTTTTAAAAGATTTTTCTTTGTTTTAGTTTCCTCTTACTTGATAATGTTATTTTGATGGAGAAAAGTTTCAAATACTTTGTGGTTCTGGGGATGGCACTTAGAATCTTTATAATGCTATACAAGTGCTTCCTGATTAGCTATATGCTAATAAAGATTTAAAATTTTAATTAAGTCTGACATTAATTTTTGTTCTCTATTCTTGATGTTGCTACCAGTAGCTGTTGCTTTACCTTATTACCAAGTTTAACTATATTGCTTATTTTAGAAATTTAGTGGCTCTTGGCTGAATTCTATGATAAATTAATTTCAATAATTGCAACAAACATCATTTATTATTGGGTTAATTTACATTTATGCTATGTATTATGGGTGTATTTTCATAATTTGATATGGATATATCCACTGATGGTGAAAATATATTAATGATTATACTTTCTTAAGTTGAATTTTTACAGTACTTTGACTAAATATCAGTTGAATATTAAGTTGAATATCTGGCCATTTAATTTTACTTAATTAATATGTGCAAATTTTTATATCAATACTTTACTGCCTTATATTAACTAATTTATGGTATTTTTTGAAATTGAAAAATTACTATTTCTAAAATTGTTTTTATTTCAAATTAGTTTTAGTTATTTTGAGTTTCTTTATTTCTTTATTGAGGATCAGGTTTTCAACAGCTCCACAACATAGAAGTGGAAGTTTTTATAAGAACGCCTCTAACTTGCACATACCACTTAAAGAATATTCTGTTCTTAGTGTGACTTCTTCAATTTTATTTCCATTTATCCTAACAGTTTTATTATTTCAAATGCTAAATTATCCATATTTAATATATTAACATTATTATAAGTATAATTGCTTCTTTTTTGTTTTTTGAGACAGGGTTTCTCTGTGGCTTTAGAGAATTGCTTCTTAATTTCACTTTGGTGTATTCATTAAAAGTTATGATAATGCTGGGCAGTGGTGCACGCCTTTAATCCCAGCACTCAGGAGGCAGAGGCAGGTGGGTCTCTGTGAGTTCAAGGCCAGCCTGATCTACAAGAGCTTGCTCCAGGACAGGCACCAAAGCTACACAGAGAAATTTTGTCTCAATAAACAAAAAACAAAAAACAAAACAAAACAAAAAACAAAGTTAAAAAAGTTATGATAAATGCACATCATTTCTAACATCTTGTGTCATTTTATATTGCTGAACTTATTAGTTGTAATGATTTAGGGTTATCTTCGGTTTTCTGTGTCTAAGATCATACTATCCATAAGAAGACACATTCATTAAATTCTTCCCCTCTTGTGTGGATATCTTTAATGAATTTTCTTACTTAATTGTGTCTACAACACTAAACACACCATGGGTTAAGCATGGCTGCAAGCGATATACTTTTTCTTGACTTTGGAAAGAAAATTTCACATTTATTTCTGGAGAAATGACTATTTTATTCCTCTTAGGATTTGGTTTCAACATAGTCACCAATTTTGAGATCCTAACAAAGATTTGGTATTGCTCTTGACTACTCAGGATCTACTTAGGTTTTGTGTTTTTGTGAGTCTCTATGGGTGCAAAGGTGAACCTCTTGTTAGAACTATTTGTCCTAGACGTGATGTGGGAAGGTCTTCTGTTTTAATAAAGAAACTGCCTTGGCCAGCCCTTAGGTGGGTGGAATAGACAGAACAGGGAGAAGGAAGTGAGGTAGATGGCTCAGTCAGATGCTACGCCTTTCCTAAGTTAGACAGACCGCCATGCCTCACCTCAGGGAGACAGATGCGATGAAGCTAGCCACCAGGTCAGACATGCTGAATATTTCCCGGTAAGACACCGGTCATGGTGTTACATAGATTATTAGATATGGGTTAGTCAAGATGTGAGTAAGAGGCTGAAAATAATGGGCCAGGCAGTATTCAAAGGAATACAATTTGTGTGATGTTATTTCAGGGTATAAGCTAGCCGGTGGCCGGGACCTGGGCAGGATGAAAAGCAGGCCTGCCCGCAGCTCCTCACTACATAGACGTAGAGCTCCTTCCTTTGACCTCCCCTCTGACACTAGCGAATGGCATTTCTTGCTGTTTTCCAGATGGAGCAAGCATAAATGCTACCAGGAAAATCTGTTAAGAGTGGCCTAGTGGGGACACAGGACTTTGCTACCTGCTACTCCACTGATGTCTTGTACTAGAGTCAACTTTTCTAGGAGATATCTTGTTCACATCATTAGCTCACTAGTGTTTGGAATATCTGATCTGATATATGGAGTAAAAATAAAAGCAGGAAACACACCACAGTTATTCCCTCTGTCCCATGTTCCTCAGCATGTGTCATTTACTCTTGCTAGTTTCCACAAATATGTTCCCTTTTGTTAAATTTATAGTGTCTGGGGTTATTTTTGTTATTAGTGGGTGGCAGAAAAATCTGTACCTACCCTTACCCTTTTGGAAAGATGTGTGTTCAAGATCTGTCCATCCAATGTTTATGCCCCAACTTAATATTACACCTGTCATCTCATGCAGGAGCTACTGAGTAATAACTACCTGTAAATTAGTGTCTCAGGAAGGCCAGTAACAGGTTATATTGACCTTGTTAGCAACCAGGAGGTTAGTTTCACTCATTTCTGTTTTAGGATGATGTTGTAGGCATTTGGGTCTGCCAGAAAACAGCATACTCAATTACGGGAAATAGCCCCTGAATTTTAAAACCTTTTATAGTTTCTGTCATAATATTTTATTCCAATAAGATATTTGATTTGAAAAAACGGCAAACCCCTCATTTAGTGTTGTTGCTCCAATCATTTGCATTTGAAAAATCCCCTGAAACACTTTACTCTTTAGACTTATTATTCTTTGTTGTGCTGATTTACAGCTCCTAAATAATTTAGAGAGTGTAATTTGTAATTAAGAACATTCTCATTCACATATGCAAATTCTAATGAGGACTTGTTATGATCTTGCTATTTTTAATAACATTTCACTGCTGGGCTGAAATTTCTTAAAGATCAGACTAACTTTAATAGCTCAATGTTCCTTTCAAAATTGGTGAAATCACTTATTTTATTTTTTCTCCCATGAATTTTGGTTATTCTGTTTAATGTTGTGGGGCTTACAAAACATCATACACACCCCATGGTGTTTTTGATGCAATGTTTAATTGTCATTTAGAATTTCTGCAGTCCTGAATACTAGAAATAGAGTTTATTTAAAAGAATTCTTCAGTAGAATGCTATTACAAGCAAGGCCTTGATTATGGTATTATTCCTTTGCTCAGTTCCTTAACTGGTCTTAGACTAATTTGAACATTTCAGATGCTGTTCTTGGGGTCTCCACTGAATAAATCAATTAAACCAAGTTCAGTTTAGATAATCATGCTCTTAAAAATCAATTTCCAGAATATCATATGTATACAGTGGTTATGATGGAATTAAACATATTTAGTGTGGTTATTTCAAAACCAAGTACACATTATTAGAGGGGCTACCTCTGCACAGCATCCCTTATGATATTGTAAAAACAAACAAACAAACCAACAAAAAAACAAGAGAGTATTATATCTGCTTTCCTCTTTACAGACTAAAAAATTGCCTAAAAGCGTTTTAACCAGGCATTTTTAAAGAAAATATCTCCTTTCCTTTGTGGAGTTGTTGATAAGTGGAAGCAAGCCCATTTGTGGAGCACCGAGAAACCATGATGGATCTCATTGCCTTCCTTTCATTTTTGGTGTGAACCTAAAATTTCTCTGAAGGATTGAAATTAAAATTGGAAAAATAGAAGCACAAGATCTGAGGATTTGGCTGGCTGGCTGGAGTGTTTGCTTTTCAAGTAAGAGAACTGGAGTTTGGATCACTGAACTATCCAGTCACTGATTGACAAGTTCAATGAGAGACCTTGTCTCAAAACAATAAGATGCAGATTGAAAGGAAGACATCTGATGCTGATCCTAGCCTATGCACATGCATGCATGGACACACACACACACACACACACACACACACACACAAACATATACAAACAGAAAAATAATTTGTTTATTTTTTGAATATATAATAGCTATCAGAAGGGTTACTTTTATATAATGAATTTATAATTAATAATAGGCCCTCCTATAGATCTTTCTTACTAAGTTATTTAAAAATAATTAATGCTCAGAAAATTAAAATAGCCTTTTCACTCTCGTGGTGATCACAAACATTTCCCCCACTGCTAGTGTAGAGCCCTCAAATTCTAGAACTTATAGTTCTTTCATTTTTCAAACTCACTTGTGATATCTTTAAGTTCAGAATCCATCATTGTTAGTAATCGTATTTCTCTTTTCAGACTTCAGGTCATTACCATAGAAATGATTTTAGCACTCGAATCCCTCTCATTACGAGCCACAGAATCTATGGAATGTCATCGAGCATAATATTCACCCAGTATAATATATGGTTTTAAATGTTCTCTCCAAAATCCTTGACATTTAAATCATGTATATCATCGTTTCTGAGGTACAATTAGATTTCATAAAGTGATTTTGTGTTTGGTGTTTAGGCTCAACATGGCATTATTTATGCAGCACTGAGAAACCTGAGAGAAAGACGAAGAACACACTTTGGTACAGTGTCCTTCATCTGAGGATGTTTTCTACAATAAGGAAGGATTTAGTAATTTCTAAAAATGTCATCTTGACATGATGACTTTGAAGTGTCTAGTAAAAACAGTTCCTAGAAATAAGAACTCTTCTAAGATGAGAAGATCTATAGAAATGTTAAAAACTGAACTGTTTCTTTCCCATTATCATATTTCCCTTACCAATAGGCAGCTCTGAACATACCAAAAATCACTAACATCCAAGTTGTCCCTCTTATGCTGGCTGGCTACCTTTTCCAGGACTTGGGGGGTGTCCTTGCAGTTCACTAAATGTAGACAGTGTTATTGAAAGTTCAGTGTTGTTGTCTTCATTGCTGGCAAACATGAATACAGACAAATATTTCATAATCAATAATACAAATATTTAATAATCAAACATGTTGTTGATGCTTTTTGATGGCCAATGGTAAAGAATAAGTAAAGAGTAAGAAGACATGCCATCAATCAATGTCTGTCCAGCTTCAGAGTCTTCTTTATTTGAAATTTGGCTTGCACTTTTACTCTCAGGATACTTTTCTGTCATGGGTTCCCACCTTCTGTGACATAAAGTTTAATGAGTATCCTAGAACACTGGGAAATCCAATGGTTCACATAAAGAGGTCTCAATTGAAACATTGTGCTGTTAAAAATGCTAGCGTATTTATACCTGAAGACCCATTTCAGACAGCTGTGGTAAAAAGAATAAAGGAGCACTCAACAAGGACTGTGTGGTATTCTTCCTGAAATACTAACCAACAATATAAAGACAGAGACTGCCAGTGTGTGAGGCTCTCCTCCTGTCAAAGCATTCTCTATTCCTGTTCACAACTACCCCAGCGTGCTCCCGTCTTTAGGTTCTAGATTACATCTGGGAAATCTCCTATCCTCCCTCATTCCAATGAATGTGTAAGCAACTTGACAAGGAATTCATGTCTAATCTCTTCCTAGGATGGATTGTTTACGTGACCTAATTTTAGAAATTTATTTCCCATTCACAAAAGCTTGCTCTGATTGTCTGAACAGCTGAACACTGTCCGTTCTTTACTTGCAATCACACATTCTTAGTTCCTCTCTGCACAGTGGAAATGCAATTATTAATTAGGAAAAGGTATACAACTAAAAAAATACAACAAAGGAAAACAACTAATATTATTTTAAAAACATGCATTATGTTCAATATGTCCTACCCTACTGCGTCTATAATAAAAGATGCAAATAAACTCTGACACCTAGGTTGGACATGACTAAAATACAATATATGAAATTCTCAGAGAATTAATAAAATGCTTTTACACAAAGTAAAACTCTTTAGTATAATGGCTGAAACATATCAAATTTTAAGGACTTTTTAAATCATTCATGAATAACAGGATAAGCATCAATTGCACTAAAATGTTACCTAGTTTTGGCATAGACTACATTTAAAGCTGACCCTGAAGAAGGTAGATCTCCTCAATCTAAATAAACCTTACACAGTTCTGACTCAAGAGGTCTGAAGAACTTTTTCTTAGAATAGTTATTTATTCTTTCTTTTTGAGATACAAATCCTTTATAACACCTTTTGACAATTTTACAACTTAAAATGTCTTCCTCCTGATCTGGAGTCAACTCTTTGAAATATACACATCAATAAAGATGCCCTTATCACTAAGATTATGAGTGTCATGTCTTAACTCAGTACAACGAATGCCTTCATCCAAGATATTTACTCAAAAAGAACAGGAACATTATTCTTTTTTGAGTCTAGTCATTGTCTTAATTTGCAACACAAGATAATGGTCCATAACATCCCATCAGCAGAATGACTTAAAATTACACTCTGCATTATAACCATGGATCTAAAATTGAACCTTAGCTTGTGAGTTCTAATATAATAGTTTGGATAAGTTCTTGCTTGCCACCATCTGTATGACATATTGTTTTCAGATAATTCTGAATAACTTTTGAGTCTATTAAAATGCTATCAAATGAGTTTAACATAGGATGGAATACTTGAATAGGAAATGCATATTAACCATGATAAATGACAACCATGAAGAAGATACCCTTAAATATGGACTTGGCAATATATTTTGAAGACCAAATACTTAATGTATGATCTAGGAAAGAGTATAAACTTACATGTCTGCTAGATACCACAGGTTTTGACTGGAATAATGTTATGCTAACTAGGTAAGGTTTGGAGTCAATAATTTGAAATTGATTATCTTCTATACTCCTGGAAGGACTCAAGAAAAACAAATTCTGACTATGACTAAGTATCTATTTATTCATATGTTTCTGTGTCTACCTCTGGAGTATATATGCATATGATAGTCTTCAGTTGCTTGAGCCTATTTATACATGCTGAGGCCATAAGAAGAGGACTGATCAATGAGTGTTGGAATTACAGTCCTTAGGGAGAAGCTTGGCTTGTTTAAGGGTGCTTAGATCTAGAGCTGGTACAGCAAGGACTCCTAACCTCTTTGCCGTCCTTCCATCTCCATCCTGGTAGTGATGATTCTTACTTCCCTGCTTCTCCTTCATTATATTCCCTTTTCCTTGTGGGCATGAAGTAGTTCTTTTCTGTTATAATCATTAGACATAACTATAATGTCACACACCTTTGTGACACTCAGAACTTCTGTCTGCTGTCCCCTTGATCTCAGCATTCTCTTGCCTTTCATCTATCTTTGATTTCTAGGTTATCAGCTGACTTCTTCAAGTGTGAGTGAATCTCTGGTCGATTGGTCATTCAGTATGAAGGCTGATTCATTTTTTTCCCCAAGTTTGTAACCATACATTTCTCCCCAAAGCTTAGAAGCGTGCAAGGAAATAACATTTGATGTTGGAAGTACAACTTTGAAGTACTGAGCACCTTTAGACTCTTGTTTTGTTTGGTTTTACATTATCGCATTATCTTCTGACCACCAAAGTGCTATGCATCAACTCACTAATCACAGAGCTGTTATCTCCTTCACAGTTTAGCTCTTATTTAGTTGTATGGTCTCTGATTAATCAATCCATGGTATATTTAGCTCTTTTCTTCTTTTTCTAATGTCGGGGAGTGTTGAACTTGTCTTCCTTTACCACCCAGCTCTTCGTCATTATGTCCTCACTCTGTCCTCAGGCTGGGGTAGACTCCATTTCTCTTCCTTTATTTACTGCTGTGCTGAGTGTGCCATTAGCACTCAATAAATTAAAATAATAATGACACAGCTCATCGTTGTAATTATCTTTATTCCCTTAGGCTGATCCAACAGGGAATGGAAAATTCAGACACTGCTTTGCTTCCTATAAATGGTTTCTGAAAATCTAAGGATGGGAAAGCGGCCCTTTGATCTACTTACTTTTTGTCAGAACAATAACAGAATACCGGTCGTTGAAGATCACTCCCCGAGACATACAGGGAAATAAGATGATATAGTTTGGTTTTTCTTTCTATTCCTGAAGCATCAATGTGGCTATCATAGTACCCTTCTACTTTAATTATAAAGGATTTATGCCTCTAAGGAAAGGAATAGGCTTGATTCTACCTTATATATTAGCAACTGCTAAATGCAGATTTTTTGTGTGTAATTATGGCAAATTATGGACAAAAATAATGTGTTTGTGCTTATTAATTCACTTACCTGGAAATGGTTTCCATTCATGAGGCACAAATAACAATGAACTCAACAATTTGTGACCATCTTAAGTATTCTTAATCACCTATAATTATGTCTTATCTGGAGAGTAATACAAAAATATTCTTCAACAAAATTTTGAACAAAAATATTACATGTAAAATGAAATTGGCTCAATGTTTCATTTAGATTTTGTGTAATGTGCATTATTCACAATCTTAAATAAAACTTTGTCCTAATAATTCTAAATAGAATTTTATTTGTCTTATCCCTTGGGCTCTACTCCCATGGAAAACTAAGCATGCTTTAAAACTCAATTACCTTGCCAGCTCTGATTTCTGAATAATTTTGCACCAATGACCATGTTGGCTTCACATAAATGCCTTGCCCCTGATGTATTGTCTTCCTCTATATTTCAAACTACACCACTATTGTAGATCTTTGCAGTATCTAGGAGGAGAAACTTTGCAATAGATGAGTTTAAACACTGGATTGTATTTCCCAGCCTTTTGATTTTCTGCTTCTCACTTTTCTTCCACATTCACTTCTTGTTAATATTTCCTAAGATTTAACAAGTGCAGAATAAATGTCTCAGGTGGGAGGAAGTCAAGAACCCAAATCATTGCTCAGAATTGTGATCGGCCAAGCACTTCTGCACTCACCAATATTTATTTTAAAGTATCCACTGGGGAATCTATCTGGACAGTTCCAAGGAGAGGTCAACTCAGGCAACCCAGGCATTACTCAGTGGGTCTCATAAAAATCAAGAAATCAAGCAAACAAGGAAAAGAAAACAGTAATGAAAACCCATTCTGATTTATAAAGGAGACTTTTGGGGAAAAAAAGGATAGAAGGAGTAGAAAGGATGGGAGGGAGATTACAATACCAATAATTAGAATATACATGTACGAAACTGACTGCTGGAAACTATAACTTAATTCAAGGTTTTGATGTGTAGCTATTTTTTTTTTAAAGCAGCTTGCCCCATCCCGCTCTTGCAGCTTTAACTTAGGTATGTTATATCCACTAGCTACTGCTATAAAATGCTCGTACAACTTCCTGACCAAATCATTTAATCCTTCCATTTCATCACTTTAGTTTACTAAAATTTATTCTTTAATCTCTGAAAATTTGTTGCCTTTTCTCTTCTCTGAAAGCCAAAGACATTCTTTTCCTCAATGCATTCCCCTATTTGAGCATGAAGAAAGATGATTTTTTTAAATTGCTCAATAACTTTGCACACTTGATTTCATTGCTCTTTTACTTTATCCCAAATACCTAATCATAGAATAATATATAATCAATCTTCTCTCATACCAGGTGCTTAAAATAGCTCAGCTTTATGAATGATGTTATAAATTGATGTTTTAACCTCTGATTGTACTTCAGGACTGCTTATCAATTGTTTTTCTTGCCACTACTTATTGTTTGTGTTTTTAAATTTTCCTACTTTTCTTATATCTGTTAGCTAGCTAGTACTTTTATCCTTGTAAAGTTACCCTAAAGTGTATGTATATATATATATATATATATATATATATATATATATATATATATATATATTCTGTCATACCATGGAAATGCTAATCCACATCTGTGTCTATATAACTTTCAACAGTTATTCTTCCCCTCCAGAACAGAGAACAGGTCTGCTAGACCTTAACTCTTAATCCCATCATCTCTCATAACTTAAACCTTGTTTCATAATTTACCTTCCCACTAAGGTCTTATATATTACAAAATTCATTTATAATACTGGAAATATCTTTTCAATTTCTATATTGAAATACAAGAAAATAAAATTTCTAAATATTACTTTTCTCTCCAGCTATTACTGAGAGCTATTTCTTTGCCTTTCAGCTACATGCCTCGTATTGATAGTGATGGATCAGCCCATTTCTGTCTATCTTTCAGCATACAATTACTTAAAATCTTCCTTTTATCTGCTTCTATGCGTTGTGTATAGATACCAGTAAAAATAAAAGAGACTGAGCTGGAATTATTTTGGCATCACATTTAGTCAATAGCCTGGTAACTTATGTTTCTATTCACAACAAATCTAGTGATCCAGGTTGCCTATTGATTTTTTTCAATTTTTTCTTATTATTTATTCATACAGTTTTCTTTAGTATTTTATATTAACCTCACCTCTGACTTACCATTCTTCAAATTATATAACTCTTCTTTCCAATATTTCTGGCTTGTGTGTGTCAGAGCTTTTCACGGACGTTCTTTCTCAGCTCATCAACTAAACAGGACATCAATTGTCATTCATTATTGCCTTCATCTTATTTCTTCCTATAATCTCATAGCTTCTACCTTTAGATAACAGGATTTCTATACTAAATATATAATAATGGTCTACCCTTAGGTTTCCTAGATTGATTGAATCCATTTTCCTGTCTTGTTGTTTTTAGTGGTGACACCTCTAACAGACTTGCCAAGAAACGTTCACTTTTCTTTCTTTCTTTCTTTTTTTCATTTTTGGACTTAAATGCTGTTTTTGTTTTACACTAAACCAAACACTGTAGACTAAATGTCATTTGTGTTGTCTCCTGAGTGGTATAGATTTGTCATCACAATGCTCTGGTCAGAGTTCATATTTGATCACAACAGAATACAATTTAGAAGTTTAAGTATTTAGATTATTATTTATCATTTAATAACTAGAATTTTAGCCTGAAAGAAGAGATTTGGAATACCTGATCCTCAACCACAACTATTTTGTTAATACAATTTTATCTTCTGCTAAACATGCTCATGCTTTATTTTTATGAATTCTGTTATTTCTTGTACTTTCAGATGCTATGTATGGTTTTCTTCCTTTGAATGCTTGCAAATTCTCTCTCTCTCTCTCTCTCTCTCTCTCTCTCTTTCTCTTTCTTTCTCTTTTCTATGTGTGTGTGTGTGTCTGTGTGTGTGTGAAATGACTTTTGCTCTATTTGGTGTTTGTGTCATTGATGGAATACTCTTTTCATCTTTGAGTACTTGGAGAATAAATTCATACACAATGGACATGACGTTTTCACGCTTATACAATACAATCCTCGTTTACGCTCCCATGATACCATGTACAAGTGGCCACACCGCATCTGCATAGTCAATATTTGTTCTGTTATTTATGAAGCCCACAAATGATAGACTACATTTTACCAATGGTAAGATCCCCAGTTTCTAGGATGATACATATTGTAAACAAATAACCAATATTTATTTTTAGTTTAATTGTAAAAATGAGCACTACTTAATGTTCTCATACTATACTTAATGTTACAGTCTTATTTAATCTCCTCATACTATAAAAATATTCTGAGTAAAATACTATAGTTTAAACCGTGAGTCTCATTACTTCTCATAAACAGATTTTCTAAAAGTAATTTTAAAAGTTGAAGTATGACAAAGTGCATAATATTGGGAAGTGTTTTGAAAATAAATTCAGAATTTTTCCAAGATCAAATGGCCATGATGTTTAATACTCTCTGGCCTTTGAACTCACCTTAAGGGAAATGATAGTCTTTATTCTTTGTACTGTTACTATGTATTCATCCTGAAGTAATCCTGAAGTCACTTCTACAAGAAAGTTGGGCAGTAGGTTCATATGCTAGTTTGAATGCCAGAAGATAAACTATTTATCAAATTATTCTTTATAAATAAAAACTCAGGAGTCAGGTATTGGGATAAGATCCTGGAAAATCCTCAGAAAAAAGACCAGTGATACCTCTCTCTCGCCCTCCCCGCTCTCCTTTCTTGATCTTGATCCAAAAGGGTGAAGACCCTCTCTAAGCCCTGCTAGACTATTTACTGTGTCTCTCTTCCTGTCCTCAGTCCTCCAAAATCTCTATGGCTAATTTTGCTCAGCTGGAGCTAACTAATTCAATATTACATAACAAGGAATAATTATTTTATCTTGACCAATTGCATGCTTTTTAAGTTGCTTTCTATTTTGTCATTCACTGATATTTTGGAATCAAAAGTAACGAGTATGTTACATCTTGGTTAATGGGGATTTAAAAAAACATGATTACTAAGTCAGAGAATATTCCATTATTTGTGCTTTCAGTTTTAAATTTAAGAAAAAAAGAGACTTTGAAGAGGCATTAACAATTTTCTATAAAAGGAATATTTATTCCAACTGTATACATTTATTAGATCATAAATGGACAACTGAAAATGCTTATAGCCTACAGATTTTACCGCAAGAATAATATCTGAAGTTAAAATTTCTTTCTGCAGTGAATTTCTCTAACCAAGTTACAAAACACTCAATCTAGAGGCTTCTAATAGAAATGCAAAGTGACCTTTAAACATAGGAGGAGGGAGTGATAGTGCTGTCATACAAAAGAAACCTTGCTCCAACAAAAGGCTGAATATATAAATCATTGTTATGAAAAATACCTTTCAGCTTAGTTATATTCAATCTGCAAATGATGAACTCATTCTTCCTTGTTAAAAATGGCTCCAATTTGATTTTTATGTTGATTTTTTGATGCTTCTCTTCATTTTATGTCCATTCTGACTCTTCCTTTCAATTCTTTCCTTTGTGATTGCTTAGCTTCATACTTCCTCCATTTGGTTAGAATAAAATGTAATGTTCTCAAGGTTTCCGTTTGGAGGCCCATGCAACTAGTCCACTCTTAAGCGAGCTTTCATCTCAAATGTGCAGGGTGGGGGTGCTTCGGAGGTGACAAGGCAGGCAGCAGCAAATGGAGACAGAGGGGGAAAAAAACCCATTTATATTCTGAAGTGGCTAATGTTCCCTTTTTTGCAGAAGTTATTTTAAAAGAGAATATCTCTCTTCAGATGAGTACTAGCAGCTGTACCATCTGCAGAACGAGATACCTGTTTCAAATCACGCAGTTTGGATTATTTTTAATGGTGTGATCTGTGTTGCCTGTTTACTTACATTCGGTAAAGTATCCTCGGGTCTGCTGGCTTCATTAGTTCCCATTTACTCTGCTTTGGCTCACCTTGCGCTCTGCTGCTGTAACTAATGGGCCTTGGGGAGGCATCTGTTCAGAAAATCTTTTCTATCCGATACTCTTAAATTGTGCCAAGTTGTTGGGTCATCATATTAGCCAATGGAGAAAAGGAATCATATTTTATTCCACAATTTTAGTTTGTTAAATAATAGTTAGATAATAAAATATAAAAAGTGACTCTGTATGTGCAGAGTGAAAAGATTTCATTTTTATTCTACTCATTAAGAAACTCCTTGTATTTGCAGGGATTGAATGAGCAATAGAATATCAAACTCTACCTGTTTATACGAACAGTAATTATATATTCTGTGTGACAGAAAGCACTCGGCAGGACTCCGTGCAAGGCTGTTAGTCATTTCATCATTCCATGCAGCATTGATCTTGCTGACTGCACAGAGCATTAATAGAACGAGTTAATGGAGTTTATTCTGTCCCAAATGCTGCCGGTTATAGAAGATGATTGCCATGTATGGAAAACCAGACTCTCTGACTTCTGCCCAGAGATATATAGGAAGAGTAAGTACATCTGGTAACTCATAGAAAAATGTAAGTGTAAAGAGTGACTGCCTATAGAAAGTTGACAAGGACTTTAACAAACATATGTAGAGAATGTGCAAGTTTTGGCTGATTGTGGCTTTAAACTCTGTGATGAAACAGAACAGTTGATTTTTCATTAATAAAGTATACAATATCAACCTATTAATTATTCTCCTTACTGAAAGTCAAATTATACTGAACAGAAAAATGGAAATTTCATATTTTATGAGCTGAGTGTAAACCCAATTGTGGTGTGTAATAAGTAACTTGCAAGCTTGGATTGATGTTGATAAAAATGTAAAAACCAAATGTTGTTTTCCAAGCTACAAAATTGCATGTTATTCATCCAAAATATGAAGCTGATTATAAGATTCAATGGTAATCAGACTGAATTAATAGTAGTCCTATAACAAACCTTCATTTTCTCAATAGTCATGAAAATTCAAGTAAATAAAAATTGAGAAGATGTACCCATCCAGAAAAATGAATTTATCATTTTGCTCCAAGTAAATTGCTCCAAATGTTTCTCCAAGTGATCATAAAACCACTGAATTAAGGAAGTCTTTTATGGACTTGAAGGGTTTGTTTTTTGAAATATGGATGCCTATTTATAAGGTCAAATTATTGGATGAAGCCAATCAGGAATGAAGGGCAGATTGGATTGTCTGTTGTGACTATAGAAAAAGACACAAACTGTGATTTACAAATGGTATCACTATTGTACTTTACATTTCCCAAAAAACACTAGAGTTTTCAGCTCCTCCCAAGATGGACAAAAAAAAAAAAAAAAAAAACTTGTTGAAATTATTTCCTCAAATTCAAATCTCAAATCTAGAAAAATTTAAGTGTGTTTTTTTCTACAGCATTTAAATACCTGTCCATTCAAACTTCCATAACCTAAAAAAGTGATTTTTCTTCATAAATTGCATGAGTATTTCCCTTATAGAAATTATACATTCTGATACATGTATAAATTTAAACACTTAAGTGAACCTTATATAATATTCTACTGAAGACAAAGCAGTCGTAGAGCTGTACCTACATAAGACTTAGAAGCCATAATTATCTAAGGGCAGAAAGTAATTTCATTACCACAATTTGGTGCTTTTAATAACATCTGTTAACTTACTAATTTGTGGGCTGTTCTCCTATCTTCAGCTTAGTGTAGATTAAATTTTAGATTCATCAATTTAGAGAACAACATTTTAATAATTCATGCTTTAAATGAGGTATACATACATTAAGGAGTATGATAATGGATTTGCACTCAGAGAATAAGTAAGCTGTTTAATAGAGCTAAAAATATACACCTCACTACTACTTCTAGATATGAGGCATCATTTCACCAGAGCGCATTCAACTTCCAAATAAGCAACTTTCTTTTAATTCCAAATCTTTTATTTAGTTATTCTTCAAACCCCACTGGAAAACAGTTATAACAGTAAAAATTGAAGAAATAACCTAGGAATTAAAGTACCATTGTCAAGAGAATGACCCAGATGATGTTCACAGTATTCATAGCTTTTCCTCTGAAACTGTTAATGATTTCTAAGCTTGGCGTGTATGTGAAAAGACAAAATAAATAATAAACCACAATTAAAAAATTAAAGAGAACAATAGTGTTATCATCAGATTAATGAAGTTAGCAGTTAATAGTTGGATAGACTTTGTCATGGAAATAGTAGGCATAAATACCCATAAAAGTGCAGAAATAGAAGGAAATAATCACTGTCTTAAATGTTGCAAAAAGTCACTATTATTCTATAATCCCTGATAGAAGGGAAGTGAATGGTCTATGTTCCCCAGTTGCCAATTTCTCCTTCTTTTGCAACTTTTTGGAGTTCCATTCAAAGAATTTCATTCGGTGGACTCAATGGCATACAAAATTAGGAATGGGAAAGGTAACGCATTTGGAATTTCTGGGACTGAGAAATAAAGGTAATGGGACTGCATGAAGAAATAAGGACATCAGTTTCTTTGAACATCGTCTGTACAAAAATGTAGTATATGAAGATTGCACGTCAACCAAACAACTGTCACCTTATGTATGGCACAACCAAGGTCCCAATACCTAACAATATGAGATACAGACACAGGAAGATTGAAATAGCTCAAGCAGCCAACAAAAAAGTCAAGAATGGCACTTGACAGGGCTCACTTACATCTAAATGGATCCTATGAAAGAGCCAGTTAAATAAAAATTAAAAAGAAGCTACGTCCATAAACTTTCACTTACATGGCTGCTTAAACACGAGCTGAATAGGATGACACCAATGGTCATTATAACATCGACTGAGAAAATCTTAGGAGGCCTCATCTCTCCATAAAGAACTATAGGAAACAAAGCAAAGATGAGATCCACAGAACTTATTTTCCCCTTGCAGTTTCATTTCAGATACATTATAAATTCCAGTTTGGGGATTTTAAGGGATTTCTATATGGGTGAATATATGTGTCTCCGCATTGTTGTTTGTGTGTGTGTGTGTGTGTGGGTGGGTGGGTGGGTGGGTGTGTGTGCTTTTTTATTTGATTTCTTTACTTTTGTTTGTTTTGTCCTATTCTCGTTTATTTGGTTTGCCTCATCTAATTTTATTATTATACCTCAGATGTTTGTTTTCTTTTTTATTTAAAATTTTTATTCCTTTTCCATACCAACCACAGTTCCCTTTTCCCACTTGTCCCTCCTCTCCTCCTAACCCACCGCCCATCTGTTCCTCAACTGGACTCTTGGAGCTTGGCCTGATGCTGGCTACTTCTGTCAGTTACTGGATGAAGGCTCTATGATGACAGTTTGGGTAGTCATCAATCTGAATACAGGGGAAGGCCAGTTCATGCACCCACTCCACTATTACTAGGGGTCTTAGCTGGGGTTATCCTTTGGATTTCTACATTTACGTAGCACCAGGTTTCTCCCTAACTGTATAATGGCTCCCTCTGTCAAGATGTCTCCTTCATTGCTCTCCCTGTTTATCTCTTCCCCAACTCAATCATCACATGCCCTCATCTTCCCATTGCCTCATTTTGTCTCTTCTTAGATAGAGGAGATGTAGGTAAGGATTGGATGAGAGATTTTGGAGGAATAATGGGAAGGGAAAACATAATCAGAATATATTATATGAAAAATCATCTATTTTTCAATAAAAGGGAAATAAAAGAATACCCTAAAATCAATATAAAAATTTATTAAAGATAAAAGCAACAACAAGGGAACTTGCCTCAGAAGAATCAACAGAGCACATAAACATAAGCAGCCTTCATCCAGAAAAAAGCAGTGGAGCAGATGATCAACAATTAAACCCACAAACTGCAGTGTTCAGACCCAAACAGTAATTAATAGTTATATAAAATTTAAAAATTAAAAAACTGAAACTAGAAAATATTCAAATTTAAAAGGAATATTTATCAATCATGTACTTTTCAATCAACAATGATTTGTTCAACAGGTCTCAATCATGTTAGGAAAAAGAAGTCTCATACTGGAAAATTTTTAATTCAGGATAATTACAGTGAAAACCTATAACAAAAGGTGTATAGAACTGTCTCAAAGGTTTAACAATAAAACGTTCCTTAGTAATGCATTTGTCAGAGAAAAGATTAATGATTAGTATTAAAAAATATTTTTAACTAAGTGCTATGTGCATGAAACCATGTTGAATGGAACAAAAGTCATATTCAACTGCATATTTTATTTTAAATAGAGGCATGCTATAGTCAAGCATAATGCCAGATTATATTATTACAGGTATCATAGCATATCAAAAAGAAATTGTTAAAAAATTATGGAAAGAAAAGTCTAAAATAAGGACTTACAAAATATCAAAACTATTTTTAAATAAGTGAGAACTGTGAAACAATTAGGAAAACCATTGAAACAGATTTCAAAATAGAAAGCAGTTTGATTTAGAATACTTACAAAAGTAATAAATCAGAGCAGAGGTGGGTCACAATAGAGGACAAAGTTTTCCAATAAGAAGAACAATACCACATCAGTACTGATCTTAAAACAGCAGCATAAGTAAAACCTAAGAAATATGAGAATCACAATGTTACAATTACTATGGTTCCAAACTCTCAATTTTATATAGAAATTTATGAATGTGTTATTACAATCCTTTAAATAAACTTTTGTAAATAAAGTTTAAAACTGACAAATTATTTTAAACATTGTCAGGAATAAAGAGGAAAATATATGAAAATTCACAAATGAAAACATTATTTACCAACAATAAACTTTTATTTTTCAGAAACCTATAGAAATTCCATGTGATGGAAGAAAGCTGAAATATTGACAGAAATTCCTCTATCTTGAGTAGTATCATAACATGCCTATATTAAACTTAAAAATAAATTTGGATATACTAAGAATTACCCATAGGGCAATTGCTTAGGGTGCTATTTAACTTTCACTCATAAATATTTTAAATTTTTCTTCAAAAATATTTACTTTGCTATTTATTTATATGTGCATTTGTGTGTTTGTGTGTGAGCTTATGAATGCTCATGGATATTAGAAGAGTTTTGGGAGCCCCTGGATCTGGAGTTACACAACATTTGGACGATTTAAAGTGGGCACTAGGAACCCACATCTGCTTCTCTGAAAGAGCAGTGTTAACTACTATCTCTCCAAGCCTGATTCTCAAACTATCTAGAAAAATCATGCACAAGTAATAGAACAAAATTTATAAATAAAGAAATAGAACTTTTAGCATCCACAGGCACAGTGTTGAAACTGATACAATCATAACATACAGACAGACAATAGAAATAAGCAAGTTGGTGAGAATATGGATAATTAAATGTCAGTTCATGCAATGAATGACACTTAACAACTGCCCAAATCATTCATTGAACAAGTGAAAACAAATAGATTATATGTATCAATGAATGAAAATCACATATAGAAGGTCTCAGGTATTTACAATTGTACTGCAATAATGTGATACAGAAGTATAGTAGATACAGTGTAGTTCAATGAAAATGCAGTGACAGGTAACTGGTTATTGCTGGATAATAAACATCATCTACCACAGATGTATTGCAAACTTGAATTGGGAAGTTAAATCAATGAAATGTCATCAGCATGTTAGAAGCTGTCTTTATGATATTGGTTGGTTAAAGATGTTTTGAAGGCAACTAAAAAGGAACTAGTAATAAAGGAAAATTGCACTCTTTGGAGAGTCTCGAACTCTGTGAAAAACATCAAGAATTGGCATGTATGCATGCATTAAGTTAAAAAGTTTCTGCACAGAAATGTAAATCAAGTGATAGATCTAGTTTGCCAAATACCAGAAATTCTTTGCTATGAAATTATATGGCAAAAGATTATATAAGAATATACATTATTATATAAAAGAACTGAAAATAATAAACACCAAGAGAGCAAGAATCTATAATGGACATACGAACTGAGCATATAATATTTTGAGTGAAGAAGTAATAAAATAGCCACTAAATGCAAGGAAAACTGTTCAACATCTTTAGTGTGTCAAAATAGCAACTGTTCATTTCTTACCAAATCAGAATGAATCTCAAGACACAAACAAAAACAACAAATGTGGCTGAAGTTGCAGCGAAAAGGAACCCTCCCATACTGCTTATATATACATATGAGTTAGTCCAGCCACTTCAAAAATGAGTGTGGAAATGATTTGCTGAGAAATAATTAAAAATAGAAATTTCATATGATCAAGCTGTAGCACATCTGAATACATGTATGGCTGAAGAAATCATAATCAGCCTTCCGCGCAAGATCCCGCAAACCGACATTCATTGATTTATTATTCATAATAGCCAGATTAACTAGCCTTGATGTCTATCAAAGGATGGATGGACAAAAGTGTGGTTAATACGCACAACAGATTTTTACTCAATCATTGCTTTGTAGCAGTTCCTTTCGAGACAGAAATGCTCCATCCTACAGGGGAGCTCTTTAAAGAGGAAGGTAAACAACTAAAACTAGGTTCAGGAAGTACATGAAACTGACAAGATTCACATGGCCCCTCCATGTTAGAGGAAGCAACAATAAGTTGAGAGCCCTTGACAGAGAAGCAGAGTTAAACTGCAAAGAGAACTCTAAGAGCAAACAGATTCTAAAAAAGGCTGGGAGAAGCAGAAACCAGCTGAACTGCTTGGAAGAGTTTAGAGCTCCTTAGCCACTTGGAAAGGACCCTTGTCAAATCGCGTTGCCTGACGGTTGTATGGTGTGACAAATTTCTAGATTTGTGAGCTGAGGTGTGTTTTGGCAATTCTGTGTCATCGAGTTCTTTCTGTTCATGTAAGTAACCCCACATCCATATTCCTGTTGTATTTTCCTAGTTTCCATATTTTGGTCTGCAATGGGTTCCCTGAGATGGGTAGATGTGAGTGTGTGTGTGTGTGTGCGTGTGTGTGTGTGTGTTTTGCATCTTCAAATGAAAAATGTTGTCACACAACAACCTTAGAAAGAATAAAGTGGTGTCTTTGAAACGAAATGGGTAAAAATATATATTACTAAACAAAAGGCTCATCTAATAAATTTATATTTGCTTTCAATTTTGGAATCTAGAGGGGTAGTGAATGATAAAAATGAAGGGGGAGCTGTTAGTTATGGAGAGGAATTTGTAGAGAGAAAACGAAATGGTAATAAAGAAAGCTAGCATGATAATAACCCATGAACGCAAGTCACAACGAGTCCCTTGCCTTTGTCCAATTAAAATACACTAAGAATTGAGTGCTTAAGGAGTTTTTTAAAAGTGGTTATAAAATGATAGATTATAACTAGAAACAGTCAAATAAAAGTTCGTAGTTCACTAGAAAGGTTATGCTAAGGGCCCAAAACATGTTTGAATGTCAGAAGAAGATACAACTAACAAAGATTAAAATGACAGCAAAAGCACACAGTTTTGACAATTCTAGGGACTGGAGAGCAAGTGAAAACAAAACCAGTCTAAAACAAACAAACAAAAAACCACTTCTACTATTGCCGCAAGGGTGAATGAAGGTCAAAGCTCTTTGAGGCACTATTCATCAGTATAGGCTAAATTTGTTAATCACTATATGTTGTCATACATATCGTTCACACAAATCAAATGTTATAAAATTACAATTCATATAGGTACTTACTGAGCGTAAGAAAAAGGAAAATAAGAAACCAGAGAAGGGAGCAGAAACTATGTTGCCCTTGATACTAGGCTGTTAGTGGTATTGTGAACTCATTGAAATTCAATAAGATCCTCTGCTTTTAGGGAAATCTATTACCTAGTAAGTAGTTTAAAAATGGAATGATTTTCTCCTATGTATTGTCACATTACACGCTCAGCATCTGTTTTGACTTCACTCTAGGCTCAGCTCTCATTTAAAAAGCCCTTGTTCAGGGTTTGGAGTATTTTTCAAATATGTTTATAGCTTTTATTTTTCCCTGTAGATCATATTTGATAACATAATAGAGATGTGAAATTTGACTTTTCCTTGCTATTCAATGGAACTTCCTCAGTGTAGCACAGTAATCAGGACTATGTAACCGCCTTTGAGAACAGCAATAGAGTTAGTTGACTACATGTAAGAAATGGCGTGTTCGGAACGACACACGGTGGGAAAAGAGACAGTGACATCGTTGTTGGGCATCATGGAAGGAAAACAAAAACCTCTCTTATTTTCTAATATTACTTAGTAGTAATTTATTTGATAGCTATCATTTGCATATTAGATAAAAATGGCATTTTGTAATATAAACATTTGTCAATATCTGAATCTCCTAAATGCCTAAATGCATGATGTCTAGAGGTATCAGCAAATGTACCAGATTTGTATGCCACATTAATTCAGTACTCAAGAATCAAGAGGTTCCTTGGGATACAAATGATGTTTTTATACCATTATTATTTCAAGAAGAAAAATATAAATATCACATATAGGAGTCAATACAAACTCCAGAAAGCATGGAAAACATCCTGTGTGACTCAGCTTTAGATTGGTGACTGACAGCTGACAAATTTGCATGTGTTTAAGAAAACTGTAACTGAATAAAACTGCAAGGAACTTTTACTGTGGTTTGAACATAGTGTGATCCTAACTGTAAAACATGTTAAATTCCAGGATTCTGTGATTTGGAATAACACTCAAACTGAAATTTAGTTTCTTATCTATTTCTTTAAAATGATTCCTCTTACGAAGTGATCCAAAATGACAAAACAACACAGTAATAGCACATTTTTAAAAATGAGAGTTAGAGAACTCCAATATTTAGTGGCTTAGGGTATTGGGAAGAATATCATACTTCTACTGATTTATTATAATCCAAAAGAAAATGTAACAGAAAATGGGAAGAAGATGCTGAGGGGAAAGTGTATAGTTGTAAGAAAATTTCTTTACGCAATGTAAAGTCATCTGCAATGGCAAAGTTTTGGAGCCCGTCCTGGAACTAGGTCTTGTAGATGAATCGGGCATCTAGTTTAGAGACAGCTTTTACTTAAGGTCAGTCCTCCAGGCCCAGGCATATTCTTCAGATAAGGGCAGATAGAGGCAGGAAGTTCTGCTAGAGGCAGGGAACACAATGTTGCCTAGCTATTGAGATAATCTGCCAGGCCATGAGGAGACTGTAACCCCTAACCATCAGCAAAATCCTTCTAACAAAATAATAATATTTTTGTAAGAATATTATAACATATACATTATATGTACTACTTGCTATGTTTGTTTAATATGAAATATTTAAATAAACTTGTTTCGTTTTATGAGTTCATTTAGTACAGATTTTCCTTTCATGAGATTAGGTAACCCCCGCCATTTCCTGTCACCCCAAACTTTTCTTTCTTCAAAACCACCCAACCTTTTGATATTTGTTTTTGTGCTTACCTACAATAACACAATTTCTTTTGTTTTTCCTTGGTTTTGATCCTGAATGAACATTCCCACAACTGCTGTATCGCTCACTATCTTTGTTACAGATTATACGAAAGAGTCTTTTTTAACCATATTTATTAATCCTGCATTTAAATACTTTGTGTTTTACTTTCTTCCCTCTCAGTGTTATAAAGCTTCAGCAGCCTTGTCTTTACCAATATTATTGTAATTTTTATTTCTTACAGACAAATGTCCTATCATATATTAGAAAACCTAACTTTAAAAAATCAGTAAAGGCCGGGCGGTGGTGGCGCACGCCTTTAATCCCAGCACTCGGGAGGCAGAGGCAGGCGGATCTCTGTGAGTTCGAGACCAGCCTGGTCTACAAGAGCTAGTTCCAGGACAGGCTCCAAAGCCACAGAGAAACCCTGTCTCGAAAAACCAAAAAAAAAAAAAAAAAAAAAAAATCAGTAAAATATAGGCTTTATCTAGGTAGCCAGTTTTTCTACCGTTCATTAACTGCCATGCTATTTTCCCGGGCAGTCAGTCATCTTGTGCTGACATACTCGGTGATGATGTCAGTAATTTTTTTAAATGTTTTTTTTTTTTTTTACCATAGAATGCTATTTTCATCCTTGTAAGAGCTTCACTTCTATTTCTTTCAGGTTTCTTCTCGGTAGGTGCAGGTTGATTTCCTTGCATTCCTTTTTCTTATAATTACTTCATTGAATTGAAATTTCATGGGTCTAAGCTTGTTCTCAAAGGTCATAGCTCTTGTAAATTTTTAGAATAACGTGAACTATTTGAGCACGCATTGTGACTTCTTTTGTACTTTCAAATAATTACTTATTGCTTTTTAGGGTTTATTACTTAAGAGAATTTTCTAATTGTTATCATCAGGAGATGTGGGCAGGTAGGAAAGGAAGGCTGCCCCAGGTGGTCTGTTGCAGGGCTAGGGATGAGGCTGTGGGGTGGGATTTGGAAAGGAGGGAGTAGTAAAAAGTCTTTGATTAGCTTGCCTGTTTCCCTTGTCTGTTCATCCTGTGTATTCCCATGGAATGGCTGCTGGTGTGGGAGGCTGGTATCATGGGATAAGTTGGGCCAAGAGAGGTTGGAGAAGAAGGTCTTCCTGATCTGTAGTGGATGAAGTCAGAGAGCAAAGGGACACCTCAGCAGGTTTTCTGCTATAGAGCTGGACTGAGTCGGGCAACTGGATATGGAGGAGAAGAAGGAGAGTGGAGTATCTGCAGTTAGCTTACCTATTTCCCTGGCAGGAGTGACCTATGGTTTTGCAGGGATTGTCTGCTGGGATTTTGGGAAGGGATAAAACATTGAGTTCTGAAAGGGTGGTTAGGACAGGAAAATTTGTGGGATATACAAGAGTTAGTGCTGGGGATTAGAAGAGGCTGGAGCATGTGTTCCATTGTAGCGCTAGGGATGAGACTACATTGAGACTACATAATTGGAACTGGAGGAAGAGAAGCCTGTGATTAACATGTGATTACATATTAATTTACTTAGTATAGAGGTATATACAATGATCCTGGATTTAATATAAAGTTAAATTTCAATAAACATAAGTTGAAAATAAAATCTGAAAAGACAATATATCCAGCCTCCTACCATCATGGACAAAGCATTATACATCTTGACTTTTGTGATGCATAAAATTATGTACACACTGAAAGTGTATAGTTGTAATTTTATTTAAATTATCATTCATCAATGTTTTGATGGAGAATATTTTATTTTTGTCTCTTCTTGAAGTATATCACGGCATGTTAATAAGATAACAATGAGATGACCCTATCAATGTTGAGTGTCAGACAAAAATGTTATAAATTCAGTTAACTTGAGAGAAAACAAAATATAAGAAAGAATATTACCTATGTTGATGGTTAAAATTACTGAAATAAGTGTTTTCATAAAGAATATTGCAATTCTTTTAGACACAAGATCTACTGAGACAAATTGGAAAATTGAGCCAATTTCATTGCCAGGTTTTTATAGATAGACACTAAGAAATGTCTAAACCCTGACTACCCTTCTCATTTTTCTTTCATATACTTGGCAACTTGTAAACACAGCTTAAATCCATTCTGATAAAATGCAGTCTCTTGTATTTTGACAATATTTCAAATGTGCGTCTTCACATTTTATCCCGTTATAAAAGGTTTCCATTGCCATACATATTTTAGGTTATTCGATAGCTTAAAGAAATGTAGGACTAGTAAAAATATCTGAAAACTCCTTATGTTCTCATCTTTCCGAATGAAAATCATGTGCTGAGTAGATGAATTCAAAGGAGATAGGGATGCCTAGACTGGAGTTTAACAGAAGCTATTGATGTTTACAAATTAGACTGACAACACAGATCTATTAAAGTCCACAGTGTAATGAAAAAAATCCTTTCCTTTGGCTTTTCTTTTATCCCCCCCCTTCCTAAATCTGATTCTTTTCTTCCATACTCCCCCATCCTTCAACAGAGACACTAATGTTGATGAGGCAAGGGCCTTTACAAACCTCTTTCCATCCCCTTTGAGAAATGACTGTGATCCCAAATGTTAATATCTGTTACTTATCTGAATAACAATAAGATTGTGTTATCATTGATTATGCCACATACAAAACAAAATCAAAGCTGTAAGAGAGAGGGCTGCATAGTACAGTTCTGCCTTGCTCATCTAATAAAACCCATTCTGACTTAAAACAGGACACACATTATCACGTTTTAATTGTTTTTCCTGGTATAATACTCCAACCTACCATAAATTCTTAAGACTAGTAACTAGATAATACAAAGTATTGAAATTTGGATTCTGCTGCTTCTGTGTCTTCTTGGCTTCTCGTACTAAAAGAGGAGCAAGCCCTAATCCAGGCCATCTGCTTAGTCATTTGAGGCATACTGATTAGATGCTTGCAAGAACGCAAAAGCCTCACTTATGTAGCTGTTGAAATGACTGAATTACTTGAGTAAGTAATAAGAATAATTAATGAACATAGCCGAATGTGATACAAATTACAATTTGAGGAAAAAGGTTCTCTGGGATCCCGCACTGTTTTCTGATACCTTCAGACGTAGGGGACAGCCATTCTAAAGCTGTGCCACCAAATTTTTGGTTTTATCACATTATCTCAGCACTTAGTAGATTTTGTTATAAAACAGTTTATATTTAAGGATAAAACCAAAGGTTCAAGGGACATGAATCTTGTCTTTTGTTTCTTACTCATATTTATATTCTTGATATCTAGGACTTTCAAGAGTAGATTATTAGCCATGTGTGTATAGGTATCAACAAAAAAAGCTATTTTAGAGTATACATTCTCTCTTTTTCTCTTTCTGTATGTGTCACACACATACCTATCTATCTATGTACACATATTGCATTAAACTGCTGTATGGTGCTTAGCATATGATATATGATATATAATAATATATATTCTCTCTATATATAGTATTTGAGAAATGTCTTAGTAGGGGATGTTTTTGCTGCATAAGTATGAGGACATGAGTTCCATCCCCAGCACCCATTTAAAAATGGAAGAAGACATGGTTGTGTATGTTGAAATTCCAGCTCTGGGAATGTGGAGACAGGTGGCTTCCTGGAGTTCACTAGGCTCCTAGCCTAAATCTCCTATTCTTTGAGTTATAAGTGCAAGTGAGAGACCATGTCCCAAATAACCAAATGGATGGCACCTTAGTAATAACCCATAAATTACCTATCCTCTGCCCTAAACAAGATGAACACTTAAACCCCACACCCATAATTTGACACACAGTGTAGAGTAGCTCTTGGGATCCTGCTTCTCATTAGATCACATAACTAAAAAGCAAATCTAACTCCAAGGAACAGAAGTAGGTGTTGTGCTTCTGAACTGAGTGAATGCTGTCATGACAGTACTTCCAATACATCATCAAATTATGTGTGGTCACTTAGAGAGGTGGAATCATACTGCATACCAGGACACTAGAGTCACTTTCTCTTTGAAATTTGACTGTTGGCTGGCTCCTTTGCTTATGAAATGTAATATCTTAGAGGAGAGGAAAAAGTTTTCTGTATGTGTTCCCTGGCATATTAATGGGTAATGGGTGATTTAATTTTGTTCCTAAATATGTTAACTGAACCTAAATCAGATAGGACACATTAAGTAGTGTGGTGCTTAGCATATCATACAGACCAACTTTTAGTGGCTTCTGCTAGTGTCAGGCTGAATGGAATTATAAGTCAAGAATGAGATCATCTTTTTGATCATGGGGGCATTATATTAGCAAAGGCAGCTGTGGCACCATTTAATTTTCTTTTGAGTGTTGAGTGTGTGGTTAGGATAATCTGGAGTGAATGAGGTAGTGAGTGTCTCTGAATCCCATAATAATTTAGATCTGACCCGAAAGTGAACCTTGGCATGACAATTACTTTTAATTGTCAAATTGACACCATACGGAGTAAACTAGGGGGAGACTCAAAGGGGAATTCCTTAGATCATGTTAGCCAAGTGGGCTTTTCGGCTGTGTGATAATGCTTTTGTATACTTATAAATATTTGTCACTCATGTTGTTTTAATAAAACACTGATTGGCCAGTAGCCAGACAAGGAATATAGGCAAGGTGATAAGACAAAGGGAATTCTGGGAAGAGGAAAGGCAGAGATGCAGTTGTAAGTCAGACACAGAGGAAGCAAGATGAGAATGCATTGCTGAAGAAAGGTGTTGGGAGCAGTGAGACCCCAGATCCTGAATTTCTTGTAATCCCCTGATCTGAGTGCCTACAGCTGCTCTGAGCATGAGACCTTCAGGAGTTCCTGATGGCAGGAAAGTGGTTTCTGGTGGGTTTGGCTGGGGCGTAGCTATCTCTATATAATCTACCCCTCAACACAATAAAGGGGGTATTCTTAGGGAATTCAAGAATGACCCGTTTCGCTTTCTGTCTGTCTGTGTTTGTGTATTTTAACCTCCTGCCCCTTGCCCAAATCTCACGAACTGGGTGCCAGTGCATCGAATGCAGACACGGGGGCATGGTGCGCGGCAGAAAGGAACCAAGCCTCGTGGCTAACCATAGACAAGAATTATGGGTTATTTTAAGTTTTGCGAACTAGTTAATAATAATCCTGAGCTAATGAGCCAAATAGTTCTGTTTAATAGAAGCCTCTGTGTGTTTCTTTGGGACTGTGGGACCAGATGGGACAGAAACATCCATCTACATTACTAACCATGCTATATTTGACGCCCAAACGTTTGGCAAGAGATGGCAACTAAAGCCTAAGAAAGCTTTAGAAAAAGGATTTTAGACAAGAACAGAGGCAAGCACAGCTTTTTGTATTGAATCATATTGAAACTGGTAGGTGCTTCTTAGCCACAAGCAGAGATGCTGCTCCTTTAAGAGAGGCTTCCTGACTCAGCTTTAGCAGCAAAAACCTCACAGATCTTTTAAAAGGCTCTGGCACCAAACACTTAAATGGTGTTTATGAGCAGCCAGCAGAAAGCTTCTTGGTGGTGGCATAGACTTAGTAACTGCACAGCACTCTGACAATAAATTTGGCTCCTGTCAGTACCTCCACCATGAAGCTAGATAATCAAAAAGCTAAGGAATGGGGTGGAGCCAGCTGCTAAATCTGCAGTTTTAATTCTAGCATATTACTTAGCAAATTAAAAACTCATGTGGTCAGAGAAAGATAGAGATATACATTAAAGACAGATTCAGATGGAAGAAAACTCTAGAGAATTTACAATATGTTTAAAATACATATATGTTTGGGAAAGAAAAGAAAAAGGATAAAGTCCTTAAAAAAGAGAGAAGCATTCTGTTTCCTTACTCTTCGAACTATTTTCATATTCCTTTTATCCTTATCAACCTATGTTCAATTTTGAAAGAGACAATGTAAATATGTTCTAAATATTCTCTACCTTGATGTTTCTTTTATCATTTTCTGTGAGATCATTGCTGTTTCCCCACCTCTGTTATTTACTTGAGATAACATCCTTGGCAAAATTACAAAGTATTTTCTTATAATAGAAATTTCTACTTAACATATCATTGGCATTTTTTTCAATTTCTTCGATGGTTGCTAATATAAAAATTAAAATTATTAGTTTTCCAATGTCCAAACATTTCCTCTTTGGAGATTTTTCTCATTCTTGGTTAGATTTATTCCATTTGAATCTTAGATATTTTAAAGGTGCTTGTGTAAAATACATTATGTTTGTGTATGTGCTTATGTGTGTGTTGGTGGAAACACATTTTAGGTACACATTCTTTTGTGTGCACATTTGTTGTGAGGCTAAAGATCGTGTCACTGTTTCAATACAAGATTTCTCAGTGCCCTGCAGCTCACTGAAGAGTCTACTCTGGGTTTTCACCTGTCTCCATGTCTTCATTGCTTAGATTACAAGCATTTGCTACCATGTGTACTTTTTAAAAATATATAGTGTTTTTTATACTATAAAAACATGGATATCGGGATTAATGTCATATCCTTATGCTTTCAAGGAAAACACTTGTGTAATTGAGGTATTTTGCAAGCTATATTTCAACATAGAGTTTTAGGATATTGTGAATAAGATTTGTAATATTTTTTTAAAAAATTGTACATATCTTGATTCCTGATTTCTTTCTCAGAATATCTTGTATAATGGAAGAATACTATTCTTGTATGATGATGTTATATCCTTCTACTTTACTTGATCTGTTTATTAATTCAAACAGTCTCACAATGGAGACTTTTGAGTATCTAAGCTACAGATATCACTATTTAACTGATTGCCAGTTATATTATGGGGCCATAAAATGTAGCTTGATGCTGGCACAAATCGTACATGTAAATCAATAGTATAGACATAGAGTTCCCTGATTAAAATCCAGGTAGCTACAGCTAACTGATTTGTGATAAAGATGCCAAAATATACACTGGATAAAATAAACCCATTTCAACATTCAGTGCTGGGAATACTGACTGACAGCATCAGACTAGATAATTTCCTTTCACCCCTTAATATGTGACAAAGTGGAACAAAGACTTTAAGTATAATTGAAACTTTCGATCTCTTACAAAGATATAGAGAACTATTTCACAGTGGAGGTGTAAGCAAGAACTTTCTGAAAAGATCTAGAATTCCTCATTAGATATTTCCAAAATGTGACAAATGGAAACATATGAAATTAAAATGCTCCTGTAAATGAAAATAAACAAATGGTGAAGAATAATCATTCATATGATGTAGAGGATTATTATCTAGAATGTACAAAGAACTCAAAAAAAAATAGATACCAAAGAATAACCAAACACCCCAATGAATAAATACACTAGTGAAATGAATAGGTAGCTCTCAGAAGGGTAAGTATTAAAAAAGAAAATAATAAATGCTGTCTAGGACATGGATAAAGGGGTACATTTACACTGCTGGTGGGACTACAAAGTACTCCAGGCATTAGAGGGATCAGTATAAAGTCTAATCTATATACCATCAAAACATTTAGAAACAAGTTAAAAGTTTCTTCAAAACAGTACCACAAAATTGTTGTATATATAGCTTCTTTCTAGTTTGGATAACTAATTAGATGATGGTAGTTGAATGTCATTAATGCAAAGGGTATAATAATGGTTAAATTAATTAATACTGCTGGTTTATATAAGAAAATACAGATGGTGAAATGATTACTTACATGCCAATCTGCAGCTAGTTTCTAATTATCTCTCCCACCCAATATGCTGGAGATAAACAAGTCTGTATCATTTTTTCTAGGTGACTTCTCCATATTTTGTTAAGTAGACAGCACCATTAGTTGGTATTCCTATCTGACTTTTGGTTCAGACTTGAGAACATGGACGTTAATTGCCTATGAGTGTACCCTGTTAAACCTGAAGGCAGGAGGCCAAAACACAATCATGTAACTCCTAAGCTTTCACTCTAATGATGTTTATTTAGTTATTTTTTTACTTTTTGTGACAAAACAATTTTAAAAAAACCAGTGCAGGGGAAAAGATCCGTGTTGCCTCACTTTCTGTGTACATCCATCATGGTGAAGAACTCCTGACTATGGGAAACAGAAGCATCTGATCTCATGGCACACACATCAGGAAGAAAGCAGAGAACAAAGAGTATTAGTGGTCTGTGAGCTTTAAGGTTTTGATCTCCTCTCAAACCAGGAAATGGTGTTGATGACTTTCAAGATGAGGTCTCTCACCTCAGCCCAATCAAAACCATCCCTCATAGGTATGCCTAGAGGCATGTGTTCTAGGTGAGTCTAGATCATGTCAAATTTCAATCGATACTAACCATCATGTAGACTATAAAATTATTCAGAAAAATAGACATTTGGTTTCACTTTGAAATGGGAATTTCCCTAAAACAAGCTATTGTATAATATTTAGTCTCCTACTTGCCTTCATCGGGAGTGATGAGATTTCTTTTCTTCTTTCAAATAGAAAACACAGCTACAAGGAAATATTTGGGGAGGTGTATTATGTGTCTGCTAATGTTTGTAAAGGACAGGAATACAATACAGACTGGAATGGTGTTAGGATGTGATAAGGGAAGAGGTGTACTTGGCAAGAAGCTGTCACTATGATGACAGAGTCTCCAGGATCAGTCTTCTTGAAAAAACCACAGAAAACTTTCAAACAGTGCTGCAGTACAAAAGTATCAAAAGTAGCAGGGAACTTGAGATAAAGGGGGCAGCTGCAGCTGGAGTGGATCTCTTCTGATTGTCTTTAAACACATGTGAGATCCAGATAGTACAAAGCCATCAGACAACAGTTTATATTCAGCATTCTCTAATTCTGTTTCCTTTCGGCTGTTTCTTCCTCCAAAACCCAAGGAACCAAGAAATTGTGTTAGGAGATCCTGGAGAAAGCAATCCCAGAAGAAGTCAACGAAGTTCCATCTCTGATCATATACTTTCTGTGCAACGTGGGCTCTAGCTGAGGGCAAACGGGAAAGATTAAACTAAATTGGAGTGGACATCCCAGTTTCTACAAAGGATATTGTTTACTGACTTAGTATGACCACAGAAGTCTTTATTATCAATGTATAAACAAAATGTTAAGATCCTATCTGTGTTGTCACCAAGGGACACACCATGGCAACTACCTCTGGATAGATATAAAAGAGATAAAATATGTTTGCTTCATAATTACACCTAATGAGTCCTTAATTTAAATATTAAATGTAATATTTAAATTCTCAATTGTGTTAATGAAGTTAAATCCTTTAGGATTATTATCTTTTGGTTAAGTGTAATGACTGCCAGTCTTCAGGGTGGTGCCAGGAGTTGGGTAAACAGATCTTATAGGTGTTAGATTTCCTTTCTACTATTCTTTCAAAACACTTTGTAGTGTTGTACAGTTAAATTGTTAAATCCACTGGCATAAACTAACTTGACAATTTACCAGGATGATTATGTACTATTTCTGTTAGTTTCAGGGAAAGCCAAAGATTAGACTACAATAACTAAATAATTTAAAAGAGTTAGACTATAGTTACTACATGGGAATTTAAAAAAAAATTGTATATTAGGTGATTTTAATTTTAGGTGAAATAGTTGGGCATTAGTCTTCAGGCTCCTGGCACTGTGGTTCATATTTCTATCTGTTATTCCTAGGTTATTATTTGATTCTATGCATTTTTGTTTCTGCACTATCACAGGCACACTGTCTCAATTGGTGGACCAACCCCTCGCGGTCCAGACTTCCTTGCTCATCTTCTCCCTCCTTCTGCTCTTCAGCTGCACCTTGGGAGCTCAGTCCATTGCTCTGATGAGGGTCTCTGTCTCTTGTTTGTGCACTATCATACATATAATATATACCATGCACGTTTTACCATTATCATGTACACATTTTCATTTTTAGAAGTTCATAGTTTGGCATTTCATGCTATATTTCTGCTGTGATCCTTTTTTTCTACAAAGAGTTTAGGAGCTGAGACGTCTTATTTTTAGAAACAGAAAAAGCATCTCTCCAAGGTAATGGGACACCATGAGGTGTGCTCTTGCATATTACTTCCTTAACTAATTAAAGGGAATGCGAAACTGAGAGTAAGTTGGCATTGTTAAAGTAAATGACCCAATGCTTTAGTAATGAAGACACTCAGGAGATGAAGTTTATTGTTTTAATTTTAATCTTGAGCAATTTCAGCCCCACAGAGTAAGTTGCTCTACATGTCCTGCAGAGCCTCACTTCCATTGTCCCAGCAATGGCTGCCCACTGACTCCATAAAAACAACGTCTGTAATGAGTTGCATTTCAGATTGAAGTGTTTTATTTATATGCAAGATGAACTGATATTGGACATTTATTAAATCTAGTTTTTAACATGCTGTCATAAGTGGGGTTCTTCAAAGGGCAGAGATACTGGGAGACTAAAAGTTGCTTAAATGATGCCCCATAAAAATATAGATGAGGCTCAGATGCCTTGGGATTAAATATTCATTACTGAATATTTACATAATGCATGGGAAAGTGCTTTTGAAATAAAAACTCTCTTTATATAAATGGAAGCTATGGCCAGATTTTTCCCCATTATCCCCAGTAGAGCACTTCAAAGCACCGTTGAAAGTCTTAGCGCAGAGAAATTCTCCCCATCATATCTACCAAAGGAGGAGCTGGCTAGTGCACACTGTCTAAAGACCAGCCCTAATATAATATTTTGTCAACTTACTCCAAACCTTTCATGGCATATCTACTTTTCGTGATGAATGACTACATGATTCTGAAAAATAAAGCAGACTACTATTTTAAAAGGTTGATTGGAGGATAGTGAATGCTCAACAAGGTTTTGCCAATTCACCATGCAGAATCCCATGAATGTCCAGACACAACAGAGTGGCCTGGCTTCTTGTCCCACCTCCGCTGTTTACTAATTAGCTTCACTGTCTTGGACAAATACTTTAAGTTCTGGGCTATATATCCTTTATCTTTTCGTGTATTATTATATTGTTTTTCTTAAAGGATGACTTGAAATCTTAGTGACATCATTCAGGCAAGGTTCCCAGGATCTGACACTGAAAAGGCTGGAAAATCGTTAATTTTATCCTAGTTAAACATATCATGATTGCCAAATTATGAGCAGCCAATTCTCAACTACCCTTATTAATATATGAGAATCCCTGTGAGGGGAAAATAAACCAGGAGCATGATTTTTCACATTTGGATTCTTAATCTATTTTTATATTTTATGATTTTTAAATAAATATGTCTATATGAAAGCAAAACATGAAGGAGTATTTTATGTAGCGATTAGAAAATCTGTTCACTATACATGTGAAAACTTAACATAGAGATGGCAAAAACAATTATAAATATATTCTACGTTCTCAGGGTGACTCCAAACCAAACCTTTCTCTCCTTGTTCTGTGATTATTTTTCATTACTCAAAAAGTATTGAAAATTGAATCCGTTAATCCGAAGTAGCTGAAAAAGTATGCGCCATCATTGCCTCTGCATGACAGGTTTCCCCCCCACCCCACCCCCTCCGTGGGTATCTCTTTTAATTGCCCATGCTAGTTTAAAGCCGCATACAGAGATATATCTTATGAATGATTTCATTCAAAAGTTTGAGTTGGTTTACCCTGAATTTTCGGTTATTGAGGACATCTGTGGATTACACAAAACTATATATTGCCAGCTAAGTCCTAAAATAGGGACTGGATCCCTTTGCCATGTTAGCAGATTGCATTGTTTACTCTGGAGGTTACGGCTAGAGTGGGGATGAGGACTGTTGACAGGCTGAGCACACAGCACCATCTTAGCTTCATATCTTGGTTTATAACATCCCCAGAGGCAAAGAAGTAATTAAATGCTTTGTCGGAGAAGTCCTTCTATTGTGATTCTTAAGCAGGTAAAACTGGCACGTGGTAAGAAAAAGCAGAGCTGCCAATGAAGATAAAATAAGATGTGTGGCTCATAATTTCCCCCAAGCACTGGAAACTGAGATTTGCTTTGAAAAATTCACCTAAGAGATAATCTTCCAGTGAAACAGACTCACTTTGCATTGCTCTCTGTACTTTGAGGGACTCCTTTCCTAGCTTGTACTGGAGTTATTTATACCTGTGTTTTATCTTTTTGATTGTCCCATAAACAACTTGGGGATCAAAACTCTCTGCTTCAGTTTTATATACACCAAGGCAACCACTTATTATACTCTCTTGTCTGTTTGATAAGAGAAGGTTAATGGATAAATACATTTATGATGATATTGGAACATATTTATAATAGAAATGGAAAATATTTTAATAACACAGCTTCAACTCTTCCCAGAGAAAAAGGAAACATTCTCATTCACGTCAAGTAAAGGAAATAAATTAGAGCCATTCGTCCAAGGATTTCAAATAAAAGGGACAGGAACTATCAGAAAGCTTGCTGCAATGACTTAAGAAACACTCACTTTAATATATAGTCCTATGATTGATTTTAACACTTTTCATTGAGATATGATGAATGAAATATGAGCTGGACATTTAAAGCAAAGGTCAGGCCCATCTGTATGTGGCCACTTTTGCTTTATGACTTCTAACCCTTCATGCACAGAGCAGACACCGGTGGCTGACTCTGCAGTTTCTACTTCCTTGTCTCTTTCCAAAGGAGTGTTAACCACATTCCAGAAGTTGAGGAATCCTCTGTGCTCCCCCGAACTACAAGAAAGTCACTGAGAAACTTCATTTGCAGTTGCTGGGGAAGGTCTTTTCTATCCTCATTTTTCTTTTAGGTCATATTCTTTTTTTTCCCTCTCCATCCCCTAGGCCTTTCTTTGCCTTTTCTCTCTTCCCTAGAGCTTCTGTTCTTTCAGCTCACATGTGAATCTTCACTCTACTGGTGAGTATGAAGAAAGCAGTGAGCCCTGCTGTCAAGTTTGTAGATGTCTGCCATCTTTTTCATTTTACTACCAGAGACAGAGTCAGCCCAAGATGAAGTAGATGTAGTATTAGTGACAGAACTGACAGAGGAGAAACTTGGGACTATGATGTTGCTCCTGACAAACCGTAGTGGTCAAGAATAAAACCCATGGTACATCTGGACTTTAAATCCCTGCAAATGATAAAAGTACATGTTGTTGAAGCCAGTTTATGCCAGTATTGCTGCAGACTAATTTGAATGCACTCCTTCACCCTCAGTCTTCGTTAGAAATCCCTTCCTTGAAAACTTATTTTTCTACATGTGCCATTATTATCCTTGTGTAGAGAAACATGTCTAGCTTGATGATACTGAATGATTATCGTTAAAAACGGACAATAGGAAGGGGGAAATGGTACAAATTCAAATGAAATGCTAGCAGCTAAAAGGCCGATTTTATAATGTACATTTGTAGCAGCCATTTCGGAGAGTCGACATAATGGTTTTAAAGGACTTTCAATAATGTTTCCTGCAGCTGTGCAGACTTTTAACTTTTAACTCTTCATTTAAAAACTACATCTAAATATAAATCAAACGCTATACACTTCCAATTTAGCTGTTTGAATGGAAAGAGAAAGTTGAAAGATGGAGCAGTCATGAGTAAGTGCAATAGAAAGCAGGAGTCGACAGTTGCAATTTAAAACCAATCAAGTGGGCAGGAGAAGGGGAACACAGAACCTGAAAATAACTGGTGAGCTTAGAAATAGTCTTAAAGCAGTAGCGGCACTAATAGTGATTATGGCTAATTAGTGATCCAAGTGTGCCACGCTGCAGGCAAGGGGAATTGAAGGTGAGAGGTAGTTCAAGCACAGTCTAGTCAGTTTCCACCAGGAACACTCTCCTGAGCTAGTCTTCCTTAATATGGAAAAGAAAAATTCACTTTGTATCCAAATACAGAGTAGAAATGGGAGGCAGCTAGGCAGCTAGGCATTTACATGACGTGAACCCACACTCCAAGGTGTTTTGAATCAATCAAGCAAGATACTAGAAAACTCAGACTTCACTGTGGATGAAATTACATAACATGTTTTGCTTTACACAATCTCGGGGTTATTTATTCCTGGGTGGGAGCTTTCTGGATAGAGAGTAAATGTGCGATCTTGTTTACATTCATTGTTGGCCATTACTGCTTGAACAAAAAGGGGAACTTTTAAATACAAAATAGTATTTTTCAGCACTTTGAGAGAAATTTGTTTCCTGAATAATTTTTCAGCATCATTTAGTTATAACCTGAGCAAGTCATTTCTTCTCTGATGAAGATGAAGAACCGCAATCTAGTACTGCTTTTCTTTCTAGGGCATTTCCAGATGAAAACAAAATAAATCAAACAAAGAAAATCAAAACCTTTATTTATTTATTTCTATCGAGTAATTTACATACACCAAGCATAACTCTAATCGGATTATCAATTTCAAGATAAGAAAATGGGAGATATGATTGATTGACTTATATAAACTTGTGAAATTATTAATTTCAGTCATATAAAATTTTAAAAACAGTAGAGAAGAAAATACAGAGTCATATAGGATGACTAAAAATAGTGCAAATCTGCATCAACACTTTTTATTTTGTTTTCTTACTGAAATTTTTACTATTTACTTGCTTTTCAAAATGTAAAAGAAGCTTTTGTAGAAGCTGTCAAGAGCCAGTTTACTTTACATACTTAGATCGTAGGCTCGGGTTTAGAGCATCCCTTCTTTCACGCTCTGAGTGATGGAGACTGAGTAGGCTCACAGGTGTGGCATGTAAGGTGGGGACTGTTTATAGTCTCCAAAGACCCTGGCTAACTCTCGAGGAATGAGACCAAGATAGGAAGGACAAGGTGGCAGTGGGAAAGTGAATGTAGTCCTTCTCAGGACAGCTTTCTTGAGCCTGGACCCTATTTGTTTTTCTCTGCTGGTCAGTATTTTCAAGAGAAGAGGAAAGCAGTGCCATTTTCTTTCTGCTTTTCAATTTGTAAGGTAATTCATTATCATCCGTGAACCTTTTGTAAAGTAAAATACTATGAAAATTAGAACATAAGCATATACTCTGTGTGTGTAAAACCTTATTAAAATGTTGTTATACATAATTTATTTTAAAGCAACGAATAGAAAGCAGTCATTGACAGAGCATATTTTCAAACATGGCACAGCAGACTTGCCAGACTCTTTTTCTCCTCTGAAATTTTGCCATTTCTTTTGAAGAATATGATCTATTTGTTCACTCCTTGAACTTGTACAGTAATTGTGATAAAATTCACCAAAATTTCAGGGTAAGAGGGATCAATGAGTCCTTCTGTGGCTAGACCGTAAGTACTAATGTTTCTTCTTGATACAATATGTACATGACCACTCTTGTTTTCAGCCACTATGCTAATTAGTTTTGAGAGACCATAAGGAGATGTTTCCTAAAGAAATCATTGTGGAAGCTACCTCCTACTTGGCAGAAGCCACCAAACATATATGTAAGTTGAAAAGGGTAAAGCTATTTGTGTTTTCAGTAACTTTCTCAAGCCTAGGGAAACATTTTGCATGTGCTTGTCACCTACAAAATGCTAGAACATTTAAAACAAAAGCAATAATAATTTTTAAATTAAATGTTACTTATAGTGTGACATTCATAAGTGACATTTCAAACATGGCCCATTTTAATATGTCTTACTGACATCCACTCTTTAGGACATTCAAACTTTGACATGTCACATAAAATTAGTATAAAACGAAGTATCAAATATGTATGGAAAATATGAATAGAGGATATTGTTAAGTTTCAAGCCCTGGACAAATGGCTGAGGTCTATTTAACACACCAACGTGGACCTGGCAACCAGATTCTTCCAAAATTCCCCACTCCGTACTTGTTTCAGGGTATGGCTAGGATATCCCACCCTCTACCCTGAACTCTCTGGCCTATGGGCTGCACTGCCCTCCCCTTGGAGTCTCTTCCCTATTTAATTCAGAAATCAAAACTTAGTAGCTGAAGATGGCATACTCATGGTCCAAAGTTTTGCAGATTATAACAACTTCTGCCTGATGTGGGAGAGTCTTCTGTTTGAGTTGATTTCATTGGCTAATAAAGAAACTGCCTGGCCCATTTGATAGACCGCCCCTTAGGTGGGTGGAGTAGACAGAACAGGAAGAGGAAGTGAGGTAGATGGCTCAGTCAGATGCCACACCTCTCCTAAGTTAGTCAGACTGCCATGCCTCTCCAGAGAGAAGCCAGATGCGATGAAGCTCCAGCCCAAGATGGACGCACGCTAGAATCTACCTGGTAAGGCACCACTTTGTGGTGATACACAGATTATTAGATATGGGTTAGTCAAGATGTGAGTAAGAGGCTGAAAATAATGGGCCAGGCAGTATTTAAAAGAATACAGTTTCCGTGTAATTATTTCGGGTAAAGCTAGCCTGTGGCCGGGAGCTGGGCAGGACGAAAAGCAGCCCTGCCCGCAGCTCCTCACTACATCTGCCGGCACAAGGAAATGATCCTGGGGTTTCTTATCTCTAAAGTTCAACATCTTTCCACTCTTAAATCTGTTATCCATATGATTTCGCTGTGCTCTGCTCTCAAGAAATCTTTTAAGACTACTGTAAAAGAGCCTTTATCTCAGGATTGATTTGTCTGTTCATTGGCTGTGGTGAATGAATCTGTAACAAATTCTGTCTTAAACCTCATAACAAAAGACTTACAGTTAAAATCTAAATCTATACTGGGTATATATGTTTTCAACTCTTGTCAAGAATAATGTTTTAAATATAACTTAGATTCTATTCTTGTTTTAAAAATAGGTCTCTGAGGAAAACAGATGATTAAAATAGCTACCATGTGACTTTGTTCCAACTTGGACTATGACTTCACCAACATACAAGCAGCCTTCTTTACTAAGCTTAAAGTGTGCATTCTAGGTGACTTCAGCTTTTTAAGATGACCATCTGGTATGGCATAAAGCAAAATTTTAAAACTTCTCAGCCCTACTGAGTGTTTATTGTTGTCTTTCTTTATTGACAAAGGAAGAAACAACAAGTCTCCAAAATATTTTGGGATAGTATGGATTTTTGTATGATGCTAAAAATTTAAGGTTATAAAAATCTACTCGGTTGAGCAAAAACTGACTTAAGACATATGTCTAACTACCTATGTCTTTGCTACCTATCCTACGACAGGCTTCTCAAAAATTTAGATAAGTAGCAGCATACATTTGATAGTTATACAAATAAGGTATATTTGATAAACAAGGTTTATAAATACCTAAGGTCTACTCCGGTTCACAGTAATATTTGTATAGCTCCTTTGTCTGTGGTAGCTTTTTTAAGCTTTAGCTATTTGGATAATATAAGTCATAAAAATGTGATATTTCATTTTGATGCTAACGGTAGTTCAATTAAATGTTCGACTTTAAGGCTCAAACTTAACAGGATAAATCTGTAAAATTCCCAGCTAATACAGGTGACTGACTTGTAAACTACTCATTTAGTAACCAGCTTTATTTAGCCTCCTGCTAGTGTTTTTAAACTTAAGCCTCAAATCAGGTCTACATAATAAGTAGATGGTCCACAAATTCTTTAAAGATCTGCTGAATATGGTGATTAAAATGTTTAAGCTTCTTGTAATAGACAGAACTACCCCTCCCAGAGAGAACCCTTAAGTTCTCCAAAGAAGACAAGTGGGCCACCACAGCTCCACCTGGATTGTGGTAATGCTAATTGTTGTGGAGTAATCTTTTTGGACACTGTGAAGAATTGGATCCGTTTAATAAATAAACTGAATGTCCAATAGCTAGGCAAGATTTTCTGGCCAGAGCAGACACTGGGAAGAAGAAGGACAGAGATGCAGAGAGTCACCAGCCAGAGATGGAGAAGGTAGGAAAGCAGCATGGGTAGTACAGAGTAAAGATAATAAATTCACAAGGCAGAAAGGAATAGAAATGGGTTAATTTAAGTTTTTAAAAGCTAGGTAGAAACAAGCATGAGCTATCAGCTGAAATTTCACCATTAATAAGAAGTTTCCATGTGGTGATTTGGGAGCTGGTTGGAGGGACAGAAAAAGGCTGATTATAGCTAATCAGTGGAAAAATCTCGGAGACCTGGGTCTTCCAGGCAAAGGTGCACTGCCCTGTAGGGCAGCTGAAGATTGAATGCTGTCCTGTTTGACAGTCGAAGAACGACCACTGCCTCTACTGAATTATGGATATCGCCTGAGACTAAGGTTACCCATCCTATGTAATGGGGAAGTCTCTGTCATTTAATTTGATACATAGACCCTTTGATTATACTTCCAGCTATAATTTATTCTGCTCATATCTCTGATAATATTGAGTCACTAACTGCAGCCTTGTCAGCTTAAAAACATCAAGTATACCAGCTTCTTCCCCAGGGCTGCAGCTGCCTTCTCAGTTCTGCTCACTTGTGAAAGTCAGGCCTCAGTCATCACCTAGAGCTTCTAGGCCTACACCCAAGAAAGACAGTCTTCTACCTTCTACCTTCCAGACTCTAAAATGAGGTGAACTCACAAAACAGTGCTCAAAATAACTTTTTACTGTTCCCTCTTGTAGATGAACTTGCTTTACAATGCCTTCTGTCAGTAGTCAGCCACTTGTATTCCATGGTAAATAATCAGATTGAATAATAATTTGAATTTTAGGTAAATTCTAAGGGTCGAAGAAAGTGTTTTTGGTATGTAAATGCAAGTTATAAAGGTCTGAGGATGCAGAACCTTAAGTTATAAATATCTAAGATAGTGTTTTTAGGTGTGTCAATGCAATTTTTAAAGGTATAAGAAAGTGACTTAGGGAAAAAATTTGAAAAACAATTTCCTTACCTTGCTATGCCTTTGTTATTCCAAGATTTTAGAAGTTCAGCATTTTAATAGTCAATGATAAGCTATCAGCACAGCTTTTGTATTTTTATTAATATTTTTATAATAGATTTTATGTACATTGGTTTGAGGGTGTCAGATTCTCTAGAACAGAGAGTTGCAGACAGGTGTGAGCTGCCATGTGAGTGCTGGGAATTGAGCCTGGGTCCTCCGGAAGAACAGCCAGTGTTGTTAGTCACTGAGCTATCTCTCCAGCCCTAGTTTTTCTAAAGTTCTGCTAATATCCTCATAGTCAAATTTTCAAATATCCTTCTGTGGTCTTCTAAGTATAAAATGTGAAAGGTGCTTCTCATTGTGCTGAAAACATCTGCCCACTCCATACACACCTAGCCTTCTGGGAAGAGAGATCATGCTTTTAACTCTAGAATCATTTTTGGGTCCCCAAGTCTTACTATGACTCAGAGGTGTGAGTATACTGCCTTTTTCTGCAGTGTGGATTTCAGTACAGATACAAACAATGGTGATTAACACATCTAAAACGTCTACCACTTTTTTAAACTTAAAAAGTTATTGTAATCTTCATGGAATCAACTTGAATCCAATTTTTACAGGTCAGACAGAGGTCAGACAGACTTCGGCCTACGTTTTCCCACCTACTGCCTATTCTTGAGGGTAGGATTGCTCTCCCTTCCCCTGGTCTGGGGAGTACTCTTCCCCAACTACCAGAACCTTGTTTTAAAAGTATACTTAAAGAAAAAAAAATCTAAACTACTTAACTCTACGTTCTTTATCTAATATTTATCTGTTCCAGTTGATTCCCAAGCAATTAAAGACTACAAACTGATACACGTGCAACCTCCAACTCCCTAGCCCACAGGATCCTGCTGAGCCTGGAGAGTGAATGAAACAGCCTGCCTGCTCTTCCCATAGTTGGTCATCATTCCAGGTTTCTCAGTCCTTATCAGTGATGCACTAATGTCAGCATTAAGGAATCTTAAGAGATTCTGTTGTATCTTATCATCTGTTTATTATCAGGGAGAAGGCTGGGGGGTTAAGTTTCAAATCCAGGACAAATGGCTGAGCTGTTTACTTAACATATCAAAGCGAATCTGGCTGTCAGGTTCTCCCAGAATCCCCCAGTTTCAAACTGTTACAGTGTATGGCTGGCATACTTTGCCTCTTTCCTAAACAATCTGGCACAGACAGAGACTTTTCCCTATATTATACAATCCAGATATTTTAGTTACCTACCCTCTTTGTTTCTTTGGGACCCCTGGCTGCCACACATGGAAAACCTCTCTCTCCTCTCTCCCTTCCCTTTCCCCCTTTCTTCATGTGGTGAAGTCGGGTCATATCCATTATGAACTCCTCCAGATGTCCCTGCCAATGGCTGTGATCCTTCACATATCTACAGTAAACTTTCACCTCTGCCATACCTAGGAGGAACTATGTTCTTGATGTTCTTTTTCTTTCATGTTTTTATTTCTTTTATTCAATTTTTTAGGCCAAAAGAGCTTCTTTATTCATTAACCAATAAAAGCAACACGTATACAGAAGGACCTCCCACGTCACCTATGTAAATGACCCAGTGTATCAGTGGCTGCCTTTATTCATAGCCTTGGGGAAACAGAGACTAACATTCTATCCATCAGAACTGATGACTCAGATTCTAGTAGATACCTTGTCTCAAAAAGTAATGTGAACTGGTCCAATGTGGAACCACATGCATATAATCCTAGCAACTTAGAATATTAAGACAGCTTGGACAGTTTAGAATATTAAGACAGATTAGTGCCCATGAGTTTGGGACTAGCCTGGAAGCTATGGCTTTCCTGTGGGATTATGTGCCTGTGTGATTATGGTCACACCATTTATACAACTATCCATATTAGATGGAAAATGCACAAAATATCAACCTAAATGAAGGCTCTTCTTGCCTTTGAGGACAGCATAAGATCAGAGACATGTTTGGGCTGAGAAGCTGTTATAGATATCAGAAAATATGCCTACCTTAGTCATCATCAACTTCCTGGTCATTTACAATTAAATGAGCTATTGTTGGGATTGCAGATGAACCTGTATATCCCACTCGATTCCTTTGTTAACAATTCTTAATACGCTGAGATACTGAAGTAAAGATTTTCTGAATTCCATTTCTATTTTTAAAATACAAATAGTATTGGGCTAATAATTTTTTTAATTTTCTACTTAAGTTTCCATAAGTGCTGTGATTATTGAAAATCAAGATAATTAATTGAAGTTCTATTGTTTTTTATAAATGTCACTTTGGGTGAAATATCAAGCACAATTAGATATTTCAAATTTTTCCATTAGATATTTGCCTTTCTTATTCTTACAACTGTATTTCTTCTGCCTGAGATGCTTGTTGATCATTTTAAAATCTTGCAAGTTCTTAAAAATGGAATTGATTTTTCAAAGCCACAGTGTTTGACAGTGTATATGAATCAAAACCACATTTGAGAAAAACAAAGAATTACCTATGTGTTTGCTGAGTGTGGCAGCATGTGCCATAAATACACATTTTATAGAAGCTAAATGTCCTAATAGAGCATAGCAAATCTCCATGGTTCTTAGGGCTTTCTACAATGTGACTAAGAGTGTCCTGCACAACCACTTCATCAAGGAAAAATGTCCCAAGGGAGCCCTGTACAAACTTTGAGTTCTTTGCTTGACAGAGGTTCAGATGTTGCTGGTACTCCTGCTCTATACACTTTCTATTCCCTCTTCATTGAATGTCCACTGTATTACCAGTTGTTAGCGTATGCACTGATCTGTCATTTCTTTTCTTGTTTGTGGAACTTTTTTCCTCATTTTGTTATCAGTGAGATGTTTTTATAAATTAACTTTCCTTCACCAGAAACTATTTACAGAGTAACTGATGTGAGTTGGTATTTAAATGTGTTAGTTTCTAGGCCCAATATCTGGAGGAAAATTGAGATGTGAGTTTACACAGGTCTGGAGAGAGTAGGCTCCTTGTCCACAATGACTGCTGGCACAACAAAGTGCCTATTATCAGCTGCCTCTCCTTCGTGGCTTTGTGTTTTTCACTTTCTTAATAGTCTGCACCTCCGTCTCCTTAGCTAGTCTATTTGCTCTGAGATCCTTTGTGAAGGCTACTAATTAAGTACCTCAAAGTCAGCAAGATTATCAATGAGCAAACAGATTATCTTCATTTTATTTAAGCAAAAGTGTAAGTAAATCCCTAAGAATGGAGTGCTTATGAGAGGAGAGGCAGCCGTCAGACAATCTGTACAACTAAGTATTGATTGTCACAGATACATATCAGTCTGCCGCGGATCATAAACTGTGGAAAGAAATTTCAAGCAAGGCTCGTGGGTCTGAACAGTCTGCACAAGACAACCAGATTATCCATCATTGGATAGGAGAAACTGCAGCACAGAAGAAATATGCTGAATTGGATATAAAATATAAGTGCCAATTTTGCTTAGGATTGATTTCTATCCACTTGATAATTTTTGGATCACTGTTTGCCTTTCCAACTTTTATGTAATGCAGGTTAGTCATTTATTCCCCTCTCACTTCCTTTCCTGGATGTCTCTCTTTCATTTTCATAACTTCATTTTGTATATGACCCAGAATTGACTTTTTGAAATTTAAATTAAAAGAAAATATCCCAGTTCTTAAACAAAACGTGACTGTAAAACTCTGCAGTTTTGTCAGATGTCATTTGGAGTAGTGTGTGTGTGTGTGTTGGGGGGATTGATACGGACTTGTTGAAGACGTTGATGGGATAAAAACAAAGCTGCTTCATGCTTGTTGCTGCCTAATTCAGACTTTGTAATAAATTAATTGATTTGACATGGCACAAATTCCTTCTCTACACTGCTTTCTGGATCAAACACTTCTCTCATCTTAAGCCAGAGCATGGGCATTCTACAGCAGCATTACAGAGGCTGAGTCCTCAGCACTATCCTGCAGTCCCCAACCTTTCCCCAGCTGCTGACTGATCTCATCTTTTTAGGATCCAACTGAAATCTTGCCCCCAAATAACTTCGCAATTGTAGTTTCTAACAAAAACATGCAGACCCTAAAACCATGCCATTGAAAAGGGTCAGGAATAATTAAATACCTCCTGATTAATACTCTCTTCATTTAGAAAACTTCCGTCATTTGCTTTATCATTTGAAACAATCTATGCACATGTTCTAGGTTAATGCGGGAGTTGCTTTTCTCCTTACCTTGTGTAGTTTCTACCAACTGAGCTCAGGTGCTCACGTTTGTTGGGTTGCACCTCTCCCTGCTGGACCATCTCTCTGCTTCCTCTCTAAAAAAAAATTTCAAATGCTTTCCTGACCTCTACTTTCTGAGTTAGAATTTATTTGCTTTCTTCATTAATTTTTCATTTATTTTAAAATTTTCATTAATTTTTAAACTGTCATGCTGCTGAACCCTTTGTTATCTTATACTTGTCTGTCTTCCTAGTGTGCTATAATTTACTAAAGGAAACAGTTACATTTTATTCATCCTTTAACCTTGTGGCACCTCAAAAAAACTTTGCGCATTTGATCAAATGAAGTTGAACTAAAATAATTAATTTTAGATGTGATTTGGATTATCTTGCTTTTTCTTCCCATAAATGGTATGCTGGTTTTATACTACTAGACTCGTTCAAGAAACTAACTACAGAAAGCATTGGTGCAAATGAATACCAAGTACAGACGCATAATTAAATGGTAAGAGCTTATTAAGGACATTCAAGATTTCTAGATTGTAACTTAATGAGTATTCAGCTAAGTCTGTGACTTTCGACATTCGAAAACCAAAGTGAGCTATATACAGAAAAAGATATTTGAAAATCTCTTCTAAAGAGCAAAGCATATGTTGCGTTTACTTTTTCTGTTAATGCCTAGATTTCTTGGATTTTTAGATCCCAGAAATTAAGCTGTTTACAGAATCATTAATCTCTGAGGATTTTCTAATTTTTGATTTTGTTAACAGGGCTGCTCACTTGGCTCTTTCTTTTCAGGTACATATTATTTCTCTTACATACTCCAAAATATAGGACAGCACAAAATACTTTTTATCTTAAACATTTCATATATAAATTTGAAGCTATAATAATTTCAACCATTCTAATGCCTATTACAAAGAGCTACAATTGTGGTCAAAGCGAAACAGGTGACAGATAAATGGACAGATACTAGATACAGATAAATACATAGATGGTTGAGATAAATGATTTACGTACAAATTATACTTACATATACACACAGAATTTGAAGAGTATATTCTTATATACAGAAATTTACACATGCATTATATGAAATTATAATTAAATAAATATTTTCTTCAGTGTCTTTACTCTGAGGAAATTGTAATTCTAAGACTTAGCTGCACTTATTCTCTGACCAAAAATATGATTAATCTAAAAGCTTTCAGACATTACTACACCTGGCAAGTAATGGGAGTAATGTGGTAAATAAAACATTCCTTAATCGTTGGATAGAAGAGTCTTTGGAAAACAATAAGAAATGCGGCCAAATTGCTTGCTACTAGACAAATATTTTCTGGATCATAAAATCTCTTAGAAGGCTTCAAGCAAACTTAATTAGATTAAATAAAAATGAAAAGACCACTAATTAGGTAGTCAAACACGCACACAAAAGAAAGCTCAGTTTTATTAGATTTATCCAACTACATACTGAACTATTTCTCCCTTTTTGAGGTATTAAAAAAAGAAGGCTTCTGTTCAGAGTTTAACTCTTGAAAGAAAGTTGAACATGTAATGTACTGGGTTTGGAAATATTAACTCCTCATATCATTCAGGATTTGATTTATTTCTATAAGGAATTGCTTCAATCTGTTATCATAAAGAGACCCATATTTGTTCTTGCAAATAGTTAAAAATTTATTAACAGCGCTACTACAGGAAATATACATAGTCTAGACAAAGTAGAGTAAGTAGAATTAGTTGAAAAATATTTGAAAGATAAAATCAGTACCACTTGAGTTCTTATTTTATGCAATACGGAGAGAATTTTGTGGGTGATTTTGTCATATCTAGATTATTGGGAGGAAGAAGTAGAATAACAGCAAGAAAGCAGAAATATTAAAGGAGTCAATACATTCATTTTCATCTATTTATTTTATAGCTAACCTAAGGTATCTAAAATATCATTAATTGAAACTTATTTTCCCACACTAAAATTTCTTTCTTTCTTCTTCCTAATATCAACTTTTTGGAAAGAAATGAAAACATAGCACAATCTTAATATATTGAGGTAAAACAGTAAATTTATTACATTGCTAGTTTCTGAAATAAGAATATACAGATCTTTCAGAAAATAAAAAACAATAGAGAACGCATAGGCAATGAAAAAGCCAACCTTATTAGTATTCACTAAAAATATTCTAATAAAACTGCTAATATCGAGTGATGTTTCTTATTCTTGAAGTTTGGACATAAACTTTTTCACAAATTTAACAGGTTTTTGAGGTGTGTGATTAAAAAGGTTTTACCTTAGATTTATTTTCTGGTCTACATAGCATAAATCTGCTTGTTCATTATGTTCAAATAATCAAGTGGAGTTAGTCATTAGCAAATTAACCAAGTCCTCTAAAGTGTGTGTCTCACTCTCTTACTTGTGACTTTGAATATAGACCAATTATATTCTCACATCTGTCACTCACTTCGTGAGCTGCAGAACGTCAAGGCTCACTAGCACCATGTGAACATGTGTGAAGGAAGATGCTTATGATCCAAGTGTTCTTAACAGAAAGCCTTTGTCCATAATAATTGGTGCACATCAAATGAATTTCTTTATTCATGGTAGAAAATAACTTGATTTTCCTAGGTGTTTGAAGAAAAGTTATTTTCATATGATAATATTTTTAAGTTCTGAATTTTAATTTTAAATGATTTGCTTGTTGCTGGTGGACATAATTTTTATCTTTAAAATGGACATATATCTGAAAAGGAGTAATCAAAAGATACAGAAGAATAAATAAGTTTGAAACAATGCATACTTTGAATATAAACTATTCTAAGGCACAGAAAGTTCAAGTCATAAGATTTTATAAAAATAAAATCCAGTCACGTAAAATTGTGAACAATTGCAAAACACAAGGTAGGATTTAATAATGCACAAATATTTTTATTATACTTCTGCAGTTTTTCTTCCCTACACAATTTAGGTATTAAGAGTACTTTCAATTTCTCTTAAGTTAGACCTTGAGATGATATTCTGTTATTTTATTCTGTCCAATAGTAATTCTGAACTCTTGTTTCTGTCTCATTTGTTATTCTTATATGAACCTCCTTTTGACGTTTTCTATTTCCTGTTTCTTTTGTGCTTTCTTTTACAAATGAAGATCAACTTTCTAGTTGTCATATTTTAACACCTCTTCAATTTATTATTTTCATGTGAGTATTTTCCATGTGATTTTTAAATCATACTTAATGCATAGGTATTTAATGAGTACAAATTATTGCCTTTTTTATAAGAGGGACAAGTTTTGACTCTGTCATCAAAACTACTTTGAAGTATTTTAACAAAAGCCATGTATGAATTTGTTAATTGGAGAGCCAGTTCATTTTCCTGGTATCCTTGCCTTATGCATGATTGGGTAGCTGAAATCATTTCTTTTGCGCTACCAGGGACAAACACATCATAAGAATAGCACCTTTCATTTAGTGGCTATGTTTACTGATTTGTTCTCACTTGCTTTGGTCTTCTGGCTTCAGCCCTCAGACTTCAAGAGCACTTTTCTGGCTTGCCAGTGACTGCAAGATTTATGTTACACAAGGCTGGCGGATCAAAGTGTCAACAGAATGTAGTCATGGCTTTGAACATTTTGTGTGTTGGGCTCATAAAATCACAGACTTCTTTTTCTTTGTATTGTTATAAAATAGTTGATATTACACTTGGAATAATTTTTTTAAAAAAATTAAAATCACTTAAAAATCATTTTTGAAAACCTTTTAAAATATTCTTAATGGTTCCCTTCAAATTTCTAAGACTCAAATATGATATGCACTTTGAGCCTCAGAGAATAAAATGGTGCATGGTTGCATCAATTATAAAGGTAAATGATTGTGAGGATGGAATTTCTACAGAAATTGATGTGATTGTATGTAGGATGACATTCATGCAATCAGCTCCAGCACCTAAAATCTGAGTATTTGTCATTAATCAGAAAGAAGATATAATAGAAGCGCAAAGAGTATCAAAGCAAAGAAAGACACGACTTTTCTCACACAAGGAAACTTTTAAAATCAGAGATGTTCAACAAAAATCAGGGAAGAAATTTTTAAAGTAGGGTTTAGATTAAGATAATGACTCTAGTATTCTTAAGAAGTTGATTCTATTCTTACATTTTCGTACTCATATCTGATATCTGCCTTCGGTGATGTTTATTTCATCCTAAATCTCAACTATTTCACCTTAGTTTTTATTTCCTTTATACCTTATCTCCACTCTTCATCCTCCCCCTCCTTCCATATTATGGTATATTCCAGAACTGTTTCCTGTCATCTTCATGCCCCATGCTGGCAGAACAAGACTGTGTCCTGAAGTCCATGTTCCTTTATTCCAATACCCATAATTCTACTGTTGCAAGCAATCTGAAAACAGTTTGGATGTCTACTTAAATTTTAAAAAGTAGATTACTTTTCAAGACTGCTAGAAGGGTCTTTAATATAATAGAATGTGCTCTAAGGAAAAACCATAGTCATACCATCACAGAAACTCGGATCTGGCAGCCACAGCTTCTGAACACCAGAGCTCATCAAAAATTCATTCTCCTTACCCTATCCAGGATCTGTTACATACATAATCTGGAGTTTGGACCACTTAATTCTTCTAATAAATTCTCTAAATAATTTTAATGAGCAGTCAGCTTGGTAAAAATCAACGTGTAAGCATTGTTAAAAGGGGAAATTAACTAGTTTCAAATTAGATAAATTTTCTTCTTGAGAGCTTAGTGTCCACATATACATTTCTGGGCTGCCTGAAATATAGCTAAATCATAGGTCACCCAGTTTGTCTAAGAAAATTACAAGGATGGTTGGCAAGTAATGCAATTAAATGATTTTCACATAATATTTGAAATGTATTGATACCTATTAAAGAAAATAAACCTGAAAGAAATTAAGGCCAATCATATTATCATACTGAAAAACTATTACTTACCTTGATGTTATTTTCATCCCTTCTTGTGAATAACTCTGAAAAATGCTTAGTTCTCCTTGCTTTTTAAAGAGTATTTCTAAATAAATTTCTAACTTATTTTATGAAATTTTCTAAAGAAAACAATCCATAGTAAAAAGGGGAATTTTACATGTAAGTTTGAATATTGTATTCTTTGGGGATCTGGCACAGACATGGGGCATTAATTCACATGCACATCCTAGTGTGTGCATGCCACGATAGAGCTGCAGAGGGAAATGCCTCTGTGTTTCTCTTTTCCAAGTTTCATCAAAGAAAGTCTGTCCTCTTTAGCATGAAGAGCCTCATATAAATTCCTCCAACTGATGAAATATTAATTTTAGTGTTGTATTCAGAGAAAGGATCTCCCATTGTTGATAATTTAAAAAATGTCCACAGACAAATTCACAAGATCTAGTAGGCAGCAGCATGGCTTTCAGCCTTTTGATAATTCTAAACACAGCCTCCTTTTTTTTTAAAAAAAAAATCACCTTTAGCCACTTAATCCTCTGACACATTTGGAGAAATGTCTTACAGTGATGTTCAATGTCCTCTTATACCTAGAAGACACACTGAAAAGAAATTCTAATGTATTCGAGCTTACTTTAGGCTAACATTAACTGGCACTGAAACCACAGATTCATATTAATCACATCTTTATATCATCTCTTGCCTACCTATTTTTTTCCTTCTGGTGAACTGAGAAAAACTCAAAGCATTTTCAATAAAATCAGGAAGAAGACAAGATTGCTCCATCTGTCACTACCTGTTTAATACAGTAATTGAAATATTAGCTGCATCAATAAAACAAATGAATGATATAAAGTGGCTACAAACAGGAAAGGAAGAATTCAAAGTATCCTTATTTCCAGATTGGACTTTTTTACATAAGAACTCTAAGGAGTCCATTGCACTAAATATTTCCCAAAGCCAGTGAAAACAATAAGCAGTATAGAACACATTAGTAATATAAAATGTGGATTTTTTCACCTGGCAATTGGATGGAGAAAATGACAGAGCCCCACATAGAAGCACCAGATTGAGCTCCCAAGGTCCCGATGAGGAGCAAAAGGAGGGAGATGAGCAAGGAAGTCAGGACCGTGAGGAGTGCGTTTACCCATTGAGACGGTGGGACAGATCTAACGGAAGACCACCAAGTCCAGTTGGAATGGGACTGATGGAACAGGGGACCAAACCGGACTCTCTGAATGTGGCTGACGGCGGAGGAGGACTGAGAAACCAAGGACAACGGCGATGAACATGAACTCTACAGCATGGACAGGCTCACTGTGAGCCTTGTCAGTTTGGTTGCTCACCTTCCTGGACTTAGGGGGAGCTGGGAGGACCTTGGACTTAACATAGTGAAGGGAACCCTGATGGCTCTTTGGCTTGGAGAGGGGAGGAGTGGGGGTATGGGTGGAAGGGAGGGGAGGGAAGGGGAAGGAGGAGGGGAGGAGATGGGAATTTTTAATAAAAAAAGAGAAAAAATGTTAAACTATATGCTAATGAACTTACAATTACTAAAGTAAGTAATTTTAAGGAAGCACTTGTTGAACTTGCTTTGAATGGAAAGGAATCAAACTTGCTTTTTTTTCTTGTTCTTTTGTGTATTTGTTGTCTGGGTCTTTCTATATAGGCTGTCCTCAGAATCATGATCTTCTGGTTTTCACCTTTTCTAGTGCTTGGACAGCTAACACACCCTGTTTGCTTGGAAACCTCACCTCAGCTCCCTGACACCCCCTTTATCCAAGGAGTCTGGAATGTTTGCTTGGAAGTGTCACCCCAGCCCCTGGCATCCATATATACAAGGAGTCTGGAATGTTTGGTGGAAAGTTCCAAGACTGCTCCCCTGGGAGTTGCGGCAGTACAGACTCCACCTCCTAGAAAGCCCACCAAATGGTGATCCCTTCCCTCCCCCTCCCAACCCCCCAGAATGAACACGTGGTCTCCCCAGGTCTCTGTTTCCCCTCTCCATGTTTTCCCAGAGGGCCACCTGGGAGAGCTGGAATCCATTAAACCTGGGCTTCTAATTTGATTTGATTTGGTCTGCTTTGGATTATTGCGTCGGTGAAGAGGTTTGTCAGGCCGAAAAAACAACACACCCCTGTACATTAATATATTAATTTCCCCAATCCTTCACCATTCCCTCAACCTTTAACCATTTCTTCTAGGATACTTACCAAATATTCTGTAGTTTCTCAGTTGACTTTTTTTGTATATTCATATCCCTGTATTAGTAAGCTTAGTATTTATAAATACCAAAAATGTTTCTCATTGACTGAATATGTCTAGTCCTGACATCAGACCTGCACGATACCCTGCAAATTAGTAGTGAAGACGGAAGTCCTTTCATCATCTGAGCTCCACCTACCTGCTCTTTTTAGAGATGCCGTCTAGATTCTCTCTGGTTGGAAGAAAGGAGTGAATATGAAAAGTTGAAGAGGAATTCTATTTGGACTTGTTCCTCTTTCTTAATAGCCAAGTTGCTTGTTAGCTAGACAAGAAAAGATAGCCGGCCAAGCTTTGCTTAAGAAAATCCAATTTCCAGTGAATGCCTGGTGGAATTCACAGGAAACTCCCATCATTTGAGACTAACACCTCTCCAAAATATTTTAAATGGCTACGTCAGAGTACAGCAAAAAATTATACATGATAACTTTATATGTGAAAAAAACTTACTACAAAGTATAATAGTGGTGTGAAAGAAAATATTTATTGTAAGAACAAAATATTTAGAACAATGTAGTACTGTAAGCAGTTACGTGTGGGAACGTATATTCAAAAGAGGCAATGCAGGTAGTCAACAAACAGAAAAAAAAAATGGTACAGAAAGTAAAGGGAGGGAAGAAAGAATAGGAAAAGAGTTGAGGCGAAAAAAAGAGACGCAATGATGTTTAACTTCACACAAATCAAGCCCAATGTGATCACCAAGAAGATCCATGACACATCACACAATTAGCATTCACTAAAATCATTAGTTTGAACTTTCATTCTTAACCAAACATATACCACTTATTACTTTAACTATATTTCTATTAACTTGGAAATAATTATCAAAATAATAAATATATGTCTTTTGACGCTGAACCCCATTCTTGTAAAGATCTTCCATAATGTTAAGTTGGCTCTAACCAATGTATCTTCTCCTGTTGTATATTTTCAGAGGTACTGCTAACATGTACCAGCTATCCATTACCTTCAAAGAACCCATAAAAAACACATAAACTTCAAGGATAAATTTGCATAAATATTTATGATGGCATTATTAGTGGTGAGAAAGAAACAAATACATCCATTAAAACCACATCTTCAGGAGATGAAGGAATTAGGATGTGTATTAAATGGAACACATTACATTGACATTAGTGAGAATATATGTTAGATATACTGCAGATACAGAAACAATTATCTTTGGTATATTTACCTGAAAAGAACAAAAATTGGAATGTAGGTAATTTGTAATAGTATTTTAGAAATAAGCCATGAAAACCATAAGTAGGTTATATTTGACATTATATTTACATGTGGCATAATAAAAATAAAGACATTGAGCAAATGGCATGATTTATGGAGCTAGAAATCTGCAAAATATCTTAGCAAAAGTCTGGTATATTATTACTCAGAGACATATTTAGGAACAATCCCAGGCATACTTCTTGGTGGACAGTTTTTTCAGAAGTGATCAGCTAAATTTCAGAGCTGATGAGCTAATTCCTAGGCACTACAATTTAAGCAGGTGGATACATTCACATTCAAACAGGATACTTTCTCACTAGTCAGAGACTGCCATGTGCAGGAAGGGAAGTGATGGAGGTGATTATTAACATCTGTAATGTTTGGTTTTGCCTTTATCACTGGCTACATACTTAAATCTGTGCAATCAGAAAACAAACTTACTTTCAGATAAGGAAACCTCCTAATTAGACTAGCATAGCAATGACTGATACACACATCCTTCATGTTTGCCAACTATGTAAATATTCTTTTAAATTTTGATTCGTGATTTATGATATACAAAATGAAAAATATCCCAGTGTGATCCACATATTAAAGTTATATAAGTTAATTAAAGTTTCAGTGTTTATTTCATAATAAATCACCTAAACATTTCATTAGGTAAATATGGTATCAACTCTTGACAAATTTAAGTAAAACATTAGTATTAAGATGAAGGAATTGACACTATTGAAAACCAGGCTGCCAATTGCTAGAGAAATTTTCTGAAAGACCGTCTAAGTCTGATAAGTACATGGGACACGTTTAGGAGCTAGGATAATAATTAGATGAAAAGTATTTCCTTTTAAATTATTTTTTCATGTTTTTATTAAAAATTTAATTTTCCTTTTACATATCAACCCCAATTTCTCTTCTCCCCTTCTCTCGCCCCCTACCTCGCTGCCTTCCCCCTCCCAATCCACTCTTCAGAAAGAGTGAGGCTTTTCCTTGGGGAGTCAACAAAGTCTGGCATGTCATTTTGAGGAAGGACCAAGCCTGTCCCCATCCATATTAAGGCTGAGTAATGCATCCCACCATAGGGAATGGCTCATTTGACTAGTATATTTATATACAAAAAATTATGTTATTATTGTTAAGTAAAACTTATTTTCCTAAATCAGATAGTATAAAAAGGAAATGAGTTCTCAATGATTTGGGAATAACATTAATCTGAGAATTAGTTCTACTAACACAAAAAATCATACATGAAATGGCTGAATTTATTGGAAGTTGAGGATAGTGGACACTATAGGAAAGAATGACACATTCGTATGCATAGCATATCAAAATTCATTGTTCATTATAATGCCTAAAACAATAAAATATGAAAGTAAATTGTCAATGTAAACAGTTGTTACACAGTGAATACCATTGAATCTCCTCTCCAGTTTCTGAGTATACATGGTGCTTAGACTCATTTCCTGCCTGGGTTTCACTGAAAACTAACACTCATCCACCTTGCATTTAGCAAATGTATTTTTCTCTAGGTGTTCATAAACTCCAAACAAAATTTTGCATAATAGGTGAACTGCAATGGCTGGAAATTTTTCCTCTTTCTGTCAGATTTCTCCTTTGTCTTCTGAGCAGAAGGAGAAAACCTGAATGTAATGATTTTGTAGAGATACTTTAATCAATCTCCTATCCATGTTGGGGATATATGAACAATGTGTTCATGATTTCATATATAGTGCTTGTTAACAATGTTGAGCAGGCAAACCAGGTCCCAATGGGTCCCACACCAAATACTTCAATTTAATTTTCTTCACTAATGCTGTACTATGTGCATTTCCCCTTAAAAGTTGTATTTCATATAAGTAGTGTCCCCAAGTCCCTCTGCTTACTTAGGTGCAAATTATCTCTTGCCTGATCTCTTGGATTCCTCCTTATTAGAATATTGCTACATGATTTTCCCACATAGTTTTAGTATTATTCTTAAACATACATTTTTTTAACTCAACTTGGTCACTGAACTCATCAACTTGGTCAATGACTTCTGCATTCTTTCCCTTCATGTAAAAAATTAAATATACATAGTTTTATCTGATGGAGGAAGGTCATCTGTCTATCTGTTGCTTTCATTGTTTAATTAATAAAGAAACTGTTTGGCCTGATAGGTCAGAACATAGGTGGGCGGAGTCTAAAACTAATGGGCCAGGCAGTGTTTAAAAGAATACAGTTTCTGTGTAAATATTTTGGGTAAAGCTAGATGGGGGCCTGGAGCCAGGGCGGGAAGCGGCCCGCTGCTCCTTCTACATTTATCTTTTCCCACCATAATGAAAAAACAGATCATTGCTTTAATACTATTTATATAAGTATTTTATACTATTATTAAAAGTAAGGAGAGAACCAATCTTAAAGCTCAAGGGCTTTGAGAGAAATGATGTGAAAACTGTTCCTCTTAGAGGGACTAAAATTAGCAAGCATCTTTCTGCTTCTGCAGAGAGACACCTAAAAAGCCTTGGGAGTTTTAGGTATTTCAAGTAAAATCATCAAAGCTAAATCTCTTGCTGCTTAGAGGAAGCTGAGCATTTGAGTGAAGTTAAGGATATATTAAATACTTTTGTGATGGTTGACGTGTGCAACGTCCTCTGGGTTAATTATAACCTTTGAGTTGATCGTTCAGCCATTGTGGGAAGTTTCCCTCACATGGGAACAGCTGAGAAATGTCTATGAAAATCTCATGTATCATTTATAAAAAGTCTGAATATTTGGGAGTTTCTTCTACTCCAGATTCTTGGGCCGACTTTAGATACAGGTGTTTCTTTAACCCTGTTAATACTGCTGATCTTGCTAACACACTGATGTAACCTTATCCTCTGAACAATGAGCATCCTCCCTTGTCACCCCAGTCTATACAAGGTTAGGAAAAAATAGAATAAATACTGACTATAGAGGCCTACAAGGATCACTGAGTGCCAAAGGCCAGTTTAAAATATCAGTGAAGCTCCAAATTATGCATAAGTTAGAAAAAGGTTAGAAGACAGACACAGAAATAATGAAGTATTTAAAAACATACTAATGTGATTATACAGATATTTAAATAATTTAGCCTTGAGTGATACACCTGATGATAGTTAGAATAACCACCTTCAAAAGGTACAGGACTTACACTATTTCTTTTTTCTTCTCTGCAATGAAGAGTCTATACATTCAACATGAAGTTGAAATTAGAAAAATATGTCATTTTCTAATAATCTCTTCCCTGGAAAAGAGGCATGAGATAAGCAATCATTTTAAATATGGACCCTATAAGTAAAAAAATGGATTAAAGTAATTTTAGTAACATATTCCAATTAGAAACCCCAGACATCTAATTGTGTCTGATTTCCTAAAACTTAACTGTACAATAAATAGAAAGCATAGCTTCCCCAAACTTGGACTGTTACTTGATTGAAGGAGAATATCAGAATACACACCGTAAATATTAGCTATGAAGACTGAATAATTGAATGATACCTAGAATTTGACTTTTCGATACTTATTAAGGATTCATTTAAATGTCTTAAGGGGAAATTAGGAAATAAGGGAAAGATAGCATTTATATCCAAAAATGGATCACAAAATCTCAAGAAGTGTAACTATTTCAGTACATAAAATGCTAATAAAAAATATCTAAAGTTCAGATGAGACTGGAAATCTGCTCTTTTGGGAGAACATATGCTTTTGGGTGGACCCTGTTATCAAGGCTAATGGCTCCTTGTTATTGCTCTTTGTTCCAGCTTTGCTTTTCACTTCTAACTTGTAGGACAGCTTGAATGGTTGACTTGTTTAAAGTGCTTAATTACTCTTGTGGTGGCTATTACCAATACAAACGTCGACAGGATACGCAGACAGCCATTGTGTCCCAGCTGATGTTACAATACTAAATGGGCCCTGATTACTGTACATTGCTTTCTCAATGTTGTTAATTTGCATGTTTGAATAAGTCTGTTGGGACACCGTTTTACAGCTATTGCTCTATGTACACTGCTTGGGATCGCTTTGGGAAACAGTATGGAACCAGCTTTTTCTATTCATCAGAATGGAGGGTTGGGAGCTGCTGACACCATGGCCATTATGCATTGCACCTATGGGCTTTGAGGCCCATTAGAAATTCCATTGCTGCACTTGCTATTCCTTTTATCTGTTTCATTTTTTCCCTTTCAGTGGATAGATTCTGTTTATGTTTAAATATCAAATGTGGAAGTGAACATTTGCTTATACTTGTCCCTAAATAATGTAGAGTTGTTTTAAGGCAAAAAGAAAAAAACAAGCCTCAGAAAAGTGTATTTTTCAAAGAATGTTTTTCAAACACAAACACACAAGCACACACACACACACACACACACACCATTAAAAATCAAATTAAAAGAGTAAGGGGGAGAAATGGGAGGGTTTGAAGAGTAAGTACTTGGGAGATAAAAATGAGGTTCAGGAGTTCTATTTTAATTTAAAAATATATGATAGCATTAAAGCACTCATCACTTTAACACTAGGTTGGCAAATGTTTATTTATTGTTTCAAAATCCAATGGTAATTCAGTCCATTATGTCTATATAAAAAGTTGGCAATTTGTTCAGTTTCTGTCATAAATATTTTAAACTATATTTTACTACTATTTTGAAAATCAAAGAGAAATAAATGACTTGACTTGGCAGAATGCAAACTTTTTTAAAGATTGAAAAGTCAGTGAATTTAATGTAGCTTGAAGTACAGTAAATGTCCACAAAAAAGTTAAATTGCACCATAGTTTTTTCTAGGAAATTTGCCTGATGCTTGTATGTATGTGATTTAATAATGCTTGTGAGAAAATTATTATAATTCTTTGTATTTGTTAAATTTTCAAACATTAATTTAAAAAAGGTATTTTGAAGCAGTTCTGATTTTCCTCTCAACTGGATTTTCCATGGTTTCTGTCAGAAATGATGATGGCAAAATGGTGCCAATCTTTGTGATAATCTTTTCAGGATTTCCATGGCATACCAAAATGAGGGGTGATAGTACAGGCATAGCTGAGCCACCATATCTACTATTTATTTGGAGGTGGGAAATGCTTCTATCCATCCTGTAAAAATGTCAAAAATAGTTAGGAAATAATGGAGGGGTGTTTGGGTGTTTTTTCTGTTTGTTTGTGTGGTTTTTTTTCTTTTTTTTTCTTCGAGTATGCGTGTGGGTGAGGTCTTCCTGTTCTCCTCAGGTTAGTGACCACAAAGTTGATGGAGGGGCTGACATATCAAGAGTTCCCTGTGCATTGGTCTTGGCACATATTTGGCAGGAGAAGTGAATCTGTAAAATACAAGCTGGAAGATGGCTGGGGTCAAAAGGGGGCTCTAAGAAATGGAACAAACTTACAAATGTGTAACTTCTGGTGGATGTGGAAGTTATTTAAGTAGAACTTCCCGTCCTTTGTATCGTCTCTCTTTTCAAAAGTTCATCCCTCTCTTCTGTTGATTACAGGAATAATAGAAGGGTGTCTAAAACAAAATACGTTCTGTTGATTCAGTGGAGCTGGATGCTAGTCCCCAGGCTACTGAATCAGCCCTGGTATTGGCTAAGGCCAATGGGTCATTGGAGGACTAGTGTTCCTGGTGGCAGTGGACTATGGGTACTTCTTTAACTATGAGTGTGTCCTTTTCATTCCAGAGTAGAAATGAGGAAGCCCCTTTTCTTCCAAAGGACAGAATGAGTATAGACTTAGAAAGGCATATTTAGAGTCATTATAGATGTTAGCCCATTGACTCTTGGCTATTTGAAGCTCTGTAGTCAAGGCAATATATCAGGCTTTTGAGAAGAGGTCCTCATTGGCAAGCAAGTCATTTCACCTGCTTTAGTGGAAGTAACCCCTGCATATACCATCTGGCGGCTTCCTGATCTGTCTATAAGGTACCTTCTGTCAACAAAGAGGGTAAGTTGGGTATTTCTGAGGGTTTGGTCTGGGAGACCATGCATCGGCAAGTATGAGGCCTCCATCACCTCTGGGTGGGAATGAGAAGTACGAAGGAGAAAGAATAGGAAGGAGGGTTGCAGTGTAATAGCAGGGCTGGAGATAAGGTAATTTGAAGATTTTCTACAAACAGCAAATAAAGACTTGGGTGTGTGAGGGCCCAAGGAGGGAGAAAGAAGAATGCATCAGGGTCTGAGAGGTGGTGGGTGGAATATACCATGATTGGCTGGAACATAGTGATCTTGAGAACCTGTTACTTGAGTTCAGCTGCTGCTGCTAGGGCTGTCAATCATGGCTGCCATTCACAGACAGTGGAGTCTAGTTGTCTGGACAGAGAAGTGTCCAAACCCTGATTCAAAGTCCCAACTGGTTGGACTAGAACCCTGGTGGCCACTCCCAAACTTTCATCTGTATAAAGATGATAAGTATTTTTTTCGGGGGGGGGGGGTAATCTGGAAGAACTACAGCAGGGGCTGTTGGGAGAGCATCCCACAGTTTCAAGAGAAGTGGTGTTGTATAGTGGCTGGGTGGATGGGCCCTATGAGGGTGTCTCTCTGGCTGCCTGGTACAGGGGTATGTCAGTGATGGCAAAATTGGGGATGCAGTGATAGAACTCCATTAAGCCCAAAAAAGAGAGACTCTGATCCACGGAAGTCAGGGGTTATAAATCCCACAGGGCTTGGACTCTGTCAGAGCTAAAGGTCATAGACTCAAGGCTGAGTTGAATGCCCAAATAACCCACAGTGTGATATCATAGCAGAACCTTAGATGGATAAATGTGATATCTGAGGAAGCCAAGGAAGGTTAGGAGCAAAGAGGTTACCTGTTAGGACAGAGGAAGGGAGAGGCTGCAGAGTAGGAGGTCATCTACTCATAGGAGAAGTGTGCTAGAACTGGGGTAAAGGTAAAAAGATCCCAAGCCAAGGCTTCACCAAAGAAATGAGAGCTGTCCCAGAAACCCCGAGGAAGAACAGTCCATGTAAGCTGTCAGGAGGACCAGGCGTCAACATCCTCCCAGTTGAAGGAAAAGAGGAAGCATGAGTTTGGGTGTAAAGAGACAGTGAGAAGGGCATCTTTCAGGTCCAGGACAGTAAAGTGGGAGGTTGCTGGATGGATGCTGGACAGAGGTGTGTAAGGGTTATTAAACACTGGATGAATTGGAATAACTGCCTCATTGATGAGGCAGAGGTTTTGAACTAAATGGTAAGCACCAGAGGGTTTGTGTATGGGAAGAAAGGGGGTGTTGTAGGGTGAGTCAATAGGAATTTAAAGTTCCTGAGATAAAAGGAAGGTGATAATGGATTTAAGACCTTGGGGATGTGTTTCAGAAATAGGAAATTGGGGTCTTAAAGGGAAGGATGAGGGTTCTTAAGGTGACCTAGGACTGGCTGGTGGTGAGTAGCAATCACCAGGGTTAAGATATTCTATACTTGGGGATCTATTGGTGATGGAACAGTTGGGACAGGACAGTTTGGGATAGAAACCTGATAGGCTATTAACAGGAGAAGAAGGTAGGAATCATGAGAGGGTGTGGGAGCTGAGAATATCACGACCAAGTAGAGGTACAGGGCAAGTGGGTATAACAAGGAAAGAGTGTGAAAAGAATCACTCTGCAAGAACACCAGGAAGTGACAGGGTCTTAAGCATAAAGGACAGGGTTCCATCCACTCCCATAAGAGAAGTTGGTGAGAGAACTATGGGACCCGAGTGAGAGGTTAAAGCAGAATAGGAAGCTCCCATGCCCACTAGAAAGGCAAGGGACCTGCCTACTACCTGGTGCTTTACCATAGACTTGATGAGGGTTGGGGAGTCAGTCCTCTGCAGAAGACTGGAAAAGTCTCAGAAGCCAGTGTTGGTGAATCTGGACCATCGCAGCATGGCATAGAGAATGGGGGTGGGATTTCTGATTTCTAATGTCCAGGCTACGTGCAGACAGGGCATGGCCTTGTCAGCAGCCAGCGGCTGAGGTTCAGGGCAGTATCATGACCATTGGCTTTCCTAGCTGCATTTGTAATAGGTTCTTGGCCGAGTCAACTTGGCCTGGGCTCCAGTAGGATCTCTTGTCCTCATTGTAGGGGTGTCGGTGGCCTCAGGGCAGCTGCCAAGTTATAGGCTTGGAGGGTAGCCTTCTAATGCAGCAAACCTGTCAGGAAGACTCCACTGCCTTCTCCCAGGCATTAAAAACTTTAAAGGAGCCGGGCAGTGGTGGCACACGCCTTTAATCCCAGCACTCGGGAGGCAGAGGCAGGTGGATCTCTTGACTTCGAGGCCAGCCTGGTCTACAAGAGCTAGTTCCTGGACAGGCTCTAGAAACTACAGGGAAACCATGTCTCGAAAAACCAAAAACCAAAACAAAAAACAAAAAAAACCCAAAAAACTTTAAAGGAGATAATTGTGGCCTGTGGCTCCTTCTGGGGAGGCTGAGTCAAAGAGAGTACATTGAACTATGGTCTATTATAATTGCTTTAGAAAAAAAACAGCCAGAGTTTCAACAACTCATTGCATAATCACTCAGAGCTTATCAAAATTAATAACTTTGTCTGAAACCATTTCCAAACCATTTCAACATCATGAAGGTGGCAGTAGTCCATGAGCTTCCAACTCTGGTAGCCATTTTGGCTTATCTGATAATCCTAGTAGGACACTGTAGCTGTCACCCCCGCATCATCCACAGGGACAGCATTGTCCTTTGGGTTTGGTGGGTTTGGTGGGTTTGGTCTGCATACTGTCTCGCTGCTGCCTGAATTTGACCTCGCTCCTTAGGAGTAAGAATGGTGATGTGAATAACTTAGAGGTCAGGTCAGGTCAGATCATAGACTTGGGAAAGACAATGAAATTCCTTGATATCAGCAGAAGGATTATCAAAGAAGAGAAGCAACAACTTCTTTATCTGAGTGAAGGGTAAAGGGGGCATGAACTGGAACAATTCCATCAGTTGCAGCCACCTCTCAAAGATGGCAGAGGAGAACAGGAGTCTACAAAGACCTGGTGTGAGAGAAGTTATTGTAAAGGATTCCTGGGGGTTTGGCTAGTGTGTGATGGGGAACAGGGTATAGGTTGTGTCATTGAAAGATAGGGAGAGGCAGTGGGAGGGAGGGGAAAAGATGATTTGATCTTTGTCCTGAAGAATAAAGAAGGGGGAAGGGGTGGATAATAGGAGGAATGGGAGGGCTGTTGGCCACTAAAAAGAACACTAAGTGGGAGCATGGGGGGATGGGTAGGGAGGATTTGGGGGAGTAGGGAGGAGCCAGTGTCTCTGGGGGCACAGTCAGGGCAGAATGTTCAGGGTTACAGTTCCCAGATAGGTGGGAATCTGTAGGCACTGTGAAACTAGCCAATAAGAGCTGAGCTATGGGACACTGACTAGAGAAAGAAGGGCAGGAGCATAGTACCCACAAATTGCAGAAATAGAACAGTTCTGACCACTTCTCTCATGCCCACAAAAATTTTCAAGATCACAGAGGAAGGTAAATTCTAAAGTTCCCTCCTGTGGCCATCTTGACTGATTATCAAGTGTATTGTGGCCAGGCCTTAGTGAAATCAGGTGTTCAGGACATATGGTATCAGATATCTTCAATTTGAATAGCTATTATAAAAAGCACCTGAAGGGTGTTCAGAAATCTGGCATAGGCCCGCAGTTGCCCATTTCATAAATCTATGCTGGAACCCGAAGTCTAAAGAATTGGGTTCGCTGCAAGAGGTTTTAGGTAGGGGAAGAGCAGAATATCCTGGAATCCCAGGGATCCATGGAGAATCAGATTGAGAAGGAACAGGTTTTGGTTGCCCCTGGAGAGCACATATCTTTGGCAGACTACCTTGAAAATCGAATGGCAATTTACAAGATCAAAAGCTGATTCAGTCTATTGGAAAGCAGGTATAAGGAGAGGGGTGTTCTCCCACCATGAGGCCAGGGGCTGAGGAGGGGGGACCCCTCCTGAAGAAACATGCCAGATGAAAGGTTTCTGTTTACCAATATTAAACATCTCACTTGGTGCAGTAATGCAATTACACTAAGAATTAAAAGTACAGGTTTAATGATTAAAATTATTCTGGATGATTTTTCAGGAGAAGAGACCAAAAACCAAAACAAACAAACAAGTAAAACAACACAATGCCAAAAAAAACTCCAAAAAACAAAAAACAAAAACCAAAAACACGTGGCTGGTTTCTAGGAGGTAGTTTTAATACTCTGTAGGTATGGTCTTGGGCAGCTCAAGGTGAAGAAGATCCATTTCTTGGTGGGCTTTTTGGAAGGGGGCAAGGTTTGAAGAGAGAGAGAGGAGGGCTGGGGTGGAGCTTCCACATGAGTAGTAATGACTTTGAGGGGAAGGATAAAGCTGAATTGAATACCTTATTTTCCATATTGTCTAATTGTGTAAGGTCATGCTGTGCATTCTTTATACTTTATCTTCTATGGTGAACACTGAAGAGGAATTTGGTAATGATGTCCCTTTGAGATGTGAGTGTGCCAGTCTCTTACACATTGTCCAGTCATGAGCCTCTGTATTAATTGTCATCAACTATAAAAGACAAGTTTTGGTGAAGAATGAGAGATACACTAATATTTAAAAGGTAAATATTTATAAGTTATTTCTATATAGTCAAATGATATTAGCTTCTCCCCTCAAGCCCATTACGTAGCCAGCAATTAGTTTTGGGCAGAGTTAATGATAATCAACATGAATTCTTATTTGTGAAGTAGTCCTTAAGCCTAAATCAGAAAGTGGGTTGGTTATCTTCATTATATTCATGCCACTATTGCGCCAGTGGACATATCTTGCCTTACAAATTGCTTTTGAAGTTGCAGTGTTTACTTCCTTACCCCGAGTAGTATGCATAGAACCTTCTAGCACCATGAACGTTTATCTCAAATATGAAAGACTTACGTTGGCAACAAGATGACTTTTTCCTTTCCTATGACTGAAGCACGTGATAATCAATCATAGGTTCTTAGTATAATCTTATGAAGGGTATGTAAAGTCAAAGACAATAGCCTGTCATATGTGGCATTCTCTGTGAAATCACTGACCAAATATCAAAATAATTAATAATAATAATGAAAATAATAATAATAATAACATTCCTGACATTGAATTTCTTATTTGACAGCCTATGTTATTTGGGAAAAGCATTGTCCCCACTATATGGTAACTATTTAAACTATCTGTATCTGCCTCTTTTTATCTCTCCATCCTTCCCCATGTGTATTTGTATTTGTATTTTACAAAGCATCTACATTAGTAGGCTTTCATGACTATTATCAAGGTTATTTAGTATTAGTTATCCCTCTGATTTATTCCTCCTCTCCCATAACCTCTCATTCTCCACTCCAGTTAACATTTCCTGAATAAAAATAAGGTTTTAGTGGGCAAAGAATTTCTGTATAATTGTGAAAACATCATCCAGTTTCATCTCATTTATTTTTAAACATTTAACAATTATTCACACATTTTTTTCTAAGATTATCCTGGTTGTACACTCAAGTATAATACTTAATTGTCTGTCTTTAGAGAACACAATTCTGAAAGAAACATGTACATTTTCTTTTTCAATCAAAATAAAATGTAAAAAGAACACACTTCATTGGTAGTTATTCTATTCGTCAGATTATCTACATCGTCTGATTGGGTAAGGTTATCATTTAAATTCTAAATTTAAATATAAAATATGTATTTAATTGCCTTAAATTATGTGGTATACGAAAATGTTCTGTTTTTCTCTTCAGATATGTTTTTTTTGAAATTATAAGGAAGTTTTGCTGGTATCCCATGCTGGTCTAAAACTCATAATTCACCTAGCTCATGTTCCTTGGAATATCTTTTTAAATGTATCATATTATCATTTAGAACTACTGAAAAAATTATTGGGTTTTAATATTACATTCTGTTGAGGCATGCTGAACAAATCCATTATTTCTGAGTCTTAACAGCAAAGTAACAGTTTTACAAATAGGATCCTTGGAATTCCCTACAGCATTTGTTTGTTCATTTTCTTCCCAAGTTTGTCATTTACTGGAGCACCATGATCATATTCTTTTGAGTCAGACTAAAACTGAATCAGTTAAAGATGTAAAGTGGGCATAGATTTTTGCAAAGAAGACAGACCCTACATGTAAATTTACATTTGCTTGTTTAGATTCAATTCTTGAATTTCACAATGAATATTCTAGTTTTGCATGTCACAAATAGGAAGACAAAACTACCTGCTATACTGTAGTGAAGCAATGCAGATTTTAATCTAGTATCTGTCAGCATCTATTATACTTTGTAAATCAACTTTGTTAAACAAGAAGCTATAAGCCAGTATATCATCGTCAGTATGGTTTTAACATGCTGTGAAATTTTGCATGAGTTTTGTTGCTTATATATTTGCTGCATATATTGTTCTCTGTGTAGTTCTTTGCTTTCTTTTTTCTTTTTCTTTTCATTTCTATTTATTCTTCCTTCATACAATGCATCCCAACTTCAGTTTACCCTCTCTCAACTCCCCCCAGTTCTCCCTCACCTGCCCTCTCTCCCATATCCACTTCTCCTCTCATCTACCCCCAAGAAATGAGCTGGCCTCCCGGGGATATAAACTAAACATGGCACAACAAGATACACTAAGTCCAGGCACAAACCCTCACAGCAAGCCTGGTCAAGACAACCCGGTGGATAGAAAAGTGTCAAAGAGCTTGCAAAGAACCAGAGATAAGACCCACTTCTACTGTCAGGAGCCCCCCCAAAACACCAAACCAACAACCCTAAAATATATACAGAGAAGCTAGTGCAGACAAACACAGGCTCTGTCATTATAACTTCAGTTTCTGTGAGCCCTCATGAGTCTTGCTTGGTTGATTCCATAGGCTACTCTTTCCAAGTGACCTAGACTCCTGTAGCTCCCAAAATTCTCTCTACCCCTCTTCTGAGGGGTTCTCCAAGCTCTGATGGAAGGGACCTAATGGAGACCCCCAACTCAGTCTTTCTCTCTGCCTAATATTTGGCTATGGGTCTCTGTATCTGGTCCCATCCACTTCAGGAGTTAGCTTCTCTGTTGATTACTGGACTAAGCACCTATCTATGTTTATCTAGGAATCATATCATTTCTTCCTTGTTTTTGGCCAGTCATGTTTGGTTACCCTAGTTCTCTGGACTATCCATTCAGCCTATGGTTCTTGGTCATTGACACAGTGTCAGACATGTGCGCCCTCTTTTGGCCTGGGACATAAATTAGATGAGTCATTGACTGGCCACTCCCACAAGTTCTGAACCGCTATTGCTCCAACACATCTTACAGGAAGAAGGTTTTGTGACTGAGTTGATGTCTGCAGGTTAAGACTGAAATCTGTGCCTCGTTACAGAAGATGTAGGCTTAAGCTCCTATCCTCCATTACTAGTTGTCATTGCTAAGTTCACTCTCATAGATTCCAGGGAGTTTCTGCTGTAATAGGTTTTTACATGGCACCACAAATGGCCTCATTGTTTTTAATACCTGGATGTTATTGCTTTTATTACCTGTATAATACTCCATTGTGTAAATGTACCACATTTTATTTATTCATTCTTCAGTTGAAGGACATCTAGGTTATTTCCAGTTTCTGTCTATTATGAATAAAATCACTGTTACTGTATTTGAACAAGAGTCCCTGGTGCAGGATGGAGTATCCTTTGGGTATGTGTCCAAGAATAGCATAGTTGGGTCTTGAGGTAGATTGATTTTTAATTTTCTGAGGAACTATAACATTGATTTCTATAGTGACTGTACAATTTTACATACCCCCCTCCACAGCACTGGAAGAGTGTTCCCATTGTTCTGTATCCTGGCTAGCATGAGTCACTTGCTTTATTAATCTTAACCATTCTGACAAGTATAAGATGGAATCTCATGGTAGTTTTGATTTCTATTTCCCCATAGCTATGAATGCTGAATATTTCTCTGTATTTCTCATCCATTTGTGATTCCTCTGCTGAGAATTATGTTTAGATTAGCAACTCATTTCAATTGCTTTTTTTATTTGTTTGTTGATATCTAATTTCATGAGGAGATATATATATATATATATATATATATATATATATATATATATATATATATGTCTTTATCCCTCTATTGGATATGAATTGGTGAAAAACTTTTCCCATTCTGTAGGCTGCCTTTTGTCCTTTTGATGCTGTCCTTTGTTTTACAGAAGATCTTCAGTTTCATGAGGCCACATTTATTAATTGTTGATATTAGTGGCTATGTTCTCTTCAGGTAGTGATCTCCTTTGCCAATGTACTCAAGGCTACTCCTCATTTTCTCTTCTATCAAATTCAGTGTATATGTTTTTATGTTGAGGTTTTTGATTCATTTGGACTTGAGATTTGGGGAGGATAATACATATAGATTATTGTCATTCTTCTGCATGCAGATATCCAGTTAGACCATTTTAACATTTAACATTTTCTTTGACCAAAGTACCTACTTCTTCTATGTTATCTTCAATAACTAAGATTCTCTTCCATCTCTTATATTCCTCTAGTGGAATTTGCCTCTTTAGCTTCTATTTGCTTACCTAGATTTTACATATCCAGAATTTCTTCAATTTGTGTTTACTTTTGCTATATTTACATTTTCAGGTCTTGACTTGTTTTATTCTTTTACTTCAACTATTTGTTTTTCTTGACTTTCTTTTAGATATTGATTCTTTTTCTCCATTGTATCTTTTTTTAATTCCATTAAGAAAATTATTCATATCCTCTTTAATAACCTCTATCATCTTCATAAAATTTATTTTAAAGTTGTTTTATTTTGTTTCAGCTGTTTTAGAATATTCATGGCTTGCTGTGGTAACATAACTGGATATTGGTGTTATATATTTCCATAGATATTATTGATTGTTTCGTTACACTTGAGTCTAAGAATCTGTGTTTGGGGACATTATAGGTCAAGATGCCAATTTCTGAGTTCTTCTGTGTTGGACCAGTGTTTAGTTTCTGGTTTATTTAGTTCTTCTCTGGTTCGGCTAGTGTGGTCTCTTCTATATCAGGAGGTATCCGTCCAAGTTGGGGGCTGGAACAAGGTGCAGAGGGGATGAATGGGGATAGGATGCAGAAGACCAAAAGGGAGAGTCTTCTGGCAGGAAGCATACCTGTATTTCTGGTGGCCAGTGTGGCCTCTATAGTTCAAAAGGTCTCAACTTTAAAGTTTGCTTTCTTTAAAAAGACAAAAACCTACATATCTATAATATTTTGATGTTTTCAGTACAGAATAGTCACTTCTCTAATAAATCGCAGTAGTTTCTGTTTTGTTACAGCACAGAATAATCTTTTTTTAAATTAGAAAGACAAACAAATACGTTGGAACACTCTGAACTATTTGCAGAAATATAAACACACTCTCAAAATGCAATCTTAGGTGTTCCAACACTTTAGATTCTGTGTGTATTTGTCAGCTGGGTAATAGAATAATCATTGATTGAGTGCAATTTCAGCAGATCACACGATCATCTTCCTACACATTTTCTTGTGAACAAGGCAATATAAAATGGTTTTAGGTTGAATTATTCACTATTTAGCATCTATTTGTGCTCACTGCACAGCAAAGTGAATTATACAGGTAGTGACTGTCAGCATTCTGTCAGAAAGGAACACTGAAAATATGACAAAGAAGAACATCTAGTAATCACACTCTAAATGATGAAATCAATTCTTCCAGTTCTTAAAGCATGTAGAAATGACAGAACTGTCTGAACATGCTTGTATACACTGAGACTATCACAGTGATAGTACTACTTGTGATTTTTTTTTTTTTTTTTTTTTTTTTTTTTTTTTTTTTTTTTTTTTTTTTTTTTTTTTGGTTTTTCGAGACAGGGTTTCTCTGTGGCTTTGGAGCCTGTCCTGGAACTAGCTCTTGTAGACCAGGCTGGTCTCGAACTCACAGAGATCCACCTGCCTCTGCCTCCCGAGTGCTGGGATTAAAGGAATGATTAATTGGACAATCTAGTATTAGTCTACTCGTTTGGAATCATTATCTGTTGTACTAGTTGGTTTTATGTCCATTTGACATGAAATAGCGTCATCTGAGAAGGAGTCTCAATTGACATAAAATGCCTCTATGAGATCCAGCTATGAAGCACTTTCTCTATTAATGACCAGTGAGAAAGGATCAGCCCATGGTGGGTGGGACTATTACTGGGCTGGCATTCCTGAGTTCTGTAAGAAAGAAAGCTGATCAGCCAGGGAGAGCAAACCATTAAGCAGTAACCCTCTATGACTTCTGCATCTGCTCCCAAATCTAGGATTCTGCTCTGTTTCAGTTTCTGTCCTGACTTCCTTCAATGATGATCAGTGCTGTGGGAGTATAAGGTGAATAAACCCGTTCATCCCCATCTTGATTTTTGGTCATGATATTTCATAACAATAATAGAAACCCTAATTAAGACTTCTATTTACATTACTTGATAACTGGTAATATCTGTCAAGTCATACTTTTTTTTATTCTTTTGGCAAATGTCATTCATTTATCTTTCTAGAAGTCCATGGAGGCTTATCAAACAGTATTAATTATATTACACATATTAATCATTTTTAGTGAATACAATTTTATGGATATTGAATTTTAGACAACTGGAATGAACTAGGTAGGATGGTAGGTATATTTGAATGAACCATGGTTTGACTTCACTATGAAAAACATTTATACAGCATTGGTGCTGTGCATGATAGGAAAATTAAGTCAATAAATATGGTAAGATGTGTATTTGAGAGATGAATGAACTATACTTATTAAGCAAGTAAATTCATAAAACATACATATGTAATAATAATCTTAATTGTACATATATATGAGACTGGAGAAATGGTTCAGCATTCAAAAGCACGGGTTGCTCTTCTAGAGGACCTGGGTTCAATTCTTGGCATCCATATGGTGGCTCACAATCATCTGTAACTCCAGTCCTAAGAGATATGACACTCTCTCCCTGTACCTGCAGGCACCAGTCACGCACATGGTGCACAGATATGTTTTTCAGGCAAAACACCCATACATAGAAATAAATAAAAAATTTAAAATGTACATCTATACATAAATACAAATAGATACTTAACGAGTTTTATTCATGTGTGTATTCAAGTGGCTTAAAACATTATGCTCTCCATAATTGTAATTATAATTATTGAACAATCTTATCTGAATGGCTTCTTAGTTTCAACTCAAATGAGCTTTCTGTTTACCAAAGTTAGTGAAGATGGGAAAATGCAATGCTGAAGTACATTTGTACATGAACATGTACATGAGGTACATTTGTACATGAACATGTACATGAGGTACATTTGTACATGAGCACATGTACATGAGGTACATTTGTACATGAACATGTACATGAGGTACATTTGCACATGAACATGTACATGAGGTATATTTGTACATGAGCACATGTACATGAGGTACATTTGTACATGAGCATGTACATGAGGTACATTTGTACATGAGCATGTACATGAGGTATATTTGTACATGAGCATGTACATGAGGTACATTTGTACATGAGCATGTACATGAGGTACATTTGTACATGAGCATGTACATGAGGTACATTTGTACATGAGCATGTACATGAGGTACATTTGTACATGAGCATGTACATGAGGTACATTTGTACATGAGCATGTACATGAGGTACATTTGTACATGAGCATGTACATGAGGTACATTTGTACATGAGCATATACATGAGGTACATTTGTACATGAGCATGTACATGAGGTACATTTGTACATGAACACATGTGAACGAGCAGCTATGATACGGTTTTCCTACAAAATTTGAATTTTTACACATGGTTATATTTTCTCATTGTTTAAACATTGTCCATATTCTAATAAGCTACTAATAATTAATCAAAAAATACAATTTCCTCCTTTAGAAAACTTGATTTGCTTGATAGTTTGAAATTATGCATCTCTATATCAGTAATTTGATAATTTCACACAATAAGTTTTGATTATATTCACCCCTCCCTCTTCTAACTCTTCTTAAATATACTTCTCCTTCTCTTTCAATAAAGCTTTCTATATAGATTACTCCAATCAAGGCCAATCAAAGCCAATTTGTTCTGGCTACACATTAATATAAATTTTATATACGAGAAAACAGGATATGCCCTTGAACCCATTGGCACAAGAAAGGCTTTTCTGCAAAGGACTCTACTACTTCGGGAACTAAGACTAGCAATTAGTAAAACGGCTTTATGTAATTAAAACTTTCTGTATAGCAAATGATGCTGTTACTCAATGATGAGGAAGCCTACAAAATGGGAAGAAGTCTTCGCTAGCCAAATATTGGACAGAGAATTAGCACCTAGAAAATATAAAGAACTCAAATAAAACATAAATATCAAGAAAACAATTCAGTTAAGACTGGGACATGAAACCAAAAAAAAAAAGTTCTTAAAAGTTAAATCACAAGTGACTGAGAAATAAGTTAAAACAATTGTTAAACATTTTTAGACAGCAGGGAAAGAGAAATTTAAGTACTTTGAGATTACATCTTACCCCAGTCAGAATGGCTAAGATCCAAAAAATTAATGACAAGAAATGCTAGTGTGAACTGGGAAAGGGAATACCTAACTCGCTGCTGCTGGGAGTGCAAATTTGTACAGTCGCTATGGATATCAGAGAAGTCCCCAAATACTGAAACTAGATTCTCCACATGATCCGGTTATACCGTTCTTGGGCATATTCCAAATAATTCTGTATGACTACGAAGTATTTGCTCATCATTGTTCACTGCCGTCTATTCACAGCAGCCAGAGATGGAAATGACCTGTTTATCAGCTGATGAATAGATGATTAAATGTGGTTATGTCATGTTACTTAGTTACTAAGATAAATGAAATGGAAAAATTGTCAGGTAAGCAGATGAAGCTGGGAACACCCATCATGAGTGAAGTCCAAACAGACAAAAGCAATGTGCTTGCTCTTGTTTGTGAGTGTGAGCGTTGATTTGTTTAATCTAAAATTATTTTATATTTTTAAATTAAAATATAATTACACCTCCCCCTTTCATTTTCACTTCAACATATCTAATATATGCTCATTTCCTCTCAGATTCATGGCTTTTTCTCTTTTTATTGTTAAACACACACAAATACACACCCATAAAACACAAGTTTGTAAGACAAGCTGAGTCCTATTGATGTTACTGGTATGTATATTTAAGATTTTATATAAATATATATGTATTTAAATACACATGATAGGTAAATTATCTATACTTTCTTTCAAATATAAAGGATACATTTTTATTAATTTAATTATTAATATGTATGGATATAATTTTTATTCATGAAAATGTAATACTCTTGGGAAAAAGAAATGTTCCTAGATATATGATGTGCATATAATTAAAAATGTTTATTTGTATATTGTGTGAACTTATATTAATAAAATTTGGCGTTATAAGATTAATCAAAACATACCTTTACATTGTATATCTGTAAAGGCTACTTCCAATAAAATAAGGACAAATTAGTTATGCCCTACATGATTTCAAAGTACTTGTTTTCTATCCTAAGCATATAGTGACACTGTATTGCTTGATGGGGATAGTTGATTTTAAAAAGTAGTGTGGCTCCTTTTGTTCTTTTATGCACTGAATCAATTCCTTTACATTATATTGATGAAACAATGAATCACATTGATGTCATTAATCATATTGATGTCAGCCATGAAACAAAATACAAATACTTTGCTCTCAGAGCTTCTCAGAATAAAGTAATCATTAACTTGTTAGATCAATTTCATGTCAGATGATTATGACAAGACTTCTTTTATGTGATGTCTTATGCCATATTTAACTATTATAGCTATATATAATATTAGAAGTGCAAATAGTGGTAATAAATGGCTGAGTTAATTCATGTATTCAAATATTAAGAACAATCACCTTGCATATTATTTTCATATATGTAAATTATTTATGCAAAATGAACTATTAACAAAATTTGTAATATAGACTTTATTTATAATGTTTTATAGAGAAGTAAACTAAACAAAATTTCACTTATCTAAGCAGAAAGTTTATAGTAGGTTGTACTATAGCATCATAATAACCATGATCATGAGAATTTAGGAAATTAATTGCACCTCTTTCTCTGTCCTAATATAGGAAACATATAGAAGAGCACAGTATTAATTTACCAGGGTAGCAGTTGTAGTTATAATGATACAATAACTTGATGTGTAAGCGCAGAGAAGTTGACTTTTAATAAATAACATTAAATGATACTTATCTATCATAATTTTTATTTAATAATTAAGAAATGGAAATATCACTGAAAAGAATATTTCCTTCAGATAACCTTAGTGCTCTCGGCTTATTGGGTTAATTGTATATTTCAAAAGATGCTTCATGTTTATTAACAGACATAAAATATTTTGTGAGTGTTCAAAAATTTTATGTTTAAGGATCTATAGTTCTATCATTTTCAGGAAGCTTTAGCATGCTGCTATTTAATTTTCCAGTCTTTTACTAAGTTTACTAAGTGTATGAATGTGGATAGATAATATCTTATTTCTTTACATTTTCGTATTTAATATGCCATATTAAAAGTCAATCTGTTTCCAAATACCAACATAATTCTCTGTGAATATCAGACTTTAAATATAAACAGAAATACAAATGTCAGGATCCTTGCACTTTAAAAGCAGGTGGTGTTTATTGCCTCTTGCTTTCAAATGTCTTTCTATCTTTATTCACAACAAGGTGGGTGGCACTGAAAGCTGCTATATATTTAACAGTACTCTTTAACTTTAAAGAGCTTATAATATGTATTTTTTGGTGACTAATCTTAAGGTGATTCACTCTAGACAGCACGAAAACATCCAGTCTTTTCTTGAAGAGAGAAAGAAATATATATAGCTGCTAGCTTAATCAAGACATTATTGTTGGCAGGGAACTAAAAGCTAAAAACAGATTCTTGTTTGACTATCAAATAAGATATTGGCAAGAGGACAATTTAACAAGTATGCAGCTGGATGGAGCTGTAGGGATACCACCTTTGCAGCAATGTCCTCATATGCAATTGACTTTAATAATTTGATAAAAGCCATTTAGATGAGGCAGTGACTCCTTAGTCCATTGAGAAAATGAGGGGATAATATTCATGTTTTACTATAGTTATATATCAAAATATTATGTGCTTAAGCTTGCACGACCTGATTGAAACAATTAACCATATTTTCACATTTCCTTTAGAAAAACTTTCTCACTTGCCCTAACTGACATCTTGAAATGGGTATTTCTCTATTTCTGAGAGTGCATACCTCTGTATGTTTAGCATATTAAGATACTTTGCCCACATATGCATATAGCCTCCATTGTAACAATTTAAAATAATACCAGACTTTGTGAAATATAATGGGAAACACTGTTCCAAATTGGCAACTTTTACCTTAGTCTTCATCATGGAATTCTGTTTCCTTGATTTCATGGGACCAAATAATAAGTATTTCATACTTAAGGATTATGCTGTATATTTACATACTTGAAAAAGATAATGTAGCTGAGATTTTATGGATGTACCCTCTGATTTTCGTAGGAGACACATCCACACTGAAAATTCTCTGGTCCTCTGGCTCTCACAGTCCTCTCTTCTGAAATGTTTCCTCAGCCTAAGAATCCAGACAGTGCTTTGTGATATATCCAATGGGACTGGGCTCTACAATTCTGCATTTTGATTAGTTGCAATTTTCTGTAGTTGTTTACATCTGCTATAAAGAGAAGATTCCCTGCTGAGGTAGTGAGAACTCCATTTATGTGTGGGTATTTGGAAAATGTTTTCAGATTGTTGCAAGGGACAATGATTGTTTAGTAAATTAGTGGTTGTAGAAGCTATGGCTTCATCATCCCTGAGTACTTATTTAGGTCTCCAGTGCTAGGTATGCTTTTCGTCATCTTAAATCCAATTAGAAAGTTGCTGATTACTGCCAAGTTATGGGTGCCACTACAGCACCAATAGGGTTATTGTACCATGTTATCATTGATGTGGTGCATAGTCACCATTTCAGGGGGAAATGGAGAAGTTCAGAAATATTGTAGGATCCAGAGGATTAGGGATTTGCTGTGGGACTGCATCTACAAGTAATATCAAAAGTTACACCCACAGTCTCACAAAAGTGTCCAAAAAAGGACAATAAAATAGATATGCTAAAGTAGACGAGAGAAGGTCTGCAAGGCCTCAACCCTACACAAAGAACTATAGGGAACTAAGGAATGCTGAGAGGGAAAGAAATGATTTTTCTCAGTGTGGTGATTTGAATAGATGTGACCCCTATAAACATGTGTTTGAATGCTTGGCCTATAGGGCATTGCAGTAGTGGGAGGTGTGGCCTTGTTGGAGCGGGTGTGGCCATGTTGGAACAAGTATATCACTGTGAGCTAGGCATCAAGGTCTCATACGCTCAAGCTATGACCAGTGTGGAATATAGTTCACTTCCTGTTGCCAATGGATCAAGATGTAGAACACACAGCTGCCTCACCAGCACCATGTCTGCTTGTAAGCTGCCTTGCTTGCCACCATAACAAAAATGAACTAAAACTCTGAAAATTTAAGCCAGACCCAAATAACTGTTTTCCTTTTAGGAGTCACCCCAGGCATGGTGACTCTTCACTGCAATAGAAACACTAAGACACTCAGGGAAAAACAAACCAATTGGTTTGCCAATACCAAATTGTTGGCACTGAAAACCTATATACAGGTAAAATTATACAAAGTAAGCAAGGAATATAAAGGAATTGGGGGGGGGGGTGCATGTGTGTGTATATGTTCAAATGTATGCATATTGTTTCCCTTTTGTTTAAAAGACTTAAAACTTTTCTCTCCCCATCCCCCCTCCCCCATCCCATCCACCCCCATGTTCCCATTTTTTGTCCGGCAATCTTGTCTACTTCCAGTATCCAGGAGGATAACTATATGTTTTTCTTTGGGTTCACCTTCTTATATAGCTTCTCTAGGATTTTTTACGAATTACAGGCTCAATGTCCTTTATTTATGGCTAGAAACCAATTATGAGTGAGTACATCCCATGTTCATCTTTTTGGGCCTGGGTTACCTCACTCAGGATGGTGTTTTCTATTTGCATCCATTTGCATGCAAAATTCAAGATGTCATTGTTTTTTACCGCTGAGTAGTACTCTAATATGTATATCATGAGCAAGGATGTCAGGACCGTGAGGAGTGCATTTACCCATTGAGACGGTGGGACAGATCTAAAGGGAGACCACCAAGTCCAGTTGGAATGGGACTGATGGACTGATGGGACCAAACCGGACTCTCTGAATGTGGCTGACGGTGGAGGAGGACTGAGAAACCAAGGACAACGGCAATGAACATGAACTCTACAGCATGGACGGGCTCACTGTGAGCCTTGTCAGTTTGGTTGCTCACCTTCCTGGACTTAGGGGGAGCTGGGAGGACCTTGGACTTAACATAGGGAAGGGAATCCTGATGGCTCTTTGTCTTGGAGAGGGGTGGAGTGAGGGTATGGGTGGAAGGGAGGGGAGGGAAGGGGGAGGAGATGGAAATCTTTAATAAAAAAAAAATGAGAAAAAAAATAAAAGACTTAAAAGTTATATTACTTAAAACTTGCTAGAGGAAATTTAGATAGTCAATGCACTGTCTCTAACCTGCCTGAACTTTGCATTCTTCTAAGAATGGATGACAGTGGGTGTAAGGGAGAAAGTCAGTGATACCTTAAGTTCCTATCTTTCTTTTCATTCCTGTATTTCATAAGCTTTTGGCATTTTTGGCTTATGTATTTAATGAGACCCTATTTTCTTTTGCATTTATTTATTCATTTATATTATGTGTATGGTTTGTGTGTTTGGTTGTATATGTCTCAATGATAATGACATGCAAATTTATTGAAATGTGAATATATTTATAAAATCTTGAAATGATTTTTTTTTAGAAAATAGACTTTAGGCTTTACTTTGAAGAAAAAGTTAAGTCTTCAAAAATAGATGAGAGTTTTTATTAATTAATTTGTCCTTAAGATGTCTAAAACTCTTAATTTCTGAAAGTTAATTCATACTAATTTTTTTCCCAAAAAATATTTTTATTACCCATCTGTTAAGACTTACTCTTTGATTTTGTGTGCTAATTAGGTAATAATTGTAGAAAATAACATACTCATCAATTTAACTTACTTTGACTCCATTGGTAGCTAGGTCTGCACTTGATAAATTATTAACTGTTGATAACTGGAAACAAAGAAACAAGAAATTCTAGACAAAAAGAAAACATAGAAAAACTCTCAACCACATGTAAATACATAGTATTTTCCAAGGTAGATTCACTAGTATTGGACTGACTTGTTTGATTCATTTTCCATGAGGTGTTCCAGATTATCTAGGTAATGGGCAAACTATCGACAAACATACTTGAGATTGCCTGAGAAGTCATATGGAAGAAAAGGGGCGATAGGATGTTATAACACACCACATGTAAATTTTTTCTTATAATCAATTACCCATAAATTACTTTAATCTAGAGCAATAACTTGTTTATTAGTATCAAATATACCTTCATTTTATATATCTGAAGTTTGAAAAAAGCTGTGATCTTTAATTTTAAAGCAATTACATTTTTCAGAGGTACATAAGAATCTTTTAATGAAGCAGATGATAGGGCTGTGTGTCGTGAGTATGCCATTAGCCAAAGTGTGAGTGAACGCTGCTGTCTAGGATGTCAGGTGAAGGTCATGTTCAGAATAGCAGGCATGTGACTGTCTCAATAGTTTTGTTTGCATCTTGGATAGCAATAAACATGTGCGATTATCAATGTGGGACTGAAATGATGCTATAGGGGAAAGAAAACTGAGAAATCTCTGACTCAAAAATATCCCAGTACTCTTGTGGAAACATGCATGCAAGAATAATAGGGTGAATCATTGTGTACATGAGAACAATTTTGTCAGTGAAACACACACCACTGCATGTTGGTTTTAAAATTATGTGATCAAATAGTTTCCATCCATGTCTAATGAATTGAGCTTGATTCTGTTTCCTGTGAGGGCACCTAAAGTTTGATGTTTCCTTTAATTTCCACACTATAAGTGAAAATAAATCAACATATTAGAGGTTTGGGTTTTTGTTTGTTTGTTTGTTTCCTTGCTTGTTTTTTTTTTCCTGTTTTTTTTTTTAACCCTAAGTATTGTCAATCTGGACCATTTCTTTTCAGAGAAGGATATAATCTGACATGACCTTATAAAAAGTCTCACATGACAAGGCAATAAGACAGCTGGTTCAAAAACAATGAGCAAAATTTACAGTTGACATTAACATGGACCCTGACTACAGCAGGACCACCAACCCCATGATGACCCTAAGCAGCACCATGGACCACAGACATCGACATGGCCTCAGGTGGCAGTACAGGCCACCAACATCAACGTGGCCCCACATGACTGTGTGGCCCATAGGACACCAAAATGGATTAAGGGGCTGCACAGACTGTGGGCAGTTACATGGGCTTCAGTGGTAATATGTGTGGATCAGAGACATAAACACAACCTCAGGCTGCTGCAGGACCACGGAACCCATCATGGCACTTAGCGACAGCATAAATTGTTGATAGCCTCAGGTTACAGCACAGGTAACTTACATCAACATGGCTCAAGACAGCATGTCTGTTGCCTGTGTTGCCACAGAAGGCTAGAAGGATGCTTCTGATCTGTGCCATAGCCTGAGGCCATGTTGATGTCTGTGGTCTGACCTGCCACTAGGGTCCATGTTCATGTGAGTGGCCTGTGTAGCCACCTGAAGCCACAATGATTTCTTTGGGCCTTGCTGCCACTAAGAGGAATGTTGAAATTTCTGGTACTGCCTTATCTGGTGCTGTCTTAATGTCTGTGGCCTGGTTACCACCAAAGACCAGAGGAATATCCCTGGTCTGTGCTGCTACCTGAAGCCATATTGATGTCGATGGGAAGTGCTGCAATCAGGAGCCATGTTTATGTCCATGGCCCATGCTGCTCCCAAGGCCTTGCTGATGTCCCTAGCCTGTGCTGCTGCTGCAGAAGGCCATGAGGGTATCTGTGTTCCATGCTGTGGACAGGGCCATATTGATGTCTGTGGTCTGAACTGCTATTGAAGGCAGTGTTAAGTCTTTGGGCCATGCTGCCTATTGAGGCCGTGAGGATATCTGTGGTCTTAGCTTCTGGAGAAGGCCATTTTGATGTCATTTGCTTCGGTGTTACCACCAAAGGCCATGTGAATATCAGTGATCTGTGCTTTCCCCTGAAGCCATGTTGGTATCCATGGGCCAGACTGCTACTAGGGACCATATAGGTATTCACTGCCCCCGCACCAGAGGCTGTTTCGATGTCTTTGGCCTGTTCTGCCACTGGAGGACATGCTGAAGTCTGTGGCATGCGCTAATGATGGAGACAATGTGGATGTCAGGAGAAGCCATGTCCATGATCCTATGCTTGCACTGACTATAAATGGCAAGGAAGTTACTTTTTCAGTGATATCAATGACTAAAGCCTCACAATTAAGAAACACAGAAGGATTCTGTGACAACCATTACCCCTATCCACCCCCACCCACCTGCAACAAAAAGTAACAGCCTAACAGGAAGCCATCAAAGTAAACTCTTAATAATTCTGATACAGATTCTAATGTGTAGCTCTCCACAAAGGATGGCTTCTGGCAGGTATGTGGTTGGCAAAGGACTCAGATTTCAAGGGGTTAGACACTGGGGAGGGGGGGGGGTAGAGGGGTTGACCATGCGTCAGTGACTATGTGCGTAACAAAATTAGGACTGGTGGGATTTTTCTTTCTGTTTCCTCTCTTCTTTCTTTTTTTCCTGGAAGTAGGGAGGTCACAAGGGTTGGGGACAGGCATAAGAGGATTGGGAAATAAGAACGATCAGGGTGCATTCTGTGAAAATTTCTAAATAATCAACCAAAAATAGCATATTTAAGAACCTGGAGAAAAAAATCAACCGGATAGTCCTCCACTTGATTTCTGACTTTCAGGTTTCATACGAAAGAATAACTTTTGTTCTCTATGCCAATGGTGTACCCTCACCCAACATCAAAGAAACGTCTCTTTGCAACAGACCAAAGCTATTACAGAAAAAGACAACTTATCATAAGATAGAGATCAGCTGAAATGGGAAATCTAGACCAACAGATAAATCTACAACACATTATAAAACATCATGGAAGTGGGGGCAGAATAATTAATTGTAAGAGCCAAAGGACCAAAAGTCTGTGTGATAGATAGTGTATCTCCTGAAGAGAACAGGAAAAGCAGTGAAGCAACTATCAGGACACATTAACAATACAGCTGCTGCAATCATATAGACATTCTTGTGTAGCAAAGGGAAATCTCTAGGGGTCTCATTCCAAGACAAAGAACTATAGTAACTAATGACTGCTGAGAGAGAGGAAGAGTTAGTTTCCACCAGTGGGTAGTCCCATAAATGGTTATCGAATACAAATTTTCAACCTTGAAAACATGCACACAAAAGCACCACTATAAAAGTTGTATTTATATATTTATGTGTTTTCATATAAATAAATATATAGATATATGTAAAACAAGAGTAATCAAATAAATAAGAGTCATTAATTGGGTTGGGGTAGTACAAGAAGTAGAAGGGATAAGAGAATCAAAGAAGTAGAGAGAGGAAAGGGGAGAAAAAGTAATGGATAAAAATTTTAAAAATGATTACAGGGAATAATAATTTTAGTAATCTAGTTTGGGGAAAAATTAGAGGTAATGATATAACAAGGTGAACCACAACAAAATGCTGTTATGGTCGCCTTAAATGTCATCTACCCTTATGCTTATCTAGTAGACAATGAATATAGAGTTAATCACAGCCCAGAAACTGCTAACTCTTGAGTACCTTAGAGAAATGAACTCAGAAAATAAATACATGCTTAACTTTCTGAGAAACATCTGCAAGGCACAGCAAAAATTTGTTTCGTACACTTCAAAGGTCACCATTAGAAAATGTAAAAACACTGATATACTAACTTGTCCAACATTATTCAGTGATAGGTGAAACAACTTGTTGATTCAGGCATTGCAGGCTTCAGAATATTCAGTTTTAAACACTATATTACAGTTATGAATGACTTAGTGGTATCACCCAAACAATGTCTTATTTTTTTATCATCTATCTTCAAAAGACTCATTAGTCCAACAATGCTCTCAGCACTTTTGCTTCCTGAAAAGGGACTATCACATCCTAAGTGCACAGCTGGCTCAATTTCAGAAACATAAGCGTGGAAAGATGAGGAGAAAAACACAGAGGACAAGAGCCCTGTCTGGACCACAAAATCCCAGAGAAGCCTGGGCCTGAGTGATGTCAGAAGAAGTAAAATAACATATAAAATGGGTCAATTTAAAAATGTACCCTCTCTGGTGGACGGGATCAAGTAATGTGTATTTGAAAGATCTCACATGACTTTCTCTGCTAAGTTAGCTTATGTCATTGTTTCTCCCAGAAAAACAAACAATATTGTATGTCTAGTTATACATTTGCAGTGATTGGTTCAGTTTATAATATATTTAGAAAAGTATTGTGAAGCAATAATTCAGTGAAATATTTTGTATTGTCTACTTACCAGAGAGGGAAAAAGTAAAGAAACCATGTATTCTCAGTCTAGAAGAAATAAAGAATGAAAACCCTTTTTCAAATATATAATTGGCCTAGTAATGCCATCTTAAGTAGTAGTTATGTCTTCAGTTTGAAGGCATGAGAATGAACTTGATTATAAACCCTTTTTCAGCTTTGTCTTGTCTTACATAAAAATTTTTAGAAATGAATATCTTTTAATATAATTGAAAATAAGATTGAAGTCATTAGAAGTAGTTCATTATTCATTAACTTGTAAACATAGTTTTATAAAGTTAATAATTATTGTATACTTATCTAACACTTGCAATACAAAACTGAATTTGTATGTATTATACAAGTATTTATTAGCTATTCAGAGACTTTAATGAGTCATTTTAAGTTGCAAAAAATAAACTAGAGTCATGATTGCTATTGTTCCAAGGATGGTAGCACTATTATTGCCATCATGAATAATAATGAATCATAGAGCACTGCCCATGTTTCTATCTCAAAATGGGAACTTGTAACCACATATAATCATCAAGCTGCAGTGTAGACCTCTTCCAAAACAACTTTAGAAGTAGCTGTCAGGAAGATTCAATTGTGGTTTGTGTGATTGGCACTGTTCTTAAAATACAAGCCACAATCTTTGTATAACACTGGTGACAGGCTGCCCTGAACTGAATGCACAGACACTGATGGTCAGTTCTAGTTCCAGTTAGATTGTATAGACATGGATATAAAGGATGTTAGGTCACTGTAGCTGACACACAGAATAAAAAAGCTAATTCGCCAGGGACATATTTTGAATTGACAGTGGCATACAATAATAGAAAAACAATTCTGGGCAAAATAACTAGAAGCAACACAGAAGATAAAAATAAAATTACATTTGATTGGGAGGAATTAGAGGCTTATTTTTTACATGTTTGAGGCCTGGAATGTACTTTTAAAGTTAGGGGTATTTTAAGATTTGTGTCTATCTAGTTTAGGACTATTTGGGTAGATGATTCAGCAATCAGGACTTAATAGCATAGTGGAAATAATCAGCATTTGTGTTCAACATGTGCATTAGGATTGTGCATTTTCAAAATACAATGAGTATAGTTGGTAAGATTAAATGCAAATGGTCAAAAGATTGGATTAGAATTTAAATGTTTCTTGCTACAAAGAATTAATACATATTTGTGGTAATAGTTAAACTAATTAACCTAATTTTACCATTCCACAAATAAACATGTTAAAACATCACACTTTTCCTCAGGAATAAAAATTAAAGTAAACTAAACTTTATAAAATATGTAACACATGAGTTATGTAGTTTATACGAACCATACATTATAAAAGACTAAGAACAAATAACATTTTAAGCCATTGTATATAATGTGTGCCAGCATACAAATGGTTGCAGATTTTCTTCACACAGTCATTGTTGGTGAAATCAAGACCATATGTCTAACTGAAAAAAATTGGTTGGTAGATCTGACAAAGAATATTGGTGTTGTATCTGTTTATAAAAGTCAATGTGTAGAAAGTATATATATTATATATATCATATATATTATATATTATATATATTATATATATTATATATATTATATATATAATACAGTGACTCTTGAATATTTCATGGTTTTGACACTGAGACACAATATTAAAACAAAAGGCTTAAAACACGAGTTTAAAATTTGGAAGGACTATAGCCTATGGGAAAACTGTCTCTGCAGAAATAGTGAGCTGTTGCGTTGATACCTAGTTGTATACACACTTCTGCTTGTAAGAGTTTATAAAGGTAATCTATCTAGACCCTAAAAATTAGTTTGAGAAACTGATGAGAATACTTATAGCAATAGCCTTCTGGCTCAATTTTGGATGAAAGTTTTAATGGACTGCTTTGTTTTCAAGTTGAATTAGAGATGACTTATGACTACAGCCCTGGGAGGTTTTGTAGTTTTAGTATCTTTGCCACTGATAAGTTAGCAAGGTATATTTCACTCACATTGCAAATTTTGCAGGAAGGCCATTACCCTCAGTTTGAATCAGGTGTATCCTTTGACCAAATCTACAAAAAAAAAAAAAAAAAAATCACAAGGCAGTGCCAACAGATGGGAATACACCTGCCAAAGTGCCATAAAGAATACCAGAAGATCGGTTTTACCCTTCCTAAATTATGGTCTTCTCTATCTACTCCATATGTAGAGTCTTGTGTCAGTTGATGGCATCAAAAAAGATAAAATATTTTATTAATGTACCACTTTGTGCTGTTACAGCAAAAAGGAAATGAAAAGAATATACCATGCCAACAGACTTCAAAAGGGAGTGCTTTGCTTTCTAATGTATCTTTCTACCTTGTCTTCTTCCATCAAAATTCAGTTCCAGATAAAAGAAGACATTCCAAACTAGTTCATGCTCAGACAGCTCAAATTAGGTATCCGATTGGATCATTGAATTCTCTCTCAATGTATTGGGCCTTTCTCTTTAGTTACTAAGTGTCCTGCTTTGCTTCTCTGTGGTTCTGACAAACATTGGACTAAAAGAAACTTTTGTGTGAAAAGGGTTTATTTGGCTTATACATCTCAATCACATCTTATATTGAGGGATGTCTGGGCAGAAACTCTAGCAGAGCAGAATTATAAACCTTGGGGGAATACTTATTGCTTGCTTACTTCAAGACTCACCTTCAGCTACCTTTCCTATATATCTAGGTACTTCTGCCCAAGGATAACATTCCCAATTAGGGATGGGCTCTCCTCCATCAATTTCCATTCATGACAGTGCTCCACAGACATGGCGATGGACCAATCTGATGGAGGCAATTTTTTAGTTGATATTTCTGTTTTCCCTTGCATGTCTGGTTTCCAAACATGAGCCATCGCAGGTCTACACTTTGTCAACTTTTAAAAACAAATGTTACCTCAAAGTATATATTTTTCTTTGTCTTCCACATCTCATGATATTGTCATAACAAAAAATGCAGTGAAACTTTAAAAGTACTGCAGACATTACAAATCCCATAATTTAAAAGAAAATTATGTTTAAAATATAACGATGCTTCTTAACCATGGGCTCCTGCAAAATCCAAAATGAGTGATGATATTTTTTTTTCTTAAGAGGTAAAAATGAGGACACAGCTATGACTAGACCAAAACAAAATAAAAACACAATGTAAGTAGCTCGGTGTTCAATGTCTGGCACTCACTCATGATCTCCTGACCTCCAATGGGCTATGGCAGATCCTCTTCTGTTCTGCTGTCTGCTGCACACTTAGCTTGTCTTGTAGGACAATACTAGCTCCATTCTATGCCTGCCACTGTTCTTTATATTTGTCCCTCAGACATGGCATGTTCAATATTTTGTGGTTCAGAAAGTGACCTAGGTTGTGTCTTCACCAGTAGCACCACCTGTCATGTCTGCAGGAACTCCAAACCTGTCACATATTGCAAAGCCACAGCTTCCCTCCACAGACCCTTCGGTCCTCAGTTCTCATGTCACTAAATCAAGTACCTTGTGGGACACTCTTACACACTGCCATGTTCAGATGACACCTTGAAATGCATCCTCATCTCCCCTGGATCACAACTTCTGCGTATTTCTCTATTTTCCTTGATGAAATACTCCCCAGAAGACTCTTGTTTCAGTGGTGGCGGTTTATTATTAATCACAGCTGTTTATTTTTAATCACAGCTGGTTTAGCAGTCAACCAGCATCCACTGTGCTACTAAAGCAAAGATTTCACTTCCACGTATTCTCTATTCAGTTATTCACAAGTAATCCCCTAAAAGTCATTGTTTTCCTCTGAGATTTCACAATCTAAGCTTCCATTGTCGACATTTCTTTAAGCATACTCGTCTTCCAAACTTCCCTCAGATAATTCCATTAATCTTTGAATAGTTAACTCTTTTGCCTTCCCAGTGCTCCAAAAAGATTCTACCAATATCGCCGAAAACAGCATGGTCAGGTCTATCAAAGCAATACTACATTCTCTAAAACCACATTATGTCCTGTTGACAACCAAAGACAACTTCATGAAGAAATCGTGCCTTTGACCTTCATGACCAGTTCACCTTCCATTATTGAGGATTGCAGGCAAGAATTCAATCAGGGACATAGGCAGCAACCTGAAAACAATGTCTTTTACTGGCTTGGTGCAGTAAAAGACATGGCCTTGGTCCTATAGAGTCCAGGCACACTTTCCTAGAGAAGGCTCTTCCCATCATATTCTGGTAACTGCTTCAGTTAACAATCAATATAATGAACCCACAGACTTACCTACTGGCCAGTCGGATGGAAACTCTTCCACCACATCTAAGTTCTTTCTTCCTTTGTGTCAAGTTGACAACAAAGATTAGCCATCTCTATGGCCAACCCAATACCACATAGTTTTCAATCAGGAAAAGACTTAGTACAATTTTCACTTAATGAGATCATGAATTTCCATAGCATAAGGACTCAGACCAATGAGATGTTATTAATATAAATTAGAGTGTTTAGCAGCTGAAAAAAATTTCATAAAATGTGATCTCACAAGTACATTCATTGAAATTATATACAGTTGTGATATAGTACCAATAGAAAAAAACAACTTTCTTCACAAATGTAGAAATTTGAAGTGTTTAGTAAATTATTAACACAGCTGGTAAAGTTTCAGTTGAGACTCAGGAAACTATGGAGAATTTGTAGTGGGAATTTCAGAGCCTGGTATATAATAAATGTTTGCAAAGTAAATGATATCAGAAAGTGAATACATTAAATTTGTTTTAAGTAGTAGTTAAAGTGGCTTAAATACCTGTGGTATTCAATAAACCACAATGGAATACGTTTAAATAGTGATACAATATAAGTCAAATAACACATCGGGAAGCTATCTGAATGGCATGTATTAAGTAGACTTTAAAAGTCAGCCAGGCAGTGGTGGCACACGCCTTTTACCAACACTCAGGAGGCAGAGGCAGGTGGATCTCTGTGAGTTCAATGCCAGACTGGTCTGCAAGAGCTAGTTCCAGAACAGGCTCCAAAGCTACAGAGAAACCTTGTCTTGAAAAAAAAAATGGATTTATTATATCTTGTGGTGGTAGCATACACCTTTAATTCCAGCACTTGTGAGGCAGAAGCAGGTGGATCTCTGTAAGTTCGAAGCAAGGCTTATCTACAACAGTTATTTCCAGGACAGGCTCCAAAGCTACAGGGAAACCCTGTTTCAACCCCCCCAAAAAATATTGGATTTCTTACTATTATGTTGTGTATAAGTTTTTAGAAGACGCTCCTAAAAAATACAAAATTTATTATAAAATATATTTTTAGCAGAAAATTAATAGTTGTCTTAATTTCAGTTTCTACTGCTGCAGTGAAATACTATAACCAAATGGCAAGTTGTGGAGGAAAGGGTTTATTTAGCTTACAGTTCATATTGCTCTTCATCACTGAAGAAAGTCAGGAGAGGAAGTCAAGCAGGGCATGATCCTGGAGGCTGAAGATACTGCAGAAACCATGGACAGGTGCGGCTAACTGGCTTTTTTGCCCTGGCTGGCTCAGTCTGCTTTTTTACATAACCCAGGACTACCAGCTCAGTAATGGAATCACCCACTATGGGCTGGGCTCTTCCCCAATGATCACTAATTGAGAAAATGTCTTACAGCTGAATCTCATAGAGGCCTTTTCTCAAGGAGGCACCTTTATATCTGATGATTCTAGCTTGTGTCAAGTTGTCACACAAAAGCAGTCAGTAAAATAGTTTACAAGAGAGAGTCAAAAGAGTTGTACACAACTTGAACTACAAACACATCTCTGATAACACTATAGCAAAATAAATGAGGAAAACGGTGTCACATCGTTTAACTTTGTCATTTCTGATAAACTTGTATTTCCTAATTGAGATTATGTGTATATTAGTTTTCCATTATACTTGATAATACTTATCATTCCTCATAGCAGAAAATACATTTAAAATAATGATGTTAGAGTACCTTGCCTGCCACACTATCCTAAGCAATCATAATTTCGTACTATTTTATGAGATCAAATTTACTTAAAGTTTTAAGATTTAGATATAGTCAAAAGACTGAGTCTGAAAGTAGAAAATATATAGAATTTAAAAATAAACTATATTTGGAAATCAAGGATGTTTGAAAGTTTTGTTTTCTGAGAAAAGATAGTTTTTCTACCATCATCATGAGAAGAACTTGACTATGTAGAACACATCACAGAGAACAAAAGAAGATGTGAAACAGAAACAAACCACACCTAAATTATTTCCAAGTCTGCTGAAGTCTAGACAGGATGTCAGACTCCTGCTGCCTTGCTTGAAGCTACCAAGTTCTACAGTAATTGTTACCCACCAGTACTACTTTCGAAAAGCCTGAGTCATGCAAAATTATTCAAAGGATTGAGGCTTTTCTCTGAGCCAGATGGGAGCTCTTTCTATCACAGAAGTGAGATGGTGCTATATTTAAAGTTTCTCCGATTTGTACTATGTAGAAGATAGTAGCCAAATGAGGAAGGAGGCTGTAAAGTTGAAAGCTAATGTGCTCATCCATAAAACATCCATAAAGGAAATAATGATGCTTATTATCCATAAAAGGGAGACATTGAGGTATGCAAAAATGTAGCATGTAGTATACATTGCTAAATCAGGTTAGATGTAAAGGTGGTTATCAAAAGTGTGTGAGAATGTAATGGAAGAAGATATAAAGATATAGACAAATAGAAATAAAATGCTATAGGTAGAAATTATAGATATTATGAAAATTTGAGAAGTAAAGAATCTAGGACTGTTCAGCTACCTTTAAAACAAACGTAAAAAAACTGCTAAAACTTAAAATAGGAGGCAAGGGAAGGTGCGGAGACTATCAGCCGTGTTTCTTTAATAATGCTGAGTGTCAAATGCCTTAGAAATTCAAGTGGATGTATCCCAGAGATGGATGTTTATACTTGGAGAAGACTTGAGTGAGCCACACCAAAGAGGAGACATTCATGGTAACCTTGTCTTCTACAAGTTTGCATTTGGCCAGGAGAGCCATATTCATAATGAAAGCAAGGTCTTGATCCACGAACATCAATTCTCATCTCACTTTCTCTCAGCATGGACAGTGCTGCTGGATACAAACAGGCAATCCTATATTTTATTCCAGTAAATCTTAGTTAACTTCTAGTAGCTACTACCCAACCAGCCTCATACTTGAATAGGGTTGTTCTTGCTCTCAATTATAAATTTCTCATATCTTATTTTCATAAACACCTGTCTATGTATCCATTTTCTTCCTGAAATTCCAATGGTATTAGATCAAAAGAAAGGTACTAATGAACAAGGACCTCACTGGTTACATTATTGATGGCACCATGGACAAAGAAGGATAAACGCATTCTGAAATTATTGTCATCATGACAGAATCCAAATTCAATGGAACACTGAAAGAAAAAAAAAAACAACTTATCAATGAATCTGTAGTGGGACCTGTGCTCAATTTTTTTTTTTTTTTTTTTTTTGTTTTGTTTTTGTTTTTCGAGACAGGGTTTCTCTGTGGCTTTGGAGCCTGTCCTGGAACTAGCTCTTGTAGACCAGGCTGGTCTCGAACTCACAGAGATCCGCCTGCCTCTGCCTCCCGAGTGCTGAGATTAAAGGCGTGCGCCACCACCGCCCGGCATCTGTGCTCAATTTTTATACAATCACTTTTTTCTTCGGAAAACTCAGCAAGGAAGGAAGACTAAAATGGGCCATTGTCCTGCACTGATGTCCTTTTCAATCCCACATTCTTTCTTGTTTATTGCCCTATAAAGGAAGCTGGTAGAGAATAAAGAAGTAAAAGAGACTAGCTGAAGTCCTGTATATAGGCTGTGAGTCTATATAACAGCTCTTGTTCAGAATAACAAATGGAAGAGAATGTTTACAGAATTCAGTTTATCTTTGGTGTCCAGTAATAGTACTGGTAGTAATACTCTTGAAGCAGATCTTGATAGTATTAAAGAGAATTTATATAATGAATAGCAATACATGCTGATTTATTTAATTTAATATATACATATATATAAATATATATTATGGATTTTTTAGAGAGTAGAGAGGCTTAAAAACTGTAGTTAGCTTGTCCAACAAAGGCTATCTACCAATGGAAAGTCCAAGAATCTATGAGTCTGGATGTCTTTGCTTGTTTTCAGTGTACGCAAGAATCCTGAAGAACTAGGCTCTAATGCCAGTGAAGGCAAAAGCAGGCAGGTGAAGAGAGGAAGCTTCCTTCTTCCATGCTCTTTATATAAGCAGCAGGCAGATGAAGTTTCCCAGATTAATGGGGGGTCTTGCCACTTCAAATGATTTAATTTTGAGAAAAATCCCCTGCAGATATACCCAGTTGCTTAGGTTTTAGCCAATTCCAAATGTTATCAAGTTGACCAGCAAGAATAGCCATCACAATGGCAGAGCAAATGGATAATCTGTCTCTTGGGAGATAAACAAAACAGCTTCAGCAAAATCCTTATTAGGTGATTGCTACTATGCTTCCCATGGCTTTTTTCCTTAGCATTTTGTCTATATTATTATCAGTTTTAATAAAGTCTGTTTAATTCTTTGCATCTTAAGCAAAATGTTTCCTATAACCTTGGATTATGTCTAATAGTGACATCAGAGAAAAGTTTTTATGTCTTGATTGACATGCTCTGTTTACAAGAAGCTTATGCAATGAAGCATAATAAACTATTAGCACTTTATAGATGATTGCATTTAAGAACAGAGGAATAAGGTTCTTCAGTCAAGGACTAGACTGTAGCATAATCAGGACATGAACCCATGCAAATCATGACACAAAGTACAGTGTTTAACAATGTAAACATACTTTATTTTGGATATTTTTAGTCTTATTCCTGCCTGCCATTAAGCCAGAATACACTATTACAGAAGAAATTAGTATTTAATTTTTTTTTATCCAACTATGTTGACACCATTTAAATCTATTTTCTTCGTTACTTACAAAATATTGCTTCCATATTCTTGTCTTAACAAAGATATTTTTATCTCTGTTTACATCATCACTTCACCTTCTTGATTTTATACCCTTGAGAACTGGCTTTTATTTTCTGAAAGACATATACCACCTTCTCAGATATCAAATTCATCTCTGAATATATTTCTCATATCATTATGTTTAATGATATTATTAAAGTGTTAACCATGGGTACATAGCTACTCACATAAAAATGTATGTCTAAATCATGGCATTGTCTAATACGTAATGCCTCTTAGTCAACTACATTCCTCATGCAATTAGTTTGTTAATTATTGAATAGTAAGACCATTAAAAGTATATATAAATATTTTGAATTTCTACTTTTTTAATATTATCATATTTACTGATACATTATTAAAATTCCTCATTGAAAAATTTACCACCTTTTTCTGATTCTGTTTCATTTGACACACCCAGCACATGAATGCTGGCAAAAGCCTTACCTTTGGTCTGCCTTTCTTTCCTTTATGTAAAAAGTTTTTTTTTTCTTTTTTCTTTTTTTGGTTTTTCGAGACAGGGTTTCTCTGCAGCTTTTTTAGAGCCTGGCCTGGAACTAGCTCTTGTAGACCAGGCTGGCCTCGAACTCACAGAGATCCGCCTGCCTCTGCCTCCCGAGTGCTGGGATTAAAGGCGTGCGCCACCACCGCCCGGCTATGTAAAAAGTTTTATACTCTGTCATGATATTCAATATTAACTTCCAACTTTCACCTTTATATAGGAAACTTTCAAATCAACTCCTGCTGTGTATCTTAATAGTAACTATATACCTAGCTGTTTCCTAAATATTCTCTTTTCTCCCTGTAAATAAAGATCATAATGTACAAATAAATTACTACCCAGGCAAGCTTTAACTAATAATTATTTCTTCTTCTTCTTCATGGTCAGTGTATATATGTGTTTGTGTGGATATATACATAAGTACATGTATGTATGTGTGTATATATGTATATATGTATGTATGTGTGTGTGTGTGTGTGTGTGTGTGTGTGTGTAAAGTCATCTTTGGGTGTCTTCCAAGTTTGTCCTCCTGATGTTTTGTCTGCATACATGCATGTGTGTGTATTTGTGTGTGTGTATGTGTGTGTGTGTGCACTTGAGTGCGAATATAGGCCCGTAGCCCACAAGTGAAATTCAAAGAATAATATCACATGTCAGTCATGTAATTAATTGCCTCTAAGCTTGTTTGAAAAAGGTTTTCTTTGTGTCTTTTGATGTGATGTATGAGTCATGTTAGCTGAACTGTGAGTATCTGGCAATTTTTTTTCTCTTAGACTCTTTTTGGCTTTAGGAGAACTGAGATTATAAAAAATGCTCCCAAATCCGGTTTAGGAGGTTTGTGGGAATTTAAACTCAGAGCTCATGCTTCAAGAAAATGCTTGACTGACTGAGCCATATACCCACCATTACTCTTCATTTTAAATGCCACCTTTTTACCTCCCAGTCACTTGGAAATGTTTTCTTTTATTAAGGGTGTGTGTGTGTGTGTGTGTGTGTGTGTGTGTGTGTGTGTGTGTGTTAGTCTTTTTCCTGCATGTGTGTAAGTGCACCATGCATTTACCTGTGCATGGAGAGTTTAAAAAAGAGCATAGGAGCCTGAGAACAAGAGTTACCACCAGAGTCAGCCAACATGTGTGAGCTGGGATTCAAACCTAAGTCTTCTGTAAGAACAGTAACTACTTTTAAATCCCTTAACTTTGAAGTTATGATAGTGTTAGCCAATTTTCTCTACTTTCTTCCTAGTCAGACATACAAGAATAAGACTGCAGTGGAAGAGATAGCTCCATTACTCACCATCGGCCAATAAATCAATACACTTTTGGATTCCAAAAACTGATAGCAGAATGCTACACTCCAGTTCCTATATATATGCCCACAGCAATCTGTGATTTTTATTCAAACTACTTTCATTTGCTCATAGACATCGAAGTCAGCAAATACATGTCAGACAGTCAGAACTCCAATGTAATGGTTGATGTGATTCCACAATTCATCCAAACGTGATAATCACCTTGTCCCAGAAGTTGATGTTTTCAAGTCATTCATGTGCTTTGTCATACAGCCTCCTGGGATATTTTTTGAACTTTATCTATCTATGGTATAAAGTCTTCTAAATTAAGGACGATAGGGTTAGTAACTCTCTTATCTTTTTGGTTTCAGCACTCCCTGAGGTCAGCATCTCTTCCCACTTTCTCACACCAAAGCATTGGCAAGCAGTGTTTTACCCACAAAAACAATTTAAGAACTTTGTCATGTTTCTTAGAATTATTTTGATACAGAAAGACAACTTCATAATACTGAAGAAAATTTACAAAGCATTATGAGTGGAGAAGATGATCACAAAACAGAAACAACATAACATTTTGATTTACCCAAGGCATGAAAGAACAGACATACCACAGTGTGACATAGCTATCAATATCATTTAGGTACCTGCAGGTTGCTAAGTGTTGTGAGCTATAGATGGACGCGTGGAAAAGATATAGTTGTTACTCTTCCTACACTCACGGTATGATGTAGATAAAAGGCACACACAAGAATAGATCAACCAAAGCAAGGTTAAATGCTGAAATTAAGTGCAAAGTAAGGACACTGTGGTTTCTTGTGACTATTGAGTTCTCCAAAGTTATTTACCTTCCTGAGCAGGTGAGAGTGCTCCTTATGACTGTAAAATTTCTTAGCCTAGATATTACATTATATCCCTCTCATGTGTTGTGATTTATAAATAACTAAAACCTATCCTTCAGGAAACTTTGACACCTGCATAAACACCCAGACTCTGTTTCATATTTATAGATGCAAGGTTGAAAGTTTAGATAGAGCAGCATGAGAAGTGATTATTTTATCTTTCCAGTTGAATTTAATTATACATATCCTCACCTCTCACAATGTTATTTATTTGGCTTCCTTGGGTACAATGGTGTTTCAGAAGACAATATATCAAATGGTTGCATAGCCTCTAACTACTCCTTTCTGATTTAGTTAGAGGCTGCCACATATTGTAATGCTACTGCAGGATAACAAGACACAGTAGTTGCCCATTAGTAACAAAAACAATTACTCAAAGACAGGGACCTTGTCTTCATTCTGCCTCCTTTCTTTTATCCAAATTAGAGTTCCGCTTCCATGAGAAACTATTGCTTTCAAATTTTCCAGCTAGTTGTATTGCCCAGTGATTCCCTTAATTTCTAAAGTTAAGTGGGTTTGATTCCGCCATATTTGTAATTTATGTATTCGTAAGAATTCAAGTTATTTCAAGGCTGAAAGAATTCGTTTGATATATTTTGAAAGAGGAATCAAGCTGTTATGCTCTGAAATCTAAGTGTGAGAGAAATCTCTTGCTATTTTCTTTTGGCACTGCGTGTCTCACTTATGGTTGCCAAATATTGTGGTTTTGACATTTGATTCCACCATGAGGTCTTGTGCTGAGAACACAGTAATATCAAAGATGGTCGGGTTTTCACTGAAGCTTTGAGAAAACGGCATTTTCCAATTCTTTGCATGGCTTTTCCCCATTGTGGATGCAGGTCATTGCTTTCTATATACATAAGTGCTACTGATTAGGAATTATTCTACTAACAATTGTGTGAGGAAAGAGACTATGTCTACCTAAATTTGATGACTAGGTGAGGAGATGTAGGAACAAATGAAACATTTTGCATCAGTTTATTTTGACACTTACCCTTTCAAATCAATATGTCATGCCTGAGTTGTGAGTGTATGTATCTCTCCCCTCTCTCTCTCTGTATTATTGTGTGTGGGAATACATGTGTGGGGTGCTCATGTTCTTCTGTGAATGTACTTGTTTCTGCAGTGCTGTGGGACAATTGATTTTTGTCCTGTCACTTGTATTATTTTTAATAAAATGCCGATTGGCCAGTAACCAGGCAGGAAGTATAGGTGGGGCTACCAGGCAGGAAGTAGAGGTGGGGCAACAAGTACTCTGGGAAGAGGAAAGTTTCAGTCTGCAATTGTGACCCAAATGCAGAGGATGCAATACCTGACTGCCTCGCTGAAAATGGTACCAAGCCATGTGGCTAACACAGACAAGAATTATGGGCTAATATAAGTTATACGAACTAATAAGAAGCTTGAGATACTAGGCCAATCAGTTTATAATTAATGTAGAACTCTATGTGATTTCTTTGGGACTTAGCGCCTATGGGAACCAGGTGGGACAGATAGCTCAGTCAACACTGTGGGTGCTCATATTCTTGTGTGCCTATGCTTGTTGCTATCATAGCATGACCTTGTGTGCAATTCCTCAGGAAAAGCATCCATCTCATTTTGTGAGACAAGGCCTCTCAGAACCGTGAATCTCATCTATTAGGTTAGGTTGGCTGGCCAATGATCCCCCAAAATCTTCCTGTCTCTTCTACCCCAGCACTGGGATTACAATTACATGTGGCTACTAGTGTTGGGACATTTCCATGCTGTCACTCATGTCTTTTCCCCTTTCTTTTCTTTCTTCTTCCCTTCTTTCTTCTTTTCTTCTTTTTCTTTCTTTTATTATATTTATTTTATTTTATCGTTTAACATAGGTTTTGAGGAAACTCAGATCCTCATCCTTGTGTGGCTAACATTGCTTTGCTAAGATTTTTCTCTAATCTACTGCCTGTCCTGTCACCCTATTTTTGTTTTAAAGTACTAGTGACATTTGCAAAGTGCAGTAACTTTTTCAGCACATCAATAGGACTAAAAGGAAGACACTGGATAATCCTAAGATGGCTCCCTTAATTAGGATATATGCTTCCCTGCTCCCATATCCACCCTTCCTATATCCCAAGCATCCCATTCCCCCAAGCTCTCCCTATCCTCCCCTTCATGCTTTGCTCTCCCCATCTCCCCTTGCCCCCAACCCACCCCACCCCCAAGATCCCAATTTTTGCACGGCAAACTTGTCTGCTTCCAATATCCAGGAGGATAACTATATGTTTTTCTTTGGTTTCACCTCTAGAGGGGTTCCCAGGTATCCAGTGAGACGCCCCCCTGCTAGTTCAGTGGGTAGCTGAGGAGAGGGAGTCGGAAAAGGCCAGATCCTATAGCTATACTGATGAATATCTTGCATATCACCATAGAACCTCCACCTGGCGATAGATGGAGCTAGAGACAGAGCCCCACATTGGAGCACAGGACTGAGTTCCCAAGGTCCTGACGAGAAGCAGACGGAGGGGGAACATGAGGAAGAAAGTCAGGACCGTGAGGGAACCTTCATCTGGCGATGGATGGAGATAAAGACAGAGCCACACATTGGTGGACCGAACTGAGCGCCCAAGGTCCAAATGAAGAGCAGAAGGAAGGAAAACATGAGCAAGGAAGTCTGGACTGCGAGGAATGCTCCCACCCACTGAGATGGTGGGGCTCATCCATTTGGAGCTTACCAAGCCCAGCTGGACTGGGACTGAAAAAGCATGAGATAAAACCGGTCTCCCTGAACATGGCAGACAAAGAGGGCTGCTGAGAAGCCAAGGACAATGACACTGGATTTGGACCCTACTACACATACTGGCTTTGGGGGTCCTGGCCTGTTTGGATGCTCACCTTCCTAGACCTGGATCGAGGGGGGGAGGAACATCGACTTCCCACAGGGCAGGGAACCCTTACTGCTCTCTGGACAGGAGAGGGAGGGGGAGTGGAGGAGGGAGGGGGTAATTGGGAGGCGGGGAGGAGGCAGAAATTTTTAATAAAAAAAAAAAGAATACACTTGAATGGCCCAGCCAGTATTTCTCTAAATTCATGAAAAGTATCTACTTTTCAATAATGAAAAATTAAAGAGGCCAAAGTTTAACTATGAATTATTGTGATTATCACATTGCTTATCCTTCCCATAAATTTAAATTCATTTCACAGGACTTTCCTTCTAGCTTTCTTCTCACATTTTCATTTCCATGTTTTCCTGTATCTTTTTCCCTTAAGTTTTCTTTTTTGTCTTCCTTGTAGATATAATTGTAAAAATCTTTTTACTTCTATAAGCCAAGATATTCTATTTGACATATAAATGTAAATATAAACATGTTAATAAAATCCAGATAGTCTGATGTTCAGGTGTCTCCTAAGGTGTTGGCATATTCGGTCAGTACGAAAAATAACCAGACCAGCTTAAGAACAACAGTTTAATTTAATAATTGAAAAAGGGGGAACTCACGCTACAAGAGTAGGAGTTCCAAAATTCAGAAGGGTCCAGCCGCACCGTGGGGGGTGGTGGGAAAGAGGGGGGAGAGAGAGAGAGAGAGAGAGAGAGAGAGAGAGAGAGAGAGGGTCCCTGAATCTCCCGGTTTTTCTACCTGGTCTCCAGGCAGCCACACCCTAACCAGATGTGATTGGTTGAGCTTCCCCATCACTAAGGCTCACATTTTTTCAAAGGCATTAATGACAGCTTGGCTCATGTATGTAAAATACTCTTTCAAATTGTGATTAGCACTACGATTCTTTCTTTATTGAACCTTCTACATATAAAGTAAGAACTCATTCCCATACTACTGAAATTAGTAATGTTCATGCTGCATACTCAGACTATCAACAAGATCAATGCAATTGCTGTACAAATGATTTTTAATGATTTTTAGCTCAAACTAGTTAAACCTGAAAATTTGAATATGAATGAATTAAATATAAATGCAATTCACATCGATATTGTCTTTTTATCAATCTTTGTCTAATTTCCTGAGATAAATTCACAGATATTGAAGAACTCCATTTCTACCATTCCACACATTCCAATGAGTTCTATGTCTCAGAGAGCCTACCAGTTGTAATGACCATATATTATCTTCAGATATTTTATACTGTTCTGTGCTACAATGGAAGCAATGCACTAGTGTTGAAGCAAATGTCTAATCAAGGACAGAGAAATGAAAAGGAAACTAAATAAGTCTCTTTATGTTGTCAAAGAGAAATGGAAAAGGGAAGCAATGGGGAGGTAGAGTCAGGCTTTCAGCATTGTTAGAAACCTAGGACTATGGCTAAGTGGGAGAAGTGTCCACTATGCCAGCACGAGGACATGACTTTAGATCTCCCAGGCCCTTAGAAAAGGATGCATGGAAGTGAGTTTGCAGGCCAAGCTGGGCAAATTGATGTCCTTACTGCCTCAAAAAATAAAGGTGGAGAGTGCTTAAAAAGTATAAATGATTCTGCATTCTTCATTTTACATGCACACACATGCACACAAATGCCTGCCTACCCCTGCACTAACAAGTACATTTGCCACACATAATACAAGACACGCATAAAGAGAAAGCCCCTGTTTTTATTACTGCTTCATATATCTGAGCCCTGAGAAAATTTTCTGCTTAACAGGCCAAGATACTTTTCATTTCTTTTATTTAATAATAATTAAAATAATTAAATTTTAAATAGTGACCCAAATTATTAAAATAAAATGAGATGTTATTTATTATTATTTAATGTTAATTTCATGCTATTATATTCCATCAGTTTCCTATTCTAAGAAATATTTCCTCAGAAAATACGAGATTGATTAGGTATTGGGTATACGTAGGTAACTATCTTAATATCAGAGGTTTCTTTTTTACTCTGAGAACTATTTTTAATCATAGAATCTTGATTATCAAGTGAATGAGATGATACAGGTACGTGAAAACAATAACTTATGCTCTCAAAGATTCACTGAATAGCAAGTTTTCCCCTTACTATTCTCTGGGCAAGATAAAACAGGCATTGAATGTTTTAGAGAGAGAAAAAGAAGTCTTATATCGTCAGTTTTGGAAATTTCAGGTTTTCTACCTGTAATTCTGCAACTGTAAGCTAATTCTCTACTTGAGCATTAATTATACAAATACCATATGTTTACAAAATGCTTTCGGCAGCTGCCTCTTGCTGTTTGGGGAATATTGTGTTTCTCTGGTGCTCTAGTGAAAGGTTGTTTCTATAGCTGATGTAGAGAAGCATCTAGACAAACCACATCCCAAGGGGATCTTGATGGTTGCTCCTAAGAGCTCGGTTACATTGTCATTGTCCATATGTCTTTAAGAGTGGAATGGTTAAGAGCTTAAGCTCTGGGTACAGACTGACTTGATTCATAATCATTATTCTTGGATATAAAAACAGTGACCTATGCCAAGTCGTATGTTTTATTTAATTTACCCACCTGTGATGGATTTAATGAGAATAACACTCATATGTTCATTTGCTTGAAAACTTGGTGCCCCGTGGGTTGAACTACTTAGCAAAGATAAGAAGGTGTAGTTCTGTTGGAGAAGTTGTATCATTAAGTACAAGTTTGAGGTTTCAAAAGCCCATGGAATTCCCAGCTATCTCTGTGTTTCCAGATTGATGATCTGGAGTTTTCTTTAGCTACTGTGATAGCATCATTTCTGCCTGTCATTTGCTATTTTCCTGACATAATGGTCATAGATTCTAACTTTATGAAACCATGAGCACCCAGATTAAATGTTTTCTGTTATAATTTGTCTTTTCATGGTGCTCTATTAAGAAAATATGTAAGCAACTAAGGTGGGACCTGTTTCTGAAAAGATAGTTATAGTTCCTAACTTGTAAAATAGAGTCCTGTATGAAGTAAGTGCTGCATAGAAATATCAATGTCTATGATTAAAACTTCTACTTACACTGCTTTGAGTACATCCCATCAAGCAGTCCAGGCAAGAGCAGTTTCTTGCCCAAAGGGTTAACAAACTCCATTAGAAAATTCTTTGAAGACCATCATCCTCTTGAAGTAGATTGGTGATGCCAGTAGCAGATGAGGCTCATTGTCATGAAAAATTCTAAGTTTTCAAAACATTTTAAATGTTATATTTGGTTAGTCTTTGAAAGGTTTGAAAAATACCCATCTAACTGAAATATATCTCTATATATCTAGAAAATGTAACGAGCATATCTACAAGTTTGACTATTAGAGATAGCTCTTCATTAACCTGTATTTTTAATTATACATTACATTTTTAAATATGCTGCACAAACACAATACATTAATCAAGACACAAAATATGCATCTAACAAAATTGACCTTAAATTTGTATCAATAGCCCAATCAATACATGAATGCAAAGTACTCATCTCTATATCATATCCCCCTTTAAATGTAAACAAACATTTATAACCAATGTTTGGGAATCTGGGTATTGTTCTCTCTAAATTGCTTCTTGCATCTTGATAGATCAATTATTTTTAGGGGCTTCACAGATATCTTTCAGTGGGTCTTGCTCCATCAAACCACATTAGGCTGGAAGGAATCCACAGGTTCTTATCCTCAGTGGAAACAAAAGAAGAACCTCTTTTCCAAAGCAACATATTATTAGACCAAAGTTTTGAAGTCAAGATACCTTTAAAGCAAATTTTAGCTTAGCAGACCATACAATGAAATGTTTCTCTATACTTAGCTCATTCACGTCAAAAATTCAAAGAAAGCACAATAATATACATAATCCAGACTCTCTGTATTTTCCAGCTTTACATGGCTTATTTTTCTTTACTCCTTTAATTTATGACTGCCTGTACTCTGTCTCTTTAAAGACTTTACTTTTTTCTTAAAACCTTTTACTTTTTTGTAACTGTCTATATTCTTTTTCTTCTCTCTCTCTCAAGCCTACATACGTTTTTAACACACTGTGACCTGTTCAGAGGTTTATTTCTCTCTGAATCTGTCTTTATTGCATATTTGTAATTATTTTCTGACCAGTAGCACTTTTTAAATGGTAAGCATCTTAGCTTCAGTGACTTAGATGCTAGGTCTACCTCTCTACCTTTCAATATGGTGGAAGTACCATTACCTCCAGCTCTGGGACCACTGTGTTGGAGCTGTGCTCCCCAGTTAACTCTGGGAAGGAGCATGCAGCACATAAACCCTTTTTATTTGAGTAATAGCTAAATCTGCCATGCAGCACACTGCAAGCATGGAAATATCTCTGGGTATGGTGGCGGGAATCTGCCATGGTCTCTTGCCTGTGTATTCCTAGCAGATCTGATTCTGCCACCTACCCTGGTGGGGAGGGGAGGGATGACTCAGTTGAGGGCATGGTCTCAGCTACTTTCCTCTTGACCCTGAATGGGCACATGAGCATTCAGGCCTGAAGTGGGTGACGGGCATCAGCCCCAAACATTTCAGACCACATTTTTTTGTGCCAATTTGTAGTTGGAGGCTGCTTGTTCATTTCTGGCTGCCCAGACCCAAAAGAACCACACTGAAATTATATTAATTGCAACATTTCTTGATCAATAACTCTTGCTTGTTCCTAGCTAACTCTTGCATCTTGAATTAAAACATTTCTACTAATCTGTGTATCACCATGTCATTGTGGCCTACCAATAAGATTTTGTCCAGCATTCAGCATCTATCTCCTTCAGTGGCTATTTGACCTCTCTTTGACTCTGCCTACTCTCTTCTTCTGTATCTGCTTGGAATTCCCTCCTTGCCTTATTCTCACTTCAGTAAACCCCAAACAGTTTGTTTATTAACCAACGGTAATCACAGCATACATAAAATCTGGAGTAAAGATGACAAGATTCAAAACTTAAAATTGAGTCAAGTATGATGGCATATTCTTTAACAACAGCACCAAAGAGGTTGAAACATTAGGGTAAGTTTGAGATAATCATCATCAACCTTTATAGCAAATTGAAGGTCAGCACAACTATGCAGAAATATGCTACCTCAAAGCAAACAACAGTAATAATGCTAAAATTAATGAAAGATAAGCAAATAATTATCATCCTGTCCATCATTGGAATGAATTATAAATTTGGGAGTTTTAAATATCCAGATACCAAGTAGAAGGAATGAAGAAAATCAATTACAAGATATAGGTTTATCTACATTTTTGATAAGTGTCAATGACTGCTACTGGAAACTTTCGACTTCTAGATCAGCACATTGAAATCTGGCTCTCACTTTATTAGTCTGAGATGTGACCTGGAATCTGATTCCAGCTTAATTACTTGGAGCTGTGACCAGAGCAACAAGATTTTTAAATGCCCTTAGAGATCATAATGACAATCAGCTTAGAAACCCATTTCTGCATAATGGTCTACGAAGTCATATTTTCATACTCTGAATTTGGGACTTAGTGCTTTAAAGTCAGTTAAAAAATTAGGCCATGAGGTTCCACTTGTTCCTAAATTATTTATGTTTTCCATTTTCCAAGTATCATTGACGAACATAAATCTTGAGTGATGAGATATGTTTATGTGTTTTATTCAAGTTAGCATAGAGACTTTGAAAATAATAGGATTGATCTAAGCTACTCTTACTAGTTAATTAAAATTAAATTTCTAAGTCAATGAAATAATTTTCAGTAATGTCATAATACTTACACCATCTCCAATATGCTAAGGTCAGGCTTGTATTTCATCTATATTCTTCAGTCATATATAAAGGCATTTAAGTGTTTTTAAACAATGAATCTTAGTTGTTTTGCTTTCCATATGTTCTGGGACTATGTCTCCAGTGCATGAATCTGTCTTTAAATCAATATTGCTAGAATATGTAAATTCTGCCTAAAGCATTGACCTCAGTTCAGTCTGAAAATTGTATGAAGGTGAAAGAAAAAGGTTCATCAGAATGAGTGGAAAAATATAATATGGACATTAATGAAAGATTTAAAAAATTAGAATTTGAAATGTTCTATACTGGTGTATATAAATGTGTGTGCATGTTCATGTAAATCTGGAGATAAAATTATCGCACTTCATAAATTTTTACTAAAATTCAGATACAGATAAAAATATGACTCAGGCTTTGAAAATCATAGAAAATGCTACTTCTTATAATTTATCTTAAAGTATACATTATGTGTTTTAAGGAACATTAAAGATGCTTTTGTTTAAGTTTTAACCCATATGTGAAATACATTATTCTAAATCAGTTTATGGGTGGTGATGCAAAGGGAACAATAATACTCTTGAGATAGCCACTTTCATGCCTGACAACATGTGTCAATAACTATATCAAACAGCCTCAGGATTGAGGCTATAGTTAGGAACCAGATTTCTAATTAACTTATCCTGCAATGACCAGGTTATCTTTGATTTTTTTGGTGAGCATAATGTATTTGTGGAACCTTTAGAAAGTGAAGGAGCAAAGCACTCAGGTCAAAAACATCATGGCAAAGACATGACCTTTATTCCCTTTAAAGATGGAACAAGCCATCTGCTCAAGAATGAGGGGATGATGAAAACCAAACAAGAGAATGGATTTCCCATCCTTTCAGGCAAAACTCCTGTCTTGGCAACTTGTTTGGAATGCAGCAACAAGCTTTTCTCATTGCTAAAGTCCAGAAAGGTAAGATTATGCATTTGTGATTGTTTCAACCACAAAGCTTCTTCTAATCAATTACCATAATAATAGGAAGCTAGTATAGCAACATAGAGAAAAACAGGAGAATGTAAAATAAATTATAAGTAAGTAACAAAAGCTACACAGTTGTGCACCCCTTTAAACCCAGCACTCTCAATGCAGAGGTAGGGGGATCTCTGTGAGTTCAAGGCCGAGCTAGTCTACAAGAGCTAGTTCAGAACTGATAGGGTTATTACACAGAGAAATCCTGTCTTGAAGAATCCAAAAAAAGCAACAAATATGTAAAATGGTAAAACTGTAAACAGTTTCATGAACAAGATTACAGCAAATGTAACAACCTAAGAGTTCCATAAATAACACAAAGAAAAGAATATATTCAGATACAATTTTGCCTAGAAGGACAAAAGCAAAGAGATAATATGTATAAATGCATCCCATAAAATTATCACATTACAGTTTTGTCTTAAAGTATTTGTGAGTGTGTGTGTCTGCCCATGTAGTTTTGCATGGACATAACAGCTCTACTGGGAACTTTGTATAACATGGCTCCCTGACCAGTGATCCCCTCTATTTAATCCTACTTGAAGCATGACTGAAAAGAAATGTTTATGATTTCTATCAGGACACTCAAAACTCAGAGGGCATTTGCTAGTAATATTTATTTTCTTATGAAATTGGTTTTCTATCATGAATTTATATTAAGGAACACAATACTCTTAATTAGTAATATGTATGCCCAGAAGTCAGGAAAGCAGTTTTCAAGTGGCATAAGAGAAGTCTCTGTAGCAAAAACACTGGACGTGCCAGGGCATGACTTAATGAAGGAAAGTCAGCAGAGGATAGAGAATGATATTTACGAAAAGGAGTGATATGAGCAAAAGTAGTAACATATCAAAACAGAAAGCCTCTTACAGAGATAGTAAGGAGGTGAAAAGGGAGAAGGAAAATTAGATGAGACACAAGGCTGTGGAGTCATATCTATGGCAATCTGAGAAAGAAGACAAGGATTCTGAAAATTATCCTGTTAATATAGGGGTTAGGAAATTGATGGTCTTAAACCAAGGTAGTAAATTCTTCAAATCCTTGCCTTAAGCAGACTAGCCTAGCATTTTTATATGAGATGATAATTTAGGATTGAGACTTGCTGAAAATAAAAAGACCCTGAACAAAGCTACAGGATCAGCTATAATAAGAATCTTACCTAGTGCAAAAGTAGAAGAAATAGTGGAAGATTTAAAAAAACATTATGAAAATAAATGACAAAGATTGTAAAATATTATTTTTTATGGCCAGAAATATTGCTCAACTGGTAAGACAGTACATTGTTCTTTCAGAGAGCACCTTCATTTACATGTGCACAGAAACACATCTATACATAAAAATATCTTTTAAATATTAAATTTTTAAATTAATTTTCATCTATGTTCTTCAGATGAAAGATTTTTATATCTTTTATATCATCAAGCTATAGGCTCATTGATTCTTACCTAGATATATTATTTATACTTCACTTTTAGCAATATACCTCGAAAGTATTTCTTGAGTTCATTGGCACGCACTCACAAGGATGAGCCTAAAGATACTATTATTGTGATTTGATATATAATTTTTATCTTTAGAAAGGAGACTTTGAGTTCTTTATGCTGGAGGATAATAACTGTGTAGAGTAAGGGAAAACTTGGTGTTTGTGTTTCACTAAGTTTAAAAAAATTAAATTTAATATTATTATACATTTAATATTAATATTAAAAATGGTGTTTTGTAAAGTTTATTTTATTTAGAATTTAAACATATTCTTATAATCTTATCCTTCCATTTCCTTCCTTCAGAATCCCCCTTTCTTCCTTTCAAATTCAAAAACTTTCATTTTCATCATTCAATATTGTGTGCATATAATAACTATTTGGGTTCTTTAATAGAGCAAGGTCAATTTTCAGTAATGTTCTACTTGATGAAATTAATACCATTGTTTAAGTTGCATTTTTATATTTATCAACCAGTTTCTTAGTGAAATTAATGTGTTTGACATACATATGCCTATTTTATTGTATTTTTATTATTGATTTTATTTTTTATATTATACTATAATTACATCCTCCCTTCCTTTTCCTTAATCATAACCTTCCCATCTACTCCTCTTCCTTCTCTTTCAAATTCATTTTTTTCGCTAGTGCTTGGTTTATATGTGTGTGTGTGTGTGTGTGTGTGTGTGTATGTGTGTACATATATTCCTAAATACAATCTTCTCACTCTATATATTACTTGTACATTTGCTTTTAGTTTCATATTGGATACCCAATTGGTGTGGTGTGCTCTTCCTTGGAGACTTTCTGACCCTCCCAAAATTCCTTAGTCTCTTAATCACTTAGTTTATTACATGTTTAATTATTATAGATAACTATTAATCTGTATTTCTTAATTATACATTACATTTATAATTGAGCTATGTAAACATAATACTTTAAACAAGAGTAGAAATATACATATAACAAAATTGACATTAAATTTGTATCAATAGATCAAGATTCATACCTTTATAAAGTATTCATTTTATATCATGTCTCCCCTCATCTTTTTTATTTTTTTAGAAAGAGATTGACATCTTAAATTAACTCTTTACTGTTACTTTATATTTTACCACGAAGCTTGTGGTTTGTTAACTCTTGTTTCTTGTGCAGCTACATGGCATCTACCTATTTCTGAAGCTATATGACATCTCCTTTATTCCACCTACTCTATATATCTCTGTTCAAATTTTCCACCTGGCTTTACTCTGCTAAGCCAGTGGCTGAAATAACTTTATTCATCAGCTGATAAAAGCAACATATATACAGAAGAACATCCCACATTACTTTTCTTGTTCGTTACAATTTATTGATAAAAATATTGGTCCATATTCTAAAGATACTTTATCCAAAGAGTAAAGGTGAGTTAAGGTTTAAAATAAATAATTATGTTTCATGTAAATGCATTGCTTTGAATGTTAATTCAAGGTGATTTCAAGGGACATAACATACAATGAGTTATCCCATCAATGTAATGATGTGTCTTATTGCAGATGATCAGAAAAATAGCAAAGTCCAGGTGCAAAAATATGTTAACAAGTAACTTCAAGTTCTGTGTGTTAATCACAATGTTAATTTGGAAGATATTTTTTTCTTTGAGCTGACATAGCCCATTTATTGAATCTAAATTTTATAACTCTGATTATAATATAGTAAGTTTGGAAATGTGCACTCAGTCTTCTAATCTGCATGTAACCCATATTGAATTTAATAAATTATTTTAAATATGAACAAATGATTTGTTATATTTGTTTAGAAACAGATTTAAATTCCTGAAAATGGCTGTCTAGGTAGCTTCTTCAAATTATACCATGTTAATATGTTCAATAAAAAGATTGTATCTAATGTCTTGAGACGGGGAATATTAAAACAATAAACCATTAGTTAACAAACAATGTCAATGAAACTAGTACAAAAACATGTGTGTTTCATGACTTTGAACTGCATTATTAAATATATTTTGCATAGTATAATACATAATTGATTTGTCTAAGTGTATATACATATGTCATGGAACAATTACATGTTTGATCATGTACTTATACTTGTTTGATCATGTGTTTATGCTTCAACATTTGGTTAAACTTACTGTGTATCAAAGTTCTTGCTAACAGCATGCTACTTAAGCTTTGGATGTATGAGAAAATATAGAATATATTGCCTTAAACTTGTTTTGGTGTTTTTATTTTTAAGTATTTTTCTTCAAGGTAATTAATAATGAGAGCAAAGTAGAAAATGCAGTGTGACTGAGTAAAATGACCTCTTTCCTATCTTTCACTATATTTCATAGACTCAAAAGTTTGAAAGGATAGAAGCCTTGTGACCTAAAATCCACCACTCCCTGACACTTAATTGCCGAAAATATGAAAGTTTGTTACAATATGAAGTGCCTCAATCTATCAGTAAGAGGGAAAAAAGGATGAAATTATTTTATATGTTGATATGAAAAGTTCTATATATAACTTAGCAATGCTTTCATGTTAAAGTCATTGTTATTGCATAATATTCATGTTTGTTTCTCTTCTGGATCCACTCAGTCACATATTTATTGAAAGCAAAAGGTGTTTTTTTCTGTATTTCCTATTGAGAGTGAGTGAATCCCAAGCCAAGTATAATGCAAACACAACTTGTATTTAGCTCTCCAAATGTCATGAAAAGAAATGATGAACAGGTTTCTTCTAGGGTGCTCATTCAGCTATAGCAGATACAAGTCTTGAACAACTCTTGCAGTAGTTCCCTAATCTAGCTATGTTTCCTCATCAAGTGACCTCACTGAAGTGTTTGATATTCTTTCTAATTGTATTTTATCATAATTTTTGTCATCTTATAGAAAAAAAGTTTCCTTTACTGGTACTTGAAATCTGTTCTCAATCATCATTCTGTCAAGGTACAGTCAGATGCTGATTCTAGGGTTTCCCCGGACTAGAAATCGCTATGCAAATACAACTTACTTAGATGCTATCTAATACTTACCTGAACTATGGCAGGGGGAATTGCTATACCATTTATTTCAATGAATTTCTATACATACCAATCTCTTAGTTGACATTTTACTTTGCAGTACCTTTAATTCTCTCACTTTCCTATGCCACGCCTTTGACAACATCATCAACTTCAAAACTCACGATTCAAATTTAAGATGTGGAATTCACTCAACTGTGACAGCAACGAGATTCTTTGTATTCTGCCCACACTTTATTCCATGTTAAATTACCACTCATATTTGTTCTAAGTTATTTATTTATTCATTCATTCATTTACTTTTATAGTGAAAACTCCTGGGCTTTAATAGCTTGTGGATATGAATATGGTTAGTTCAATAAGGCATCAGTATCATATAAGCCCTCATATATGAAAGAAACTCAATCTCAAAATCATATTTATGGTGTCAGTGCATCCTAAGATATAGCTCACCTGCTATTTTTATTAATACATCCCTCTTTTCACTACACACTTATGCCTCTCTCTCTCTCTCTCTCTCTCTCTCGCAGGGCACTAATTCTATCTATCTATGCTTGCCATGCAGGGGTTGCAGTGCCATATCTCTCCTCTACTTATTTTATGGATTCTAACTATAGCCAACTTGAACTCTGTCTATTCCTTACCATAAAAGCACAGGAAAAACATACCTAAAGCCCAGAAAACATTACGGGACAGGGAATAGAAAGTTTTCAAGAACCAAAGGACCAGGAAGTTCTCTATGAGATTGTGTCTCCTAGTAAATTAAAAAGCTATGCCGTAAATTCTCGCCATCACTGCTCAAATGTGATCTAAACAAGAACAAAAGCAGGCATTCCAAAGCAGATGGGAGATAGCCTGGGAACCTCCAACCCTACACAAAGAGTTTTAGGCAACTAATAAATGCTGAGGATGGGAGAAATAGTTCTTTCCCAGGAAAGAA